>NC_066581.1:405182714-405834381 GCF_024323335.1 Lathyrus oleraceus
CATTCCTCTTATTGCATTGTAAACTTTTTGATTGTTTGTTCTTGTGTGATAGGGATTCCAAACTTGAGATAGTAAGAAGGACCATTGCCATGAATAACCAAGTTAAGAGAAAGATAAGGCAATTGGAGATCCTAGGAGCTTGAATGTTTAATTGTTTTGATTACTTGTTGCTTGCTAAGTCCAAAGGAAAAGAGCATCTTGAATCATCTTTATGATCTCAAGAAAGGAACTCCAAGGGTTTTATCTCTTCTCTCATCTTTGCATGTTTAGGACTAACCCTTCTCTTCTTCTCTCCACTCTAACCCAAGCCAAACTCATTTTGTGCAAACATTGACATTGTTTTCAAAACTAGAAACCTAGGCCATATGCCTTTGATTTCTCAAACTCTTTTCATTAATACTTATTTTGAATTGAACTTTAAGTCAACTTTGACTTCATTTTGTGAATACTTCTAATTTGTAAATACAACTCACTCAAGTTTGTTTTTGTGGGTCTAATGATCACCTTTGTTAAAATATTTTTCACAAACATTAGCCATAGGTTTGAGTTATCATAGTGGTTGATGTAAACCTCACCTTATCCTTAGTGATTGGACTATAAGTCTTCCATACTTATTATATGGTGGATCCCTCACTAGTATGTTGAAGCTCTCCTCACATGGTGGATTGTTGGTTTAGGTTGAGTTTTCTCCCTTTGATAACAAAAGACCTTAAGGCTTTTTACAAATCAATTCACCAACTTATTTTGAGATTTTTACCCCGAACTACGAGGTTTCGATCCTACCTTTGTGATGGTACGTAGGCAATGGGTTTATCCATTCAAACAACAAATTGTAAATAATTTGTATATTCTTTTCTCATCTCCCCAATCATGTTTGCACAAATCTTTTCACAAATACCAACCTACAATACACTTTGCAAAAAGGGCTCCCTTAGAGTACTAAGGATGTTTTGGATGCTTAAAACCTTCCCATTGCATAACCAACCCCCTTACCCAGATCTCTGACATTTTTATTAGTTTTTTATTTGATAAAACTTCTCGGTTTTTGTTCGCTTTCTAACCTTTCCTTTGGATAAATAGAAGTGCGGTGGAGACTCGAATTGTATGATTTACTTTTGATTTAGTTAATAAATCTAAAGGTAACGAATACCCTGCTACAATTATGTACCTCATAGTACTCGATGAATCTATGGGTTGCGTTATGGGTCAACATGACGACACAGACAAGAAGGAACATGTTATTTACTATCTCAGCAAGAAATTCACTGAATGTGAGACCAGATACTCACTTTTAGAGAAAAAAATTGTGCTTTGACTTGGGTTGCTCAACGCCTGAGACAACATATGATTTTCCATACCACTTTATTGATATCCAAAATGGATCCGATAAAGTATATCTTCGTGAAGCCTGCTATTATTGGTAGAATTGCCTGGTGGAAAATGTTGTTGACCGAGTATGATATTCAGTATGCGATCCAGAAAGCGATAAAGGGGAGTGTTCTGTTTGACTACCTTGCTCACCTATCTGTCGAAGGTTATCAATCGATAAGGTTTGACTTTCCAGACGAAGACATAATGTTTATCAAAGACTTCACTATGTCAGGCTTCGAGGAAGGCCCCGAACTAGGATCGCGATGGACGCTCATTTTCAATGGTGCTTCCAATGCTCGAGGCCATGGCATCGGTGTCGTTATCACTTCTCCAACCGGTTTCCACCTTCCATTTACCGCTAGATTGAATTTTGACTGCACCAACAATATGGAAGAATATGAAGCATGCATCTACAGTTTGGAGACGGCCATCGACTTAAGGATCAAGATTCTTGAGGTATACGGTGGTTCATCTCTGGTAATAAGTCAGGTAAAAGGTGATTGGGAGACTCGGGATAACATGTTGATACCTTACAAGGAGCATATCAGAAAACTGGTACCCTACTTTGATGAAATCTCTTTTAATCATATTCCTAAGGAAGAAAATTAGTTAGCATATGCTCTGGATACGTTGGCATCTATGTTCAAAGTAAAATGGAAGAATAAAGCATTATCCATCCATATTGACCACTTAGATGAACCAGCGCATTGTCTAGAAATTGAGGTCGGTCCTGATAATAAGCCTTGGTTCTACGACATAAAGACATTTCTGGAAAAACGGAAATATCCCGAGGGTATATCCATTACCGATAAGAAGGCTCTGAGAAGACTCTCTTCCAAATTCTTCCTAAACGGTGATGTGCTATACAAGCAAAATCATGATTTTATACTGCTCAGATGCGTGGATAGACACGTAGCCAGTACGATCATAAAATCCATACAGGAAGGCCGCAAGGGTGTACATGCAAAAGGTCCTGCTACGGCCAAAAATATCCTTCGGGTTGGGTATTACTGGACGAGAATGGAGGTTGACTGCTACAACTTTGTTAAAAGATGTCACAAATGTCAGATATATGGTGACAAGATGCCCCAAACTCCATTGAATGTTTTAACTTCTCCATGGACTTTTTCTATGTGGGGTATTGATATAATTGGGATTATAGAGCCTAAAGCTTCCAACGGTCATCGATTCATCCTGGTCGTCATCGACTACTTCACAAAATGGGTCGAAGTTGCTTCGTATGCCAATGTCACTCGACAAATGGTTACCCGGTTCATCAAGAAAGAGATAATCTGCCGCTATGGGGTACCGAGCAAGATCATCACTAACAATGCGAATAATCTCAACAACAACATGATGAAGGAGTTGTGCAAAGAATTTAAGATCGAGCACGACAACTCTTCACCATATCGGCCCAAGATGAACGGCGCTGTAGAAACAGCTAATAAGAACATCAAAAGAATCATTTAGAAAATGGTCAAGACATACAAGGACTGGCATGAGATGTTACCCTTTGCTCTGCACGGTTATAGAACCTCAGTTCGCACATCCACTGGGGCAACTCCATACTCGTTGGTATATGGGATGGAGGTTGTCCTACCAATTGAAGTCGAGATCCCTTCATTCAGAGACATCATGGAGGCTGACCTCGATGAAGTTGAATGGGTTCAATCACGGTATGACCAACTGAATCTGATAGAAGAAAAGTGTTTGATGACCATTTGTCATGGTCAGTTGTACCAAAGACGTCTCAAACGAGCTTTTGATAAGAAAGTCCTTCCTCATGAGTACTGTGCAGGGGAACTCGTGCTCAAAAGGTATTCTACCATTCACTCAGACCCGCGAGGCAAATGGACTCCTAACTATGAGGGACCTTTCTTCATTAAGAAGGCCTTCTCAGGTGGGTCTCTAATCCTCACAACAATGGATGGGGAAGACTTGCCATCACCAGTGAATGCAAACATAGTCAAAAAATATTATGCTTAAAAATAAATGATAAAAGCCCGCTAGATTGATCTTCGCAAGGTTGATCTAGGCAAAAATGGCTATCCCGATGGACCTAAAAAATGAATAGTCCATGCAAAAATTAGGGACAAATATAAAGCTCGCTAAGTCGAAAACCCGAGAGGGAGACTTAGGCAAAAAGGAGCATCCTGGTGGACGAAAAGAATAAAAAATGTCCAGACAAAAGTTAGGGATAAAAGCATTGACTATGATCCTCGAGCCCATTATGCTACAAGCTAGATATCAGATGGTCAAAGATCTATCAAATCATCGTGAGACGAAGAAAGGTCTAGGGATTTAGATTCCACAGTAGATTAAGGCCAATGTTGTAATCAATAAAAAATATATATACAAAATATTTCCATTGCCATTTCATTTATTTTTCAATTTCTGCAACATCCTCATCAAGGGTGTCTGCATCTTTGTATGCACTGTATGTACAGTTTCACATCAATAAAATTCAGTCATTCCATCAAATATTTTTCTTCTGTGTTTTGTATGCAAAATAACTAATTTATCTTATTCACATAAGGCCTTAAAATTTCGGAGAATAATAAAAGCTACACTAAAGGGAAACATTATGCATTACTGCGAAATCCCCATGAACTTAAAAGATGACTGGTAGTTCAAAAATGGTTTTGCTTGAACACCTATGACATCCATTTGGTTGCCCTATTGGTTGTTGCATCCAAGTATTCCCCAGTAGGTAGATGATTCTTTGAAAGCAGCGTTGGCACCTGGACCTCTCACAACCTCCGCCTCCCAATCTTCGATGACGAGTCGGAGTCCCCATCACAATAAAGAACCACATCCCCCACAAATGACATACATCTGACCAAACAAAAAAACATGCATGCATCATAGAAAATAAAGCATACATCATGTACCATGCATATCATACTCTCCACCATGATCTTCCACACACATCTAAGACCTGTTCAACCACAGTATGACCACCCGTTATAGCAAATTTTGGATATGTTAGTATTTAATCCTCTTCTAACTTGAATACTTGAAAAGCGTCCGCAATCTCCGTATTCAAGTTCAAGAAGATTAAATAGGGGAAACTATTGTACCCTAAATTTTTCCCTCACTTTTATTCACATCTCCATCTAACCATTTGACTAAGAGTCCAATTGCATACATCAATAACTCATGCATAAGCATCATTCATTACCATGGACTTAAAGTGTTTGGCTTGCAGGGTTTTAGTTTGTTTGTACGGTGATTAGGAATGCTTGGTTTGGACTTGCACCAAGGCACAGAGGCCTCCCAAACCCTAGTCGCACGTGATCTCAGTGTGTCGCACTCAGCCTCCTGTGTTTGGTCTGTTCATTTTGTCCCATGGGTGCTCGAGTCTTTTGGTCATAATCTAAGTCCTTGGTCTCATAACTTTTATCCACTTTCATTCATTCACTTGATCACTGTCATGCCACTATTGCTTGGTCCATAGGTTCATGTCTCACGCTTCTAGATGCCAGTTATAGATCTCGGGTTTGAGTTTATGGTCATGCTCATTTTTTAAGCTAAGTCGTTTTCATTCAATTGGCCAATTCCTTTCATTTTATCCCTAAAATATCCATTTTACATACAAAAAAGGGTGCAAAAAAGGTGTAATACATTGCAAAAACTCATTTTTGGGTGTTTTTACTCTGTGAGTCGCCTCATGACTCGGTGCAAAACCCTCGGGTCCGAACAAGATGACCCACAAGTCGACTCAATTCTGGGAAACTTGAGTGAGTCGATTCACTCACTCCTTGCGTCGACTCATTCCCTTCTTTTCTTGAACCTTGCCCCTTCGGGTCCGAACAAGTCGACTCCCAGGTCGACTCAATTCTAGGAAATCCTGATTGAGTCGACTCATTCACTCCTTGCGTCAACTCGTGTCCAGTTTCCCTTTGAATCATTTCGTCGCGGGTCCGAACAGGTCGATTCCCAGGTCGACTCAATCACGGGGAAAACTCTATTTGAGTCGACTCATTCCCTGTTTGAGTCGACTCATAGCTTGTTTTGCAGGAATTTTGCACTGCTGAGAGAATGGAACTTGTGGGATTGAAACTTGAACTCTCATAATTGAAAATAGCCAAGGCTTACAATCCAAGACCAATGCACACCCGCATAAACACCGGAAAAACCATGAGCACTCGACGACACTTCAAGGTTCGATACTTTTTCAAGCTTCAACCATGCATTTTGAACATGATAAATCTGCAATAAAATTCACAAACTCTTGAACCTGCACAAACATAACCAAAGCCAAAATCACAGTTTGCACAATATAACCACTGGTAACCTACAACTGCAAATTATTCCACACCTAAATCAAATAAATAGCATGTCATTAGCTAACATCCAAGCCTAATTTCATTTGAATTTTCACCTACACTAACCAATCATAAAAAACCATTTGAACATATTCCATTAAGTTAACCAATTAACTAACTTCCAACTCGGCGAGTTAACCTCCTAAACACACTGAGTTCATCCCAACTAACTCCATACCTCATTTAACTAACTTCAAGCCTAACTCCAAGCCACATTAATCCCAAGCCTAATCACTATAAATTCTCATCTTCATCATCATTTGAAGTCTTCTCTACACTCTACCCTCTCTACACTTTTTGCAATCATCACCTTCACACTCAAAGCTTAATTCCCAAAACTCCATTGAACCTTCAAATTGAAGCTTCAATAAGAGTGAGCTCAACCTCATCACACTATAATATTTTTGAAGAAGAAGAGTTGGAAAGCAAGCTAACTGGAAGGAAGCAAAGCAATATCTTACCTTCTTGTACAGGTGATTTTTCGTCTTCATCTTCTCCGATCAACACTCGCTGGAGAAAATCTCAACTTCGAAGGTAGGTCCTTTTTCATTGCATTTTGTTACTATGTTGAACCTTGCACCATGTTGTTACAAACCCCTATCATGAGAAGCTCCGGATATTGTTCATGGAGATGTATTTAAGATCTGAGTTTTTAGGGATTCTTGAGAGTTTGGCTTCGGTCATGAATTTAGGCAAGAAATTAGAGAATATGGAGAGTGGATCCTTGTTCAGGAGATAGAGACGAAGAACAAGGTGGTTCCGATGTCCATTTCCGGTAGCCACTGCCTCCATAAGCGATTTCCAGCGCGGTGGCCCGTGGGGGAGGTCCAGCACCGACGGTCTGAACTGCCATGGAGAAAAGAGAATGCATGTGCATTCAAAATTTTACTGATTTTTTTCTCAAGCTAGCTCCCAATCTTTGGGCTTATTTCTGTTTGGGCTTGTCACACTCCAAGCCCAATGCAATACCCTCTCATTCTGTTTTTCTACTGCACCCCCTAGCTAAAGAGAGCTTGTTCAGGATTGGGCTTTGGAAACTGAAGCCCATACATTTGTATCCTGCTTTTCTCTTTTTCCTGCACACATCCAAACCAGGCCTACACCCTTTGTTTTGAAAAGGCCCACACTATTTTATTTGTTTTATTTGTTTGTTATTTGTTAATTAGATAACTTTGATTGATAAAATTTAGGTTAATTGGACCAATTAGGAGTACAACTAGAATCTGCATAATTAGAATTTTAGATTCATTAAAAATTGTCAAAAGACCATTTTACCCTTTAGGGGTAATTTTAGACATTTTACTCATATAATCTCACATGATCCTTTAGGAATAGAATTTAACTTAGAATTTAATCCCAAAGTCTTAACAATAACATGTTCCCTCGGGAATTTTAACATAGACTTTTAATCGAATTTTTGACTAATCATGATATGATCCCTTATATTAATGTCATTAATTCTAACCACTAGATTAGGTCTTACCTAGATTATCCAACCAAAGCAAACTCATGATTAAATTGATCAAAAGTAATTTTGATTAAATAAATCCTTTGAACTTGCATAATCTAACAGTCTAATTTGAGTGACCAAAAGACCCTTGGTCACTTAATAAGACTTTTCTTCTAAGTTGTGGAGCTCGAAGCCTCAAGTCAGACTCCCAATCAAGGCACCCTCAGTCATACCAAGTAGCGGATTATATAAGTGCTTCAAAGGTGGAAAAATACAAGAGCTTGTTAAATCAAAGATGGAATTATGTGGCTTGATCCTTAAGTAATAGAGAAGGAGTGGGACTGGAGAATTCCTACCCCCATTCTGAATATCTTTGGGTATGGGACGAATGACCCAACGCTCATCGTATTCACCTTTATTCATAGACTTTAGCATAATTTTAGTCATACGGTTGGCAAGTCTCTCTTCACAAAGCAATGACACATGCAAGGACTACATCAATAACCTATCAATCATAATTCAAGTTGTACGACACGAGCCTTAAGCAATAGAGAAGGAGTGGGACTGGAGTATTCAAACCCCCATTCTGAGTATATTTGGGTATGGGACAAATGACCCATCGCTCATCGTATACACCTCTATTCATAGATTTTAGTGCAATTCAAATCAAACGATTGATAAGGTCTTCGTCAACACAAGAAACAACAAAGATTATTCCCTCTCCACTTGAAAGTTAAGATGAGAGTTACATGCCATGAGCCTTAAATGGTAAAGAAGGAATGAGACTTGAGCTTTCCTACACTCATTTTGAATATCTTTGAGTGCGAGACTTTTGACTTGTTGCTTATCGTATCCACTTTTACTTGTAGACTTTAATGTGACTCTTATCAAGTAACTATCAAGTCTTTTCCTCTCTATCATATTCATTTCAATTCAACCATTCAATCTTTATTTTGCCTCCAATCATTCTTGCTTTCAGCCCTAGTGGGATGAACTACGAAAGCTCTGATTTCCTTATTGCACTATAAGGATATGTAGGCAGGAGAATTCAGATTCTTCGTGAGCTATCTTATTTATCAATCTACCTTATCTATTGCTACCCTATTTATTTATCAATCATTCTCCATTCATTCAATTTATACCATCTTTTTTAGATAAATAATAATTCTCCTTGGACTCCTTGTCTATCCTTTTAGGACGTCTTAACAACAGTATGTCTCTTTAATCAAGAGTTGTTTGGGGGCCTTGCCCAAACACTTAATTCCGTCTTTCTTTTTGGCTTTACCCTATAGTGGCGGCCTACTAGTCCATGTATTGGTAAATGCCTACCTTGCTCTTCGATTATGAGTTTATCCTCTTCTTGGATCCAAGATACTATTCTTCTTTGATCTTGAACTATTTGTTTCCCCAGCGAGTGATATACTATTCTTTGTATTGCCGTACTACAATCATTCCTTGAATTGGTGTTTGTCTTGTGAGCCCCCGTTTCTTAGACAAAGGCCTCTCTCTCTATTCTCGTGGTTCCGAACTACGACTACTCTAACTTTCTCATTGCACGATGAGAATACGTAGGCATGAGGATGTGAATCATTGGCGAGCATACTCTTAATTATTCCTCCTTTTCCTTAGGGTCTCATTCATATCTTTCACTATTCATTATCTACCTTCGATCATAAATCGTTCACCCAGTGACATACTATTCCTTTGAGATCAAAAATACTACTTTCTTTGGAATTCCATACACATCCTTTTAGGACACCTAATGTAGTCCATCTTTCTACCTAGAGTTGTTTGGCCTACAACCTCAAACATTTAATTCCTTCCTTCTTTGGCTAAACACCCTATAGTGGCGGCATGTTGGTCCACGTATTGGTTAAAGTTGTTTCCCTCTATGGTATGAATTCCATTTCTCTTAGGGATTCTAATACACTTTCACCTTTTGATTTCAAACAAGACTTCTTCATTCTATTCATTTCCACGATACATTCGTATTCTACCTTCCTTCACTCCATGTGATATACCAGTTATCTTTGAGCCAAGTACACTATCTCATTGTGCTCCTTCTTGCGCCACCTTTTGAACCAAGATATGTTTGGTACTGTACCCAAACACCTATTTCTTCTTCTTTTCGGCTTTACCCTATAGTGGCGGTCCTACTAGCCCGCGTACTGGTAATAGCCACCTTACTCTTTGTTTCATCTTTTCACCCTTGTTGGAGTTCAAAACACTATTCTTTGGTTCAGACCATACTTTCTATCACACTTCTTTTCATCTCCCAACATTAGTTCTTTGAACTACGGAGCTCTGAATTCCTCATTGCACTATGAGGATACGTAGGCATGAGGGCCTTAATCCTCACCAAGCACTTTATCTATTTTCTCTTCCTTTTCCCTATCCTTTTGCGAGTAATCTTTAGATCTAACACCTATTCGAGTGAGAACAATCAAAACGGTTACCTTGGGGTACCATGGATGTTTAGGGTGCTAATACATTCCCCTTGCATGACCGACTTCCTTACCCAGCATATCTCTTTCCCCTGGGTTTTATCGATGTTTTCCCATCCCTTTGGGGATGAATAAAGTTCAATGGCGACTCGGTTGTATGTTCGAGCGTGCGATACGTTCGAGTATATTTCCGCTAGCTTCAATGGGGAATTGATATGATTGGTATGATTGAACCCAAATCTTTGAACAAACATCGTTTCATCCTAGTGGCCATTGATTACTTCACCAAATGAGTTGAAGCAGTGTCTTATGCTAATTTGACCAAACAGGTTGTGGTCTGATTTATCAAGAACTAGATTATTTTCCGATATGGTGTTCCAAGTAAGATCATTATTGATAATGGGTCGAACTTGAGTAACAAGATGATGAAAGAGCTTTGTGATGACTTTAATATTGAACATCATAACTCTTCTCCTTACAGACCCAATATGAATGGGATTATTGAAGCCGAAAATAAGAACGTTAAGAAGATTATCCATAAAATGGTCATGACATAAAAGGATTGGCATGAAATGCTTCCATTTTATTTGTATGGATATTGTACATCCGTCCACACTTCAACAGGGGCAACCCCTTTCTCTCTTGTGTATGGTATGAAGCAGTGCTCCCTGTAGAGGTAGAGATCCCATCAATGCGGGTCTTGATGGAAGCCAACTTGTCTGAGGCTGAGTGGTGTCAAAGCAGATACGATTAGTTGAATTTGATTGAAGATAAAATAATAACGACTTTGTGTCATGGCCAATTATATCAAAAGATAATGAAAAAAGCATTTCACAATAAGGTTCGACCCCGCGTATTCTGAGAAGGTGACCTTGTACTCAAGAAGATCCTATCTTTCCACATTGGTTCTAGGGGAAAGTGAACTCCTAATTATGAAGGCCTATATGTTGTTAAGAGAGCTTTCTCCGGTGGTGTATTGATTCTTACCGCTATGGATGGTGAGGATCCATCTCGTCCTATGAATGCCGATGCAGTCAAGAAATACTTTGCCTAGAAAAATAAAAGAATGGCTAGCTAAGTTGAAAACCTGAAAGGGTGGCTTAGGCAAAAATGAGTGTCTCGATGGATTGAAAACCTAAAAGGGCGGTCCAGGAAAAAACTAGAGACATAAAAGCAAAGTAATCATCCTGGTAGATTGAACCCGAAAAGGTAATCTAGGTAAAACTTAGGGATTATGGAAAGTAACTGCATCAGGCCATACTTGATCGTTTGAAGCAACAATGCCTATCACAGGTTCATATTCAGTCATCCTCGACCGAAATCCAAAGCATAGTGGAATTCAAATTTGTTAGGGAGAATAGTAGTCATTGTATTTTAATGTAGCCCTTTCCATGTATTTATCATTTTTCAACTTTGCAATGATCCATGGAGTCACGCCATTTGCGAACTACCATTCTATCAATAAAATTTGAGCCTTTTGCCCATTTGTTCGCTATTCTTATTTTCTTTCAGTTTACAAAATTCCATTTATTTTGATGATAATTTTTGAAACAAAAAATATCTAAACAATCCCATCTTGAAAATTTACAAATATATATATTCTTCCTCAACTTGTGAATATGAAAGAGGAATGTTAATAGCAATCTTAGGGATGGTAAGATCTTGAAGGATGGAATTCAGTGACTTCCCCGAACTGGATTTCCTTTTGTTACATGTATAACAGTATCCCTAGCATCTGATTGCAAGAATGGTATAATCCCTAACAAATCTCTGCCAGAATCTCCACCTTGTTGTGATTAGATGAGTATCCGGTTATACTGTGTTATCAGACACGCACCCTTTGTTCTTGTTTTGTGAGCATAATCATATGCATGTGCATAGCATCATGATGTTTATTTGCACATTTTTCATTTCTCGATGCCTCCCCCCCTCCCCGCTCTCTGGAACTTTTCTCCGCACATAGTGTGTGTGTCCTCTCTCCAATAAAGTGTCGACCTTAAGTAGAAAGAGTTTATCCTTTCTAATTCCCATTGAGTTTGATCCTTGTGGAAGATTTTTCTTCAGTTTCCCTTTCCAGTTTGTTATATGGATAGAACTAATCCCCAATTGAGTTTATTTCCTCATTGGGTGAAATCCTCTTTGACCGCTTCTCTCTAGTTCATTCATGGGTTGAACTTTGTTCCCCTTTGATTAATTACCTTTATTAAGCTATCACTTAAGTGTTAGTTAGGTAATATCTCCTTTTCCCTTTGATTAGTTATCTTTGTTAAGTTAACACTTGGTTGGTAGTTGGAAATCATTTTGTTTGAGCTTATTACCTTTGTTAAGCTACCACTCAGCTGATTGTAGGTAATAACTCCTTTTACCTCATATTGGTTACCCTTTTTAAGTTAACCCTTGGTTGGTAATTGGTAATCAATATGTTTGAGCTTATTACCTTTTTTAAGCTATCACTTGGCCGATAATTAGGTAATATCCTTCCCCTAGTGGAGTTGGGGTTTTCCCCCTTTGATGTCTTCTTTTCCCTGGTGGAGCCTTTCCTTGTTAAGTCTTCCACATTTGGTCTTTTGTTGTGATCATTTCTCTAACTATACTTTGATTTCTTCCAAATGTTGGTTATTTCCGAAACTTTTTTTCCCCTGCGGAACTTTGTTTATCCTCAGCTGGGTCCCACTGTGGAAACTGTTATTCCCCACATAGGTCATAGTTTTCATTCATATCATATCATAAGCATTTTGCGGTATCTTAGGGCCAAAAATTAGGTCTTTGGTATTTAAGTCTCTTCAGTCGTGTCGAGACAAAGATTTCAACCTTCATATCTCCAAATTGAAGAAACTTAAATAAGGGCACCTTTCATACCCTAATTTTTAACCCTAAGATCCCACATATCATCTGCATCCTTGCACACAAACTAGGTCACATATTGATCCTTCCCCCTATCCATCTTTGGGTTCGCGTCTTGTAGGGATCACCAAGCACCTCTTTGTTGGTTTGTTTTACCTTTGTATGATTAATTGTTTATCTAACCACTAATCAAAATAGCAAAAATATGTTCTACTTCCTTAATTTTATTGTGCAAGGTAGTGCTTTTCAACCAAGAGTGTCTCAAAGTTTTGTTGCTTACTTCTCAAGGAAAGTCAAAGGTCCATGGGTTTATTTCCATGCCTTCTTCAACAAGCAACTTCAAGATTTGACTAATTTAATCAAGAGGCAATCAAGGAAACCTTATTTTGAGTTCATATGATCACCTATGTATTTTGAAATTCAAATAAAGTCCAAGTATAGACGCTTGTTCCAAGTGGTTTGACCAAAAAGTCAACATTTTAAAGTCAAGGTTCCAAAGACCAGAACTCCTTCAATTTTCAACATTTTTTAACGCTTCTTTTTGCATATGACTTTTTTCAATATCCTCTACAACTTCTATTTACATGATAAAGCGAATTATCCTTCGAGGATCATCAAAAGTTTGGAGACATTATAGGTCATTTTTGGACTTAGTGTAATTTGACCTATTTTCAAGTGATTTTTTCCTCAACTTTCAAAAATCCTAACTTCTTCAATTTTAAACATTTGAGGATGATTCTTTTTGCACAATGTCATTTCTGTTGCCTTCTAAAAGTTTGCATCAAGGATCAAGGTCAAAATATGCTTGGAAGGCTACGAAATTCATTGAGACATTACAGGTCATTTTTCAACCATGAAGCACTCGAATTTTTCTAAGTTATATGATCATTTTTTCATGCCAACTTCAACATGACATAACTTTGTGCTCAAGGATCCAAATTCAACCTTTCTTGGTACATTTTAATCTTTGCCATGATGTTAGCACATTGCCAAAAGAATGGGATCAAAAA
The DNA here is from genome assembly GCF_024323335.1 of Lathyrus oleraceus. Lineage (NCBI taxonomy): Eukaryota > Viridiplantae > Streptophyta > Magnoliopsida > Fabales > Fabaceae > Lathyrus > Lathyrus oleraceus. The sequence continues at coordinate 405,196,162 of NC_066581.1, forward strand.
GCCTCCTGAGTAGGATGCTCATTGGGTTGAACATGGTGACCTGTAACTAAAGAAATTACCATTGCCCGAAATTTGAACTACACTAATCTCAATTCCAAGCCAAATTATCACGTGCTTGGACCTAAACAAGTTTCCAAAAGTTAATTGACCTTTAAAACGCATCATTTGGCTGAGTTTTGGTGAGTTGTAAGTCACATTTTTCTCACATTCTGATCAAATTCGTTTTGCACGAATTCTGCATCATTCCACACGTATTTGGATCCAAACATATTCCCTATAAATAGAGGAAGCTATTGCATTCATTTCCAAGATTTTGAGAACCAAGAAATCCCTTCCACAACTTGAATTTTTTTCCAGAAAATTCAACTATCGTGTTTTGAGTTTCAACTTATTTCAATCCAATTTCTTGATTCCATTAGCATCTTCGGCATCCTATGAAACGTTTGCAACAATTCCCAAGCTCTGATACCTTCTGAAGTGCTCTAACCAGAACGAGCTTCATCAACTTCTGATCACCATCTGGACAAGGTAGCTCTGAGTATCATTTGAACTCAAACAAGTTACCACAATGTAGTCATTCACTCTCTGATGTTTTCCCCCAAATTATCTGGTGTTGATTAATCGTGTTCATCATATAATTTTATTTTTCATGGCTTTCTTGTTTCTGAAACTTCTATGAAATTCCTTTTGCTCAGTTTATATAAATGAATTTGGAGCATGAGGTTGAATCCGGGATGAGAACTGGATCACAATGGTGGTGGTCTCATATCTTGAATTTACCAAACCATGAAAATCCGATGAAAGCTCATAGGAGAAGATGACCAAAGCTTTTCCAGGTTGTCCGAGTTTGACCAGATATGTTGGAAGAACAAAATATTCTGATTGGTTGGATTTGAATTGGATCATGTGTATTATTTGTAGCGCGTTCCATCGTGTTCTCAAACATGTAGAGTGTTAGATCTGTCATGTCAATTAATGAAGCGTGATCCAATGCTCCGTATTTTTTATGATTTTAATTCTTTTTCTTTTATTATTTTTAATTTCTTTTTCTGTTAAAAATCATAGTAATTTCATTTTTTGTCCAAAATATCCCAAAATAATTTCTAAAATTCTCTTTCATTTTTCTTCATCTGGTTTTTTTTTCTCACATTTTATTTCATTGATTTTCTATTTTTCATGAATTTTCTATTTTCTCCTTTGTTTTAATTTGTTTAAAAATACATTTTTGCATTTTGAAATTCTGAAAAATTTATCATATGCTTCGTATTTTATTCACAGCCTTCCATAATCTTCTTGGCCATTTATTTGGTGATTTGAAGGACTTTATGGATTTTATATTTTATTTCTATTTTAAAATTCATTTAAAAATACTTTTGGTGCATTTTTGTTTCATTTAATTGTATTTTATATTTGTGTGACATTTGTGAACTTATGTTGCCTTGGATCATGATGGTTTAGACCTTAGGTCTCATCAAACTCAATGGATCTTGGGTGTTGATAGGGTGAAAACCCTAATCCACCAAAATGGATGATTGATTTTGACGATGACTTGATCAAATTTTTTATCCAATTTGGGTGTGACTTCTCCTGTCTTTTTCTTCTCCATCTCTTTCTTTTCCCTTTGACTAATTGGATGGCTTATTTCCATCTTGTTCATGATGTTTAGATTGGTACTTGATGAGCTTTCATCATTTCAAATATACCTTCTAAGTGATCATGGATCATTTAATATACTTTGGATTAAAGCACACGTTTGTCCTAAGTGTCATGAAGTTTAGATTAAAGTAATGGATCATCCTCCTACCCTTTGTGCTTGATCATTCCCTCTTTTATTTTTTTTGTCTTGACTTTAGAAGAATGATTTACATGTCATATCTCTAGCATGTATTAAAACTAATATTATTATTGACCGGCCTCAGATAGTTGTGAATTCTACATAAGTCCAATTACGATTGCTTAACATAACACTAAATGTGTCCCAAAAGCAAAGACATTTTTATGAGAGAGATTGTAAGTCTCCTCCTCATGGTATTGTGTGAAAATATTGCTCCTTTTCCATTTGTGAGAGCTAGTGACATACTTGTTGATTTCATCCAAGTTGGAGTCCTTCTTATAAATGATGTATAGGTTCATATCTTCATGCTTGTGGGTGAATAGTTGAGGTATTCCAAAAATGACCAGACCATCCTTAATTATAATTTCTAACATCATTTACTAACATTTTACTTGTGTTAACTTTTATTTCCAAGTCATTTACTTTATGCTCTCTTACTTTATGCCATTCAATTTATACTTTATGTTAGCATCCAATATCATATTATTTGTGATTTTGTCATTTGTTATTTGTCCATTTGGACTTTACTTTCATATCATTATAAAGAAAACACTAATAATAAAAAACCTAAAAAGAAACTTGGTTATCTTGGTTCGTGGACTTGTGGTTACTATCCTTAGCATCATTGTGGAGTTATGGACTTAGGATTAGAATTTTGACATTTCCTTTGGGACTTGTGATTTGAGACTGAAGAATCCATCTGGTACCTTTGACTTTGGACTTCCTTTAGAGACTTGGTTGAGCTACTCTGGTTTCATCGGATACATGGATTATTATTTGCTTATTTTGCCTGGCTTGAGGCTTAATTCAAAGGAGGGAATTCTTGTTTGACTTATGTCATAAAGCTTGATATTTCTTGGTTAGATCTTTCCTCCCTAGCTTTTACTTTATGCTCTAGGATAGTCTCTTCTTCTCCTCCCCTTCTTTAATTTTAAAAATCTTCTCTCTTTTTCAAAACCTTCTTGTTTTTTTAACTTGAACCACTTTCTCAATAAACCTTGACTTTTGTCAAGAGATTTTTAAAATATTTTTTTTATAAATGCTAATTCATCTTAAGCTTATTGAGACCACTTCCAAAAGACTTAAAAAATGCATAACTCACTCAAATTATTTTGTGCTCTTTGTGCACTTTTCCTTTTAAAACTTTTCTCATGGTAGTAAACATAAGTCATTTTCATAATTGAGATATAATTCTCCTATCTCCATAGTATTGATGATTTCTTTTCCATTTAAGAGATCTAGTAACATACTTGTTGATCCTTATCCAAGTTGGAGCCCTTCTCATGATGATACAAAATTCCCATACTTGTGGGTGACTAGTTGAGTATTCTCCTTAAAATGACAAAATGTCTTTCCAAAAAAAATGAATCAAAACAAACATATTTGTTATTTTTACCACGAACTACGAGATTTTGATCCTCCATTGCATTTTGTTGGTATGTAGGCGTGATACTTTAAAAGGTCTTGGCAAACACAAAAAACCATAAAAAAACATGTCTTTTCCCATCTCTCAAATCTTTTCCAAACAGTACCCATTTTTCAAACCAAAATGCACATTTTCAAAGAGGTTCCCATGGAGTAACATGGATGTTTAGGGTGATAATACATTTCCTTTGCATAACCACCCCCTGACCCTTACCTTTATTTTTATTGAATTTGTTTTAAAACTTCTCCGTGTTATGTTCGTATTTTTTCCCTTTTCCTTTGGGACCAATAAAAGCGCGGTGGTGACTCTTGCTTTGTGAGTTAAGTTAATTGATAGCTTAATCTCAACATTTTTACCGCTATATATATATATATATATATATATATATATATATATATATATAGGAAAGATAAATTCTAAAAAATAGAGAAATCCAGAATTTAGGTGTGGAATAAAGAGAAGAGGTGCCTCCTTTATATAGAAAAAGAATTGACTAAAAAATGAAACAATACATGGGCAAAATCATTTGTCCAATCAATTAGGTCCTTATTCTAATTAATTAGATGACCTAAATAATCGATTACTGGAGTCCATTTTGGAAAGTTTGGATATATAGCATTACTAATCATTGAGACACTGTCACAATCGATTTTCCTTCTTACAATCGACTGACTGTAGGCCCCAATTGATTAGATTGTTAAAAAATGCCTTAAACAAAGTTGACAGTTTCCTAATCAACTATCTACAACTTGAAAACATTTTTAGGTGCTTTGTTAGTTAAAAAAGAGATTCAAAATATGATTTTAAGTGTGTGTGTGTGTGTGTGTGTGTGTGTGTGTGTGTATGTGTGTGTGTGTGTGTGTGTGTGTGTGTGTGTGTGTGTGGGTGTGTGGGTGTGTGGGTGTTGTCTTAGTATATTAAGAGTTACTCTCCTGCTTTCACAAGACTTTGGTCACTCAAACTGATACGACCAGACGAGCTTTTACACTTCCGCTCTTTCATAACTCTAAGTATTTCAAGATCCTTTGTCAGATACATCGATCATATAATAACTTCAATGGAATCTTGAGTCTCGTATATGATGAGCCTTTATATGTGTTCAAGTTTGGTCACGATCACTAGAGAGTTGGAAATATATTACCATTGACTTCCACAATTATTAGTTTTTTCACTATCAAAACATTTGGAAGGTTCTTAGTAGGATCATCAGTTTCATACCTGCAAGCAAGCACATAGATCCACATTCTCGCCCTTTTTGATAATGACAATGCATCACTCAAGGATGTGGTAAAAGGAAATTAGATATATGTATGATTGGAGTGGTTAAACTCCCCCTCAGATGAGTAGAGAGTATACTATACTCCCCCTAAGAGTATACTTCTCCTCCTTTGTCATAATAAAAAAGGAAGAAAAAATAAGATCACATAGATCACAAAATATCAAGAAGAGAAAGGGAAGAAGAAGAAGGATAAAAGACAAATAAGCATACTAATCCATGCAAGATTTATTTATAAATCCTAGTTCAATTCTTATTAAAAAGAAGCTTTCTTTAGGAGGAGGTTTTGTAAAAATATTGCAAGTTGATTAAATAAGGTCATAAATTCAAGTATACTTTCCTATTTTTCAACATTTTCCTTAAGAAAGTGGCGCCTAACCTCAATGTTTTTGGCCCAAGAGTGAAGAAATGGGTTTTTAGTGAGGTCCATGGCGCTATTATTGTCGCACCTTATCGAGACAACTGCAAGATTTACACTTTAATCATTGAGTTGTTGTTTCATCCAGATAATCTGAGAGCAACAACTACACACTGCAATGTAATCTTCCTCAACTGTGAATAACGTGACACTTGCTTGTTTCTTTCTATGTCAGGCGACAAGTGAGTTACTAAGTAAGTGAAACATATCACTAATAATTTTCCTATCCAATCTGCACCCAACAAAATCAAATTCGGTATGCCCAAATAAGTCAGAATCCGCTCCCTTAGGTTACCACATACCCATTTATTATATGCAATTGAGATATCTCATGATGCGCTTGAATGCACTGAGATGTGATTCTTCCAAGTATGCTTTAAAGAGAGCACAAAGACATACAACATATATGATATCGGGACAAGATTTAGTGAGATAGAGAAGATAGTTTATCACACCTCAAAATTTACTTTCTTCAACTGATTTTCCATTTTTGTCCTTGTTGAGGTTGCATGATGTTGACATTGGGATTGATATTACTTTGGAATTCTCATGTCAAACCCATTTAATATTTCTTGGAAATATGTAACTTGATTGATAAAAGTTCCTTCCTTAGTTTGATGGATTTGAAGTACTAGGAAGTATCGAAGCTCCCCCATCAACATTTTGAATTCTTTCTGCATCATTTTAGAAAATTCATTGCACAAGGAGTTGTTATTAGAACCGAATATCAACATAAATTTAAACTAATAATATGTCATGCTCGGTTTTCTTAATAAAGAGGGTTTTATCGACTTGTCCTCTTTGGAACTTATTTTCCTGTAAGAATTTTCCTAGACGATCGTACCATGATCTAGGAGTTTGTTTCAGTCCATATAACGCTTTCTTAAGCTTGAAAACATGATCGGAAAATTCCATGTTGATAAAACCTAGAGGTTCATCAACATGTACCACCTTTTGGATATATCCAGTAAGAAAAGTGATTTTCACACCCTTTTGAAATAATTTGAAATTCATGATACAAGAGAAAGCTAATAACATCCTTATGGATTTTGATCTAGCTATAGAAACATATGTTTCATCTAAATCTATTATTTCTTGTTGATTGTATCATTTCGCAATGAGTTTGGCTTTATTTCTTAAAACATTGCCATTTTCGTCCCTCTTGTTGCGAAAGACCCATCAGGTACCAATCATTAGATTAAATGAAGTTTTGGGAACGAGTTCCTAAACATTGTATATTTCAAATTTATTTAACTCTTATTTCATGGAAAGAAACTAATGTTCATCAAAGATAGATTTACGATTCCTTTTGGCTCAATTTGCGAAACAAAAGCCACAAAGTTACATACATTATTAAAGGGTCATCGAGTAGTGAACCCCTTCGAGATGTCTATAGTAACATCATGAATATGATGCTCTTTTATTGTTCTCCATTATTTTGGAAGATATTGATTATCTGGTGAAATATATATGATTTGATCCTCAGTCGGTTATTCATCTATGACTTGATTCAAACTTTGGCCTTGATCCGTTTCTTCATAATTTTCCTCCATATTCATATTTTCCAAGATACATGCATAATCAATCACTTCTAATTCTAATGGTTTAGAGTTATATTCATCAAAGTTAACATAAACTGATTCTTCTATTTTTTAGAGTTTTTTTTTGTTAAATACTCTAGAGGCTTTACTCATCTTTTGTGTCAAATTTTCAAAGGTTATCTTTCTCGTTGTTAAGGATAAAACACTTGCATCCAAAAACATGTAAATGAGAGATATTTGGATTTATTCCGTTCTGAAGTTCATAGGGTGTTCGCTTTAGAATTTGTCTTATCAAGGCACAATTCATGACATAACAAGCAATGCTTACTTCATCGGCCTAGAAATATTTAGGAAGGTTAGTCTCAATGAGCATTGTCCTTGTAAGCTCTACTAGAGATCTATTTTTCCTCTACTACCCCATTTTATTGGGGATTTCATGGAGTGGAAAAGATGTGTCGAACACGATTCTGATTACAAAATTTTCCGAGTTCCTCATTTTGGAAATCTCCAACATGGTCACTTCTAATGGAGACAATGATTACTCCTTTTTTCATTTTGGATAACCTTGACTAGTTTTCGAAAAACAACAAACACATCTCTTTTCTGTGATAAGAATAATGTTCAGGTATAGTAATGATAGTCATCTGCGATCACAAGAGCGTAGACATTTCCTCCTAGACTTATGGTTCTGAATGGGCCAAAAAGATCCATGTGAAGCAGTTGTAAGGGCTGATATGTAGAAAAATATATTTTTTTGCTTTAAAAGAGGACCTTACTTGTTTTTCTTTTTTACACGCATCGCATAACCTGTTCTATTAAAAATATAAGTATGACAAATCATCTTATTTAAGTGATCCATGTGGATTCGAGGTATTCTCCTATTCCATAGCCAAGATTCATTCTTGTTACTCTGGAGACATACATCATTTGAACGAATTCTATTTAAATTCACTGTGCAGGTATTCCCACTTCTTGAACTTATAAATAAAGTTTGATTTGATTTAGATTTTATAACCCTACAACCAAAAGAATCAAAATTTACATGGTTACCTTTGTCACATAATTGAATTATACCAAGTAAATTATACTTTAACCCTTTTACCAAGAGAACTTCCCCAATCGTTGGTCTGGAGAACTTACCAACAGTTCCAAGACCTAGAACTTTTTCTTTGTTATCATCTCTATAAGTGACAAAACCTTCTTTCATAGGAAAGAAAGAGGAGAATAAGGTTTTATTACCATTCATATACTTTAAATATCCTATATCAATGTACCATTTAGCGCTCGAGGTTGTACAATACTCCTACAATAAAAGATTATGTCTTAAATTTAGGTACCCATATCATCTTGGGTCGTTTATTTTTAGTTTCATAAAGATTCTTTTCATTTTTCTTTATACTCGAGACATAAGCATTTAATAAAGCAGATAAATTCTTAATTTTGCATTCACAATGTTCTTGGTAAAAATATGAAGGATGGTGTCCTTCTTTGCTCTCATTGATTTTTTAATAAAACAGAACATGGAAATATAACCTTGTTTATTACAATAGTTGCATTTTATGGGTTTACAATGAGATGTGGATTAAGCTTTACAAATATTACTAAAATTATTAATATTATTATTGGGTGCATAGCCAAGACCGACTATTGTAAAAAGCTCTTTGATTTCCTAACAGAAGATTCAAGTTATTTCTTCCCTAAGTGAACTTGGCAAGTGTCTTTTAAAAATCGCAAATTTAATTTTTCAAAGTATCACATTAACTGAACTTTTCAAGTTCATGCTTTTCGTTGTAAGTGGAAGAACTTTGATTTCAAGAGAGGAAATAATATCCTTGCATGTGGAGACACTTTTTTCCAGTTTGCTTGTGTCTTTTGTTAGATTTTAAAAAATGAGAAAGAGATCATAATAAGAGAAGTAAGAGGTTACCTTATCATCTTGATGATTTTCCATGAGAAAGATGTTGGATTCTTTTTCATCGTCTGAGGATTTCATATTGTTATTTTTCCATGAAACATAAGCTTTCTTGCCCTTTTTCCGAGATTGCTTAGATTCTTTTGATTTTAATTTTTAGCTAAGGGACATTTTTTCCTAATGTGTCCTTTCTTTCCACATAAGTAGTATGTTGGGAAGAATGGTGTTTTCTCTTTATCCTTTTCTTGTTCCTTTTTATTTTCTTTCCATGCCTTAAGAATCTTTTGAAGTTCTTTACTATAAGAGACATGCCACCATCAGATTTGGATTCTTGAGCTTTGGGTGCTAGGCTTTTGTTTTTATTTTATCTTTTCTCATATATGGAAAGTATTTTAAGTTACAACAAATTTCTCCTTCAATTTTCCAAAAAGAGAGTGTGTGTCCATAGTCTCTAAATACTTAGATTCATAAATTGCAGTGACTTTGGGTTGTCAGCTATAGTTTAAGCATCTAAGAATTTTTACTACTAGTTCCTCATTTGAAAATGTTTTTCCTAGAGTTCTCATATGACTCATGATATGTGTAAATAATATTTGCATTTGATTCAGGCTCTCTTTAGGTTTCATTATGAAGAGTTCATACTCATGGGTTAATGTGCTAAACCTTGCCCATTAGAAATTACATGACCAAGAAAACTCACTTATTTTAACCAGAACTCACACTTGGATAGCTTCGCATACAACTTCTTCTCTTGAAAAGTTTGCAAATTAACTCTCAGATGTCCCACATTCTCTTCATTTGGCTTGGATACACCAAAATATAATTGATGAACACAATCACAAACTAATCCAAGTAAGAATGGAAGATCATATTAATATACTCCATGAACACACCTGGCGCATTAGACACACCGACCGACATCACTAAATACTCATAATGACCAAATTAAGTTCTAAACACAATGTTCAGAATATCTTATGACTACTCGAATATAATGATAACCCGATTACAAATCAATCTTACTGAACACACATGCACCAACCAAATGATCCATAAGGTCGTCGATCCTAAGAAGATGATACTTGTTCTTGAAAGTAACCTTATTCAGCTATCGATAATCAACACATAATCCCATGCTACCATCTTTCTTCTTAACCAACAACATCCAATGCTTTGAACCATGTCTTAATCTGAGTTCTAGAACTCAAGTTACGATGACTTGAGTCCCAAACAACAACTATGTACTGTCATGCTCGCCCGACGAGCTAGGGGCAAGACAAGTCAGTAGCGAAATACCTTGTCCTTGCCTGGCGAAGACCCAACTAGACCAGCTAGCCCGGGGCTCTCCCGACGAAGCTCACAGAACCCAAAAACGCAATTCGGCACTGTATAACCTCCAAAACCTTCCTAAATTTGCTCCAAAACATCCCCAAACGTCCAAAAACTTATAGCACATGAATATCATACAACAACATGTTAATTCCTATTAATATAACATATTATTACACTGATTTAACTCAAAAAACATAATTGTTCATACTTTGAAAATCCCAATCTCGTAACCAAACTCATGTTTAGGAACACATAACATACAAAACAATTACCCCAAATAAAATACACGAATTTGCAAGTAATCATATCATAAAAACAGAACTGAAATCATTATAATTAAATAAATAAAATGAATTACTATTGTTTAAGTAATAAAATACTTATACTCTATATTTAATCTAGTTTTCTCCTTACACTCCACAATGCTAACCATACACTCTACAACACATATTTCTTTAGTCAAACCATAATAACTAAATAAATTGCATACAATTATAATTAAATAAAACACCAAAAATCACCATAAATCACATATAATTCAAAATAAAACAATTAATAAAATTGGAGTGTTACAACTCTCTCCCACTTAAAGAATTTTTGTCCTAAAAAATTACCTGAGGAAAATAAAGTTAGATACGAATCTCTCATCTGCTCCTCACACTCCCAATTTATGCTCCCACTAGCTAGTCCTCACAAAACTACCTTTACCAAGGTAATTTTTTTACCCCACAACTGCTTCACCTCTCGATCCTCTACCTGCATCGGCGATGCCTCTACAGTCAGATTATCTCTCATCTACACATCATCCACTTGGATCATATGATACGGATTCGGAATGTATCTCCTCAAATGAGACACATGAAACACATCATCCACTTGGATCACATGAGACGGATCCGGAATGTATCTCCTCAAATGAGACTCATGAAACACATCATGAAGATTATCAAGCAGCGTCGACAAAGCAATCTGATAGGAAACCTCTCCTATCCTCTCCAAGATCTAGTATGGACCAACAAAACATGGCGTGAGCTTTTGAGACCTCAAAGAACGACCAACACCAGTTACTGACATAACCCTAAAAAACACATGATCTCCTTCATGCAACTCAAGTGATTTCCTCCTTTTGTCATGGTAACTTTTCTGACGACTCTGTGGCGCTTTCATATTCTCTTAGATCATCTTGATCTTCTCGGTCTTCTGCTGAATAATCTCAGGTCTGAGCACAACACTCTCGTCTGACTCATACCAACAAAAAGGAGTTCTACACCTCCTACCATACAATTTCTCATACAATGCCTTTCCGATACCAGCATGGAATCTATTTTTGTAGGTAAACTCAATCAACGACAAATAGTTATCCCAAGCATCTCCTTGTTCTAGAACACAAGCCCTCAACAAATCCTCCAAAGACTGGATAGTCCTATCTGTTTGGCCGTCTGTTTATGGATAATAAGCAGAACTTAACTTTAGCTTAGTACCCAAAGCAGCTTGCAGAGTCTCCCAGAATATCATTGAAAATTTCAGATCTTTATCTCACACAATACTTGAATGAATACCATGCAGTTTCACAATCTCATCAATATACAATTCAGCCAGCTTCTACAAGGAATAATTGACCCTCATTAGAATAAAGTGAGTCGATTTGGTCAACCTATCTACAATGACCCAAATTGAATCACATCCCTTCGAACTCTTCGAGAAAACTATCACAAAATCTATGGAAATGTTATCCCATTCCCACTATGGAATATTTAACGGTTGCATTAGATCCAATAATTTCTAATGTTCAATCTTTGACTTTTGACAAATCAAACAAGCATACACAAACTCAGATATTTCCTTCCTTATTCATGGCCACACAAACAATTTATTCAAGTCTTGGTATATTTTAATGGCACTTGGATGAATACTCAACCCACTTTTGTGACCTTCCTTAAAAATACTCTTCTTAAGCTCGGGTACATCTGGTACACAAACCTTTTCTCTGAACCTCATCACATCATTCTCGTCAAATTTGAAGTCACCACCTTCACCTTGATTTATCAATACTAACCGGTCAATCAATCCCAAGTCAACCTTTTGTCCTTCCCTGATCTCATAAAGAATACCACTGGTCTGTTTCAACATACCCAACATCACACTGATAGGATTCTCTTCACATATTAAACTCATATATCTTAATTGCTCAATCAATTTCAACTCTCTAACCATAAGCATCGACATGTGCAACGACTTCCTACTTAACGCATCATTTACGACATTAGCCTTACCAGGATGTTAACTTATTCCAAAATTATAATCCTTCAGAAGTTCAAGCCATCTTCTATACCTCATGTTTAATTCCTTCTGATCGAATAGGTACCTCAAACTATTGTAATCACTCAACACCTCAAATCTGGAACAAAAAAGATAATGTCTCAAAATTTTCAACATAAAAATTACAGTTGCTAACTCCAGATCCATGCATAGAATAATTCCTTTCAAGAACTTTTAACTGTTGAGAAGCATAAGCAACAACCTGACCATTATGCATTAGCACACCGCCTAAACCTATCTTTGACGCATCACAATACACTACAAAGTACTCACTTGGATTTGGAAAAATCAACACTCGAGCAGCCGTTAAATTCTTCTTTAGTTCTCAGAAACTTTTTTCGAATTTCACATCCCAAAAATAAGCTTGACCCTTCTGAGTCAACTAAGTTAAATGCAATGCTAATCTTGAAAAACCTTCGATGAACCTCCTATAATAACCAGCCAAACCCAGAAAACTTTGGATCTCCGTAACAGACTTCAGAGTCTCTCACTATAAAACAACATCTACCTTCGATGAATCAACTTCAATACCACCACTAGAAATCACATGACTAAGGAAACTCACTTCCTTCAACCAGAACTCACACTTAGATAACTTCTCATACAACTTATTCTCTCTCAACACCTGCAATACAACTTCCAAATGATTCCCAGGCTCTTCCTCAGATTTAGAATTATCAATATGTCGTTGATGAACACCATCATAAATTGATCTAGATAAGGATGTAAAATCCTATTCATGTACTTCATAAACAAACATGGCGCATTCGATATTCGAAACAACATTACTTTATACTCATAATGACCATACCTCGTTCTGAAAGAAGTCTTCGGAATGTTCCTTGGTTTCATTCGAATCTGATGATAACCAGACCTCAAATTTATCTTATAAACACACAAGCACCTACTAAATGATCCATCAGATCGTTGATTCTCAGAAGATGCTGCATGTTCTTAATTGTAACTTTATTCAGTTGTCTATGGTCAACACACAACCTCGTACTATGGTCCTTCTTATTAACTAGCAACCCGACGCACCCACGAAGAAACACTTGATCAAACAAAATTCTTCTCAAAAAAATCTTCTAATTGTTTTTTTAGTTCACTCATCTCTGAAGCAGGCATTCTATAAGGAGTCATTGACACCAGACTCGTACAAACAGTTGATATGAACTTCAAATATTCCTCTTCAACAAACTAAGATTCACGCTCTGGAGGCAAGTCACATATATTTTCATGAACACATCAAGGAATTACACACCACTGGATTATAACTAGTCGTTACATTGCTCTATTCTGACCCAACTCTTATCCCTCTTACTCCTCCCCCCTTCCACTTCTCATAATTTCCCTTTTTTACCCAAAGTCTCGATTTTATCATTATAATTAAATAAATCAAATGAATTACTATTATTTAAATATTAAAATACTAATATTCTAGATTTAATCTAGTTCTCTCCCTACACTCCAGAATGCTAACCATACACCCTCCAACACTTATTTTTATAGTTAAACCATAATAACTAAATAAGTTGCACATAATTATAATAAAATAAAATACTAAAAATAACCATAAATAACCAATAATTCAAAATAAAGCAATTAATAAAATTGGAGTGTTACATGGTTGAATTGTGTATAGATAATTATTACAACTTCTGAAAACTTACTTCAAATTTGAAAAAGTTCAGAATCTGACCTTAGAGATAGAAGCGGAATATAAAGATTTAGAAGTAAAGCATAAATAAAGAATGACTCCCAGAGTTATTTTGGTCCTCCCAAAAATTAGGAGTTGTCTAGTCCCCTTGTACTACAAGATATTTTCACTATAATTAAACAGATTACAATTTGCTCAAGCAAACAAACAAGAGACTTCAACTACTCAATCACAGTAGAAAGAGACTTCTGCTCAAGCATGCAAGCAAGAGACTTTAACGTATCAAGCAAACTAGTAAGAGACTTCAGTGACTCTAAACAATTAATTTATATGAATAGACAACAACTACACTTGAAATATACTCAGAGGTACAAAAGTGATACAACACACACAAAGACTCTTAATACTTAAGACTTAGATATACAAAGATAAGAAATCTTAAGGAAATGTTAAGACTTTTTGGTTTCTTCTTTACCATGACGACATTGGACAACCAGGTGGGATATTTTATTTCCCGAATGAACTCAACCTTGAAGAACTTATCAACTTCTTTTGTGACAACCTTTCTTTTTCTTCTTCATTTTTTCGTTTCCTCTATATTATGGCCTTCGATGATAGATAAAGTGAAAGCTAATGGCATACAATATTTGGGTCGATCCAGGGTATATCCGATGGATTCCATGCGAAGAGGTCGAACTTATATCTCAATACCTTGACGATGTCTACTTCCTTTTCCTAAGATAGCCCTGAACCTATCCGTGTGACCTGAAAATCTTCAGCACCAATTTGCATCTTTTTTAATTCTACAATAGGGGTCTAGCTATCATCTACTGGATCCCCACGAGGGTCGAGGTCAACCAAATTCACCTTCAAAGTTTCTTCTATCATAGGACGATTATGATAGGTCTTCTTTTCTAATTTCAGGCTATCCTTGTAGCATTTCCTAGCCAGACCCTGATCACCTTTAATTACTCCGACTTATCCACCCTTTAGGGGATACATCATGGTCAGGTAAAGAATGGACAAAGTATCCTCCAGAGCATTGAATATCGGTCTCCTGATGATGATGTTGTATGGTGACTATGCGTTAACTATCAGGTATCTCACTTTGATGCCTTTGGTATTGTCTACACTTTTAAAGATGGTCATGATAGGTAGATGCCATATTACCTGGACTTGTTCCCCATAGAAACCGACAAGGGTACCTTTGAAGGGTAGCATCTCAGATGTATCCATGTTCATGCCATTGAAAGCATCCTAATATAATATGTCGGTTGAGTTGCCTGGGTCGATTAACACCCGTTTGACACTCCAATCATTAATTTGTACTTTTATGACCATTGGGTCATTCTCATGCACTAACACATCTTTTGAATTGTGTCTTGAAAAACAGAAAACGACGGGTCTTTCCTCTTTTTCTGAAAATAGATTTTGTGACACATGCGTTACTGATCGAACGTATCTTTTTCATGGTCGAGCTTTTTTCTCCTCCACCAGCAAAAACTCATGAGATGGTGTTGAGCGTGTGGTGGGCCATCCAGGTCTAACGCACTTCCTTAGTGTTTTTCCCTTCTTGGAAGAGAGGTTCTCTAAGTTTGGTTCTTTCCTAGAAGGACTTCTCTTTCCTGCTGACCTTTCTACTTCTTTTATGTACGACAACAACTGACCTCTTTGGATCAGGATCTCGATTTCCCTTTTTAACTAATGACAATCTTCAACATGGTGGCCTCTTAGATGATGATAGGCACACCATGCATCCCCGTTTTTTCCTAGCATAACATTGACCCTGTTGAGACGAGTAGGTTCTGGTATTCGCTAGAGATGATATACTTCTCACAGAATATCATCACGCTTTGCATTGAGTGAGGTAAAGTTCTCGATGAAGTTGTCATATGGCCTCCAAAAAGGTTTTATTGTTGACCTTTCCCTTGACCCCCTGCTTGTGATGTTCTTTCCTAGGCCCAAATTCGTCCTGCCTAAATTGTGTCTTTTCTTTAGCATCTCAAGATGTTTTTTACATATTGCTTTCTTCCCCTTGATATAACATTCTACTATGTCCATTAATTCTTCCATGCTAGTGGTCTACTTCTGTGTCAATGATTCCTTGAAATGTCTGGCTTTTAGGCCATTTTGGAAGACTCCCACGAACATTTCCTGATTTGGATGATAGACTTTTATAGCTTCTTCATTGAAGCTCCCCATATATTCTCTGAGGAGTTCATAGGGCCCATGACGGACGTTGAACAAGCTGGTACTAGTCACCTTTCTATGTTTGGTGACGGAGAAATGCTCCATCATCTTCTTTGTTAGGTCCCGATAACCGGTGATTGATAATCTGGACAGACTCATGTACAAGCGTAATGCCACATCCTTGAATGTTCCCGCGATAAGCTTGCATTTCAAGGATTCAGAAGCCTTGACAATTTCCAGTTGATTGTTAATTGATATTATGTGCTCCTACATACCGCTTTTGTCATCGAAGGATGGTAAAAGTGATGGCTTGAAGTTTTTTGGGACTTGATCACCCCAAATTACCTCTGAAAGAGGTTGAGGATCAATAAGCTCCTCCTTCTCTTTATCTTTCTTAGTGTTTTGTGACAGCTGAAGTGCATGGACACTTTCTTGCAAAGATTCGTTCTGCTGACGCATATTCTCCACAATTGTAAGGAGTTGTGTCATGTCTGGTGGGGTGCGAGGGTCACTCCTACTAGGAGATGATCTATACATCATATTTCTTACGGTGAAATGTATTATTTTGTGAGGCATGAGAATGTTTTACCGAGGCCCGACGCTGAGCGTCAAATGTTCCTAAAAAAAACAATTTGGTTTATCTCCCTAAGTCGAGTCAAGTGAGATCACAATCGTATAGTACGTAGGGTGGTATTTATTGTCTTTTCCTTTTTCCTCGATGGGAAGTCTTTTTATACTTATCATACCTTCAATGGTCATTTAAGAAATGTCTCTTTGAATATCATGTTTAAATGGTGCTGATAATATCTGTCGCCCTCTTTTAATATCATGTAACGTCTCCTTCACTATTTTTTGTAACTCCCGTGCAACCATGGGGCTACCTTGTAACTGTTACGTGTGACCGTTCATGTCGTCTACTAGAACTTTCATGAGACCGGGTCCGACTTGTTTATGTTGTCTATCAACACTCTTATAACCGGGGTCTGACTTGTTCATCTTGTGTAGCTCGGCATTTTTCATTTCCGGCATGTTGTCTCCTCATACTCGGCCTCAATATCTCAATCTCAAAAATTTCGGGATGTACAACACCAAACTTGATTACTACCACAACTCTGGATCCATAAAATACAAATTGTATGTGTTAACTCTCGAATGAGCTTCCATGACGTGGTTTAAGGCCCTCCACGACGAGAGCATTAACTCCAAGCTAAGAACTCGCGATTTTCATGGCCAACAATTCAATTGCTTTATTATATCTTTTCAAAAAAAAATATATATATATATATATATATATATATATATATATATATATATATATTTGGTACGAAGGTTTGTAAAATAAGAGAAAAAAAATATAAATGTTAATTATTAGATTTGATAAATGGTATTGATAAATATTTATTGTCGCTTGCATGTGAACTTCTTTCAAAACCATATATCAAATGCAATAATTATCATT
Source organism: Lathyrus oleraceus (assembly GCF_024323335.1). Lineage (NCBI taxonomy): Eukaryota > Viridiplantae > Streptophyta > Magnoliopsida > Fabales > Fabaceae > Lathyrus > Lathyrus oleraceus. The sequence goes on from NC_066581.1 coordinate 405,213,526, forward strand.
TAATCCTCTTATCTCTTATTTTAAAGATCCTCCTACTTGATATATATATATATATATATATATATATATATATATATATATATATATATATATATATATATATATATATATATATATATATATATATATTATATATATATATATATATATATATTATATATATATATATATGCTTGCATGTGATTTCTTCCAAAACCATATATATATATATATATATATATATATATATATATATATATATATATATATATATATATATATATATATGTTTGCATGTGATTTCTTCCAAAACCATATATCAAATCTAATAATTAGCATGTATCCTCTTTTTTCTTATTTTAAAATCATCATATTTAATATATATATAAATATATATATATATATATATATATATATAAAATCTTCCGGTTATTCTAAACCTAATCAAGTGCTTTATTATCTCTATCTAAACCTTCATTTACATAAGCATAAAGTATGTCGTCTTGTTTCAAAAATTAGGATGATAGACGATTGCAAGCTATAGCACCAAAAAATACAAATCTATATCTCAATCCAATATTATAAGCTATGTTTTGGAAGATGATTGTGTACAAATCTATATCCCTCTAATTGTTTCTTTTCTTTAGTTTGATTTATAAAGAAACTGTGTAAATATTACAGCTAAATATATTCTTGAAGCAAGCAATTCGTTTGGGGTCCTGTGTTTCCCTTTTCTTTTTCTTTTTGCTTTTAGCTACACATATATCTAGAACTATAACATATTTATTTACAAAAGGTGTTGTATGATTGTGGCTTTTTATGGACTGAAAATAACACTTCAGCCAGGCTTTATTTTGTGTCACCCAAAGTTTAATATCGAATTATTAAACTATATTGGGGACAAATTGCCATAACCTAAAGAGAGGAAAAAAGCTGGCAAATATAATGAGCTTTCATAGTTAGTTTGATTGAACATATCTTTGTTCTTTTTTCTTACTAAGAAATACTAATCCTTAATAATAGTAATAACTGAATCCTTACACCTTTTAATGACAAAAGTGCTTATTTCAAAACTGTATTCAAAAGGTGTTTTATCATTGAACTTTTCATGTAAGGGCAATTTTGAAGAACTTAGAAATCAACACCAAAATAGCAACACTTTTTGTGGGCTTGGACAGTTGTCTCTCTCTTTGTCTCCCCCACTCTTCATGAGAATCTGCTTAATTGATGAAGTGACTGAACGAATTTTTTTTGTTATGTTAAATAAAGATTCGGCTAATATATCACCCTTGTTCAAATTGTGTCGTCGATTTTAAGATTTTGTTGTTAGATAAGGAACAACGTGTTAAGTTTATTCTACTTTTACGATCTACATCTACCAAATTATATCAATCTACCAAAAGTTTGATAACCATTTGAGTAAGACTTATATAGATACATTAACAAACTCTTAATAATAGAAGAAAACATAATAATTTTTTGTTTCGTTCTGGAATCAGAATTGAATGGAATCGATTGTTGCGGAATCTTGAATCAGTTGCGTTGATCTCCAATATGGTGGCGCGAGTGGAAATGTAATGTTAGCAGTCCAACGTTCAAATCAGTTCAAGAATCGAGATGAGTGTAGTGAAATGTGGAGATTATAAAGTGTACCTTGTTTTTCGTGTGAGATGACTTTTATACCTTGGGTCATGGGAAGTGAATTTGCATTGATTTGGGCCTCAGCCATTTGGTTCTTTGGGCGGCTCAGAACAGTTGCCCCCGAGGCTTGACGGGCACTTAGGGAGGCAAGGAAAGTATTTCGCGGTCATGGTCGGCCGTTAAGGATGTTATCTGATTCGAATTAGAAGTGAAACGCTTGGAGTAAGTTGAAAAAGTAGTGGGGAATAAGCACATTAAATGCATTTCCATCATTGAAACATTTTGTTGCTTCTTTCTGACATGTGGGTTGAAGTGAATACTTAGGGCATGACACTGCTTATAGCACACATGAGTTTGTTTAGGTTTCCAAGAGAAAATTTAGCCGTTGATTTTGTAACTTCTTTTATATGGATTTTAAAGTGCGAAGAAAACTTTTCGCAACCCTGAGAGTCAGTTTCCAATCACGAGCGTTTCTTGTTAGCAAGTGTCTTCTAGTCTTCCTTCCTAAAAGTACTTATCAAATCAGTTACACCTCTTCACTTGATGACTTTTCGGCAAGTGTACCGATAATCTCGCAATAATAAAAAAGATCGAATCCACTAGGATTGTTATTTAACAAGACAATAATGTGCAATGTTTAGAAAATTAAAATGGGGGGGGGGGGGGGGGGTTTCTAGTTTTGATTGCGAAAATAAAATAAAGTGTTTTGTCAATAATAAGAAAGCGGTCAACTTTTGTATAGAATTCCCTATTTCACAACTGTTGATGTTCGATGTATTACATGAATGATATCATTGAAGGAGAACGGCGATCCAAAACGCAGTGGAATTTTTTAAAAAAAATCTCCTTTAGTGATCGTTACGAATGGGCATGATCAGTGATAGAATTGTTACCTCTTGTGACGTTCGAAACCTTTGATGCAGATCTACGGAGCGATCACGAACGCTGAACGATGACAACGCCTCTACTCAGTCCACACGAACGAATTCCTTCAATCTCAGTGCTAGCTGCTACGAATGAAGGCTTTGAGTGAGAAAGAGAGAGAAACGAATTGCAACTGCACAAATGCTTCTGCACAAGGATTCTATTTACAGAACCACTTGTGTGGGCTGCAAGCTAAAAGTCCCACTTAAGTGTATGTGGCTCATATCTTATAATATGCCAAAATCACATAAGCGCGTGGTACCTTACCATATTTTGTATTCTACTTAAGTAAATTGTACCTTACCATGTCCTACAATTCACTTAAATGCACTGTATCTTACGGTGTTCCTTAGTTACTCTATCTCTCATCAATCCGTCCTTGTGTGTTGTTAGATGCCCAAAAGTGCTTATTTGAGCTATCATATGTGGGCATCTTTCACTCTTTTTCCTTGCTCTAATTGTCAAAATCACATTTGTTTTACATGGAATGCGTTACATTGATAAACAAGCTTGGTGCCTTTGATGTGTGTGTTATTGTGCAGGAAAGGCATGAATTAATTGATAATAAAGACACAAAAGAATTGGCAAAGGAACCAAAAAATAGGAGCATTTCATCTGCCTGCTCGCTAGGCGAGGCTGCGGCGAAGAATGGGTTCGCTAGGCGAGCTCCTGGCGAACAGCTCCAGTAAATTAGCAAATTAATTCGCTAGGCGAGCTCAGGGCGAAGTTTGCAGCGAATTCATTCTGTTTTGGTGAAAAGTGCAGCCAACACTCACTCGCTAGGCGAGGCTCTAGCGAGTCCCCAGCGAGCATTCCAGTAGCAAAACCTCTCAACCTCGCTGGGGCGAAGGTTGAAGCGTGTCCTTCGCTAGGCGAAGGTATGTTCGCTAGGCGAACATGACAGTTCAGCAGGCCCTGTTTGCTCTGGGCGCAGGGGCTTTTTGTGCTCATATTTGACCTTCGCTAGGCGAGCCATTCTGCTCGCCTAGCGAACATGACAGTTCTGCACTTGTCTATAAGTAGCAGGTGCCACTTTTGGGCACCATACCTCATTTTTTACCAACTTTTCCATTTTCTATACTTTCTTCTAGATATTTTACAGCATTGTTTTGTGGGAGCTTTTATGCCCTAATTTCATTTCTCTTCATCTAGCAACCATCTTCCACAAAAAGAAGGTGGATTCCCATCCAACTTCGATTATCCGACTTGGATGTTGATCAACCTTCTTTCCTTACTTGCCGACCAAGCTACCATGAAAATGAGTAGCTAAGTCATCCATTTGTCAAGGTTAGATGTAGGTGATTTCTAGCTTTGTGTGTAAATGTAAGGATCCTCATATGTAAACTCTTTAACGGTAAATATATGATGAAAACTTTGTTTCTATTTAAAACTCTTTGTGTTGGTAATTGATCGAGAGATGTTTACCGATTCTTGACCTAGGTTTTCATCCAAACTTGTTTGTTAGCTAGAGATAGTAACGAATGATTTTGTTCACCATAAGGTTGAACCAAAAAGTTGTCATTTTGATAGATTGTGTTCGAGAGAAACAATGGATCAAAAATAGCAAAACTCACAATGGGTGTTCGAGAGAAACGCATTGAGAGGACCTTGTGAAATTATTTATCATCTAAAGGAGTTTATAAGATTGTTGACCGAGCTAATACATGCAAAGTGATCATTGAAACCTAACTTTGACAATATTTCTCATATTAATCAAAACATAACTTTTACCGCAATTAATTACTTTGTATGCAAGATAACTTGATTAAAACCAAAACCCTATTGTTACATTAAGTTAAGATTAATTCAACCATTGAACGGCAGTGATATCTTACAATCTCTGTGGATACGATAACAAAAACCCGACACGAAATATACATTTTCAACAAAATGGCGCCGTTGCCGGGGATTGTAAATTGATATTGCGAGCATCGCAATGGTTGTTTAAGTTTTAGCTTGTGAATTTTTGACCTGTGCTTGTAATTTGTTTGGTTTAGTGTGCAGCTTACGTTTTATGCGAGGGCAAATCCCTGTGGACGAACTTCTTTTTGATCCTGAGATCGAGAGAACCGCAAGGAGGCTCAATAGCAAAACGAGACGTAGGAGGCAACAGGCTAGACACCGCCAAGAGCAAGGGGAAAGTTCTTCGACCACAAACCCATTCATACCAAACATGGAGCCACAACCACCACCACCTATTTCTACTCCATGTATCAATAGTCCAAGGAACACCGCTCAGTTTGCCAACCAAACAGGAAGGCAAGCTGAGATGAAGACGGGAACTCTGAATTTATTATATGGGAGTCCATTCACCGGAATGGACCATGAAGACCCATTTGCTTTTCTCACAAAATTTTATGAGATAGCATTGGCTGCCGGAGTGGATCAGGCTCAGGAGCTTCCGTTGTTCAGACGATTATTTCCCCACGCTTTGCTCGGTAAAGCAAAGGATTGGTATCTCGATCAAACACCTGCCGTAATGACCGACTGGAACGTGTTAGAAGAGAAATTCATTGAAAGATTTTTCTCCCATAACCGATTCATGGAATCAAAGACGGACATCTCAGTGTTTTCTCAAGGAAACAGTGAATCGTTGAATGAAGCGTGGGAGAGATTCAAGTCCATGCTTAGGAAATGCAAAGGGCATGGATTTGATGAATTAACTCAAATCCATATCTTCAGAAATGGACTTCAACCAAACTGTAAGACGTCGTTGGATGCCACCTCGGGTGGCTCGTTGATGTCAAAAAGTGCCGAAGAAGCCACAAACATTATCAACCGTATGGCTTTGAATGATCTTCAAAGTCAAAGTCGTGGAAATTCTTTGAAGAAGGCGGGAGTGCTTGAGTTAGGGACGAATGATGCCATACTTGCCCAAAACAAGCTCATCTCACAACAAGTGGAACTCTTAACGCAACAAATCAAAGAGTTAAGAGAACCGTCAAAAGCTAAACAAATAGCTTGTTGTGAACTTTGTAAAGGTGAACATGACACCGGATTTTGTCCACCTCCCGGTTTTGACGAAGTAAACTACATGGCCAATCAACGGGACTATCAACCGAGACAACAACAACCTTATCAACCACAACAACAACAACAACAACAACAATTCCAAGGGAACCAAGGGTTCCAACCTAGAAGCAACTATTATCATAACCAAGGTTATGGAGGTGGTTCTTCTAGCCGTCAAAACCCTCCCCAAAATCCATATCAATCTCAACAACCGCCGGTAGTCAATTCTAAATTGGAAGAGACATTGACGCAATTCATGCAAATGTCAATGGCCAATCAAAAGAGTAATGACGCGGCCATAAAAAATCTTGAAACTCAAGTTGGGCAACTGGCCAAGCAACTAGCTGAACAACAAACCGGTCCTTCTTTTTCGGCTAATACGCAAACAAATCCTAAGGAGCATTGTAAGGCGATTATGACGAGAAGTGGGAGGGAGTTGGGTAGTGAAAATGAAAAAAGAGTTGAGAGTGAACAAAGAGAGAAAGAGAAAGAAATTGAGGAGGAAATAGTGGAAGAAAATGTTGATGGTGAAGTGGGAGTGTGGAGTGATGAGGAAGTAGTTGAAAAGAATAAAAATAATGGTGAAGTTGAAAAAGAAAAAGGTATGGAGGAAGAGGAGAATAAAAGTGATGAGGTAATAAGGGAGGTAGTAAAGAAGCCTAGATGGAAAAGTGCTAGAATTGCAAAGGGAAAGGAGGTAGTGAGCGCTACTCCGGTCCAAAATCTTCCTTACCCTCATGCTCCCTCCAAAAGGGAAAATGAACGGCATTACGCCCGGTTCATGGATATTTTTAAACAGTTACAAATTAACATTCCGTTTGCTGAAGCCTTGGAACAAATGCCAAAGTATGCCAAATTCATGAAGGACATACTAACCAAAAAGCGGAGGTATACGGAACCGGAGACCATCGTCCTTGATGCGAGCTGTAGTGCCATTATTCAAAGGACGCTTCCTAAGAAAGAGGTTGATCCGGGAAGAGTTACATTGCCGGTTAAAATTGGTGACGTGTATGTCGGAAAGGGACTTATTGACTTGGGGTCGAGCATAAATCTTATACCTTTGTCAATTATCAAGAGGCTTGGCAACATCGAGATTAAGTCCATCCGAATGACATTACAATTGGCGGATAAGTCGACGACCCATCCTCATGGCGTAGCCCAAGATGTGTTGGTGAAGGTCGACAAATTCTTTTTCCCGGTGGATTTTATTGTAATTGATATGGAGGAAGATGATGATGCTCCGCTCATATTGGGCCGACCATTCATGAAGACCGCAAGAATGATGATAGATGTCGATGACGGTTTAATGAAGGTGCGGGTTCAAAATGAGGAGGTCACATTTGATCTATTCGAGGCGATGAAGCATTCCAAGGATCGAAATGATAGCTTTCGCATCGATGTGATTGAAGACGCTATTATGGAAGTTTCAAAGCATATTCATGAGATATCTCCTATGGAGTTAGCTCTCGACGACTCATTGGAGGTTTTCACTGTTGAAGAGGATCTAGCTCTTGAGGAATGCTTAAAGGAACTTGATAGCTTGGAAGACCTACAACCGTGGGAAGTAGAGGAAGAAAATTTGAAGAAGGAGGTAATTGACGAGAAAGCGCCAATTGAATTAAAAGAGTTACCTTCGACTTTGAAATATGTGTTTCTAGATGAGACCGAGGCAAAGCCGGTCATCATAAGCAACCTTTTGACAAAAGAAGAAGAAGCCCGTCTAATCATTGTGCTAAAAACCAATCAAGAAGCTATGGGTTGGACTCTTTCCGATCTAAAAGGAATAAGTCCATCCTATTGTATGCACAAGATTTTGATGGAGGAGGATTTCAAGCCGGTAGCTCAACCACAACGCCGCTTAAATCCTACGATGAAAGAGGTTGTAAGGAAGGAAGTGGTGAAGCTATTGGATGCGGGAATGATTTACCCGATCTCGGATAGTCCGTGGGTTAGTCCCGTGCACGTGGTTCCGAAGAAGGGTGGAATGACCGTAATCCGTAATGACAAAGACGAATTGATCCCGACTAAAGTTGCAACGGGGTGGAGAATGTGTATAGATTATAGACGGTTGAATACCGCGACTCGAAAGGACCATTTTCCACTCCCATTTATGGATCAAATGCTTGAAAGACTATCGGGCCAACAATACTATTGTTTTTTGGACGGCTACTCCGGGTACAACCAAATTGCGGTTGACCCGGTTGATCATGAGAAGACGGCTTTCACGTGTCCGTTTGGAGTGTTCGCATACAGAAAAATGCCCTTTGGGCTGTGCAATGCACCGGCGACATTCCAACGATGTGTCCAAGCTATTTTTGCCGATCTAATAGAGAAAACAATGGAAGTCTTCATGGATGACTTCTCTGTATTTGGTGGGACGTTTAGTCTATGCTTGGCAAATTTGAAGACGGTGTTGGAAAGGTGTGTGAAGACCAATTTGGTGCTAAATTGGGAAAAGTGTCACTTCATGGTGACCGAGGGGATCGTGCTAGGCCACAAAGTCTCTAAAAGGGGGCTTGAAGTGGATAGAGCTAAGGTTGAAGTAATTGAAAAATTACCCCCTCCGGTGAATGTGAAAGGCATCCGTAGCTTTTTGGGGCACGCGGGGTTCTACCGGCGCTTCATCAAGGACTTCTCAAAGGTGGCTAAGCCTTTGAGCAATTTGCTCGCCAAAGATCAGGTATTTCTCTTCACCGAAGATTGTTTGCAAGCTTTTGAGGTTTTAAAAGAAAAATTGGTTACCGCTCCAATAATAGTCGCTCCCGATTGGAATGAAAATTTTGAACTAATGTGTGACGCGAGTGACTATGCTGTTGGAGCGGTACTTGGCCAAAGAAAAGACAAAACTTTTCATGCTATACATTATGCGAGTAAGGTTCTTAACGAGGCTCAAATAAATTACGCCACAACGGAAAAAGAACTACTCGCAATAGTGTATGCGCTAGAAAAGTTTAGGTCCTATCTTATAGGGTCGAAAGTCGTTGTGTATACCGACCACGCGGCGATTAAATATCTGCTAACCAAGCCGGATTCGAAGCAAAGGCTCATCCATTGGATCCTCTTGTTACAAGAATTCGATATCGAAATCAAAGACAAGAAGGGGTCGGAAAACTTGGTAGCGGATCATTTATCCCGCTTAGTGAATGTCGAGGTTACCGCATCTGAAAAGGAAATCCGGGAAGAATTTCCTGATGAAAAATTGTTTAAGGTTCAAGTTAGGCCGTGGTTTGCAGACTTTGCAAACCACAAGGCTAGTGGTTTTGTACCTGCCGACCTAACTTCGAACCAAAAGAGGAAGTTCCTTTCGGATGCAAAGTATTATGTTTGGGATGACCCATACTTGTTTAAGTTGGGTAGCGATAACCTGTTAAGGAGATGCGTAACTGGTGATGAAGCCCAGAGCATCCTTTGGCATTGTCACAACTCGCCTTATGGCGGACATTATAATGGGGTAAGAACGGCCACTAAAATTCTTCAATCTGGATTTTATTGGCCAACTATTTTCAAAGACGCACATACCCATGCGCATAGTTGTGACAGTTGCCAAAGAAGTGGTGGGATAGGTAAGAGAGATGAGATGCCTCTCCAAAATATCCAAGAAGTGGAAGTGTTCGATTGTTGGGGCATAGATTTCGTAGGACCTTTCCCACCCTCTTACGGGAATGAGTACATGCTTGTAGCTGTTGATTATGTCTCCAAGTGGGTTGAGGCGATTGCCTCACCTCGGGCGGATGCCAAAACGGTGATAAAATTTTTAAAGAAAAACATCTTTTCCCGTTTTGGAACCCCCCGAGTGTTGATAAGTGACGGAGGGTCACACTTTTGCAATGCACCTTTGGAAACAATTCTAAAACATTATGGTGTGTCGCATAGGGTGACAACTCCGTACCACCCTCAGGCTAACGGGCAAGCGGAGGTCTCTAATCGAGAGATTAAGAGAATCCTAGAAAAAACCGTGTCCAATTCTAAAAAAGAGTGGTCCCAAAAATTGGACGAAGCATTATGGGCCTACCGTACGGCCTTTAAAGCTCCAATTGGCCTAACTCCGTTTCAATTGGTATTTGGTAAAACTTGCCATTTGCCGGTTGAATTGGAGCACAAGGCCTTGTGGGCCCTAAAGTTTTTAAATTTTGAAAATGAGGCGGCCGGTGAAAAAAGGAAAGTACAACTACTTGAGTTGGAGGAGATGCGCAATGCCGCATACCACTCAAGTTGGTTGTACAAGGAAAAAGCAAAGAAGTATCACGACAAGAAGATCCGTAACAAAGAATTCGTGCCCGGACAATTGGTCTTATTGTTCAACTCCCGGTTCAAGTTGTTTCCCGGGAAGTTGAAATCAAAATGGTCCGGGCCATTTCGGGTGAAAGAAGTAAAAGAGTACGGGGCCATTATCATTGAAGACATGGACGAGAAAGATAGTTGGACCGTGAATGGCCAACGATTGAAAGTGTATCTCGGCGGTCATGTGGATCGTGAGAGTTGTGCTCAGCCGCTCGATGCTCCTCTGTGAGCATCGCACCGTCGAGCTTAGTCGACGTTAAACAAGCGCTAGTTGGGAGGCACCCCAACATTGTAAGTATTTCCTGTTTTATGTTTTCTGTTGTATTGAGTACACTGTGCTGAACCCATGCTGGATGACTTGCAAGTGCAGCATTTGCCAATGCACTTGCTGTCATGCTCGCTTGCAGCTCGCTAGGCGAGGCAGAAGCGAGCATGCTCGCTAGCTGCTCGCTAGGCGAGGCAGCAGCGAGCGCTGCAGTACTGTTTGCTATTTAAATCTCAGCAGGGCCATTTTGCCCAAACCCTCAAAAAAATTTCTGAACGGCTCTGCTGAGGATTTTTTGCGAAGCTTCTCAAACTCTCGCATTCGCATCGCTATCACTAACCCTCGCTCCTTCCTATCGATTGCAAACTCTCTTCATCTTACATTTCCGAATCCGTGCAATTAAGGTTTGCCCTACTTCATTTTCTTTTTGTTTACTCTTAAATTCCAAATATGAATAGCAAATAGGATAAGTGTAGTATGGGAAACATTGAGGTTGCATGTGATATTGTGGAGTTTGCAATGTTTGGATTTAGGTTTTCAAATTGGGGATTTAGGATTACTTTAGGTTTTGCATGCAATTAGCCAATCCCCAATAGCATAGAACGAGTATTTGTTTAAGAAATCATTAGGTTCTGATGTGGGAACCATTTATATATGGAAATTGGGGGAAAATTCTTTGAAAATGCAGAAAATCCCAAAACCTGTAAGGTTCGCTAGCAGCTCGCTAGGCGACCTGGGGCGAGAGTTCGCTGCAACTTCGCTAGGCGAAGCAGCAGCGAACATGACAGTATTTTGATTTATGTTTTAATGGCTAATCTGTGTGTTGGTGTGTGTTGTTTCTTTGTATCTTTTGCAGATGGAGTCTAGATCTGGAGCTAGTAAGAAAAGAAAGGGAGCTGCAACTACTTCCAGGACCGTGCCGATTCAATTCGACCAAGACAAGTTTGTCGGCCCGAAACAGGCTGCACGGTACATAGCTTTGGAGAAGCGAAAAATACTTCCTGAAAAGCGTTTTCTGATCAACCCACAGGGCACTTACAGAACTTTCGTCGGGTTGATAGACGCCAAGAAGTGGGATAGGTTGATAAGTCCCTTAGAACATTACGACATTGCTACGGTGCGGGAGTTTTATGCTAACGCACTGCCCGACGACGACGAGCCCTTCACTTGGGTTTCTAGAGTTGTCGGGCGTGCAATTCCATTTGACAGGGATGCTATCAACCGAATCCTAGGGGAACCGCTCCAGCTGGGAGCTGATCAGAGAGACCAGTACCACACCGACCTCAAACTTCACAGAGATGTCCTTGCCATTACCGCCGACCTGCTTTTACCTGGGAAATCGGTTGAGCCGAACCCATCTGGGGTTCCTGTGAGATATCACCGGGAGGACATGACTCCCATGGCTCAGCTGATCCTACTTTTGGTTTTGACCAACATCCAGCCTAAATCACACACCTCTATTGTGCCGATCCGAGTGGCACATTTAGTCCATTCCATCCTCACTAATGTCGAGATAGATGTCGCGAGGATAATCGCCAATGAGCTGAAGACCGTGGTTGAGAGCGGGCTTAAGTCTGGGGCTCGTGTTAATTGCCCCTTGGCTTTCCCGTGTTTGATTATGAGCTTATGTGTTCAGGCTAGGGTGAGACTTCCGTCTCGTGGGCAGGTTCGAATCCCGGCACCTATTGATGATAGGTATGTGGCTAAGTATTGTAGAGCTAAGACTACCGGTGGCAGTGCAGCCTCAGGAAGTACTCGGGCTGCTGATGGTCCTAGTGCTTCTTCTCCCGGACTTGATCCGTACCTGAGGGCTGTGTGTGACTACAGTTTTAAGTGGATGGCAGCATCCCAACGAGCTATGATTGATATGCACAGCAGTATGCAGAGGTTGGAGCTGCAAGGTAATGACCCCTTCGGCGCTCGTGCATTGTTAGCGCGTGAGCAGTTTATGCTTAACGCTAATTGGCCTGTGGACAGGCCAGTCTATGGTGAGGGGGTGGACGCTGAAGCTGCTGATGATGATGATGTTGATGATGAGGCTACCGGTTCTGAGGCCGGTAGCGAAGAGGAGTCCTGAGCCCTTTGTGGGTTAAGTTTTTGTGTGTTTTCAGTTTTTATGTTATTTCTTTTTGTATCTTCGGATTTTGTATTTTGACTATGGTGTGTACTATTGGGGTGTTTTGTCCCCCACGAACAAATTTTTATTTTCAGTTAATGTTATTTATTTTTGTTTTTAATTTTGTGTGTTTAATAAATTTTTGGTTGAATGAGTGGCAAACCCTTCTAGATTGGTTGCTCCTTAAGAAGTACCCAATGAAGGTGCATCCGAGCTTGGATGGCAATGATAAGAATAAACAAGTGAATGAAGCTAAGGTACATGGTTACCGTCGGCTAGAATTTTAGAATGCATTAGGAACTTTACTCTTTTTGGTAAATTGAATATTGTCTTTTTGCAACATAATTGAATGAATGCTTCATCTAGAACTTAAAACTACAAATTGTGAGGAAACCTCCATTGTTCACTTAAATGCTGGATTCTAATAAGTTTTGTTGATTCATGTGATTCATGCTTTGTCTTTTATTATTGTGAAATTGTGGAAGCAATTAGAAATGATCAAGGCACTTGTTTTCTTTCGAGCACAACTACATCCAAAAACAACTTACCTGTGAGCAGAGAGAGCATTTGTTAACCCCTTTGAGCCTAAACAGTTGAATCTCGGCTTGAAATAAAGCGAGATCTCAAAAATCTTTTTTTTTACAACCCGGAAAATATTGATTATTGTTCTTTTGCCGTAAAAAGTTAAGAGCATTCACTTAGGGTGTGGAAGAAATAAGTTGGGGAGAACGAAAAAGAATTGGTAAGTACCACAACTCTTGAAAAAGATAAGAAAAACCGAGCAAGCATAGAAAAATATATGTATAGAAAATATAGAAAAGAAACATCTGTTTTGTATATTTGATGTGAATGAAAAGAACAAAAATAGAAAGAATGAAAAAATGCTTGCTCGGAAGAAAAATAGTGAAAAATAAAAATTGAGTTGTGGAATATGTGTTGTGAAGGTTTCAAATAAGAAACAAATGAAACAAAGTCGAGTAGTGTGAATAATACTGTGAATGTCTCTTTTGCATCGGCACTTTCGTTTCAATGGCCTTAGAAATGACCCTTGTTTGTTAACCTAACCAAGCTTCAACCGAAAAGCCCTTAGTGATCTTTATGCTTCCACAGTACCATTTTTAATTGTTAGACATTGTATGAATCTATTTGATTTCTTCATTATTTGTTAGAGAGTGAGATTAGTCCCGCGGTTGCAAACGCGCAAAATCTTCATTCCTTATTCAAAGAGGAGAGATAGGATGATTCATTCAGAATAGTATTGTTGTAGATAGATAAATATTTTGCATTGCTATTTAAGTTTAAGTTCCTAGGTATTATTTTATTCGAACCGTTGGGAACTTGTATATGCGAATTTCGCTTGTGTTTGAGCCGTTTATCCAACTTCGGAGAAACCGTTTCTTAAAGCAAATCCTCTTGTCCTTCAAGAGGCATACTTTGCTTGAGGACAAGCAAGAATCTAGTTGGGGAGAGTTGTTAGATGCCCAAAAGTGCTTATTTGAGCTATCATATGTGGGCATCTTTCACTCTTTTTCCTTGCTCTAATTGTCAAAATCATATTTGTTTTACATGGAATGCGTTACATTGATAAACAAGCTTGGTGCCTTTGATGTGTGTGTTATTGTGCAGGAAAGGCATGAATTAATTGATAATAAAGACACAAAAGAATTGGCAAAGGAACCAAAGAATAGGAGCATTTCATCTACCTGCTCGCTAGGCGAGGCTGCGGCGAAGAATGGGTTCGCTAGGCGAGCTCCTGGCGAACAGCTCCAGTAAATTAGCAAATTAATTCGCTAGGCGAGCTCAGGGCGAAGTTTGCAGCGAATTCATTCTGTTTTGGTGAAAAGTGCAGCCAACACTCACTCGCTAGGCGAGGCTCTAGCGAGTCCCCAGCGAGCATTCCAGTAGCAAAACCTCTCAACCTCGCTGGGGCGAAGGTTGAAGCGTGTCCTTCGCTAGGCGAAGGTATGTTCGCTAGGCGAACATGACAGTTCAGCAGGCCCTGTTTGCTCTGGGCGCAGGGGCTTTTTGTGCTCATATTTGACCTTCGCTAGGCGAGCCATTCTGCTCGCCTAGCGAACATGACAGTTCTGCACTTGTCTATAAGTAGCAGGTGCCACTTTTGGGCACCATACCTCATTTTTTACCAACTTTTCCATTTTCTGTACTTTCTTCTAGATATTTTACAGCATTGTTTTGTGGGAGCTTTTATGCCCTAATTTCATTTCTCTTCATCTAGCAACCATCTTCCACAAAAAGAAGGTGGATTCCCATCCAACTTCGATTATCCGACTTGGATGTTGATCAACCTTCTTTCCTTACTTGCCGACCAAGCTACCATGAAAATGAGTAGCTAAGTCATCCATTTGTCAAGGGTAGATGTAGGTGATTTCTAGCTTTGTGTGTAAATGTAAGGATCCTCATATGTAAACTCTTTAACGGTAAATATATGATGAAAACTTTGTTTCTATTTAAAACTCTTTGTGTTGGTATTTGATCGAGAGATGTTTACCGATTCTTGACCTAGGTTTTCATCCAAACTTGTTTGTTAGCTAGAGATAGTAACGAATGATTTTGTTCACCATAAGGTTGAACCAAAAAGTTGTCATTTTGATAGATTGTGTTCGAGAGAAACAATGGATCAAAAATAGCAAAACTCACAATGGGTGTTCGAGAGAAACGCATTGAGAGGACCTTGTGAAATTATTTATCATCTAAAGGAGTTTATAAGATTGTTGACCGAGCTAATACATGCAAAGTGATCATTGAAACCTAACTTTGACAATATTTCTCATATTAATCAAAACATAACTTTTACCGCAATTAATTACTTTGTATGCAAGATAACTTGATTAAAACCAAAACCCTATTGTTACATTAAGTTAAGATTAATTCAACCATTGAACGGCAGTGATATCTTACAATCTCTGTGGATACGATAACAAAAACCCGACACGAAATATACATTTTCAACATGTGTGTGACCCTGTAGGTTTTTGCGGCATTGGCAATTATATTAAATCACGTATTTAACATAATAAATAGTGAGCGGTATTTAGCAACACATCACTGCTACCCAAGACACGAAAATGTCATGTGATTTACAAATCCTTTTGTGATAATACTTATGTGTACAACTACCCTTTTGCCCTTATGTCTATATTGAACACAAGGCATAGACCGTGTCATCCTTGTCCAGTTCAATATTAGGCACATAGACATTTATCCTGTTACGCAGGATGGGCAAATTCCATCTAGGTCACTCATGTCCCTTACCATGCTTCGTGGAGTACCCATCAATTGTCTTTATGGTCATCCAGTTACGGACAACCTTTGATCAGCAATAAGGCATTCGACTCTACATCTAGGGTCCATAGTGGTTTCAGGTCGAAGGGTGGTATACACCATTATCACCATGAGAATAACTTATGACTCTTTGCATAACATTCTATATAGTATTCTCATAGCGGGTCAATCCAGTATAAATATTACTCTTAATATTCCTACCTATGTTATAGACTTGATAACTCCTTATCCATGATCCATGAGATGTGATCATCAGTCTATATACATAATAGTCTCAATGCTTTAATGTTATACCACTTCACAATAAGGCTCGACTACGGATACTTTAAGAATAGTGTCCTTATGTTTAATGTGATCTCATGATTAAGTCACACTTGATACATTAAACGGACTAGCTATTCTAGGGACTTTATTAAACAACCATAATAAAGAAAAAGCTTTTTATTATTATTATTAAATAATTTGATACAAGTACCAAAAGTATTGCCCTTTAGGGCTTACACCAACAATCTCCCACTAGCACTAGAGCCAATCAGGCATACCCCTAATGCCCATAGATTTAGTATGACCATCATGCTTCTGCTGCGCAACAGGCTTTGTCAGTGGGTCAGCAATATTGTCAAGTGTAGGTACTCTGCATATTTTCACATCTCCTCTATCTATTATCTCCCTAATGAGGTGATAACGCCTAAGTATGTATCTGGATTGTTGGTGAGATCTAGGATCCTTAGCTTGTGTGATAGCACCATTGTTATCACAATAGAGACCAATGGGATCCATAATGCTAAGAACTATGTCAAGTTCACTAATGAACTTTTTTATCCAAACAACTTCCTTTGCTGCACTTGAGGCAGCAATATACTCGGCCTCGAGTGTAGAATCAGCAAATGTATCTTGCTTTAAACTTTTCCAGCTCACAGCGCCACCATTTAAGCAAAACACATAACCAGATTACGATTTAAAGTCATCCTTATCTGTCTGGAAGCTAGCATCGGTGTATCCAATTACAGCAAGCTCTTCCTGACCTCCATATATCAAGAATGAGTCCTTAGTCCTTCTCAAATACTTAAGGATATTCTTGACAGCTACCCAATGAGCATCAACGAGATCAGATTGGTAACTACTCGTTGCACTTAAAGCATACGAGACATCTGGTCGAGTACATAACATGGCATACATGATAGATCCTATTGCAGATGCATATGGAAACTTATCCATGCGATCCCTTTCTTCCTTATTTGAAGGGGATTGTGTTTTTGATAGACACGGGCCATGTTGCATAGGTATGAATCCTTTCTTGGAATCATGCATATTAAAGCATCTCAGCATTTTGTCTATGTATGTACTCTGACTTAGGCCAAGCAGTTTTTATGATCTATCTCTATAGATTCTGATTCCTAATATATAGGTTGCTTCACCTAGGTCCTTCATAGAAAATCATTTCCCCAACCAAGACTTTACTTGTTGTAGGGTAGGGACATCGTTTCCAATGAGTAATATGTCATCTACATATAATACCAGGAAAACGATCATGCTCTCACTAACCTTCTTGTAGACACAAGGCTCATCTTCGTTCTTGATGAATCCATATTGTTTTATTATTTCATCAAAACGAAGATTCCAACTTCTGGAAGCTTTCTTCAATCCATAGATTTATCTTTGTAACTTACATATCATTTGGGCTTCTTCTGGTATGTCAAATCCTTCAGGCTGTGTCATGTACACATCCTCAAGAAGATTCACATTAAGGAAAGCAGTTTTGGCATCCATCTGCCATATTTCATAATCATGATATGCAGCGATAGCAAGTAAAATCCGAACAGATTTAAGCATTGCAACTGGTGAAAAGGTTTCATCATAGTCAACCCCATGAATTTGTTTATATCCTTTTACAATCAGTCTTGCCTTATAGGTATGTACCTTACCATCCATGTCAGTCTTCTTTTTGAAGACCCACTTGCATCCTATAGGCGGATTACACAAAACTAGGTTATTTAGGTAGGAAATACTTCCAATTGTATCTAATACAACTCTCGAATATTTTAGTTTGGTGAATAACTCCTTATTCCAATCCATCACATGGATCATTTCCAACTCTTGCTTCTAAACATATATAATCTTATTATAATTTGTTTAGTTAAGTTTGACCCATTGTTTTAGCAATTGGATAATATAGTTATCCCATCTCACCTTACTAATATAGAACATGCACCTCGCGTAGGCGGAACCTACATTATCCGATACTAGTCTTGATGAGTGATAAAACTTGGACAACATAAACTTAATATTTAATTTGAGGGAATTTGCAATTATTCTGATCTCACTGGCTTATTTATCATATAAATCGTCTCTCACATGCATCAACATACATTCATATGCATCAACATACATAATGAAATAGTTATGGCCCCTAGCGCAATTGTTCTCCCAAGCCAATGAGAGAACCTAAGCTAACCTAATAACGATCTAAGCTTCTCCAAGCAAGATCTTCAAGGTTGTTCTCCTTTGATATTGTATTCTTCTCTTTCTTCATAAC
The DNA here is from genome assembly GCF_024323335.1 of Lathyrus oleraceus. Classification (NCBI taxonomy): domain Eukaryota; kingdom Viridiplantae; phylum Streptophyta; class Magnoliopsida; order Fabales; family Fabaceae; genus Lathyrus; species Lathyrus oleraceus. Next base: position 405,231,583 of record NC_066581.1, read on the forward strand.
ATTAAATTACATAAAAGAAACTCATTTTACATACGAGGGAGTGAGATGAGAAAAGAAGTTACATTAAGAGATTAAAAGAGAGGCATGACACACAGATCGTATTTTAAAATCCCAAAACAAAATAAAGGAAAACTAAGGCCATAACTGATCACCACAAGACAATAATAATAAACACATTATTATTATTAATTTAAATTCTGTTAATTAATTAAAACCAAATTAAATTTCGGCGACCGATCACACTACGCAGAGTTAGCCGGGGTTCCGCTTCCCGATCAGCGGACGGGGGTCAAGGGGGCAACGCCCCCTTGCGGGGTTGCGAGGCAGTGCCAAGACTCAAATTTTAATGAACAATTCATTTGAAATCGACATCGTTTTTCGCATCAACACTTGATACTTTAAAGCACAACTCTTGTGCAGTCACAACCCTAATCGTATAACTCTTTGACAACACAACCCTTGTGCCGTCATTAACCCTAACGCACCAATTTCAGACCGTCAAACACACCTCGATTGTTAATTCAGTATGATTGATCAACACGTCATTGCTTCACCATACTAATGTCGGATCAAAAAGAAAATGACCATTGATCGCTCAAAGGAAAACAACCATTAAGTGTTTGAATGAAGAAACAGAAACAATATATCATATATACCGTATTTTTCATAAGGATTACTTATATCATATATATAACTTGATCGATCTCAATTGCGTAACCTATGGACGATCGATGTATCGCTGCTTCGCCATACTAATGTCGGATTCCGAAGCATAGTCAACATCAACCATCCAAATCATAGACACATGATGCCAAATTTAATTACTCGTTTATTCTTTGATTCACACTGTCTTTTAATCATATTAATACAGAAAATAAACAGCTATCAAGTACATGGTTTCGTAAGTGGCTCTAATACCACTGAAGGAGAAGGGCGATACAAAATGCAGCGGAATTTAAAAAAAATTCTCCTTTAGTGATCCTTACAAATGGGCATGATAAGTGATATAATCGTTACCTCTTGTAACGATCGAAACCTTTTATGCAGATCTATGGAGCGATCACGAACGTTGAACGATGACAATGCCTCTACTCAGTCCCCATGAATGGATTCCTTCAATCTCAGTGCTAGCTGCTATGAATGAAGGCTTTGAGTGAGAGAGAGAGAAACGAATTGCAACTGCACAAATGCTTCTGCACAAGGGTTATATTTATAGAACCACTTGTGTGGGATGCAAGCTAAAAGGCACACTTAAGTGTATGTGGCCCATATCTTATAATATGCCAAAATCACTTAAGCGCGTGGTACCTTACCATATTTCGTATTCTACTTAAGTACACTGTACCTTACGATGTCCTACAATTCACTTAAGTGCACCGTACCTTACAGTGTTCCTTAGTTACTCTATCTCTCATCAATTCGTCCTTTTGTGTGTGACCCTGTAGGTTTTCGCGGCATTGGCAACTATATTAAATCACGTATTTAACATAATAAACAGTGAGCGGTATCTAGCAACACATCACTGCTACCCAAGACACAAAAATGTCATGTGATCTGACAAATCCTTTTGTGATAATACTTATGTGTACAATTACCCTTTTGCCCTTATGTCTATATTGAACATAAGGCATAAATCGTGTCATCCTTGTCCAGTTCAATGTTGGGCCCATAGACATTTATCCTGTTACGCAGGATGGGCGAATTCCATCTAGGTCACTCATGTCCCTTAGCATGCTTCGTGGAGTACCCATCAACTGTCTTTATGGTCATCCAGTTACGGACAACCTTTGATCAGTAATAAGGCACTCGATTCTACATCTAGGGTCCATAGTGGTTTCAGGTCGAAGGGTGGTATACACCATTATCACCATGAGAATAACTTATGACATTTTACATAACATTCTATATAGTATTCTCATAGCGGGTCAATCCAGTATAAATATGACTCTTAATATTCATACCTATGTTTAAGACTTGATAACTCCTTATCCATGATCCATGAGATGTGATCATCAGTCTATATACATATAGTCTTAATGCTTTAATGTTATCCCACTTCACAGTAAGGCTCGACTACGGATACTTTAAGAATAGTGTCCTTATGTTTAATGTGATCTCATGATTAAGTCACACTTGATACATTAAACGGACTAGCTATTCTAGGGACTTTATTAAACAACCATAATAAAGAAAAAGCCTTTTATTATTAATAAATAATTCGATACAAGTACCAAAAGTATTGGCCTCTAGGGCTTACACCAACAATCATGACTATAATTCTACGGTGAATTAACAAAACCTCTATACCAAACACAATGTGCAATTGAATAGAATTATAACTCAAATTGTTCATGCAATATCAAATCAAACATGTTTTCTAACAATATTAAAATAGGTTCATCTAACAAAACCTTAACCTAGAGAGAATTAGGAACTCATGATGCAAAGTACAATACCAAATACAAATAAGAAGTTTGCATAAGAGATCCCTTGAAGAACTAGCCTCCAATGGCTTCAAATGTGCTCCAAATATGTCTTTCAGTGTTGTAAATCGTCACTTTTAGTGTACAATCGTAGAACCCTTGAGAAAGTACAAAACTTCCCATTTTAAAGAAATCATAATGGGTCAGAAACGCGTCAAAAAATCCCATAAAAATACCATCACACGCGTTATAAATAGTATCGCGCACACGATGTTGACTTTGTTTTTCTATCACGCACGCGATGTTGTGCATGATTGTTCCAGTAGCTGCATGTATTTGCTTCTTTTTCCACCTGATTTTCAGTAAGTCCTTATTTCTTCATACTTAGTCATTTTTCCATCTTTCTTTGGCCTTTATTCCTCATTTTTGCTCCTCTTTAACTTGTTTTGATCTGTTTCTTCGATCGAAAATATGCAATGACAGAGTTTCATCATTGCTCAAAGTTCTTTCCTTTCTTTATTACTTTGCTTTCTCAGCCTCACATATCCAAGTACCATTCTCAACTAACGCATTTACCTTTCAAAATTTTATGTTCTTTGGTCAAGATGAGTGATAGCCCTATTCACATAGTTAGTGATTTTGAGAGTGACGTTTCTTCCGCTACTCATAACTCCCTCTCATTGCTCATGATTACATGGGCCACAAAGTTGTGTCCTTCACCGATGATTCTGATTCGAAAAAGGTATATGGGAACTCCCTTGACGAGAAGGTTTCTTCCCTAAATTCTTCCGTGGTCATCATGTCAGATGATGGCATCAAGGAGGGTCGCACTAAAGTTCTAATTCCCTCACCCGTATTGTCTGATGTGAAAATAAGAGTTGCTAGGTTGATAAGAGAACACGATAAGGATTCCGTGTAGGTTTACAAGAGAACCCACGACTGCAAACCCAGTGATGCTGAAATTAAGACCTACCTAGAGTATCGGGGTAGACCCTATGGGGTTTCTTGGGTCAAGCCCAACGAGCATTTTAAAGTTGATAAGCTGCCCCAAAAGGGCGAGTCGGACGATGTGAGAAAGTATGATTGGGCAGCTGCAAAAATGGTGCGACAAAGTACGATTGGGCGCCTGCAAAAGTAGTGGGAACCCCGTCTATTTTGGATATCAAAGCGGGTATAAATGTTGTCGACGTCACGGTCGGAAGCCCTCTAGATTGGTCGGTCCTTCACGTGGGTTCATAAAAAAGGATATGTAGTTATTTTGGCAAGTGCTTAGTCCTATTTTATGAGTTTCGGTTCACCAAGATAGGATTGTGTCTTCCCTTTTCTGAATTTGAGGCGGTTGTCATGAAACACTTGAAGGTTTCCCTCTCCTAGCTTCATTCGGGAACTTGGGCTGATATGAAGGTGATATAGTTTTTTACTGAGCACAAGTATTGAAAGTCTTCCCTCCATGTTTTCTTCGACCTGTTCTACCTCATGTGTACCTCCTAGAATGACACCCATAATAAATGGCTTATTGCCTTTCACCTGAGGGATCCTTGGTTCACCCCTTTCACTAGAGGCTAAGGCAATTTTTTGAGGTGCTTCATATTGGTGAAACCCCTCACCCCGGAGGCCCATCTTGCCTTCTAATATGCTCCAACTAAGTCTTCTCGCTTCAAATTAGGCCTCATTTCTACCAAAGAGGTTAGGATGAAGGAGGACCTGTGTTCCTTGTTTTAAGGACATGGTTATGAAGGGGGTTTGGCTTTGGTGAAGTGCCTTTTTCCCATCAAAGGAAGAAGAGAATTAATACTTACTCTATAATGAGTGTAACTGGTCACGCAGAGAGGGAAGAGATTTTGGGTGAGGACAGAGTCCTATAGTTTTTTGTACATGTGTGATTTGATCTTGAAGATAACATACAACCTCGCCAACTCTCAAGGTATCAAAATTGGTCCTACTGGTCGAACATTGATGCTCCTCCTATGACCTATGCTCCTACCCCGATTGTCGAGGTTACTACAACTACCCCTAGTTTTGATCATCTTACTTGTGTTGTGGCTACTTTATATGTGGAATATCTTGCACAGTCACTTGCTCCAGTGAAGAGGGGTCGAGATGAAGACCAACATTCCCATCTGAAAGAGGTTTATCCTAAACTGACCGATTGTTTACGGACGTAGCTTAAGGATCTGTCACTCCCTACCTTTGACTTACCACAATCATTCCTTCTCGAATTCCTCACACGCTTGAGGAAACTGCTTCTACTGTCTCTAAGGTGGGCTTATTTTTCGTTCGGAACCTTTTTTAGGAAGATAAGATGGAGTTACTCTCTAAGGTCACCTTCCACACGTACTAGACTTCTTCTTTATTCTCTATGGCCACTGCGGGTAGAGGGGATGTCTTGGTTGTAGGTAATCCTTCTAATGAGAGGGATACTTGGAAAGGAATGTGTGAAGCTATTGAGCAGAAGTGTTTCTTCCTCTAGAAGAAACTTGATGACTTGTAGGGAAAGGTCAAGCTTGCTGATACTTTGCAAGAAGATGAGAAACTCCACGGTTCTCCTTCAATCTGGTTGCCTAGATTGTTAAGTTGAAATCCTCCCTTGAGGCAAAGAAGAAACGGCATCAAGAGACCCCTAGTGTTGTCGTTGTTGCAGATCCTTATGCGAAATAGGCTCAAAAAAATCTTCAGTTGGAAAGGGAGACTCATGTCAAGACTTTGAAGGCTCATAAAGATAAGGTTGTTTCCCTGAATGATATATTTTGGGAGTCCTTTCAGGGAACTTTTCAGGCTTTATACGGGATCCTTAGTCAGACAGTGAGTCAGGAAAAATATTATACCCTAACATTCTTATTCCTCTTGAAAGAGTAGATTCTTTCAAGGAGACTCCAGAGGGTGATTAGGTCACATCATCTCTGGGCGCCGAAGCTTGATTATTTCCCTTTTTTTCTTTTTTTGTAATATTTTCCTGTCTTTTTTACTTTAGATATGATGATAATATCTATATAAATATATTTTTACCTAAGTGATTTGGAGTTTTGTTTAACTTTATGTACTGCCTATATATATGATTCCTCTTTATTGTTGCCTTAAGATTTTTATTGGCTACAAGTTATTACTACATCGGGGCTTGCTCATTATCCCTCCAATTTAAAATGTATTTACCTCGTGGTCGATTTAGATTTTGTCTATCTCAAGGACGTCGGTGGTGTTCACCAGTCGACCGTAAGTCTGTGTAGAGGCATCTGCAAGGTGTTGTCCACCTTGGGTGTGACAACCCTCACGGCTTTGCTTTTAGGAGGAGGAGGTGCTTCATTGAGCCAAGGTTTTTGATATGCTCTTTAAACTTTGTAGTCCTAATAAGTGTTTCGTTGTTACTAGCTCTGATTGAGAAGAGTTATTTAACTTTCTCCACGTCGCTAAGAACCGTCTCTAGCCAAAGGTAAGGTTCTTTTCCTTGCCCTCGAAGTTGACCCGGTTTAGGGAGGACGCCTCCGGGCTCCACTGCTTTCACTTTTGGAGTGGATAGTTCCTCTGAGTGATAAGAATAAGGTATGGTAGAGTGGAATCAAAATATCTAACACTTTGCATCGTGGCGGCATATGGCATTATTCACGGTGGTAACTGCTTCGACTACTGATAATTTCGTGTTTGGAGTTTAGTTCACTTTGTCACGATAAGGTAACTATGGTGAGATATGATCTTCATTGTGATTTAGTAGTTCTGACATGGTATGTGTAAGACCCCAATTTTTGTCCCTAAGATCCCTCATGGCATCATAACATTTCATTTGCATAGCCTCAAGGATCATTGAGCATCTTGGTTCCCTTGCCTTTGGGTGGGACTCCTTGTGAGTGGTTTGAGATCACCAAGCATGCTTGAATTGTATATCATTGCTTTTCCCATTTTTATTTACTAACCAAAAGCACAAAAATATGTCACTAACATCTTTTGTTTGTAGCTTGAGCAATCACAAGGTCAAAAGCTTCTAGGAGATCCTTTGTGCAATGATATGGCCAAGAGAAGATGAAAGCAAGCATGGTAATGGTTCCCAAAGCTCTCATCCATAAAATGTGCCTCCCTAGCATCTCAATTCATCATTTTGATCAAAGCAAGTCAAAGGGTTTGAGGCCTTGTTCTTCAAAGAAACCCTAATCCATCTGTGCACCACAATGCCTTGCTCATGAAGCAACCTCAGCCCATGGTTAAATACAATCAAGGGAAGTTCTTTAACTCTTTCATTTCATGCATATTTGAACTTATTTGAGTATCCTCAATCATCAATTCATCAAGGTATGAGTTGTGGACTTGAAAAGTTGATCAGTCAATTCATCTGACTATTTTGAAATGCACTGAGACCTAACTTTTTATGTGTTGGTCAAATGGAGATGGTTCCAAAAGCAAAAATGTTCTTAAGGACAATATGAATAACTTTCATGTTCATCCAAATTTGATTTGAAGCTTGGAAAACCATTATAGGTCATTTTGACTGAAACCCTAATTTTGGGTCAACTTCCCAATGACATAACTCATTCATGTTTTATGATTTTGAGGTGGGATCAAATGAATTGGAAAGCTTAAGATGTCTAATTCAAATGTTATGTTGAACAAAATTTCAAAATCTCAAAGGAAATACATGTGATAATGCAAGACATTATAGGTCCTTTTTGGCCAAAGGCATTAAAAGTAAAAAAAAAATCCAACTTCAAGTGCCCATAACTCCTTCCTCAAAAATCCAAATGATGCAAAATTTAAGTCCATTTTGATTGTCTCGAAACGATCTACAACTTTTATGTTGGAGGTATTTTCATTTGAAGCATTCATCTTCAAAACAGAAGGGCTTGAAAGTTGGCCAATTTTAGAAACCTTGCCTTGACATGTTTTGCACATCACACTTTAAACTCCAATTTCATAAGTTTCCACACTCCAAATGAGTTTTTGTCCAACATAGCATTTGTTCTTCATACAAATACCTTTCCAACCATTACCCATATGCTTATGCTTGGATTTTCTAAATGGTACTTTCGAAGAGATGATTGTTTAGGTATAATTGGAGAATTCACTTGAAATCTTGTTACATGAGCATTTGCCTTGCAAGCTACACGTCCAATTCCCTTTGGCTATTGCTCAGAGTTCATTTGGCATTGTTTTTGGGCCTTGTGCATGATCATGCAAGCCCATGCAATAAAGCCCTTGCCACTTTCTCTATAAATAGAGACCCATTCCCTCCATTTCACACCCTAATTTCAACCTGAAATGCTGCTGAAATCGTTCCCTAACCATCACTAAAGAAGCAAGTTTCATTTCTCTTAAAATTTTTAGATCTAGATTTCAGCTTCATCTGGTTGTATTCTTAGATCTAATGCTTCTAAACCTTCACCATACGCTTCATTGAACTTCTGTTTTGATAAAGCAAGCAAGGTTTCAAGCTTAAGCTACCAGAATTCAAGCACACACTCCAACTGGTATTTTCTTCGATTCTCCTAATCCTTTGACCTATTGGTTGTGATTTTGTGTTGGCTGAAATCCTCTCAATAGAGGCATCATGTTTATGCTTTTAATTTTTGCAATTCATTAAGTTCATGATGAACACCAGATTTTTCAAATTCTGATTTCTCAAATCATAGAGATCTAGAATGAAAATGGATGGTATAAGGATGATGAACATCATCCCAGCTTTCTATTGATGTATAGATCGCACATTTTGGTTGCCTTTTGAATTTTTGCATTTTGGCCGGAATCTGGAAGCTCACCGGAGAAGACGGTGGCTCCGGTGGCTTCATCATCTCCAGTTTAAATCTGGACCATTTGATCCATTTTCCAGATTCAATCAGGATCATTCATTGTTATGACTTTTAATTCTTTCCCATGCGCACGCATTGACCAGAGACCACCATAGGCGCGCGCCTTAGGAGCGTGTGATCTGTCAGCTCAATTAATGAGCTCAGATCCAACGCTCCTCCTTTTTTTGCATTTTATAATTTCTGTTTTTATTTTCTTAAATTCCTTTTATTTCAAAAAATCATATCTCTTTCATTTTTAATCCAAAAATTATGGGACCAATTTCATTATTTCCCCAATAAATTCTAGCTTCTATTTATGATTTTTAATATTTTTTATTTTGTCATTTGATATTTTTTGTGAATTTTCTCTTTTCTGGTTATTTTTAATTCATTTTAAATAGTTTTTGATGTTCAAAAAATGCAAAAATATTTTCCTAACCTATTTGAATGATGATGGATCTATGAAAAATATTCTCATCAATTTTTGAATTGATTTGAGATTTATTTCAGATTTTAGTTCAATTAGGTTATTTTTATTCACTTTTAATTGATTAAAAATAGTTTCTGACTTTTAAAAATGCTGAAATTTTTTGTCAAACTTTGTTTGACCTTGTTGAACTTAGGATAAATCACTTGGACCTTTCAAGGTTGATTTGAAGTGATTTTGAAGTTTGACCTTTCCATTTATTTTAATTCAAGTTTATTTTAAGTATTAAAAAATGCCAAAAATAGTTTATTCATTTCTTGACTTCCAATCTTCATCTCACTTTTGTTTTTGATTGTTTGACCTTGACTTTCCATGTTATTGGTCAACATATGAGGATTGGTACATGATTGTTCCATTTAATGCATTGATATTTCTTTTACCATTTTGTCATTTCTCTTATTCATCTCCTTCTTCTTCTCCTTCTTTTCTTTTTGATCAATGAGTTGAAGGTTGATAAGTTAGCATTGATTAGAGAGATTTAACCTTCCTTGATTCAAATCTAATTCATCTTGATCAATTGATCAAATGAATGGCTTTGCATTAAGGATAGGTTGTCTTTTAAATCATGCAAAAGGCTTAAACCAATACAAGATCAATTCTCATTTTCTTTTTGGCATGGCAAGTTGTTGGGACTTGGTTCACTAATCAAGACTCCTAACTTGTGTTTGTTGCCTACATTATTATTGACCGGCCTCAGATAGTTGTGACTTCTACATAAGTCCAATTACGATTGCTTAACATAGTGCTAAATTTGCCTTATGGCACACTAACTACTAACACTAACCATTGACAATTAACATTTACCTTATGCAATTTACTTTATGCAATTTACTTTAATGCAATTTACTATTCTTGCACATATTATTCATTTGCTTTTCTCTTTGCTAACTTGAGCACATGTTTATGTTAATGCCATTTGCCTTTTGCTCACTTGAGCACATAATTGTGTATATATTATTTTGCTTGTGTTTTGTTTTGATTGTGGTGAACCAAATGCAAAGAAATGGACTTAGTTTCTAGGACTCTCCCTATGCAAAGAAATGGAGAATTGGACTTAGATTCTAGGACTTTCCTTATGCAAAATTGGAGTAAAGGATCTTAATGATGAAGATGGATTAGAAGGACCAAATCTCTAAACTCACTCTTGTCCATTCTTGTTTTACTTCATGGAACTTTTGATGTGTGTGCTTTTGTGCTAGGAGTTTCCATTTGAGCTTAATTGGAGGACCATTGCCATGTTCATCCAAAGTGGAAGATACAAGATACATTGAGGATCTCTTATGAGACTTGTTTGATTGCTTATACTTTGTGGTTGCTTATTCCAAAGGATGGGAGCTACTTGGATCATATGATCTCAAGAGAGGAACTCCTAGTGTGGTTTCGTTTCTTATCCCTTACCTTTTATTTTCCTTAGGACTTAGCCCTTCTTCTTCATCTCTCCACTCTAACCCAAGCCAAAACTTTTGTGCAAACATTTAACATTTTTTTTCAACATTAGAAACCTAAGCCTTAAGCTTTTGATTTTCAAACTTTCTTTTCATAACACTTATTTTGAATTGAATCTTTAAGTCAACCTTGACCATTTTTTGTATATACTTCTAATTGGTAAATATAACCCATTCAAATTTCCTTTTTGTGGTTCCAATGGCCATTTATTAATCAAAATCTTTCATAACCTTTAGCTATTAGGTTTGAGTTATCCTTGAGGTAGATATAATGCTCACCTATATCCTTAGTGATGGACAATGAGTCTTCCATGCTTATTATAGGGTTAACCCCTCACTAGCATGTTGAAGCTACCCTCACACGGTGGATTTGTGGTCTGGTTGAGTTTTCTCCCTTTGATAACAAAAGACCTTAAGGCTTTTGGACCAATCAATTCACCAACTCATTTTGAGATTTTTACCCCGAATTACGAGGTTTTGATCCTAATCTTTTTATAAGATGGTACGTAGGCAATGGGTTTATCCATCCAAACACAAATGTAAATAACTTGTACATTCTCTTCACATCTCTTCAATCATGTTTGCACAAATAAATTTTTCACAAGACAACAACCTTCACAAGTATGAAAAGGGATCCCTAGGAGTACCTAGGATGTTTTGGGTGCCTAACACCTTCCCATTGCATAACCAACCCCCTTATCCGGATCTCTGTTTCTTTTACTAGTTTTGTTAAAACTATTTGGTTTTTGTTCGCTTTCTAACCATTCCTTTGGATAAATAGAAGTGGGGTGGCGACTCGACTTGTATGGTTTACCTTGGATTTAGTCAATATCTCTAATGGTAACGAATACCCCGCTACAGTATGATCTTTGTTCATCGTTCGTAGGGCATTTTCCATATGGAGGAAATGATTCGGTAGTGGATTTGTGCTAGGAGTTGCTACAAACTTTCCATATGCTTGAAGTCATCCCGGTAAGGATCGCGTTGGTGATGGATAATTGAGGAAATGAGAGACTGGAAAGTTGATCGATAACCTTTTGTATGATCTTAGAGGTAGTTACCTCCACTCTTCAATAATTCTATTATAGATTTGAATTTGGATATAGAATCATTCATTCGTTGAATTTTTGCGGGAAGCGAAAGTCCAAAGACTCAAGGAATCAAAGTTGAAATGTCAGTTGATTGGATCAAACGTGATGGATCTTCGTGTTTGATTTTGGATACTGTTGACTCGATGACTTTAGAAGGTTTCAAACAAATGTATCAAAGAGAGAATGTGAGATCATGGAAAACGTAGGAATCAAAAGTCGTTTCCCATAGACAGTGTCACTATTCTGTTATGGAACCAGAATTTGATGTAAATGGTTGGAGTATAATATTGAACCGATGGTGCTGATCTCCAATAAGGTGGCACGAGGGCCGACCTTCAAAGTTAGTACTCTACCTCCAAAGTCAATCCAAGATTCAAGATGAGTGTAGTGAAAAGTGGAGATCATAAAGTGTACCTTGCATTTCTTGTGAGATGACTTTTATACCTTGGGTCATGTGGAGTGGATTTGAAATGATTTGGACTTCAGTCATTTGGGCCTTTGGTCGGCCTAGAAAATATATGGTATCTAACGTTACTTGGTCCACCCACACACCTAAAGTGTCTTCTATCAAATTTCAGATTCCTGGGCGAGAGTTGTCCATCTTAGAATTACTACCAACACACAAAAAATAATAACCAATAGTATAAGCACCATATTGGGATTCCAACTACCACCTTACTTCATGTTTGTTGGGTCATAACCAAAGTGAGACGACGCCCTCTAATATAATTATAGGCCTTAGGTTCCTATTTGAAATCATCTACAATAGTGGGATTAATCAAGGTAAAAGTAGGAAAATTAAAACCTACATAAACTTCCCGATGAGCAAAGTAACCACCTAGCCTTCCACTCCCGACAACTGCTAATGCCTTTAAATCCTAGATCACCGCCTTCCTAAAAAACCATAGTGAAGTTAGAATAAATACATAAGAGGAGAGAGAGCGAGAGAGCAAGAGAGAGAGAGAGACTTCAATTTGTTATCTTAAAAGAGATTAAATTGATAATTCACGTAGAGTAAGGTTCGTCGAAGGAGATGGTGCAAAGATGTTGGCTACTTTATCTATGGAAGATCTGCCACTATCTCCTACTTCAGTGAAGAGAAATTAGGATGAAGACTAGCATTCCTATCTGTAAGAGGGTTCTCCTAAACGGACCCGACTGTCTGGGGACATAGCTTCTAGATCGGTCATTCCCTTCCTTTGATTTCCCGCCATCATTCCTTCTCGAATTTCTCACATTCTTTAGGAAACTATTTCTATTGTCTCTAAGGAGGACATGTATTTCGTTCATAACTTTTTTGAGGCATGGAAGATGGAGCTACTCTTTGAGGTCACCTTCCAAATGTACCTGACTATTTCTTTATTCTCTCTGGCTACTGCTGGCATAAGGGACATCTTGATTTTAGGAAATCCTTCCAAGGAGAGAGATACTTGTAAAGGAAAATGTGAAGCCATGGAGAAGAAGTGTTTATCCCTCCAAAAAGAACTTGCAAACCTGCAAGGAAAGGAAAGGTCAAAACTTGCCAAACTGCAAGGAAAGGTCAAGCTTAGTCAAGCTTGTTAACCTAAGGGGTCCTTGATCGAATAGTGAGCTAGGCAAAAATATTTTTTCCTAATATTCCTCTTATTATCGAAAGAGTGAATCCTTTTAAGGGGACTCCGAAGGTGATTAAGGTGTGTTATCTCTGGGTGTCAAAGTTTGATTATTTCCCTTTTTTGCTTTTCCTGTAATATTTTCCAAAATTTTATGCTTTGGCTATGATGACAATACTTATATAAATATTTTTTTACCTCCGTGATTTGCATTTTTATTTAGCTTTATGTAATAGATATGCATGTGGCTCCTCTTTATTGTTTCCTTAAGCTTCTAATTGACAGAGAATGGAATTAAAAGGATGGAATCCGAAGTTGGAATTCTTTACCTTATTTTAGTGTGTTTTATTCATTGTTTTTAAGTAGTTGAACCTTTGTTTTTTTTGCTTTTTTACTATCGGGGTTGTGTTTTTTTCTTTATTTCATGTCAAAAGAATGAACCATGTCAAATGGAGCTAAAATGAAGCCAAGTGCGCGAAGATTTCTCAATAAAAGTGTCTCTGCTACAAAAATGATAGGTCATTACAGTCTGTCCATAATGACCATTATTGGTTGTAATGGACCCTCCATACATTAAAAAAGTAAACATTACCACCTGTCTGTAAGGGCAATTACTGGACGTAAAATGCATTACCATCTTCCCGTAATGGGGATTACTAGCCTTAATGTATGTAGGTCAGCCTCGTATTCCATGTTTTTAATGTGATTCTCTGTCATTGTTTAGGAATTTTAGCTATTTCATTTGTTATAGAACCTTAATGAGAGGCAATTACACAAATTTAAGACCTTTTTATGGTTTAAGGCCTATATAAATCTATGTAACATTGAGAAAAACACCAAGTCACTTTAGATACTAGCGCTCTTAAGTTTTATTTTATTTTTAGGCACTTTATTTTTTGTATGCTCTAGTTTGTTTCTATTTTGAAAAATCTCTCTAGAGCATTTGGTACAATAAGTTTGACTGCAATTCCAGATTTTTATTCTATTTATACATTCTTATTATGTTCGTATTCATGTCTATCAATATGTATGCTTTTACCTTTGCCATGCTTGAGTAGTAACTTTAGGACTTATGACATGAGGATTGTCTATATAGCATACCTCATGTATGTTCCCTCATTTAAGTTGTATAGTGAGAAATACATGTTAGTTTCAATGTCTATTTTTAAATGATTAAGTTTGCTATGGAATTAGGAACGATTTAAGCATAAATTATATACTAAAAGGGTTTAATTGATGTCCGACTTAGAAATTTTGAACATTTGTATTTAAGGTGAAGAAAGTGTCTCGGGTTAATTGTGTGTGTGTGTGTGAGAGAGAGAGAGAGAGAGAGAGAAGTTAACATGTTAGTTCATAATATAGTAATGTGCTAATGAAAGTAGACATGCAATTTCTATTTATCTCTACAAATTAATGATTCTCGTTATTAGCTGAATTCAGAACTTGCAAGAGTAAAATAAATTGACTCATAACTTTGTTTACTAAATTTTGTTTCACAATATGAATTTTATGCACTTAACAAATCTCTCTATGAAAGTAGATATAATTTCAGATATCACCTGAAGAGATGAAAGGTGAAGATTAATATCTGAACATAAAAACCAGTCGAATAAATTGATAACCTATTTGAGAAAGCACATATAAATGCAAATATAAATTCTTAAAGGACAAGGTTGTATGCTTCGAAATAAGGTATAAACTATATTTTTCTATTATTTCTTTGGAAATTTAATTTTCTGGAACAAAGTTGAGAGAATAAATTTATCATGTATGTAGTATAGATAGAATTCATACTTTTAAGTCTTTCTTTATAAATTATATTTTAAGAAGAAAAAAAAGATTGTAATTTTCTCGTAAAAAAAACTCAAACATTGATCGTCTTAGATAAAAATAAATAATATAACTTGGTACTCAAAATTGGTCTCTTGGTACGATACTTATTTTATTACTTCGATATTATCATACACTTGTGGTGTGTCAATTACCCAAGAACTATATATATTCTTTAAGCAACCCCACGTTCCACGAAAGTAGGTGTTATGAAGTGTGACCATGCTACAAACAATCATGATCTCACATCAAACTATTTACAACCCTCGGGTACCCTAAGATAAGAATGCATCCTTATTGCCAAGCACATGGCCACATGTCAAAACCCTCCAGTAGAACATTGCAAGTTACAAGGAAGAAATTCAATGCGCTTGGACCCAATGCTAATAGCGACAATGATTTCCCACTCCCTTCAACCAGGGGCTATGTTAAAAGCCCACACAATAAAACCCTTGTTCCAAAAAGTATAAACAAGGGCTAAGGGAAATTGTTCAAGGATGCTCATAAGGCTTATGCATCAATACCCAATCCCAATCACCACGAAAAAAAGGCATGAGGAATAGGTGAGATATCTCTCAAGTAGGAAACACATAATTTCGAACTCCTCCCAACTTCCCATCGTTAGATCTAATCAGACGATGATCCACGTGATGCACTAGATTCGGCAGAAGTATTTTTAACCGCCTAAACAATATAAAGATATGCATACACAAAATTCGGGTATTGTATTCATTCTTACACTCAAACTATTTTCCATTCATTCACTGACTTGAGCGTCGAAGTGTTTGTGGAACCTTATTTTGAAGGTTACTCATAGGTGACATGCATTTAACAAAGACAACAACTTTTGATGATGATGACTAATGTCTAATGATGACAACTAGTCCATAATGACAAGTCAAACATAAGAGGTTAAAGATGCAAACATAAGTATTAGGGTTTGAAGGACTTGACTCTCTAATGATGGAAACCAAATGAAATATAAATCAAGCCTCCTATCAAGTAAACTGATCTCAATTATACTCAAGCAAGTGTTCTTAAGAAAGAAAATATCTGACAAGATTTGAAATATATGAATGCTTGCCTCAACATGCCTGAGTGAACATATTGTAAAGCATAAGGGCATTCTCATAAAAGTACATGGATAAATCACACACACATACACAACACACATATAAACTTATTTTAAAACTAATTTTCTCAAGTAAACATTTTTAAAAATGCCTTGAATCCATGTTATATGAGTTAGGAGCTGTTAGAAAAGCTCTAGGAGAATTATTTGTCTCTAACAATGGATTGAGACTCTTCCAATCAGTTGGAAAAATTCAAAAATATGCCATAAGCAATTAGGACAACACCTTAATAATGTGTAACTGTTAAATATCTTTCCTTTCTTTTTTAAGCTTGATAGTCGATTAATTTAGGGTTACCAATTGATTGGTACATAATATCAATCGATGGGCAAGTTATAAAAGTCTTAAAATGATTTCATTTTTTGTTCAACCTCTAGCCTATAAATAGAGGTCCCTTTCCACTCTTTTTCATATCTCGAAATATGGTTTTCACTTCTTACCTTCTCTCTCTCTCTCTCTCTCTCTCTCTCTCTCTCTCTCTCTCTCTCTCTCTCTCTCTCTATATATATATATATATATATATATATATATATATATATATATATATATATATATATATATATATATATATATATATATATATATATATATATATATTAAGTTTTTGTTTACTTTCTCACACTAAACATTTAGCCAAAGTGCTTTTTCGAAAAAGTCCTTTTGTGAATGAGGAAAGTGTAATTCTTATATATATATATATATACATATATATATATATATATATATATATATATATATATATATATATATATATATATATATATATATATATATATATATATATATATATATATATCTTAAAAGTTTTTGTTTACTTTCTCACACTAAACATTTAGCCAAAGTGCTTTTTCGAGAAAGTCCTTTTGTGAATGAGGAAAGTGTAATTCTTAAAGGATAGTTTTGGAAGTTCACCAAAGAAGTTTCATTTTAACATTGGTTGAACATTTTATCTACTTAGGAATTGTTTATTTAGGTTCGAAGCTAAATCCATAAAAAACTTAGGTTTGGGATTTGTGTGATAAAGTCTCTTGTTTAGGTTCTAGATTAGCGTGTGGTAAAATCGCATAGGTTCTTGGTTAGTCTCTTGTTTTTGTTCGAGATCATCCCGATGGTAAAATCTCACGGGTTATTGGTTAATCTGATATAAAACCATGGTTTAAGTTTGAGAGTTCATCTCAATGTTAAAAGCTCTCAAGGTTTGTTTAGAAGATTTAAGACTAACAACTCCAAGATTCTTGTGGAAAGAGGACTACCCGCTTCGATCCACCATTTTGAAGGAAGACTCACCGCTCCACTCCTCAGTTTACAATTTGGCTCGAAGGTAGTCATAAAATTCATTTTCCTCGTGAGTTATACCTACTTAAAGCTCCCAAGTTTAACTAGATACTCACAAGATCAATTCTTTGGGACATGACTAAGTCCTTTTTGATTGAACTTGTAAAATTCATAGCATTTTCCCTTAAACTCTTTATTTCTGCAATTTATATTCTGTAACTTTATTTTCCAATGTGTATTTATAAACCTTTTCTTCAAAAAACTTTTAAATTATAATTTTGATCTACAATGTTTTTCAAATCCAAGTTTTTCTAAAACACAATCCCCCTCCCCCTCTTGTGTGTGAAGTCATATGTCCAACAAGTGGCATTAGAGCCTAACTCCTATTTAAGGACTAATCGTTTTAGGAGGAAATTTATTTTTGATAAGAGATCTTTTCTAAATACACCACCACTTTTTAACAGTAGTTGATTTGATATATGGAAACCTAGGTGTAGAGTTTTTTTTTCAAGTATAAATCATGAACTATTGGAAACACAATTAATGGTCCGTTTATTCCTACTTACAAAGTAAATGGAAAAGTAGTAGATAAGCCTGGTTTCCTGTATACTGGAGAAGAAAAGAGAATATATGAAATAGATTTCAAAACTAAGAGTTTTATTTTAGTACCCTAGTCCCAATTACTAAATGGTTAATATACTAATGGTGTGTTAGTGAGACTAACTAATGAATTAGTATGTCAAATGTCTCAATTAATCAAGAATGGCATGGTTAGAAGTTTGGATTAATAAACAAGGGAAAAGTTTTAGTTTTGTAGGATCACTCTATAAGTACTTTGGAGTCCATTTCCTCTCATTTTTCACTTGGCTTTCTCTTTCCTATGTTCATAATTTGAGGGGTTTAGAGAAGAGAGTGAAAGGGCATGAAATTATAGAAGGAGAGGAGAGTTCTCTTGATTTCAAGCTTCAATTGTGCAAATTAAGAGTGAAACTTTGAAGTAGGAGTAGAAAGACAACTTGGTTATCATTCATCTTCTTCTCATCATCATCATCATCAAATTTAGGTTTTGATTCTAAAGGTGAGTCTCTACTTAGGACTCTGGGAGTTTTAGAATTTCTTAGGGTTTCATGACAAAGGGATGGTTTTATGGTTAATTCTTGGAAATCATGTTGTTTGTGTGCTTTTGATGAAATGTTGTTCTCCTGCATGCTAAACATATGTGATTCTGATTCTTGTGAATGTCCAATTATGATCATGAATTAATATGAAATTATATGTTGAGAACCAAGGGTTAGAGTATTCTGCTAACATGTATAATGAATGCCATTACTATGTTTGATTGCATGAAATGATGCTAGAATTGTTGAAATTATGGCAAGTAAATACCTGATGTTGTACACAATGTCACGACCTCAGGGTCCGCACATTATCACACCACAAACAATAACAGGATTAAAATAATAGTATGACATTAAATAACACGATTAGTTGTTAACCCAGTTCAGTGCAACGTCACCTACATCTGGGGGCTACCAAGCCAGGAAGGAAATCCACTATCACAGAATTAGTTTGTAGTCCTGAAAAAGCTCGGGTTTTATAGACGTCTCAGCTAATCTCTACTCATGGAAGTTCCTATCTAGGACACTCCTAGATATGAGACCCCTCTCACTTTGCTCAACCACATGACAATAAACAACAGACAAACATAATCCACTCTTGCTTAAACACTTCTGAGGGATTGTTAGTTATAACACAATACACCAGGGTCAATTCAAGTATCAAGGAGACAGTTGAATGGCTCACACAAAGCATACACACAAAACCCTAATGATAAAAAAATATTGCACTGCTTCGATGCCTTCTTAGGTTTTGAACTCTTCTATAAATGGCAGTGAATAGGCATGGGCTTCAGTCCAGATTTGCAACTATTCAAAGATCTTTGTTCAATCTTCTGAAGATATGATCTCAATCAAATCAGATGTTTCCTAAAATTTCTTGACATCGTTACTTGGTAAATAAGTCAAGATACAATAATCTTCAGGTACATGGAAAATGCTCAACGCTATATGTGAACTCAATATTCAGAGAATCTTCAGATAAAACATTAAAGAGACTAAATCTCACACGATACTTAAACTAGGTCACGCTATAATGTTGAAACAAAATGTCAAGACATCTTGTTTAACATCTGTCAAAAATACTTGTTTTTCCAAAATGCAGCCAATCACAATATCTCAGACCTTACAATCTCCCCATTTGGCAAATTTTGGCTAAAATAATCTTTGCAATGGCCAACAGTAAGAGGGTTAGAAACAAGGATATACACCAGCAACAAAACATATGACATCCTTTTTCACACAAATATCAAAGGCAGGCACAGAGAACAACAGGCCTCATATTGTATAGTATAACAGAAAAAAATTCCTTTTAGACAGGATATCAGGACATTGTTCTTAGCATCATGAACATCAGTAAACGCGCTCCCCTTGAGTATCAAGCGCCCCCTGAGTATCAGGACTAGGGGTTGAGTTACCCCAAGGATTACTCCCCTTCCATACATGCACATGTTCCCTCTTAAGAAGCAGAACGCAAAACACACAAAAAGCAACAACTCACACATACACACATACCTACTCCTCTTTTTTAGCCATAAAGTTGACAAAAAAACCATACTAACCAAAACAACAATGTTAGCAACACATAGTCAAGAGAGTTTACAAACCAAACAAACCCAAAAGCACTTAAAATATGCACACAAAAATTATCCAGGGCACAACCCACAAAATAAATAGAAGAATAACCAACACACAAAATGACTAGAGATCTTCAATTTTCATCACTGTTGGTAGCATCTTCATCATCACTGAATCAGACCCATCTTCATTTTAATTTTATTCATTTGTGCCATTATTTTTTTCAAACATCCTCATTCTTCAGATAAAGCCTAATCAACATTTCAATCTTGTTATTCCTTTCAGTACAGCTTTTTATAGTTTTATCCAAGGTCTTGCAGGTGTCTTTCAGCTCAGCTAGGATGCATGTTTTGTTAGTAAGCCTTGAAGAAGTTTGTTCAGATGTCATAACAATGTCTGAGACATGTTTCCCAGTAAACAACCTAGAATGCAATGAGAGAGGAGGTTCCCTTTTGCATGTACTGTCAGAGTTGATTAATATATTAGGGTGTTGACTCAGGATAACCCCACAGATCAATGATGGAAATTCTATTGGCATTTTCACAGCATAAGAGGCAGCATGCTCCATAGTTTGATCAAAAACATAGGATCCAAAATCAAAATTTGACTTGGTCCTAACAATATAGATAAACTTACCTAGCCCAATAACTATATTGGAGGTGTGATTGGTTGGAACCCAATTCGCAGCACCAATTCTGTGGAGAACGGCATACTTGACACTCAAGGAACTAGCAAATAATTTCTTTTTCCTTGGCCATTCCTTCACCTACTTAGCAGTAATCTCTCTGCAAATGACATTGTCAGAGACTTCAATTTCAGCTTGTTCTTATTTAATTCTACCCAAGAACCTGTTGATTGTTTCGGGAGAAAAATCCACTAATCTTCCTCTGACATACACTTTTCTAAACTCCTTGCTCCTCTTGTTTTCACACCCCTTGGAGATGTCCACAAAAATTCTTTGACAATCATTTCATAGCACTTTCTAAAACTTGTTACAATTTTCATTAATCCAGCTTCTTGAATCAAACTCAACACCTCTTTACATTCAAAAGCATCTTTCCCCAATTCCCTTTCCCGTGCTAATCTTCTTTGATAAACAAAATTCTATTTTTCAACATTCTCCACAGAGTGAAATGAAATGTTGTCTAGTGGAACTTCAGGAACATTAGTTGGTATTATCTTCCCTAAGGCTTGCTTTCTAGAAGTAGAGATGATGTCATAAACATTGTGTTCGACATCATGATCAGATTCACTAGACTCAAAAGGAACTGCCTTCCTTTCCATAGATTTTTTCTTAGATATAGGAGTAACCACCTTGATCCATCTTTTAGTGGGACCAACACTTGCTTTGTTCTTGACAGATTTGGAGGGTGTGCTGGAGGATCCAACAACTTAGCCTTTTCTATTCTTCAACCTTTTAGCTATACCAGGAGCCAGTATTTTCCCAATAGGAACCTCATCAGAGTCCAGTTCCTTAACATTAACAATGTCAGTGGGTTGATCATTTTTCTCAACAGGGTTTTTATCTTTGTCACCCAGCTTATTATCATATCTCCAGACCTTTCTTTATCTTGCAATTTCTCAGGAGACATAGTAGGTTCGTTCACATCATATTTATCTCAAGGTAGTTACATATCTAGGTCTACTGTTGGTTTCATATGCTTCAACATTTTCAATAACATTTGTCACAACACGACAATCTTTAGACACATCAACATTAGGTACAATGCTGATAGGATCAAGATACAGACGAGTCATGGACTGGGGTTTCATAACTACAATAGGGGGTTTAGGATCAATCATATCTCTAGCAGTCATGGAGAGAATGGAAGAGGTACTTACGTTAGTAGGCTTGCCTTTCCTTGAAGATGAAGTTCTAGCCTTTCTCATAGAAGTTGCATGGACATGGACGGTCGAGAGGGGAACAATATCAGTAATGACATCAGAGAGAGATATCTCAGTGCCAATATTTTTAGGGTTTGAATTCTCTTTAGAGTGTTTGCTTGGAGTGGAGACAGAAGGTTGTGACATTTTGGAGGTTTTCGGTTGAGAGAGAGAATGTGGAAGGTAGCGTGAAAGTATCTAGGGTGAAATGTTGGGAAAATAAGAAAAAGTTATAATGATAGTCCTTGAGTTTTATGCATAATTAAGTGGAGGGAAAAGAAAATTTGATTTCCATATCTCCACTTCAGTAATTGCTATAATTCTTCAAGCATGCAAATGCCCAATTCTCCCCTTAATTTTTCAAACTGATTTGCATCTAAAGATTTAGTAAAAATATATGCCAGTTGCTTCTCGGTAGTTACATGCTCAAGAGTGACAATTTTGTCTTCCACTAGATCCCTAATGAAGTGATGAAGAATATCAATATGCTTAGTTATGTTTTGCTAAATAGGATTCTTGGAAATGTTAATAACACTTAGGTTGTCACAGTACGATGTCATGACATCTTGCTGGACACTGTATTTTTCTAGCATGTATTTCATCCAAATTAATTGAGAGCAACTACTTCCTACCGCAATATATTCAGCCTCGGACGTAGATAAGGACACACTATTTTGCTTCTTACTGAACCAAGATGTGATATTATTTCCCAAACAAAAACATCCTCCAGAAGTGTTTTTTCTATCATCAACACTACCTTCCCAATTTGCACCACCATATCCTGTAAGCAAGGAGTTTGCATTGTGAGAATACAACATTTCATATTGACTAGTTTCATTTATATACTTCAGAATCCTTTTCACTTGAGTAATATGACTCATTTTGGGTTCATATTGATATCTAGCACAAACTCCTATAGCAAATGTAATGTCGGGACTGCTAGCTGTGAGATAAAGCAGACTACCAATCATACTCCTGTACAGACTTTGATCCATATTTACACATTTTTCATCTTTGGTAAGTTTCAAATGAGTTGGTGCAGGCATCCTTTTATGTCTAGCATTTTCCATGCCAAACTTATTCACTATATTCTTGGCATACTTTCTTTGAGAGATGAAGATAATGTCATCCATTTGTTTAACTTGGAGCCTAAGAAAGTATGTCAATTCACCAACAAGACTCATTTCAAACTCAGATTGCATATGCCTAACAAATTGTTGTACCATCTGGTTCGACATCCCTTTAAACACAATGTCATCAACATATATTTAAGTTATAATAAGTTTACCATGCTCTTCCTTAACAAATAGTGTTCTGTTTGTTCCTCATTTCCTATATCCATTGTTAACAAGGTACTCAGTGAGTCTTTCATACCAAGCCTTAGGTACTTGCTTTAATCCATAGAGAGCTTTTCTTAGTTTGTCTACATGATTTGGAAAGTAGGGATCTATTAACCCTTTGGGTTGTTCAACATAGACTTTTTCATTCAAGTACCCGTTTAAAAAGACACTTTTCACATCCATTTGAAATAGTTTGAATTTAAGTAAACAAGCCACTCCTAACAGAAGTCTTAATGACTCAAGGCAGGCAACAGGGGCAAAGGTTTCATTAAGTATGGCTTTGTTTTTGGTTACAATCCCTTTTTCATTAGATTTGTTCTTATAGATCCACTTTGTGCCAATAACATTCATTCCTTTAGGTCTAGGAACTAAGTCCCATACTTCATTTCTTATAAACTGGCCTAATTCCTCTTACATTACATTGATCCAAAATTCCTCAGTCAAGGATTCCTTCACATTTTTTGGTTAAAACTTAGAAACAAAGCAAGCATTTGAGATCATAACTCTAGATCTAGTGGTGACCCCTTCATTAAGGTTTCCAATAATTAGATCTGTTGGATGATCTTTCTGAATTCTGATGGAGGGACCTTTGTTGATGGGGGGTTTTCTAGTTCAATGCCTCCTGATTCACTGTCTGACTCAATAACTTCCTCATTTTCAGGTGAGTTAATCTGCTGAGATGATATCCTAACATCTTATTCAACATTAGTCCCTTTTTCTGAGGTATTGTCATCCACTACCACATTGATGTATTCCATCATGACTTTGGTTCTGGAATTAAAAACTCTATAGGCTATGTTGTTTGTAGAGTATCTTATAAATATACATTCATCACTCTTGGGATCCATCTTTCTTATTTGTTCATGGTCAGCTAGGATGTAGCATTTCCTTCCAAAAACGTGAAAGTATTTGACAGTGGGCTTCCTTCGTTTCCATAATTCATAAAGAGTAATTGAGGTATCGGCACTTAGAGTGACTCTATTATGAATGTAGCATGTAGTATTCATTTCTTCATCCCAAAAATGATAGGGTAGATGCTTGGCATGAAGCATGATTCTATCTGACTCTTGTAGAGTTTTGTTCTTGCGCTCAACAACTCTATTTTGCTGAGAGGTGATAGGAGAGAAGAACTCATGACCAATAGCTTCAGAGGAGAAAAAATTCAGCAAATCTTCTATTTTCAATTTTCTTCCCATGGTCACTTCGAATCCTGATAATTTCACTTTCCTTCTCTCTTTGAATCCTTTGACATAGATCTTTGAACACCTCAAGGATATCTAATTTTTCTTTGATGAAGTTCACCCACGTGAATCTTGAAAAATCGTCAACAACTACATAGGCATACCTTTTCCCTCCAAGTCTCTCAACCTGCATAGGCCCCATTAAGTCCATATGAAGAAGTTCCAGAACTTTTGAAGTCGTTTGATGTTGTAACTTAGGATGTGACATCTTGGTATGCTTCCTAATTTGACACTCACCACATATTTTACCTTCTTCAATCTTGAGTCTTGGAATACCTCTTATGCCTTCTTTTGACAAAATCTTTTTCATGCCATTCAGATGTAGATGTCCAAGTTTCTGGTGCCACGGGTTAACTTTGTCTTATTTGGATATCAAACATGTGGAAGTGTATTTTGTTTCTTTAGAAGACCATAAGTAACAATTATCCTTAGACCTGACTCCCTTCATTAGAACTTCATTTTTGTCATTAGTGACAAGACACTCTGATTTTGTGAAGTTAACTTTAAGCCCCTCATCACACAGTTGACTAATACTAATCTAATTAGAAATCATACCTTTTACCAACAGGACATTATCGAGACTTGGGAGTCAGGTACATACTATTTTTCGAACCCCTTTAATTTCACCTTTATCACCATCTCCAAATGTGGCATAGCCGATTGAGTATGAATTCATGTTTTCATGGAATTTCTTAACACTTTCCACGTGTCTAGAACATCCACTATCAAAATACCAATCTTCTCAAGATGAAGCCCTAAGAGAGGTGTGAGATATAAGGATGGTGTTGACAGACTTAGGTATCCACTCTTTCTTTTAATTAACCCTGGGTTGTGTTGGATACTTGGGATAGCCATACAATTTGAAACAGAAGGGCTTTATATGACCATATTTTCCACAATAATGACATCTCCAGTGTGATAGCTTGCCTTTAGTTTAGGGGTTATGATGACTGGCATGATGTTGAGCCAGAGGTTTAGACATTACAGGTTTAGACTCCCTCCCTGGAAGAACAAATTTGGTCATAAATGACTCTCCTTGGCTGTACAGATATTGATTTTTAAAGCCAAACCCTCTCAGATCTCCAACTACTTTTCAAATTTGCAAAACTTCATCTAACATATTAGATCCCTTGTTTAGCATTCTTACAGTTTTCGTCATGTTGTCAAGCTTGGAAGTCGACAATATCACCTCATTTTGGAAACCATAGATGGTGCATTGAAATCCTTCTTTTTCAACCTACATTTGAGATATAATTTTATTCTGTTTTTTTCCTAGCTGGCATACTTCTTCACTTCTGATACAGAGTTCTCTGTAGGATGCATCCAGTTCCTCATAAGATAGTTCTTCATCACATGAATCTTTATCAGACTCATATCTTTCAGTAATAGCAGTAACATGTTTATCAGCTTCATCCTCATGTTCACTTTCAGAGTTATCCTCATTATACCAAGAGACAGACAATCCCTTTTTTGTTTCTTAAGATAGGTAGGACATTCATCTCTAATGCGTCCAAATCCTTCACACCGTTGACACTGAATTCCTTTACCTTGATTGGATCTCTCTTTTGTTCTTGTTATTTTCTGGAAATCATCAGTATTCCTGATGTTAAAAGGGATGTTCTTGACATTTGGTCATGACTACCTGTCAATTCTCTTTAGAACCTTGTTGAATTGTCTTCCCAGAAGAACTATAGCATTGGCCATTCCTTCATCAATATCCAAGTCACATTGGCTTTGTTCATCTTCAGTGTTGGATACAAATGTTAGGCTCTTGGTTTTCTTTTCAAATCTGTCATTAATACCTAATTCAAAGGTTTGGAGAGACCCAATAAGTTCATCTACTCTCATTGTGTTGATGTCTTGAGATTTTTTAATAGTTGTGACCTTCATGTCAAAAAAATTAGGTAGAGACCTTAGAATTTTTCTCACCAATTTTTCTTCTGACATCTTCTCTCCCAAGGCACTAGATGAATTAACTATTTCAAGAATACTCATGTGAAATTCATGAATATTCTCATCATCTTTCATCTTTAGATTCTCAAATCTGGTAGTCAGAAGCTGAAGTCTAGACATCTTCACTTTGAATGTGCCTTCATGAGTGGTTCTGAGGATTTCCCAAGCTTCTTTAGCTATAGTAAAGGTATTTATCAGCCTGAATATATTTTTGTCCACACCATTGAATAGGGAATTCAAGGCTTTGGAATTTCCATGAGCCAATTCATCTTCTTCCTTATATTTTAAGAACGCCACCATCATTGCCTTCCAATAGTCATAGTTGGATCCATCTAAAATGGGGGTCTGTTGATAAATCCTCCTTCCTTGTCCATGGAGCCAAAAAGTATCTTCCCTGAATCTCACCCAGAAATAGAGTAGGATGCCTGCTCTGGTACCAATTGAAATTCTGGCAAGCAGATCCCTAATGTCGTACACTATATCACGACCTCAGGGTTTGCACATTATCACACCACAAACAATAACAGGATTAAAATACTAGTATGGCAGTAGATAACATAGTAAGTTGTTAACTCAGTTCAGTGTAACGTCACGTACATCTGGGGGGTGCGAAGCCAAGATGGAAATCCACTATCACAGTATTAGTTTGAAGTCCTGAACAACCTTAGGTTTTATAGACTTTTCACCTAACCTATACTCATGGAAGTTTCTATCTAGGACACTCCTAGATATGAGATCCCTCTGACTTCCCTCAACCACACGACAATAGACAACTGACAAACACAATCCACTCTTGCTTAAAAGTTTATGAGGGATTCTTAGTTACAACTCAATACACTAGGACCAATTTAAGTATCGAGGAGACAATCTAATGGCTCACACAAAGCATACACACGAAACCCTAATGATAACAAAATACTACATTACTTTGAAACCTTCTTAGGTTTAGAACTCCTCTATAAATAGCAGTGAATAGGCATGGGCTTCAGTCTTGATTTACAGCTGATCTAAGATCTCTGCGCAATCTTCTGAAGATATGATCTCAATCAAATCAGATGTTTCCTGAAATGTCTTGTAATCGTTACTTGGTAAATTGGTCAAGACACAATAGTCTTCAGATACATACAAAATGCTCAACACTATATGTAAACTCAATATTCAGAGAATCTTCAGATAAAACATCAAAGAGACTAAATCTCACACGATACTTAAACTAGGTCACACTGTAATGTGGAAACAACATGTTAGGACATCTGTCAAAAACACTTGTTTTTCCAAAATGTAGCCAATCACAATATGTCAGACCTACCAAATATGTTTGTGATGTTGTGGAATTGTTTCATGCTTGATTTGTTTCCTTAATACGTCTGGATTGTGTGTGAGTATGGATTATTGGGAAATTTGAATGCAAAAACGCATTTTGTCCTGGTTTTCTCACTTAGCCACAGAGGGATGGCTAAGAAAGCCTTCAAAAATGGAAAAAAATATGGATTTTATGGCTTTGTCGCGTAGCCACAGATGGTTGGCTAGGCGAGACCCCGCTCTGACCTTGTTTAGCGATACTACTGATGTAGAAAAAAATTAATGGCACAGATCATAGTGTATCTTGAGTTTCGTAACTCAAAATGAGGCGCGGTCAGTTGCGTTGGAAAGCTAACATAGAGAGATATAACATAGTGGAAATTTTGATGTTCTTGTACCACTTAAATCTCCTTTTTTTAGTTCAAACCCCACTTTGGATGATCTGACGTGTGTTTACCTTGTACGGTAAGATTTGATGGTTGGGCCCGAGTTGATAGGCGTATGCCATCTAGTAAATCCCTTGTGGTACTCGTGTTAAGCGCTTAAGTTAATTAACATAGGTTGAAGTAATGAAACTTAACCTAGTTTTGATTTATGAGTATAAAACTTATAACAACTTGTGAGAAGAAACCGTAAGTACCCTCATTTGTAGTGGGCAATTAAGGGGCGTAAGTCACCGATGGACTTGCATTAGCGAGCTAAGAAGGTTAGAAGTTCATAACTAGACAGTGGATACTCCAATCAATCTCCAAAGATTATTACTGAGATTGGTTGTTCATCATAGACGTTAGACACTTCAATCAATACCCTCGGTCCCACACGAGTATGCGTCCCAAAAGTAGGAAGGATGTAAACCCGTAATACCTAACCAAGAAGGATCCTTCCTAAATGTAGGTGGGTTGTTAAACCCGGAATATCATTCCTTGAGGTAAGCATCTTAATAAATTTGATTTCATGGTAGACGAAACTCGTGAAGTAGTAGGAATACTACTCTTGCCATAGTGGTAGTCCGAGTATCGGATATTAGGGAAATCTCCGCATAGGGATTCTACCGAGTAGTTCTCATGTGGGATAGTGAGGAATGATCGTATCAACATTTTCTTGGTAGACACTTTAAAGTAAGCCCCGAAAAAGGATAGTAAGGGTTTCTCTGTAGGGGGATTCTGCCAAGTCCTCTTATAGGATATCAAAAGAATCATTGTAAGGGGATTATGTCGATTATTTATCTTGTAGGATATTGGAGAACTTACTTGATGGAAGCTTTCCATGGTCCTCCTTTATGGGAAACAGATTAGAGGTATGAAGTTATGATATAGCATAGTGGTGTGATCTGTATTCTCTTATCATTCTACCAAGCATAGATGATAGTATGTATAACCTTCATGTGTATTAAGAAGTGGTTTACATTTTCGTATGTTCCTTACCAGAGTACAAGAGTGTAGTACTAAGAATTCGATTAAGGCTAGTATACCTTGTATAGCTAAGTGGACCCATAAGATAGGGGTACTCAATAAGAGTTATTAATCTCACCCCAATGTTGTTGATTATTTTCAGGTATGTTATCGAAACAATAGGATTTGCGAGAAGAGTCGAATATCGAAAGCCTTGATGACTGATGGTTATCTTTCCGCTGCATTATCTAGTTAATCATTTTGAAACATTTGATGTATTATTTCTTACGTATTGTACATATTGTTATAATACTTTTCAAGGTGTTATTTGATTTATGAGTTTCATTATCAAAATTATCGCTTTACATAATACGATCCTAGACAGTATTATGCAAGGTGTTACATTTATAACAATGTCTCTATATGATTGTAAATTTTATCATCATTTGTATCTTTAACATGTTCGGGTTGTGTGTGAATGTGGGATTATGGGAATTCTATGTGCAAAAACAGGCTATGTCCTGGATTTCTTGCTTATCCATGGAGGGTTGGCTAAGCAAGCCTTCAAGAATGTAAAAAAAACTGGGTTTTTTGGCTTTCTCGCTTAGTCACGGATGGCTGGCTAAGCGAGACCTCATTTAGCGATACTACTGATGCATAAAAAAATTTGTGGCAATAATTATAGCGTATATTGAGTTTAGTAACTCGAAATAAGGTCTACTTTGGTTGTCATTAGTAAACTCTTTTGAAGAAGTCACCTCTAATACATTATGTGTCACCTTAACCTTATCAAATTTTCAGACTCTGATAGATTTTGAACTTTGAACATTTTACCACGTATACCAAGCCATTGTTCTTGATTATTTCAGTGGGTTAAGAGTTACTATGAATTGTGCTTATCAAACGTTAAATTAATAAGTACTACTTCAACGGCTAGAAAAACATTTTCTAGCTACCCAATATTTGTTGCTTCATCTACCTACTCTACAAAAAAGGTGCTTCATCGACCCCCCTTTCTTATGTTTCTTGCACCTTTAATTGGTATAAGAGCCCAATTCTAGTATTGACTTGTTGTGTCAAACACTTAATTGTGTCATAAAAAGGTTCATTATCTTAAAACATCAAGGGTTTTTAACTTACAATGATAATGATTATCATTTTGCAAATTCTACAAGGTTTAACGAAGAGAAAATGTTGATTAGTGGAAAGATAGAATTGAAAGTTTCTTCCTTAGGTATGATACATATTTATGGAATATGGTAGTAGATGAATACACACATCCTGTAAAATGGTGTTAAGCTTGACATAAGCAAAACAAGTGTACATCAAAAGAGAGATAACAAAAATCACCACAGATCAAGAACTATTTTATTGAATACTACTTCCTACACTGAGTTTGAAAAGATTACAAATAGAGACTATGCTAAGTCTATATTTGATTATTTAAGAAATACTCGTGAAGGAAGTATGCAGGTGAAAGAATCCAAGGCCCTGTTTAGATAGAGGATATGCAACTGCAAATCATGTTAAGTAAATCACCATAAGCTTGCCAAAGAAATGGAGGCAAATTGTGACAACTCTAAAGGTGTCAAAGGATCTGAACCTAATAACTCTGGAAGAGCTTGTGATTTTTTTGAGAAGTCATAAAATTGGGTTAGAAGAGGATGAGCCTAAGAGGCAAAAAAAGTATGTGTCTCTAAATTTAAAAGTCAACACTCGTCAAGATGATGCAGAAGAGTCTTAAGAAGATTCTAATGAGGAGGATGAGCAGTCTCTTCTGTCCAAAAAAGTTAATTGCCTCTAGAAGAAGAAAGTTTCATAGCTAAAATTAGATTCTGATTCAGAATCAGAAGAGTAAGAATATTGGTACTAGAACCATAGAGTTGTCATACTTTGCAATAAATGTCTAGAACCATGATCAAAGAAAAAAATATTATAAAGCACATCTGGGTAGAAGTAGTGAATACAAATTGAAACATTCAGAATAAGATCTCTATAATACCTAATTCAGGATACTCTGAATGCTTAAAAGGCTACAAAGTGTATAACACTGAAACCAACATTGTTGAGGAATCAGTTCATGTTAAGATTGATAATAAGCTTGACCCTAAAAATTCAAAGTTGGATGAAAAACTAGTAGAATTAAAGATCACATACTCAAACTCTGAGGGTGTTCAACTTAAAACCAAATAACCAACCTCATAATCTGCTGACATATTAGAAGATGTTGACACACCATCACATTAGGAGAAGTTCAAGCAAAGACTATTTCACTTTGAAGTACCTATTCTTGGATTGGTGTCTATCATAGAACAATAATCCATAAATGTAGCTCTTCTGGGTTATGAATGGATCTTGGCAATACAAGAAATGTAGCCAGGCTCAGAAGGATCATACATTCATCGGGGAAAATAAATAAAAGAAATTCTGAAGAAGTTTGACATGGTTGAATGAGAAATTGCTAAATCTCTAATTCATCCCACTTGCAATCTTGGAAAAGATGAGGAAATAAAAAAGGTAGAACAAAGGTATATTGAGGTATGATTGGTTCACTCTGTTAATTTACTACTTCTAGGCATGATATTCTATTCAGTACATGCTTATGTGCTTGATTCCAAGAAGATCCTAGAGAATCTCATTTAACTATTGTTAAGAGAATCTTTAGATATCTGAGAGGTACTACTAACCTTGGTATGCTTTATAAGAAATAAAAAATATTACAAGTTAGTAGGTTATTGTGATGTTGCTGCTGATGAATGTAGACTAGAAAGAAAAACCACAAGTTAAAGTTGTCAGGTTCTGGGAGAATATTTAATCTCATGGTCCAGCAAGAGACAATCAACCATTGCATTATCAACAACAAAAGCTGAAAACATTGCAGCCTCTAGATGTAGTACTCAGATTCTCTTAATGAAAACTCAGCTAGAAGATTATCAGAGTAACATTCCTATCTTTTATGATAACACCTCTGCTATTTATTTGTCTAAGAATCTCATTTTTCATTCTAGATTAAAGCATCTTGATATTAAACATAATTTTATCAGAGACTATGTTCAGAAGGAAAGTCTAAACTTAAAATTTATTAAAACAGACCATAAATGGGTTGATATTCTTACCCCTTGTTGAGGATAGAGTTGGTTTTATTCTAAGAAATTTTAAAATGGAAATTTGTCCTAATTAAACTCCGAATATATGCAAATTCTGGTGGATTAAAAAATTGAGACTCTGAGACTTTGTATGTTTTAAACTCTGAATCACTCATCCCTCTAATACATAGATGACTTTTTGGCTTAGAAGGTCCAAGTCAAAATATCTCTAGGTTTTTTTGTCTTCTGGACTCATATTCATATCAATGTTTTGTTTAAGAAATTTTTTATTTTTCTTTTTTGTCTTGATTTTTTTAACTGCCAAAGTGCTTGAGTAATCATTGGGAGATATCTTTATTGGGTAAAATAAAATCTTACTTTAATACTCCCTATATCATTAAGTTTTTCCTATTTCTAGTATTGTCGTGTCTTTTCACCTCTTACCAAAACGTGTAGTGTTGTATAAGTTATTTATGGGTTCCCAAGATAACTTTTCAATTCTCTTAGTAATAATTTTTTTCTTCTGCATTTCCTCTCTTTTCAATCTATTTATTCACCAGTCTTCTCTCATTTTTCTTCACATATCTTCCTTTCCTATCAACTCTTTATCTACAAACCCCTCACCCCCTCCATCTTCAGATCTTAAAACCTTATGTCAAATGTATTTCAACATAGGAAGCACATGCTATGAATTTCAAGAGAACTTCTATGACCGAGAAGGTTGTAAGAAGAAGATAGCTAACAGAGTTTTGAAGACAAAAGCAAAAAGGGAAAAGTCTAAATGTATAAAGTGTTTAGTAGCAACAGTTGTCAGAGTAAATCAATTGTGTTATGCAAGTGAGGTTTCAGAGTCGTAATGGGATAAAAAATACCTAGTTAAAATGTTTTTTTGGAGCACATGTTGTTGTTCATGTGCAGTCTAGTTTCCTTCCTCTAGGCTTTCCTCCACCTTCTCTTCTTTTATTTTTTCACTTTTACAAGTCTTTTCTTGTTTTCCTTTTTCCTTTTTCCTTTTTCCTTTTTCCTTTTTCCTTTTTCCTTTTTCCATGTAGCTTATATTTTTTCACCCTCCCATTTTTTCCATTCTTGCTGTCAATCTTTTTTATTGATGAAAAAAGAGGGAGAGACATGGTTTGATTTTGATTGGTTTTATCTAATGATAAATCCTGAACTTTCATAAATCTAGATGAATTTCTTGTAATTCTGATATTATATTAATGAATGAAATTTCTTTATGGTTAATTTTGTTTATGTTATACTTGAATGAATATCAATGAATGTTTTTTCATATCTCTAAATCTTGTTGTGCTTGTTAAAATATCTTAATCTTATTTTATTGAACTATTTTTCTAAGATTTATATTTGATTCTAAGTCTTAAATTCACGGGGGATATCAAACCTAACTCTGAAATTTAAAATTAAGGATTTTTTATTAAGCCAAGAAATTTTGTTAGTCTAAAACTCATGGGGAGCTCACAAACCTAACTCTGAACTTTAGATGATTGTCAGTAGGAGCTTACAAACCTCACTCTGAACAGTCAAGCTAAGAAGTTTGTTTTTTAGTTTAATACTCAGTGGGAGCTTACAAGCCTAACTTTGAAGTTTAGATGATTGCTTATTTGATGAAAACTTTCATCAAAATACAATTGTTTGTCATCATCAAAAAGGGGAAGATTGTAAGAACAAGTTTGGTTCTACATCTACATACCTTAAGTTTTGATGATAACAAAAGGTAGAAGAAAATTTTTATACACTAATCGTGTGTTCAAGTGTGCATATATTCAATGTCTAAAGAAATAGATTCTTAAGTATAGTCAAATCTGTAAAGAGTCAACTCTGAGGAAAGGCTGAAGCAAGTAGAGTCAACACTCATACAAAGGAACTATTTAGAATGGTTCTATCAAGAGACTCTAATATAAGAGACTCTGAAGTATGGACATTATTAGAATCTGAATAAATGGTATTCTTGTAAAAGTCTAGAAGATATTGTCTACTCTGGTTGTCACCAGTAAACTCTTATGAAGAAGTCACCTTTGATACATTTTGTGTCATCCTAACCTTATTAAGTCTTCTGACTCTTATAGGTTCTGAACTTTTAACAGTTTATCACAGATGCCAAGAAATGTTTCTAGAGTATTTTAATGGGTGAAGAGTTACTATGCATTATGCTAATCATACATCAAATCAATAAGTACTACTTCAACGGCTAGAAAAATATTTTCTAACTACCCAAGGTTTTATGCTTTATATACCTACTCTACAGTAAAGGTGTACCTCTAAGAAAGCGCCAATCCTATCTTCCAACGGATTTATTATTCCTTTATAAAAAGGGTCATAAGGGATTTACATTAAAGATGATGAATGTTGATGGACGATGATCGATGATGGTGAAAGAAAAAGGCTTCAAAGTTGAGAATTCGTAATGAAGAAGATCCATTAAAGAGAATCATCTATGCAAAAAAGAAAAGAGAAGAGACAAAATATAATCTCAAGCACTTAGAACTATCTATTTCATATCTTGCTTATGTGTGACACTCTGATTATAATTTTATGTATTATGCTTATCAAGAAAAAAACTTTGTAAAGACAAAACTTATTATTGTAACTCTGATTATATTCCTCAAGACACCAGGTTTGTCAGGCTCTTAAGAAGTCAATGACCATCAAATTTCTTAAATGACCAGGTTGGTCAGGCTCTTGAGAAATTAGTGACAGGTAGACATTGAGGATTAAATCTCATTAAGCGACCATGTTGGTCGGGATCTTAAGGAGTCAATGATTGTCAGATTTCTTAAGCAACTAGTTTGGTAAGGCTCTTAAGAAATCAGTGACAGGTAGTCATTATAGATTAAATCTCCTTAAGCGACCAAGTTGGTCAGGCTCTTAAGGAGTCAATGACTGTCAGATTTCTTAGGGGACCGGTTGGGTCAGAATTATAAGAAATCAGTGACATGTTATCATTGCTCTTGTAATCAATTTGATTATTAGATTAAGTTCTTTTCTAAGGAAAAATCACTCTAAGGAGTGGACTAGAGGTAGCCTAGTTAATGGTGAACTCAGGTAAAACTCCTTTAGTACTTTATCATTGTTTTTGTATGTTCAGCTTTTATTTTGGGTCATGAAAATATATCATAATTGAAGACCAATTCAACCCCCATTTCATGTGTTTCTTGCACCTTCAGATACTCCAATCAAACTCCTAAGACAAATAATGAGATTGTCTATTTGTCATAGACATTTGACACTCAAACCAATACCATCAGCCATACGTGAGTCTGCGTCCCAAAAGTAGGAAGGAAAGTAAACTTGTAAGACCTAACCTTGAGGGATCCTTACCAAAAGTAGGTAGGATGGTAAACCCGGAAGAAAATTACTTGAGGGAAGTGAATTAATAAATTCGGTTGTATGGTGGATGAAACTCATGAAGTAGTAGGAATAATAATTGTAGGTGTTTAATTGGCTGCATTATATGGTAAAACACTAGCTGGTTACAAATGTCTTGACTGATGTCATGACATAGTATGTATGTGTGACTACACTGTAGGTTAGAATATCTAACTGTACTCTGATGTCTTGACTGATGTCATGACACACTTGAGTAGTTACTGCAGGATTAGCTAACACAGGATTTATTGAATGTCAAACTGGATGCTGTGACATTCATACCTGTCAACAGATACTAAGAAATAGAACAGCTGGTGTTCTATTAGAACTTAGTATTTATTTCCAGTCTGGTTATCAAGGAAATACCATACCTGGCATAAGGCCTACTGACTGAATGTCAAATTGGATGTTATGACATTCATCACTGACAGCATCTACTGAACATTAGACAGAGTGGTGTTCTGCTATACTTCAGCATGTAACTTAGTTTGTTCTTCAAGAGAATAACAGAACTAACTTAAGGCCAAATGTGTAAATGTTAAGTTGGACACTTTAACATTTATTAATGTAAGCTGTTACTGTAGTATGGTCATTTTGATCATGTACAGGTCAGCAAAATTGTACAGTCTGTTTTCTGGAAAAACAGACTCATCATATGGACCTTGATGTCAAGCTGAATGTCGTGACATTCATTCCTGACAGCATATGCTATATTGTAGGTTGTTCAGTTTTCTGTTTCAGCTTTTCTTGGGCTATTCTTCAGGAAGTCAACAGCCTAGAGAAAAACCAGGAAACCAACAACCAAGTTACATTTAATGAACCTAACAAATAGCCTATTTGTTAGTAACCTAAATGTTGAATTTATGGGAACTCGTGTGACCTTAAATTAAGGAGAATACAGGTGCAAAAGCCCAGGTACTGCAATATAAAAAGGAAGGCGTTCCTTCATTCAGTTTCGGGGATTTTGAGGCGTGAAGATTGTGTGTGTCCATCATACTTCACTGCTGTATTTTTGTGAGTCTTGTATTAGACGTATCTTGTAAGCCAAGCCATTATCAAGTAGATGATTGTTGTGGCATAGGGTGTTCATTGAGTTGTAAGTGTTGTGTCGCTCAAAGCTTTTAAGCGTGAGTGCTATGTATCTTGATTAAAGCTGTGAAGCATAATCAAGAGTTGTTTGAAGTGTGACTTCAACTTGTCTTTAAGTTTGTTTAAAGATAGTAATCACTGAGGTGATTGAGGGGGAGTGAGTAGGAACTCTGATCTTAGTGTAAGATTGAAAATGCATTGGGTAGGGATTAAGTGATAAGTTGTAAACGGGTGAGTTTAGCTTTGAATTGATACTACTAATAGTGGATTTCCTCCCTGGCTTGGTAGCCCCGAGATGTAGGTCATGTTGGACTGAACTGGGTAAACAATTACTTGTGTTATTTACTGCACTTACTTTTAAGTTCTGCATAACTCCTGTCTGTGCAGAATTGGATGTCATAACAACCCGTGTGACATCCAAAGTCTGATAACTAGAATTTCAATTGGCATCAGAGGAGGCACCCTGCCTGTGAATTTCTGGGTTAGATCTAGGGAAGTTACTTTCTAGTACCATGGACAAGGATTTAGGACACTCAAACAGACCACCCATGTTGGATGGCTCTAATTATGATGACTGGAAGCCTCGTATGATAGCATTCTTAAGGTCTCTAGACAGCAAAGTCTGGAGAGCTATCAACAAAGGATGGGAACATCCAATGAGGACAGGTGAAGATGGAGTCAGTGTGCAGATTCCTGAAGAAGAGTGGGACAAGGAGCAAGAGGCATTAGCTCTTGGAAATTCCAAGGCCTTGAATGCATTGTTCAATGGAATCAGTAAGAACATCTTCAGACTGGTACACCACTGTGAACTAGCTAAGGAAGTTTGGGATACCCTCAAGGTAACTCATGAAGGTACTTCCAAGGTGAAGATGTCCAAACTTCAGATGCTGACCACCAAGTTTGAAAATCTGAGGATGAAAGAGGATGAGACTATTCATGACTTTCACATGAATATTCTTGAAATTGCAAACACCTCTGGTGGACTAGGTGAGAAAATGGCTGAAGAGAAACTTGTAAGAAAGATTCTCAGGTCCTTGCCAAAGAGATTTGCTATGAAGGTCACAGCCATAGAGGAGGCACAGGACATCTGCAATATGAAGGTGGATGAGCTCATTGGTTCTCTCCAAACCTTTGAAATGGGCTTGTGTGAGAATGCTGAAAAGAAGAACAAAAGCATAGCTTTTGTATCTAATGCTGAAGAGGAGTCAGAAGCAGGATATACTGAAGGTGATGAAAGTATATCAGAAGCCTTAGCCATGCTTGGGAGATAGTTCAACAAGTTCGTGAAGAAGATTGATCAAAGAGGGAGACCTAATGTCAAGAACATCCCATCTGACATCAGGAAAAGATCAACTTCTGAAGAAAAGTTCAACCAAGGCAAGGGAATCCAGTGTCATGGTTGTGAAGGGTATGGACACGTCAGAGCTGAATGTCCTACTTATCTCAAGATGAAACAGAAGGGGCTAACTATCACATGGTCTGAAGGAGATTCTGAAAGTGAATCTGAAGGAGAATCTGCCAAACATGTCACTGCACTAACCAGTGTTTGTGCCTCTGATGATGACTCAAGTGCAGATGAACTGACCTTTGATGAACTTGCTGCAGCCTATAAGAAGCTGTGTACCACCAGTGCAGAAGTGCGTGCACAAGGAGAAAAACAGAAGAACCTCATCAAGGAACTGGAAGATGAGAGACAGAAGCAACTGTCTCTCATAGAGGGTCTAAATGGTGAGATAGCCCTGCTGACCTCCAAGCTGAATCAGATGACCAAATCCATCAGAATGATGAATAAGGGAACTGACATCTTGGAAGAGATACTAAGGGTGGGACAGCAGTCTGGAACCAAATCTGGCATAGGATTTGGGAAAAGATCCTCAGCTGAACACAAACGCCCAAAGGCAAAAGTTCAGAAGTTCAAGCGGAAGTCAAAGCCAATGTCTCAACATCGAGGAACTAGGATGAATGATCATCAGAAGAGGAAATACCAGGAGTGGAGGTGTCACCACTGTGGTAGGCTTGGTCATATAAAAGCCTTCTGCTACTGGATTCATGGTTTCCCTAACCAAGCCACGCATGTCAGGCCTAAGCATAAACCATATAAGCGCTATGTTCCCATCAAGAAGCAACAATGGTATGCTAGGATAGCTCACACTGCTCTAAGGGCCTCTACCAGAGAAGACTAGTACTTTGACAGTGGATGCTCAAGACATATGACTGGTATGGAAACTCTTCTGGTGGATATTCAACCTCACACTACCAGCTATGTGACCTTTGGTGATGGTGCCAAAGGTAAAATAAAAGGTGTGGGTAAGCTGGACTGCTTTGGAGTTCCAAAACTGAATAATGTGCTGTTAGTAAGAGGACTAACTATAAACCTCATCAACATAAGTCAGCTGTGTGATCAAGGGATTCATGTTCAGTTTACTAAGGAGCTTTGCATTGTGGCTAATGGTGACAATCAGGAAGTTATGAGAGGAACCAGGTCCAAAGATAACTGTTATCTGTGGGAACCTAAAGTCTCTAACTTTTCTACAATATGCTCCTCAACCAAGGAAGAACAGGAGGTGAAGATGTGGCATAGACGTCTTGGACATCTCCACTTAAGGGGAATGAAGAAGATTATATCCAAGGAAGCAGTCAGAGGGATCCCAAAGCTGCTTATTGATGAAGGAAGAGTCTGTGGTGAATGCCAAGTGGGCAAGCAAACCAAGATGTCACATCCGAAGCTGGGACATCCTACAACTTCCAGAGTTCTGGAACTGTTGCATATGGACTTAATGGGACCTATGCAGGTTGAAAGTCTTGGTGGGAAGAGATATGCCTACGTGGTGGTTGATGACCATTCCAGATACACGTGGATAAGCTTCATCAGAGAGAAGTCAGATACATTCGATGTCTTCAAAGACCTGTGCATCAGACTTCAAAGGGAAAAGGACAGTTGTGTGGTCCGAATTAGGAGTGATGATGGTACGGAGTTCAAGAACTCCATGTTTGATGAGTTTTGCTCGTCTGAAGGAATAAGTCATGAGTTCTCCTCCCCTATAACTCCCCAGCAGAATGGGATAGTTGAAAGAAAAAATAGAACTATTCAAGAATCTGCCAGAGCAATGATTCATGCAAAGAAGCTCCCCATGCACTTTTGGGCTGAAGCAATGAATACGGCGTGCTATGTTCACAACAGAGTCACCTTGAGAAAAGGAACTTCCTCCACGATGTATGAAATATGGAAAGGCAGAAAACCTACTGTGAAGTACTTTCATATCTTTGGAAGTAAATGCTACATTCTCACAGATCGTGAACAGAGAAGAAAGCTAGATCCGAAAAGTGATGAGGGCATATTTCTGGGATACTCAACTAACAGCAGAGCCTACAGAGTGTTCAACTACAGGACCAATGTCCTGATGGAATCCATAAATGTTATTGTGGACGATAAAGAGGAAGGAACCGATGTCATGGAGGATGTTGAAACATTCCTTGACAGTTCAACTGACATTCCTGTCAAGTCTGAAGAAGTAGAGGAACCTCCTCCTGAATGTGAAGTAGATGCAACCACCAAAGCGCCATCTATCACAATTCAGAAAGACCACCCTAAGGATCTTATCATAGGGGATCCCAATAGTGGTGTGACTACCAGGTCACGGGGAATAAGCTCAAATTCCTGCTTTGTATCCAAGGTTGAACCAAAAAATGTGAAAGAAGCCCTGACTGATGAATACTGGATCATTGCCATGCAAGAGGAACTTGAGCAGTTCAAAAGGAATGAAGTATGGGAGCTAGTTCCAAGACCTGAAGGGACCAACATCATTGGTACCAAGTGGATCTACAAAAACAAATCTGATGAGAAAGGAGTAATTACTAGGAACAAGGCAAGACTAGTGGCTCAAGGATACACTCAAGTTGAAGGGGTAGATTTTGATGAGACATTTGCTCCTGTGGCTAGGCTTGAGTCCATCAGATTGCTGTTAGGGGTAGCATGCATCCTGAAGTTTAAACTATTCCAAATGGACGTGAAGAGTGCATTCTTGAATGGCTACTTGAATGAAGAAGTCTTTGTGGAACAACCTAAAGGGTTCTGTGATCCTAACCAACCTAAGCATGTATACAAGTTGAGGAAAGCCTTGTATGGGTTGAAACAAGCACCTAGAGCATGGTATGAAAGGTGGACCGAATTTCTGACCTCAAATGGATACAGAAAAGGTGGAATAGATAAAACCTTGTTTGTGAAGGATGAAGACGGCAAAATCATGATTGCTCAAATCTATGTGGATGATATAGTCTTTGGTGGAATGTCAGAACAAATGGTTCAACAATTTGTTCACCAGATGCAATCTGAGTTTGAAATGAGTCTAGTTGGAGAACTGACCTATTTCCTTGGAATGCAAGTAAACCAAATGGAGGACTCTATGTTTCTCTCCCAAAGCAAGTATGCCAAGAACATAGTTAAGAAGTTTGGTATGGATAATGCTAGGCACAAGAGGACTCCTGCACCTACTCATCTGAAGTTAACCAAAGATGATGGAGGACCTGGTGTTGATCAATGCTTGTATAGAAGCATGATAGGAAGCCTACTTTACCTAACTGCAAGTAGACCTGACATTTCTTATGCAGTTTGAGTATGTGCTAGATACCAAGCAGAGCCTAAAGTGAGCCACTTGAATCAAGTCAAAAGGATTCTCAAGTACATCAATGG
Organism: Lathyrus oleraceus; assembly: GCF_024323335.1. Taxonomy (NCBI): domain Eukaryota; kingdom Viridiplantae; phylum Streptophyta; class Magnoliopsida; order Fabales; family Fabaceae; genus Lathyrus; species Lathyrus oleraceus. Next base: position 405,272,680 of record NC_066581.1, read on the forward strand.
GACTTGTGACTATGGGATGCTGTATTCACATAGGTCTGAACCTGTCCTATCTGGGTACTGTGATGCTGACTGGGCTGGGAGTGCTGATGACAGAAAAAGCACATCAGGTGGATGTTTCTTCTTAGGAGACAATCTCATATCTTGGTTCAGCAAGAAGCAGAATTGTGTTTCTCTGTCCACTGCAAAGGCTGAATACATAGCTGCTGAAAGCAGTTGTTCCCAACTGGTTTGGATGAAACAGATGCTCACTGAGTACAATGTCACTCAAAATGTTATGACATTGTTCTATGATAATCTCAGTGCCATCAATATCTCCAAGAATCCCATTCAACACAGCAGGACCAAACACATTGACATTAGGCACCACTTCATCAGAGATCTGGTGGAAGACAAGGTGATCACCTTGGTACATGTAGCCACGCACCTTCAACTGGCTGACATATTTACAAAGGCTCTGGATGCTACTCAGTTTGAAAACTTAAGGAGCAAACTGGGAATATGTCTCTCTGAGACCTTATAGCAACCACTGATGTTTGGGATGTATTGTTTAATATCTCTGCCTATTAAACAATTGGTACTATGCTCTGATTGGTCAACAGATCACAGTTATGCTACTTGCAACAAGTGTGGCTACAAGAGGGTAAGGAGACACCCTTCCGTGAGAAGGCCAATGTACCTGCAGGAGTTCAAGGATGCTGTTCATGCAGGAGTGGTTCTGGATGTCAGAAACAAAATCATGGCATCTGATATGGTGGTACCTACTGTAAAGCAAAAGTGGGTGCTTACTTGATCAAAGCTGTGAAGCAAGATCAAGTGGATGCTAACTTGGTTGAAACTGTGAAGTAAAACCAAGTCTGTAACTCTGTCATTATTCTCTGGTTTTGTTGTTGTCTTTGGCAACATTTTTGACAAAAAGGGGGAGTAATAACCACCACCCCTGACAAACAGAGTGGGTCTCTACAACAGACTCTCGTGACAGATTCCCTCCCCTGCAGCTGCTGTGTGTTAAAGTTTAGATTTAACTTCTGTATGTGTGTGCTGCTGTGTGAAGTTTTTTTTAACTTCCATGTGTGTGAGTGTGCTGCCACTCTGAGTGTATTAGCTAGTATTATTCCCTGCTAGGTGTGTGATTCCGCTGCTATGAACTTTGTTATGGGGATCAAAGTGTTTTAACCAAAACTTTGCCAAAGGGGGAGTTTGTAGGTGTTTAATTGGCTGCATTATATGGTAAAACACTAGCTGGTTACAAATGTCTTGACTGATGTCATGACATAGTATGTATGTGTGACTACACTGTAGGTTAGAATATCTAAATGTACTCTGATGTCTTGACTGATGTCATGACACACTTGAGTAGTTACTGCAGGATTACCTAACACAAGATTTATTGAATGTCAAACTGGATGCTGTGACATTCATACCTGTCAACAGATACTAAGAAATAGAACAGCTGGTGTTCTGTTAGAACTTAGTATTTATTTCCAGTATGGTTATCAAGGAAAGACCAGACCTGGCATAAGGCCTACTGATTGAATGTCAAATTGGATGTTATGATATTCATCACCTACAGCAACTACTGAACATTAGACAGAGTGGTGTTCTGCTACACTTCAGCATGTAACTTAGTTTGTTCTTCAAGAGAATAACAGAACTAACTTAAGGCCAAATGTGTAAACGTTAAGTTGGACACTTTAACATTTATTAATGTAAGTTGTTACTGTAGTATGGTCATTTTGATCATGTACAGGTCAGCAAAATTGTACAGTCTGTTTTCTGGAAAAACAGACTCAGCATATGGACCTTGATGTCAAGCTGAATGTCGTGACATTCATTCCTGACAGCATATGCTATATTGTAGGTTGTTCAGTTTTCTGTTTCAGCTTTTCTTGGGCTATTCTTCAGGAAGTCAACAGCCTAGAGAAAAACAAGGAAACCAACAACCAAGTTACATTTAATGAACCTAACAAATAGCCTATTTGTTAGTAACCTAAATGTTGAATTTATGGGAACTCGTGTGACCTTAAATTCAGGAGAATACAGGTGCAAAAGCCCAGGTACTGCAATATAAAAAGGAAGGCGTTCCTTCATTCAGTTTCGGGGATTTTGAGGCGTGAAGATTGTGTGTGTCCATCATACTTCACTGCTGTATTTTTGTGAGTCTTGTATTAGACGTATCTTGTAAGCCAAGCCATTATCAAGTAGATGATTGTTGTGGCATAGGGTGTTCATTGAGTTGTAAGTGTTGTGTCACTCAAAGCTTTTAAGCGTGAGTGCTGTGTATCTTGATTAAAGCTGTGAAGCACAATCAAGAGTTGTTTGAAGTGTGACTTCAACTTGTCTTTAAGTTTGTTTAAAGATAGTAATCACTGAGGTGATTGAGGGGGAGTGAGTCGGAACTCTGATCTTAGTGTAAGATTGAAATTGCATTGGGTAGGGATTAAGTGATAAGTTGTAAACGGGTGAGTTTAGCTTTGAATTGATACTACTAATAGTGGATTTCCTCCCTGGCTTGGTAGCCCCCAGATGTAGGTCATGTTGGACTGAACTGGGTAAACAATTACTTGTGTTATTTACTGCACTTACTTTTAAGTTCTGCATAACTCTTGTCTGTGCAGAATTGGATGTCATAACAACCCGTGTGACATCCAAAGTCTGATAACTAGAATTTCAATAATCTTTCCACAATGGTAGTCCGAGGACATGATATTAAGGGAATCATCATAATGGCATTCTTCTGAGTCGTTCTCTTGTGTGGGATAGTGAGGAATGATCATAAAATCATTTTATTGGTTGATACTTTAAAGTAAGCTCTAGAAAATGATATTATAGGTTTCTCTATTAGGGGATTCTTCAAAGTCCTCCTACATGATATTAAGGGAATCGTCATAATGGGATTCTGCCGAGTCTTTCTCATCTAGGATAGGGGGAACTTCCTTGATGGAAGGCTTCCCTCATCCTTTTTTATGGGTAGCGGATTAGAGGTATCAAGTTATGATACATCACAGTAGTGCGATTTGTAGTCTCCTATCATTCTATCAGTCATAGAGGACAACTTGTCGAACCTTTATGTGTATTAAGAGGTACACTTCAGTATGTTCCTTATTAGAGTACAAGAGTGTAGTACTAAGAATACGATTAATGATAGTATACCTTCTTGTAGGTGTTTAATTGGCTGCATTGTATGGTAAAACACTAGCTGGATTCTAATGTCTTGACTAATGTCATGACACGTTGTGAAGGCGTTTGTGTAACTGCATTGGAGGTTAGAGTATCTAACTGTACTCTGATGTCTTGACTAATGTCATGACATACCTGAGTAACTTACTGCAGGATTAGCTAATACAGGATTTATTGAATGTCAAATTGGATGTGGTGACATTCATCCCTGTCAGCAGATACTGAGGAATAGAACAGTTGGTGTTCTGTTATAGCTCAGTATTCATTTGCAGTCTGGTTATCAAGGAAATACCAGACCTGGCATAAGGCCTACTATATGAATGTCAAACTGGATGTTATGACATTCATCATGGACAGCATATACTGAATAATAGACAGAGTGCCGTTCTGCTACACTTCAGTATGTTTCTCAATTTTCCCTTCAAAAGGATAACAGAACTGACTTAAGGCTAAATGTGTAAATGTCAAATTGGATACTTTGACATATATTGATGTAAGTTGCTACTATAGAATGGACAGTTTAGTCCTGTACAGTTCAGCAAAATTGTACAGTCTGCTTTCAGGAAAAACAGACTTAACATATGGTCCTTGATGTCAAGCTGAATGTTGTGACATTCATTCCTGACAGCATATGATATATTGTAGGTTGTTTAGTTTTCTGTTTCAGCTTTTTCTCAGGCTATTTTTCAGGGATTCAACAGCTGAGAGAAAATCCAGGAAATCAACAACCAAGCTACATTTAATGAACCTAACAAATAGCCTATTTGTTAGTAACCTAGATGTGGAATTTAGGGAAACTCGGGTGACCTTAAATTCAGGAAAATACAAGTGCAAAGGCCCAAGTACTGCAATATAAAAGGAAGTTGTTCCTTCATTCAGAACTGGGGATTTTGAGGCGTGAAGATTTAGTGTGTCCATCATACTTCACTGCTGTATTTTTGTGAGTCTTGTATTAGACATATCTTGTAAACCAAGTTGTTATCTCGTAGATGATTGCTTTGGTGTAGGGTGTTCATTGAGTTGTAAGTGTTGTGTCACTCTAAGCTTTTAAGCGTGACTGCTGTGTATCTTGATTAAAGCTGTTAAGCACAATCAAGAGTTGTTTGAAGTGTGACTTCAAAATTGTCTTTAATATTGATTAAAGGTAGTAATCACTGAGGTGATTGAGGGGGAGTGAGTAGGAACTCTGATCTTAGTGTAAGATTGAAATTGCATTGGGTAGGGATTAAGTGAAGAGTTGTAAATGGGTGAGTTTAGCTTTGAATTAATACTACTGATAGTGGATTTCCTCCCTGGCTTGGTAGCCCCCAGACGTAGGTCATGTTGGACTGAACTGGGTAAACAATTACTTGTGTTATTTACTGCACTTACTTTTAAGTTCTGCATAATTCTTGTCTGTGCAGAATTGGATTTCATAACAACCCGTGTGACATCGAAAGTCTGATAACTAGAATTACAATTGGCATCAGAGCAGGCACCCTGCCTGCTAATTTCTGGGTGAGATCTAGGGAAGTTACTTTCTAGTACCATGGACAAGGATATAGGACCCTCAAATAGACCACCCATGTTGGATGGCTCTAACTATGATGACTGGAAGCCTCGTATGATAGCCTTCTTAATGTCTCTAGATAGCAAAGTCTGGAGAGCTGTCAACAAAGGATGGGAACATCCAACGAAGACAGGTGAAGATGGAGTCAGTGTGCAAATTCCTGAAGAAGAATGGGACAAGGAACAAAAGGCATTAGCCCTTGGAAAATCTAAGGCCTTGAATGCATTGTTCAATGGAATCAGTAAGAACATCTTCAGGCTGGTACACCACTGTGAGCTAGCTAAGGAAGTTTGGGATACCCTCAAGATAACTCATAAAGGTACTTCCAAGGTGAAGATGTCCAAACTTCAGATGCTGACCACCAAGTTTGAAAATCTGAGGATGAAAGAGGATGAGACCATTCATGACTTTCACATGAATATTCTTGAAATTGCAAACACCTCTGGTGGATTAGGTGAGAAAATGGCTGAAGAGAAACTTGTAAGAAAGATTCTCAGGTCCTTGCCTAAGAGATTTGCTATGAAGGTCACAGCCATAGAAGAGGCTCAAGATATCTGCAAGATGAAGGTAGATGAGCTCATTGGTTCTCTCCAAAAACTTTGAAATGGGCATATGTGAGGATGCTGACAGGAAGAACAAAAGCATAGCATTTGTATCTAACACTGAAGAGGAGTCAGAAGAAGGAAACGGTGGAGGAAATGGAAGCATCTCTGATGCCATAGCCATGCTTGGAAGACAGTTCAACAAGTTCATAAAGAAGGTTGATCAACAGGGTAGACCTAATGTCAAGAACATCCCGTCTGACATAAGGAAAAGATCAACTTCTGAAGAAAAGTTCAACCAAGGCAAGGGAATCCAGTGCCATGGATGTGAAGGATATGGTCATATTAAGGCTGAATGCCCTACCTTTCTCAAGATGCAAAGGAAAGGGCTATCTGCCACCTGGTCAGAGGAAGACACTGAGAGTGAATCTGAAGGATAATCTGCTAAACATGTCACAACTCTAACCAGTGTTTGTGGTTCAGAGGAAGACTCAAGCGGAGATGAGCTCAACTTGGATGAACTTGCTGCCTCATATAAAGAACTATGTGTTAAAAGTGCAGAAGTATGTATCCAAGGAGAAAAGCAGAAGAAACTCATCAACGAGCTAGAATCTGAGAAACAGGAGCAACTGAAAGTCATAGAAGGTCTGAATGGTGAGATTTCTTTGCTAACTTCGAAGCTAGACCAAATGACCAAATCCATCAGAATGTTGAGTAAAGGATCTGACACCTTGGAAGAGATTCTAAAAGTGGGACAGAAGTCAGGAACCATAGCTGGTTTAGGATTCACTAAGAACTCCTCACCTGAACTCAAAAAGTCTAAGGCTGGAGTTCAGAAATTCAAGCAGAAGTCACATCCAATGTCTCAACATCAGAGAACCAGAATGAGCAAACATCAGAAGAAGAAATTTCAGAGATGGAGATGTCATTACTGTGGTAGATTCGGTCACATAAAACCCTTCTGCTATAGGCTGCATGGATACCCAAACCAGACCTCGCAAGGTAGGCCTAAGAAGAAGGTGGCTAAGAAAAATGTCCCCATTAAGAAACATACATGGGCGGCTAAGCAGACACCTCAGGTCAATCCTAAGCAGCAGGCATCTAAGCTTCATCCCTCTCCTGAGAATCAACAATGTGTTGCTAACCTTGCTCACACATCTCAAAGGGAACCTATCAGACAAGACTGGTACCTTGATAGTGGCTGCTCAAGGCATATGACTGGGATGAGCAACCTAGTGGTGAATCTAAAACCTCCTACCACCAAGTTTGTGACATTTGGTGATGGAACTAAAGGAGAAGTCAAGGGTGTTGGTAAACTGGATTGTCCTGAAGCTCCAAAACTGAGTGATGTATTGTTAGTAAAAGGACTGACTGTAAACCTCATAAGCATAAGCCAGCTATGTGATCAAGGATGCAAAGTGGAATTCACTAAGGGAGGATGTGTGGTGTTGAATGGTTGCAATCAGGAAGTGATGAGAGGAGACAGATCCAAAGATAACTGCTATCTATGGAAATCTAAAGACTCACTCTACTTCCCCAAGTGCCCCTTAGCCAAGGGAGATCAGGAAGGGAAGTTGGGACATGGAAGACTTGATCAACTTCATGTAAAAGGAATGAAGAAGAGCATTTCCAAGGGAACTATGAGAGGAATCCCATATCTGTCTTTAGATAAAAGGACAGACTGTGGAAAATGTATGATTGAAAGTTATGAGTCATTGGCACCTATTGGTCATCATACAAAGGATATGACAGCAAGGGATAAATAGATGTGTGTATTATTGTCGTCTACAGAAACTAAATACCTAGCGTATGGTAGCAGGTGGTCAACCCTAGTATGGAGGAACCTGATGCAGACTGAGTACAATGTCACCCGGAATGTCATGACATTGTGCGTGACTCAGTGTGACAATAGTAAGGGCAAAGAGGGAATGTGTACGTCTGATAATTTATAGCAACTAATGAAGTTAGTTAGCTACTGTTTAGTAAGTCAAATTATTAAACAACAAATAGTGTGCTCTGAGTGGTCAAAAACTAATAGACCTTACTCTTGCATCAAGCGTTTCACATTCCATCGCTTCAACTGTCATTCGTGCAAACCTTCTTCCAAAGAAACGGTTCAACTCTCCTCTGAGATCTTCAGTATGGCACACCAATCCGATACCACCTCCTACACTACCGTGTCCGATTCCCACAGCACGGAGTCTTGCAACCCTAACCGGGAGGAGGTTGGTGTCAACGCTGCAACGTCTTCCCATGCAAGAAGACCAAAAGAAACGGTCTCCAGAATCTCCTCAGCTATCGCTCTGGACAACCCTTCCAAGGAAGGATCGAGGTATGTGCATAATGTCATTGCTTCTATTGTCACTAAGATTCTGTCCGGTGATCAGAATGTTCCTGGGGTTTCCGTTCCCTTGAACACTATCATACCCGATGATGTTGCATGTCGAGAAACCGCAGTTGTGTTAAGAGAGAATGTGTCTGGACTACCTGAAGAGGGTCCTAAGAATGATAAACCTGTAAACAAGGTGAGAGGTGAGAAGGTCAGTGTCACTCAAGATGTTGATGACAACCCTAGAGCTGACACAGTTAGCCTGGAAGAGTTCTCTGATAATGAACTGCTGGCCTCAGTTATCCCTAGCATAGCCAAGAGGGTTAAGGACTAGGAGAGAGAAAAAGACTGTGGTGCAGAGGTCCCCAACCAAGGAGGTCGATGAGACAACCTCTCCCAAGCAAACAGTGACAGAGAGTGCACGCAAAATAAAAGGACATGGACCTGCTAAATCTTGGAGCAAAGAGGTGCCCAAGAATATGAAGACCAAGGCGGTTGTGGTGGAGTCTGATTCGGATGTTCCATGTGATGTCACAACATCCCTGTCCAAGAAGAAGCCAACCTCTAGCAAGTTGGTTGCTAGTGTTCCAGAGGTACCCATTGACAATGTGTCCTTCCACTTTGCCTCTAGTGTGAACAGGTGGAAGTATGTCTACCACAAAAGACTGGCCTTGGAGAGGGAACTGGCTCAGAATGCCTTGGAGTGTAAGGAGATTGTGGACCTGATTAAAGAGGCAGGGATAATGAGAACTGTGACTCAACTCCCAAAGTGCTATGAGACCTTGGTGAAGGAGTTCATTGTCAATCTATCAGAGGAGTGTGCAGATGGGAAGTCCAGAGAATTTAGAAAGGTCTATGTGCGTGGCAAGTGTGTGACTTTTTCCCCCTCAGTCATCAATCTGTATTTGGGAAGAGCAGATGAAGTGCACCCAGAGCTTGAAGTGACTGACAACAGAATCTGTCAAGTCATCACTGCAAATCAAGTCCGGAAGTGGCCTCTTAAAGGGAAGCTGGTGGCCAGCCAACACAGTGTGAAATATGCCATGTTACACAAAGTTGGAGCTGCAAACTGGGTCCCTACTAATCACAAGTCAACTGTGTCTGTGATGTTAGGAAAGTTCATCTATGTTGTTGGTACCAAGGCAAAGGTGGACTATGGTACCTACATCTTTGATCAGACCATGAAACATGCTGGAAGTTTCAGTGTGAAGGGACCTATAGCCTTTCCGTCTCTCATTTGTGGCATTGTGTTGAACCAATTCCCAAACATCTTGACAGACAATGACTTTGTGCAAAGAAGAGAGAGTCCACTGGCCTTCAGTTACAAACTGTTCCTGGGTAAGCATGTTCCTGACATTGTCATGACATCTGGAGAAACATCCAATGTTGGCAACCAACCAGATAAGGTTGTTGTCGTTGCTGTGCTCAGATAGACTTGCAAAGAGCTGGAGGTTAGGAAGCTCGCCTTGGAAAAGCTGATTTTTCAATTGAAGATGTCTGGTGAGGATACAGATGGAGCTGCAAGGCAAAGCTCAGAGGGTGAGGAGAAGGCCAGTTCTGAGGAGGAGGCTGATGATGAGGCTGAGGAATAAATCTTTTTTTATAATTCTGTCATTTGTGTGTAATTCTGTTTATTATTTGTGGATCTGTAATTTCAAGTGTTGCTTTGGCAACATTTTTGACAAAAAGGGGGAGTAACAGGGTGATACCCCAGGACAACAGATTATTTTGTTAAAACAGATATTCATAACAGATTCAAGTTTCCCTCCCCTGCAGCTGATGTGTGATGAAGTTTTTATTTAACTTCTGTTTGTATGCTGATGTGTGTGTGAAGTTTTTATTTAACTTCCCTCCCCTGCAGCTGATGTGTGATGAAGTTTTTATTTAACTTCTGTATGTGTGCTGTAATGTGAAGTTTTTATTTAACTTCCATCTGTGTGAGTGTGCTGTCACTCTGAGTGTATCAGCTAGGTCTATTACCTGCTAGATGTGTGATTTCCGCTGCTATGAACTCTGTTGTGGGATCAAAGTGTTTTAGCCAAAAATTTGCCAAAGGGGGAGTTTGTAGGTGTTTAATTGGTTGCATTGTATGGTAAAACACTAGCTGGATTCTAATGTCTTGACTAATGTCATGACATGTTGTGAAGGCGTTTGTGTAACTGCATTGGATGTTAGAGTATCTAACTGTACTCTGATGTCTTGACTAATGTCATGACATACCTGAGTAAATTACTGCAGGATTAGCTAATACAGGATTTATTGAATGTCAAATTGGATGTGGTGACATTCATCCCTGTCAGCAGATACTGAGGAATAGAACAGTTGGTGTTCTGTTATAGCTCAGTATTCATTTGCAGTCTGGTTATCAAGGAAATACCAGACCTGGCATAAGGCCTACTATATGAATGTCAAACTGGATGTTATGACATTCATCATGGACAGCATATACTGAATAATAGACAGAGTGGTGTTCTGCTACACTTCAGTATGTTTCTCAGTCTGCCCTTCAAAAGGATAACAGAACTGACTTAAGGCTAAATGTGTAAATGTCAAATTGGATACTTTGACATGTATTGATGTAAGTTGCTACTGTAGAATGGATAGTTTGGTCCTGTACAGTTCAGCAAAATTGTACAGTCTGCTTTCAGGAAAAACAGACTTAGCATATGGTCCTTGATGTCAAGCTGAATGTTGTGACATTCATTCCTGACAGCATATGCTATATTGTAGGTTGTTTAGTTTTTTGTTTCAGCTTTTTCTCAGGCTATTCTTCAGGGATTCAACAGCTGAGAGAAAATCCAGGAAATCAACAACCAAGCTACATTTAATGAACCTAACAAATAGCCTATTTGTTAGTAACCTAAATGTGGAATTTAGGGAAACTCGGGTGACCTTAAATTCAGGAAAATACAAGTGCAAAGGCCCAAGTACTGCAATATAAAAATAAGTCGTTCCTTCATTCAGAACTGGGGATTTTGAGGCGTGAAGATTTAGTGTGTCCATCATACTTCACTGCTGTATTTTTGTGAGTCTTGTATTAGACATATCTTGTAAACCAAGTTGTTATCTCGTAGATGATTGCTTTGGTGTAGGGTGTTCATTGAGTTGTAAGTGTTGTGTCACTCTAAGCTTTTAAGCGTGAGTGCTGTGTATCTTGATTAAAACTGTTAAGCACAATCAAGAGTTGTTTGAAGTGTGACTTCAAAATTGTCTTTAATATTGATTAAAGGTAGTAATCACTGAGGTGATTGAGGGGGAGTGAGTAGGAACTCTGATCTTAGTGTAAGATTGAAATTGCATTGGGTAGGGATTAAGTGAAGAGTTGTAAACGGGTGAGTTTAGCTTTGAATTAATACTACTGATAGTGGATTTCCTCCCTGGCTTGGTAGCCCCCAGACGTAGGTCATGTTGGACTGAACTGGGTAAACAATTACTTGTGTTATTTACTGCACTTGCTTTTATGTTCTGCATAATTCTTGTCTGTGCAGAATTGGATGTCATAACAACCCGTGTGACATCGAAAGTCTGATAACTAGAATTACACTTCTAGAACCGGGTGGACCAATAAGATAGGGGGACTCACTGAGATTTAGTAATCTCATCCCAATGTTGTTCATTATTTTCAAGTATGTTTTAGAAACGGGAGGATTTGCGAGAAGACTCAAAGATCGGAAGCCTTGATGGCTAATGGTTATCTTTCCACTGCACTATCTAGTTTATTATTGTAAAACATCTGATGTATTATTTCTTACGTATTGTACATATTGTTATAATATTTTCAAGGTGTTATTTAGTTTATAAGTTTCAGTACCAAAATTATCCCTTTATGTAAAGTCTGATCAATTCACTGATTGTATACATGACAAATATGGTCACGGAAGAGTTGCCACGAGGACTCGTAATGTCGGATGTGACTTGAGTTTCGGAAGTAGAAGTAGGATAAGTTTGGGGAGTGTTGAGAGTTATCGGGCATGAATGACGATATAGACACGAAGTGGTCGACAACCTTAGCCCCATGGCAGAAGTCAAGAGACTGGAACTTCCTGAATTCCTATAGAAGCAAAGTGAACCTTCTGATGAGCGATATGGTAATTGAGTTAAGGAAAAAAGTTCATGAGGTAAGAAAATATAGCCAGGAGGCACTAGTCGAGGAAACCAAGACACTTAGCGGGGATTTATCCAAAACAAAAGATCCTAGAGAGTCCCAGAGAGAGATTCTATGAAGGAACTAAGTTCTGAATAAATTATGGTTCACTATCTAGGGGTAGTCGCCTATAAAGAATGGTTAAGTTGAGAACTGAATGGATGGATATAGAGCCATCAAATGGTTAAAATAGAAAGGCCTGGCGTTTCTGGTTAATCTAGTGTGTAGTCAAAACCAGAAAGGGCTAACACGTAGATCTCGACTCTATCTAAATCTATCTTAAGTGATGAGGATGGAATTGTAAAGGATCGTAAGCGTATGTGAAATGTTGTGGATCATACACTATTTATGACCATAGGCAAGCATAATTATCACCCTATGTTGGTCGGATCAGGTATCTAGTGATACCCGACCTGGTGAGTGATATTCTAAAGGTTCGTCAACCATCCCGTAAAACTATACTTGAAATGTATGGTTTCAAAGACAGAGTACAAGTATGGGAAACCTGGGACTGGGGTCCAGTTTAGGTAAATCTTGTGTGCTACACGAGTGGTTTGACTATTGTATCTCCCTATGTATTTTAGTCTACCTAAGTACGAGAAATATGCTAGGCGATAGTTGAGATAAATAAAAGTGCACAATACAGTAAGTCATATTCCATGATAGTTATGATTCATCTACCCTTGAGTAAGACCGTAGAACTATGATTGTCATCGAGTGATTAGGTTAACAGAGGCTAGAGGATAAATTTATTATTAGCAGGATGATCGCGAAAATTGATTTTAGACTTGAGCTATGGTATATATAGTTGTGGGGTAGTCCTTGAACTCTCTTGTGCGTGTATTTTATGGATGATCACATGCACAACAGGGCGAGGTAAATTCAATTTTATCAGGTTAAGCCAAGCATGATGGTCTTCAGGATGGGTGAATCCTAGATGTGTAGCACTCCTAGGTTGTTAGTCATTAGGAGTAGGATTGGAAGAACTTGCGAGGTAATAACCTTAAAAGATATGTGTTCAGTTATCTGGTTGTCATGACTATATGATACGAGTGGAGACCATGGTACGATACTGAGTAATTTAGTTGAGTACATGGACTCCCAGTTTGGTTCAAGATGTAGGGGATCATTGATGGCCTAGCTCTTGAGTAGGTGGTAGTAAGATAGACCAGTTTTCGATACTATGTTATGGGAAGACCCCGAGTGGTTGCATCCGCGTGAGTAATGTCGGAATTATGAATTTATGGATGTTCTTTTTTCTTTAAGGTGTGAGTGAACCCGATACATAAATACACGAGGTGGGGTTTACATAGTTGCATAATCCTTATAATATGTAGTCGTTCCATTATCAGTGAGTGAATAATGGAAGAATCTAATATGTTACCTTGTGCACACCATCATGGGATATCACTAGTGGGAGTATCAGTATATCCCTTGTGAGTAGGAACAATGTTGGTTGGAGGAGCCAAAGATGCATCAGAATCATATAGTGTTGTGACTTTCAGAGTAGATTGTTCTAAGCATGACCTAGAAGAGGTTGTGAATGGGACAAATTATACCACGATAAGTACTCAGCTCTGAATGTTCTTGAATTAACGACCATAGAACCAAGAGTGTGTTCAAGTGGAACTAGAAAGGACAAGTGGAATTGTTAGAAACCTGGAAATGGAATTTATCCAAAGTCAAGAAGTATTTGTCGACATATGTATAGAAGGCTCGAGCATGCATTGTGTTAGATGGATGCAGAAAACAGATCATTGGTATTAAGGAATCAAGTGTAATCGGGTAATAGAATTAAGTGAAGTGTAAAGGTCAATTGGACTTAGAGGTTTCCAAGAAGCAATGTGAATGATGTAATCAGAGAAACACATTATACAAATTTAGAGGGAACTCGTAGATAAATGTTCCGTTCACCCAGATATTTCTCAAGGATCCACCAAAATCTAGAGAAGAACTATCAGTGAACTAGAATTGCAGAACCTTGCGAAATGCACAATCAGGTATTTAGTATGTGATCTGGTAAGCCTTTTGGACACTGAAATCTAAGTGATGTGTCGTAACCAATTAAGGTACATGGACGGAACTGAGGGGATGGTCTCAATGACCTTCCCGCAATGGTTTCCATCACGCACGCAGAAATTGTATTTTGAGTTGGGTGATTGTGAGCAAATTAACTAAATCATCCCATTCCTTAACCATCAAGCCATGTGTGAAATTATCAATCTAATAGGATTGACTATAGCAATATTGTTTAGTTGTGAGGCATTCCGCCCAACATTGTTTCAACCAAAACCCAAAGATGAATCGATGTTTGGAAGCTTTTATCAAGCGTTAAAGACGAATTGAATTCAAGCATCTCAATCATTTGAGATTGTATAATCAAGACAGAAGGATCTATCAAACACTAGGAAGACATTATAGGAAATCTGTGTGGAAGTAAATATAGAATGTGGATGTTTTGGGATAGAAGTTGTTGACGAGGAAATTTCTTGGACGGGAGGTAATCCAAGGACAAAAGAGGAAAAGAAGTGAGAATTGCATAAGAGGGGGCACTAGAAGCCCAAGTATATCAGGGAATTGTACAGTTGGTAAATAGTCGTACCCCGACAGATTCACGTGTTAACTAAAGAAGGAAATGAAAGGAGCATTTCACCCCTTGTTTAGATAAAATTTGAGGACGGATTTTATTTTAAGGGGGGAATTTAATACCCTAGTTCCAAATAATATAGGGTTAATATACTAATAGTGTGTTAGATAGACTAACTAATGAATTAGTATGTCAAATGTCTCAATTAATAAATAATGACATGGTTATATGTTTGGATTAATAAACAATGGCAAAGTTGTACTTTTGTAGGATCATTATATATGTACTTTGGATTCCATTTCCTCTCATTTTTCACTTGGCTTTCTCTTTCCTAAGTTCATAATTTTAAGGGGGTTTGGAGAAGGGAGTGAAAGAGCGCGAAATTGGAGAAGGAGAGGAGAGTTCTCTTTAGTTCAAACTTCAACAAGCCTAGCATATGAAAATCAAGAGTAAACCCTTGAAGTAGGATAAGCAAGACAACTTGGTTATCACCCATCTTCATTTCTTCATCATCATCTACATCAAATTCAAGTTTTAGTTTTAAATGTGAGTCCTTAGTTAGGACTTTGGGGTTTTAAAAATTCTTAGGGTTTCATGATTAAAGGATGGTTTTGTGGTTAATGCTTGGAAATCATGTTGTTTGTGTGCTTTTAGTGAAATGTTGTTCTCTTACATACTAAACCTATGTGATTTTGATTCTTGTGAATGTCCAATTATGATCTTGAATTGATATGTAATTCTATGTTAGGAACCAAGGGCTTAAGTACTCTACTGACATGTATAGTTGATGATATTTCTATGTTTAATTTCATGAATTGATGCTAGAATTAGGTGCGTGATGTTATGGAATTGTTGCATGCTTGATCGGTATCCTTAATATGTCCGGATTGTGTGTGAATGTGGACTTTTGGGAATTCTGGGTGCAAAAATGGGCTATGTCCTAATTTTATCGCTTAGCCACAAAGGGATGGCTAAGAGAGCCTCCAAGAATGAAAAAAATTGGGTTTTATGACTTTCTCATTTAACCATAGATGGATGGCTAATAGAGACCTCACTTTGACCTCACTTAGCAAGACTACTAGGGGGAATTAATGGCACAGATCATACCGTATCTTGAGTTTTGTAACTCGGATGAGGCACGGTCAGTTGTGTTGGAAAGATAACACAGATAACTATAACATAATGGAAAACTTAATGTTCTTCTTCTGTCTTAATCCCTCATTTTTCCTTTCAAACCCCGTTTTGGATTATCGGACGTGCATTTACCTTGTACCTTAAGAGTTGATATATAGGCCCGAGTTTACAAGTGTATACCATATAATAAATTCCTTGTGGTACTCATGTTAAGCGCTTAAGTTAATTAACATATTTTGAATTAATTAGAACGAAACTTAACCTAGTGTTGATTTATGAGTATAAAACATATAACAACTTGTGAGAAGAAAACGTAGGTTAGCCTCATGTGTAGTGGGCAATGGAGGGTCGTAAGTCCCCGATGGACTTGCAATAGCGAGCTAGGAAGGTTGGTAGTTCATCACTGGATAGTCGATACTCCATTCAAACTCCTAAGGTCAATAATAAGATTGGTTATTTGTCATAGACATTCGACACTCCAATCAATACCCTCAATCCCACGCGAGACTGTGTCCCAAAAGTAGGAAGGCAGGTAAGCCGATAAGACCTATCCATGAAGGATCCTTCCCCAAAGGAGGTCGGTTGTTAAACCTAGAAGACCATTCCTTGAGGGCAGTGTATTAATAACTTTGACTGTATGGTGGACAAAACTCGTGAAGTAGTAGGAATACTACTCTTGTTGCAATGGTAGTCTGAGTACATGATATAAAGGGATTCGTCGTAATAGGATTCTACCGAGTTATTCTCATGTGGGATAGTGAGGAATGATTGTATCATCATTTCCTTTGTTGATATTTTAAAGTAAGCCCAGAAAATGATATTAAGGGTTTCTTCGTAAGGGGGTTATGTTGAGCCTTCCTACAAGATATTAAGGGAAACACCATAATAGGATTATGCCGAGTCTTTCTCTTTTAGGATAGTGGGGAACTTACTTGATGGAAGCCTTCACTGGTCCTCTTTTATGGGCATCGGATTAGAGGTATCAAATTATGATACAACACAGTGGTGCGGTCCATTGTCTCATATCATTCTACCATGCATAGAGGATAGTATATCGAACTTTCATGTGTATTAAGAAGTGGTTTACACTTCAGTATGTTCCTTATCGGTGTACGAAAGTGTAGTACTAAAAATTTGATTAACGCTAGTATACCTTATGGAGCCGAGTGGACCCATAAGATATGGGGACTCATTGAGAATTAGTAATCTCACCCTAATGTTGTTGATTATTTTTAGGTATGTTATAGAAACTAGATGATTGGAAAGAAGACTCGAGAATCAGAAGCCTTGATGATTGATGGTTATCTTTTCGCTGCATTATATAGTTAATCATTTTGAAACATATGATGTATTATTTCTTACGTATTGTACATATTGTTATAATACTTTTCAAGGTGTTATTTGTTTTATGAGTTTCAGTACTAATGACAGACCATCATTGTATATATTTAGTCGAAGAATCGGAGCCAAACAAGTGAAAGTCGAGCAAATTTGAGGAAGAATGACTAAAGAATGAGGAAAAAATAGTTAAGTATGCAAATTGTGGACTTAGTGAAAATTTGAGTGAAAAAGGAGCAAAAAAGAGTGAAGCTTCAGAAATAATGACATCCACCATCGTGTAGCATCACATACGTGATAGGAAATTAAAAGTTGCATCGCGTACGATGCAGGGTATCGTGTGCATGATGGTCACTTTTCTGGGCCTTTTTCTGACGTGTTTTGGTTCATTCTGGTGCCTTTAAAAGAGGTTTTTTTAGCATTTTCACAAGGGTTACGATTTGGGGAGATTGAAGCATGAATTTGAGAGCACAAGCAGAGACTTTTAGAACATTTGAAGCCATTGGAGGCCATCACTTCAAGGGACTTCTTATGTTATTTTCATCTATCAATTATGGTATTTATAATTTCATTATGAGTATCTAAACTCTTATAGGTTAGGTTGTGTTATGATGAACCTGTTTCTCAATTGTTGGATTCTATGTTGATTTGACCACTATATGAACTTATTGATCTTTAATTTTATTCAATTACTTCTTGTTCGTAATGATTTTTATGTGAGATACTCTTTTCATTTGATTTTGAGCATATAGGGAATACTGACCATTAGTCTATGGGTTGGACCTAGGGCAATTGTTGTACTTATGCTGGTTGAATAGGGATAGGAGACCCCGAGCAGTGGCATAGAGATATAAAGTTATGTGCATCGTCTAACCCTGCTTATGTTGGCGGACTAGGAATAGAAAGCTCCTGGTAGTGGTTACTGAGTTATTTTGTGAGGGATCGGCTATAATTGTTTTGTTAATTCATTGTGAGGTTATAGTGATATCGGGCATCAAACATTAACAAGAGACGAATGGGGGATTATACAACACAACATGACCTCCTTCGTGACATTGGTTACGTGTTTTTTTTACTTTTCGCACTGAAACTTGAAAAACCCCCTTTTTTACTAGTTTTTTCCAAATTGCACACATTTTTCTTGCTTTGAGGCAGTCCCTCTGGATTCGGTCTTTTTTATTACTTCGACAGTATCGGTACACTGGCTTAGAAGTCATCAAGTTTTTAGCGTCATTGTCGGGGTCTGTTGATTTTTCAACAAGGCGGCGTTTGTGCAATTTGTTTTTAGTCTTTTTAATTTTTGTTTTAATTTCTTGTTTATCATAATGCTACTGAGGTATTTTTTGTTTGTGTATGCGCAGTTTAGGTTCCCCATTAATTCCATTGGATCTAGAAATTAAAAGAACCATACATGCTCTCAGAAAAGCAGTTAGAGAAGCAACTTTGGACGGAGGAATACTAGAAGAAGAGAAACTCTTAAGTTCTTCTGACTCTGAAGAAGAAGTCATGGCAGTTGCATAACCCCTCACTATGAGGGACTACTGTAAACGAACTAATGAAGGACAGGTTTCCATGGGGTTTGTACCGACAGACCCTACTAACTTTGATATTAAAAACTATGTACTTTCAGGTTTAAGAGAAAATCCGTTCGATGGGAACGTGATTAGAGACCCATAACTGCATCTTGCACGCTTTTATGAAACAACTTCAATATGCAAACCTACTGATGCCACTGAAGACTAGGTTAAATTGAGATTGTTTGGGTTCTCACTGATTAGAAGGGAGAAAGATTGGTTGCTTTTCCTTTTGAATGAAACAATCCATACTTGGAAGGAATTGGAGGATAAATTCCTTGAAATATTTTTTACTACTACTCAGTTTACCGAGCGCCGAGTAGAAATTGTTAATCTTGAGCAGCAGGAAATTGAGTCACTTTATGACACTTGGGAGAGATTTAAACTTTTGCTACGCAAATGCCCAAATCACAACATGAATAATATGGAGCGGATGAAAAACTTCATCAAATGTCTCAAGAGTCAAACTTGCATGTTATTGGATGCTTCTGTGGGAGGTACTATGTGTCAAATGATCGAGCCACAAGTAAAAGACCTCATTGAGAAAATGTGTATGCATGAATAGCATTCAAAAAGTGAAAGGCCGGTCAAGCTTGAAATTGTGGGTACGCCTAAAGGTATGTTACCTCTTGATACTCATACTGCTCTTTTAGCTGAAATTGAATTGTTGAATAAAAAGATAGCTGAAAACAGCTTAGGTAGAGCTAACGTGAGTCAGGTACAAGTACTTAGGTGTGATTTCTATGGGTGCAAACATCTAAATGGAAGGTGTTCATTAGAAGGGACAAGTGAGGAAGTTCAGTATGCAAATTTTCAAAAGAACAACCCTTATTCCAACACATACAATCCGGGTTGGAAAGATCACTCAAATTTTTGTTGGAGCAATAATTAGAATTCTAATGCTAATCAAGGGAGGCCACAAAGACAACAAGCTCCGTTTCAAAGGAAGCCATCACAGTTGGAAGAAACCTTACAAAATTTCATTAAAGCCACTCAAAGTAGCTTTGATCATATAAATAAGAACCATGAAGAAACGAGTAAAAACTAGGATGCGTCTATCAAAAATATGGAGATGAAGATTGGTTAATTATCTAGGAAAGTAGTTATTTTGCCAAGATCAAGTGAAGGATTCACCGGTAACACCATAGACAATCCTAAGAATGAAACATGCAAGTGTATTGATACAGGGTTAGGGGAAATTATTTAACGGGGTAAAGCTGAGACCGCTAAAAAAGGTGTGACTGAAAGCGAAGAGGGTGGAAATCAAGGTGACAAAGAGGAAAGAGGAGTCACTCTTGGTAAACTCATTGATAAAAACTCCCCTTAGAGAAGGACAAAGAAGGAAATCCTGATTGAAGCAGCATTCCTCTTAGAAGATTATATTAAACCAGCATTCCCTATAATTAAGAAGAAACTGGTTCAAGAAGATGAAGCAGTGATGTTTGCAAACTTCAAGGAAATGCTAGCTACTCTCTAGATAAGTATTTCGTTCCATAAAATTTTAGAACTCGTGCCTAAATTTGTTAAGTTTATGAAGGCATTACTAGAGGGGACGAAAGAGAAAGCGGTCAAGGAGCATGTAAACATGATCGAAAAGGATGAAGTGGTAATCTCTCAATATTTGCCACCAAAATTAAAAGATCAAAGTAAGTTTACTATTTCTTGTAATATCGGTGAGGTGAATATTACGCATGCTCTATGTGATCTTGGATCTATCATAAATGTCATGCCACTAAAAACTATAAAAGACTTGAAAATGGGTGAGGTCACACCGAGTAACATGACTCTCACTCTAGCTGACTCATATGTTACTCAATCGATTGGTATTTTACATGACGTGTTAGTACATGTCAACGAACTAGTATTTCCTGTGGATTTTGTCGTGTTGGATATAAAAGGAGATTTACGAGGATTTTTTATCCTCGAACGACCATTCTTGGCGACCGGGAAAGCAAATATTGATGTAGAAACTGGTGAAATTATCTTGAAGTCCAAAAAAAAGAAATTTTTTCAAGGTGTATGACTAGACACCGTATGTTGAGAATTTGGATACTTTATATCATTTGGAGGAAAAAGGTAGCAAGGTAGATAAAGGACAAAGAAGAAGTGAAGTGATCGGAATAAGGGTATCCCTTGCATGTGATGTAACTTAGACATGGATCGTCAAGCTAATGACATAAAACAAGCGCTTGATGGGAGGCAACCTATCAGTGAGAATTTATTTTTACGATATAGTGAATTTTAAATTTTTAACAATGTAATTTATTGTGTTACGATGTGGAAGGGAAAATAGGTAAATAAGAAAATAGAAAAAGAAAAGAGAGAGGAAGTTCGCCCCCGGTATCATCACGCAGCCTATCACGCGCATGATAGGGCTCTCTCGCATACATGATATAGGCATCACGTGCGCGATAGTGACGTTGGGGAGGTTTATTATATCGTTAGATCACGTGCATGATGCATTTATGATGCGCATAATATGACCGTTTATGAGAGACATTAGGAGTAGTCGTTGGCATCGCACATGATGCAGGTATAATGCACACGATGTGCAATGGCTAGTTGACCTATAAATAGTGATTTTCCAAATCACTTTTTCTTCACAACTCTCTTCTACTCCTCTACTTTCTACTTTACACTCTGAGTTATTTCTGTGCAATTTTCTTATTTTTTTCTCTGTGTGTATTGTTTTTTATGTGCAAGAGGATCATCATCAAGGGTTGCCCCAACATCTAGCGCTCAAACCTTTCCAAACCTCAAGTTTTTGTCTGAGGCGCATGCTGAAAAATTTCTCAAGCTAGTAGATTACCACACTGTGAAGGAAAGAGCATTTGATTTAAATGATTTGCGAGGTTTTGAGGAAATAGGAGAGCATTTGAAACAAAGGCAATGGGTAAGCTTTAAAATTCGATTCATGAAATGAATAAGAGTATTGGTTTAGAATTTTACGTGAATACAGTGTTTGGTCCTTCGGATTCCTATACCTCCTATGTGCGAGGTAAGTACATTGACTATTCTCATTCTTCTACAAATGCTCTTTTTAATTTGAAACCTCCTCTGGTTTGTGCTCTCGTAAACTATAGGCAATAACGCAAGGTCATAAACAAGGAAATGGCCCAGGTAATGCAAGATTTATTTTGTAGACCAAATTCGGCGTAGGTAGTCGAGCATGGGTTAGCACTATGTCTCAAAACCGCTGAGTTCCAACAAATTCCTAGGGCGTGGGCATCTTATTTTGTTCAAACTTTAGAGGCCACATCTAATCAACCATAATTCATTGTGAAGTGGTGTTTAGGTTTATTAGCTCTCTTGAGGGGGAACCTATTAATTTAGAGAGGTTAATTGCTAAAAATATCAAATATATGGATAACGTTGCACAGAAGGCTTATGGGAATTTTTGCGTGATTAATGAATTATGCAGGAGAGATGGTGTGCCAGTTTACCTTGATGATGAGATGCTTAGTCTGAAAGCACCGCTCAACGCTTCGACAATAAGGAAGTTGCAAAACATGTATCAAGGAGAAGCTGCTCAAAATGATCAAGAAGAAAATCAACAAGGTAATGAGGAAGAATTCAACCAAAAACAAGAACAACATCAACCACAACCAATGCAAGGTTAACAAGCATCAGAATTTCAAAGAAGGGCGGAAGCTCACACGGTAGGGGTTACAAGGTGGATAACGGAAGTTTCACCCACTTTGTATGTTGAACCTCCCAGATTTGCACCAATATTCAGTGACTTCTATGAACAACAATAAGACCATATGCCGACTCAGAGCTTACTGGCGCGGTTTGCATCAACTGAAAACATGGATAATTA
Organism: Lathyrus oleraceus; assembly: GCF_024323335.1. Taxonomy (NCBI): domain Eukaryota; kingdom Viridiplantae; phylum Streptophyta; class Magnoliopsida; order Fabales; family Fabaceae; genus Lathyrus; species Lathyrus oleraceus. Next base: position 405,294,874 of record NC_066581.1, read on the forward strand.
CTTCACAAATCAAGATCAATAGCAAGTAAGGAGAAGAGACCACATGCACGCTGAATGGACAAGGCATAATAATGAATTCAACAACACAATGCACGATATGTATGATATTTTCTGCAACAATAACATGTGAAAAGACATGTAGCTTGTTTTTATTTTTAGAAGAAATTAATTTTTGTTTTTATTTGTTATTTTTAAGTGCAACCTAGAGAAGAGAAATAGTTATCATAAGTGCTCTTCCTCTCCCATTGTATTATCCAAATCATTACTTGATAAATAAGTTTGTAGTTGTTTATATTTTTTCAAATGCAAGTTTAGCATTTTAGCATTGAACAAATGATCCAAAAGAAACTAGATCATAAAAATAGAAACTAGAAACTTGAATGCGAAGGATGAGAAAAGAATCAACAGACTTTTACTTAACCTACAGATACCTCATCTAGTAAGGTTTGAGCAAAATATTTCTATTGTTCACTCTTATTTCTTTATGAGTGTATCCATGCATTATTCTTTTGTCTAGTTTGATTTATTTATAATTAAGTTATTTGGTTTGAACAACACACACTGGGGTATTTTTTTGTTTATAACTTTGAGCCTTTGTAAACCACCCTTTAGTAATAGGTATATCCATTGCTAAACACCTTGAGACTAAGCCTTTCTTTCGGTGATGTAGCCTAAAAATTCTTAGCCATATTAATCGAAAGATCTTTTCTTTCCACCCTCTCTTTTGTTAGTTGTAAATGCGCCTAAGAGGGGGGGGGGGTGAATTAGGTGGTTAAAAATTCTTCAATCTTGTTTCCGGTTTTTGGTTATTTTTCGTTTAAGTGCGGAAAAATAAATTGCGGAAAGTAAAAAGACACCGGAAATTATAGTGGTTCCCTTCACAATCCGAAGGTACATCCACTCCCCTTTCCACACGAAAGAGATTTCACTATAGTTAGAATTATGGTACAGCCTATTCACACAAACGGTGATGCCTACTATCTAACCTATAGGTAAACAAGTGTATGAAGAACAATCCTCTTCAACACCAACCCCTTGTGTCCAACAATCCTGGATCACAAGTCAAACAGAAATAACTCTTTTGATGATATTAACAAAGTGTAGTATTATCAATCTTCTCTTGATTGATCTTCTCCTTAGATAAATAATTCACTCAATGAATAATATACAAGTGTTCAAGAAATAGAATGAGATGAAACTTTGATTATGAACACTTTTAAAAATTATTGAAGGAAATATGAAAGAGTGATTATCTTAAGTTTGTATGAAAATTCTTGGAGGTGAAAATTCATTTTTGAAAATTTAAGAATTTATATTGCCAAAACACCTTTTCAAAGAGGTATCATTTTCTCCATAAACATTGATGAAAAGATATAATTTTTCAAAAACATTTTCACTGTAACAAACAGTGTTAACCGGTTAACCAAATGGGTTAACCGGTTAACGCATACAACGTTAACACATGATTTCAAAAAACTGGGCTGTTAACCGGTTAACCCATATGGTTAACCGGTTAACACTGTTGAAATGCAGAAAAATACTTTAAGAAAATTGTGTCTTGCATTTCAAAGTGTTAACAAAAGGTTATGTTTAAAAAATGCAAATGCAGATCATGATTGTTGAACACTTGTATACTAATCTAAGAGTGAGTTAGATATACCTAAGAAGTGAATCAACAATCTTGCAAACGGTTGACTTGAAAAAGAAGCTTGATCAAAATGTTCCTCATGCATATGTGGCTTGATCACTTTGATGCTTGAATTATCTTTGAAGCTCTTCTCTTTTTGCATTGATGCATGTTGTCTTCATCAAAATACTTCTTGGATTGAAGCTTGCTTCTACAATCTCCCCCTTTTTGATGATGACAACCAACTTGAGATAGATGCTTGAAAGTGAAGTTTCTCTAATTTGATTCTCCCCCTAAGTTTAAGAACTCCCCCTAAATTAGAGGCATACAAAATTCTGCATAGAGAAACCATTAGAGAAACAAGTCTTCTCCCCCTTTGGCATTAGCAAAAAGGAAGAGACTTATGAAAAAGGGAAAAGTATACAAGCATACACACATTTTGTGATCATTAGATAAGCATTCAAGCACATATTATGACAGAATAAAAATGGATTAAAAGTTAAGTGTACGGTAAGCATAAGTAGCATAAACATAGTTTAACAACAAAAACAATAGAACAACACATAACAGGAACATAGAAAAACATAGTGCTTTATTCTTCTTCCGAACCGTCCTCATCCTCCTCGCCTTCCGCTTCACTACCGGCTTCACCTTCATCATCTTCCACGGGAAGGTTGCGGGAACTTAACACTAGGTTCCGAAGACTTTTGATAGCGCGGGTGGTTTCACGGTGTTGGCTCATCATGGTGGTATAGAGAAACTCATTTGTAATGCCACCTTCCGGAATAGGGAAGTTTGAAGAAGAAGACCCGTCATCATACTTGTAGGAACCGTCATTGCTTTGAATAATCCCGGTATTCTTCATAATGGTAACGCCGTTGATTTCATTGGCGGTAGTGGTCATAGCCAGAAACGGTTCTCTCCCGATTTCCATGTCTGTTAGTTCCAAAATCCTTGAGATAAGACGACCGTATGGCAGCCTTATTTTGAGAGAAAGTTGTTGTTTCAGATGATACATCATAGTAGGTAGCCAATTAATTCTGATTTTGTTCTTCACAACAAATATAACTTGCATCTCCAAATCATTGATTTGAGAAAGGTTTGAATCCTTTGGCAGCAAGACATGGCAAATAACATAATGCAGCATACGATCATCAACTGACAGGTTCTTAGCATAACAGAGTATGCGAGAAGTGCGCTGTCCCGACACAACAACATCCCTTGGAAATCTACAGATTGAGTAGTAGTATTCCATTTTATCATATTGAGCCCATTTTCCTTCATCATGATTAACACCTTTCCGAAGAAAAAATCCTGAATAGGGAATCTTAAGAGACGCAGCCAACGACCTTAGGTCTGTTACAATTTCACAGTCTCTCACAGTGGCAGACAGCATATGTTGATCATCATCATTCAGATTTAAAGTAAAATGGTTCAGAAAAGATTTTACCAAATCAGTATAAATTTTGCCATTATCAGTTATGAACGCATGCAACCCTTGATATCTCAACAGCTCAGGAAAAGAGAAGGTAGTGAAGGATTTGAGATTCACATACTTACCCTTAAGCAGATGTCTAACCCTGACTTTGAAATCCATTCTCCTTTTCTTGGCTGTTTCCATTTTCAACTCTTCCTCTTCACTGCTAGATGATGATACAGGAGCCTTTCCCATTCTTGGAGGAGCCATGAAGAAGATGGAGATTCTTGGGTTTTGAGATGGATTTTTCGGAATAGGATTTGAGAGTTAGTAAGTGGGTATGGTTGAGTGGGGTTTAATGGAGCTTTAAAGAAACAACACTCAAGAAGGTTGAAAGTTGAATGAAATGAGATGAAGGGTTTATGGTGAGTAATGAGGGAGGAGAGAGTTATGAGGTGTAGGTGAAAGAGTAAAGCACATGCATTTAACATAAACACACATACCATAATAAAATTTAAAGTTTTTTTAAAAAAAATTAAAAATTAAAAATCTGTATTCAAAACGTAAAGGCAGAAGTGCTGTTTTGGAGGTGTTAACCGGTTAACCTATACCGTTAACCGGTTAACGGACTGAAATTTTCCAAAAATAAAAGAAAACCAGCAGCTCCGTTTTGAAGAATCGGGAAAAGATTTTTACAAAAATTTTACACAAAGTATTAGCACTTATCAATACGCAACTTTCGATTTAAAAATATTTTAAAACGGATAATATTTGGACATACGAAAGTAAGAAAAACGGAAAACGACGAAAAAGAAGTGCTAGCATTGCATAACATAAAAACTGAAAGTAAACACATTTTTAGCAACTATACCACATAACAAGTAATTTGAAGACAAGGTTAGATGTCACCTTCATTGAGAATACCAAGTTCTCGCCGAATCTTGAAGAATTGCTCTTTAGCCGATGGTTTTGTGAATATGTCAGCGAGTTGGTTATGTGTATCCACGAACGTAACATCTACATCTCCGTTAAGCACGTGATCTCGAAGGAAATGATGTCGGATATCTATGTGCTTCGTCCTTGAATGCATGACCGGGTTCTTTGTGATGTTGATGGCACTTGTGTTATCGCATCGAAGAGGAATGCAACCGAGGTCTACACCAAAATCCAGAAGTTGTTGCTTAAGCCATAAAATTTGTGCACAACAACTGCCTGCTGCAATGTACTCTGCTTCGGCCGTGCTAAGTGCGACACATGCTTGCTTCTTGCATGCCCACGACACTAGTGCATTCCCGAGAATGTGACAAGTACCACTTGTGCTTTTTCTATCGGTCTTACATCCTGCATAGTCAGCGTCAGAATAACCAATCAAGGAGCATATACTACCTTTTGGATACCATAGTCCGACGTTCGTTGTTCCTTTGAGATATTTCATAATCCTCTTCACGGCGGTGAGATGCGATTCCTTCGGGTTTGCTTGAAAGCGTGCACACAAACATACACTAAACATAATGTCAGGACGACTTGCCGTCAAATATAGTAATGAACCAATCATACCTCGATATTTTGTAATATCTATTGACATTCCGGATTCATCTTGATCAACGTACGTTCCGGATCCCATAGGAGTGGACATCACTTTGCAACTATCCATATCGAAACTTTTCAATAATTCCTTGCAATACTTGGATTGGTTGATGAAGATGCCATCCTTTGTTTGCTTGATTTGTAGTCCAAGGAAATAGTTCAATTTTCCCATCATGGACATCTCGAATTCTCCTTGCATCATGATTGAAAACTCTTCGCAAAGATCTTTGTTTGTTGAACCGAAGATGATGTCGTCGACATAGACTTGAGCCAATAAGGTGTTACCCTTGATCTTCTTTATGAACAAAGTCTTGTCAACCTTTCCTTTTACAAATCCCTTTTCACATAGAAAGTTGCTGAGGCGGTCATACCACGCTCTCGGTGCTTGCTTTAAACCACATAGTGCTTTCTTCAACTTGTACACATGTGAAGGGTTCTTGAAGTCTTCAAAACACGGAGGTTGTTTGACGTAGACTTCTTCATTGATATAGCCATTTAGGAAAGCGCTTTTGACATCCATCTGAAACAATTGAAAATTCATAGAACAAGCAAAAGCAAGTAATAATCGAATTGCTTCTAACCTTGCTACCGGAGCGAACGTCTCATCAAAATCAATTCCTTCCTGTTGGTTGTATCCTTGTGCGACCAATCTTGCTTTGTTACGAACTATGATCCCATTCTCATCAAGTTTGTTCTTGAAGACCCATCTTGTTCCAATGATGTGCTTGTTGTCCGGTCTTGGTACAAGACTCCAAACTTGATTTCTTTCAAATTGGTTGAGTTCTTCTTGCATTGCTACTATCCATTGATCGTCGCCTAAGGCTTCATCGACTTTGGTTGGTTCTATTTGAGACACAAAAGCCATGTTGAAGCAAGCATCTTTGAGATTTAGTTGTGTTGCAACGCCTTGGCTAATATCACCAATAACTTTATCGATAGGGTGATCTCTATGAGTTTTCCATTCTTTCGGTAGATCATGATGTTCTTCAATGATTGGTGAGCCATCTCCTTGTGGAATTGATTGAACATTCGAAAGTTCCTTTTGTGACACATCTATTATATCATCATCGTCATCAACAACAAAGTTATCCTCTTTCGAGGGGTTAGTTTCATCAAAACATACATGCGTTGATTCTTCAATAGTAAGAGTTCTTTTATTGAAAATTCTAAATGCCTTACTAGATAGGGAGTAGCCAAGGAAGATACCTTCGTCGGATTTCTCATCAAACTTACCAAGGTTGTCCTTTCCATTGTTGAGGACAAAACATTTGCACCCAAAGATGTGAAAGAAAGATATATTAGGCTTCCTTCCTTTGAAAAGCTCATACGGAGTCTTTTTGAGAATCGGCCGAATGTTGACACGGTTGCTAACAAGCATGCTGTGCTAACTGCGTCCGCCCAAAAATATTTAGGAAGGTTGGAGTCACTAAGCATTGTTCTTGCGAGTTCCACCAAGGATCTATTCTTTCTCTCTACGACACCGTTTTGTTGTGGTGTTCGTGGTGCGGAGAAGTTGTGGGAAATTCCGTGCTTTTCGCAAAATTCTTCAAAGAATGTGTTTTGAAATTCTCCCCCGTGGTCACTTCTTATGGAGGTTATTGAAAGAGACTTCTCATTCTGAATTTGTTTTGCATATTTTTTGAAAGCCTTGAAAGCATCGCTTTTCTGCACAAGAAACAAAGTCCACGTATATCTAGAGAAGTCATCAACAATTACCAAACCGTAAACATTACCTCCGAAACTTTTCTTTCTTGATGGACCGAAGAGATCCATGTGCAAGAGTTGAAGTGGCCTCGACGAAGATACAACATTCTTGGATTTGAAAGTTGTCTTGGTTTGCTTTCCCTTTTGGCATGCGCCACACAGCTTATCCTTGATGAACTTAATCTTTGGAAGACCAACGACAAGATCATGCTTTATTAATTTGTTCATGTGCTCCATGTGTATATGAGCGAATCTTTTATGCCATAGCCAAGCCTCGTTGTTGTTTGTCATTAAGCACTTTACCTTCAAGGAAGAGTCATCAAAAGAAGTCATAAAAATATTATTAACCCTTTTACCTTTTAGCAAAATGTCATGGGTGACTTCATGCTCTATCACACATTCATCTTTTGAGAAGTTGATCCGGAACCCTTTGTCACACAATTGACTTATGCTAAGAAGGTTGTGCTTTAGGCCTTCCACATAAAGGACATCTTCGATGATGGTAAAACGATGTGCTCCAATGGTTCCTACTCCAAGGATATTCCCTTTGGTGTCATCACCGTATGTAACATATCCTTTGGCCTTTAAAGATAGATGTGAAAATTTGTCGATGTCGCCCGTCATATGCTTTGAACAACCGCTATCAAGATACCATTGATTCGAGGTTGTCTTCAAGCATACCTACAAAACAAAATCAAGTTTTGTTAGGTACCCAAATTGCTTTGGGTCCTTGGTAGTTAGTACCCTTTTTAACCCACACATAATGCCCTTTTGGAACGCTAAAGTTTCGCACATAACAAGCATTAGGTGTGTGCCCTTTGATTCCACAATAAAAGCAAGTAGGTTGAAAATCACTTCTATATCTAGGAACATAATTCTTCTTCTTAGCAATCATTTTCTTTTTATGACTTTGATGCATATTTTTAGAATTGTTTACTTTCTCTTTTGCAACTTGTTCACTTGCTTTAACAAAAATGGTCTTATTTGTGCTTGGTTTAGAAAACTTAGAATATCCTAATCCACTTTTGTCATTAGAATACCTTTGGTGCTTAAGAATTTCTTCCAACCCAATTTGACCTTTTTCATATCTTTCTAAAACTCTTTTAAGTTGAACAATTTGAAAAGATAAAGATTCACAATTCTTACATACAAGGCTTTGTTTTTCATCCATCAACTTTTGTTTTCCACTTTCAATATATTTTTCCAAAGCAGTATTTTTTTCTTCTAAGGATGAAATTTGTTTCTTTTGGGATGAAATACTTTTATACAATGTCTTGCATTCTTTTAAGAGTTCATTTATAACATCTTGTGCGTCATTGTCATAAACTGAAAAATTGCTACTAACCTCATCGATTTCTTCATCGGAGTGATGTGAAGCCATAAGAGCCATGTTCGCACATTCATCGCTTTCCGATTCCGAAGATGAACTGATCTCATTATCGTCCCAAGCGACGTAAGCCTTTTTGTTTTTGAATTCCTTCTTGCCTTTGAATCCTCCTTTCTTTGCAAGTTTTGGGCAGTCCGGCTTTATGTGACCTTGCTGTCCACATTCATAACACGTAACGTCTTGCATTGATGTGGATGCTTCCTTTTTCCTGAAATGGTTATTCTTTTTAGGATAAGAGGAATTTTTATTTTTATTAAAAAACTTACCAAGCTTCTTTACAAGAAGCATAAAGTTCTCATCTTCGGACGTCTCATCATCTTTGTCCCTTTTTGAATCAACCTTCAAGGCAATTCCCTTGGACTTCTTTTCTTGACTTTCGTGCTTCTCGAGCCTTCCAAGTTCCAATTCGTGTTCTTGAAGTTTTCCAAATAGAGACGCGGATGTCATCATTGAGAGACTCTTCTTTTCCGAAATAGCGGTCACTTTCGGTTGCCATTCTCTTGTCAAAGATCTTAGGACTTTCAGGTTGAGATCATCATTAGTGAAAGTTTTACCCAGAGCGATCAAGTGATTTGTTAGATGGACGAATCTCTTTTGTAAGGCAACTATAGATTCACCGGGCTGCATGCGGAACATCTCATATTCTTGACTTAGGGTGTTTAGCCTCGATCTCTTCACTTCGGTGGTTCCTTCATGTGTTTCAACCAAGGTGTCCCAAATCTCCTTTGCCGATTTACATTGAGATATACGGAAGAACTAGTCCACACTGAGAGCGCTTTGGAGTATGTTGATTGCCTTCTTCTCATTCAGAATCCTTTTCTTATCATCTTCGTCATAAGTGTTTTTCAACTTTGGGGTACCAACTCCATTCACCACATTCACCGGTTTGTGTGGACCTTCTTCAACTGCTTCCCATATACTTTCCCCTTGGGCCTCAAGATGTGCCTTCATTCTGATTTTCCAGAAATCGAAATATTCTCCGGAGAAGAGTGGGGGCTTGTTGCTACTTCCACCGTCTTTGAAAACCGGATTTATGCTTGCGGAAGCCATGCTGGATCTCTAGGAACAAGTTACCTATAACTTCCTCTGATGCCAAATGTAAGTTGTAAATGCGCCTAAGAGGGGGGGGGGGGGGGGGGGGGTGAATTAGGTGGTTAAAAATTCTTCGATCTTGTTTCCGGTTTTTGGTTATTTTTCGTTTAAGTGCGGAAAAATAAATTGCGGAAAGTAAAAAGACACCGGAAATTATAGTGGTTCCCTTCACAATCCGAAGGTACATCCACTCCCCTTTCCACACGAAAGAGATTTCACTATAGTTAGAATTATGGTACAGCCTATTCACACAAACGGTGATGCCTACTATCTAACCTATAGGTAAACAAGTGTATGAAGAACAATCCTCTTCAACACCAACCCCTTGTGTCCAACAATCCTGGATCACAAGTCAAACAGAAATAACTCTTTTGATGATATTAACAAAGTGTAGTATTATCAATCTTCTCTTGACTGATCTTCTCCTTAGATAAATAATTCACTCAATGAATAATATACAAGTGTTCAAGAAATAGAATGAGATGAAACTTTGATTATGAACACTTTTAAAAATTATTGAAGGAAATATGAAAGAGTGATTATCTTAAGTTTGTATGAAAATTCTTGGAGGTGAAAATTCATTTTTGAAAATTTAAGAATTTATATTGCCAAAACACCTTTTCAAAGAGGTATCATTTTCTCCATAAACATTGATGAAAAGATATAATTTTTCAAAAACATTTTCACTGTAACGAACAGTGTTAACCGGTTAACCAAATGGGTTAACCGGTTAACGCATACAACGTTAACACAGGATTTCAAAAAACTGGGTTGTTAACCGGTTAACCCATATGGTTAACCGGTTAACACTGTTGAAATGCAGAAAAATACTTTAAGAAAATTGTGTCTTGCATTTCAAAGTGTTAACAAAAGGTTATGTTTAAAAAATGCAAATGCAGATCATGATTGTTGAACACTTGTATACTAATCTAAGAGTGAGTTAGATATACCTAAGAAGTGAATCAACAATCTTGCAAACGGTTGACTTGAAAAAGAAGCTTGATCAAAATGTTCCTCATGCATATGTGGCTTGATCACTTTGATGCTCGAATTATCTTTGAAGCTCTTCTCTTTTTGCATTGATGCATGTTGTCTTCATCAAAATACTTCTTGGATTGAAGCTTGCTTCTACATCTTTGGAGTTAGGTAGAAGTATAGTTTTAAACTATATGAAAAATATTAAGTTTGGGATTGCTCTTGGAAATGTGAAAAGTTTTAAGTTTGGGGTTGGGGTACTAGAGAATATGATCCAAAATTTCAATATTTTTTTGTGAAAAAGAAGTGGAAAAAGACACTTCTTCAAAAAAATGAATGAGAAAAGAAAAGAATGATATTATAAGAAGGATCAAAACTCTCTAGTAATATCAAAAAGGAACAAAGAGGTATGATGATAGAAGGAGAACTAGGAACCTAACTCCAAAGGTTTAACCATACTTTCCTTAAAATATCCTACCCTAACATAAGCCAAGTTATAACCTAAAAAGTCATATAATGTGTGTGTTATGATTTCTATGATTGACTCTATTAGAACATGGTCAAGCTAAGTTTAATTGATTTTGCATGTTAATTAAGATATCACCTTGTCCATTGAGTGAGTTATAGTGAGTTGAGAGACAGGTTGAGTACTCGTTAATGTTGAGGATGTTTTCCGAATTTTCCAGATAGAAGTTGGGAGCTAGAACCAAGGTCAAGTAAATTAAATATTTAATTTGGTGATGTTCGATTGTTATTGTGCAACTTATTGTCTATTAAAATATGCAGTTGCAGGCAAATTACTTGAGGACAAGCAACGATTCAAGTTTGGGATTATGATGAAAGTCCGTCATTGCATATATTTAGTCGAAGAATTAGAGCAAAATAAGTGAAAGTCGAGAAAATTTGAGGAAGAATGACTAAAGAATAAGTAAAAAATAGCTAAGTATGCAAATTATGGACTTAGTGAGAAAAGAGCAAAAAAGAGTGAAGCTTCAAAAATAATCACATCCACCATCACGCAGCATCAAGCACGCGATAGGGCATTAAAAGTTGCATCACGTGATGCAGGATATCATGGGCGTAATGGTCACTTTTCTGATCCATTATGTTGCCTTTAAAAGAGGTTTTTCAACACTTTCACAAGTGTTACGATTTGGAGAGATTGAAGCATGAATTTGAGAGCACAAGTGGAGATTTTTAGAACATTTGAAGCCATTGGAGGCCATCATTTCAAGGGACTTCTTATGTTATTTTAATCTATCAATTATGATATTTTTAATTTCACTATGAGTAGCTAAACTCTTATAGGTTAGGTTATGTTATGATGAACCTGTTTCTCAATTGTTGGATTCTATGTTGATTTAACCACTATATGAACCTATTGATCTATAATTTTATTTAATTGCTTCTTGTTCGTATTGATTTTTATATGAGATACTCTTTTAATTTGATTTTAAGCACATAGGGAATACTGACCATTAGTCTATGTGTTGGACCTATGGCAATTGTTGTACTTACGCTAGTTGAATAGGGACAAGAGACCCCAAGTAGTGGCATAGAGAATTAACATTTTATACATTGCCTAACCCTGCTTACGTTGGCGGACTAGGAATAAAAAGCTCCTTGTAGTGGTTTATGAGTTATTTCGTGAGGGATCGGCTATAACAATTTTGTTAATTCGCCGTGAGGTTATACTGATTAGATAATTCATACATGGCATCAAACATCAACAAGAGAGGAATAGGGGATTCTACAACACAACCTGGCTATCTTCGTGACATTATGTACAATGTTATTTACTTTTCGCACTGAAACTTAAAAATCCCCCTTTTTTTACTAGTTTTTCCAAATTGCACATATTTTATCTTGCTTGGAGGCAGTCCTTGTGGATTAGATGTTTTTATTACTTCGACAGTATCGATACATTTGTCAAGAAGACATCGAGTACCAAATTTAATGCTTTATGTAATACAATCCTAGGTAGTATTGTGTAGGGTGTTACATTTATAACAATGTATCTAGATGATAGTAAATTTTATCATGTTCATTAGTGCAAAACCCCCAAGGAAATGTGGGATAATCTTGAAAGGATATATGGAGTTTCTTGAAGTATCAAGCAAGAGGAGATGAACACACGAGGCTAAGAAGATGAAAATGTCAACTCTTAAATGCTTTTCAAAACATAGAAATATTGTAAGTTGTATTATAACGTTTGTCAGTAACCAATGTCTAAGAGTTAAGAATTGGAAGCTTAACCCAATCCTTAAATCAAAAGATAAGAACCTTCATGAGTTTTAGGAAAATTACAATAAGAAAGAAATTATAGATGAATTGAAGGAACTAATTCAATTACTCAAAGTTGTGGATACGATCTTAGAAAACTAAGAATAATCAACTTCATAATACTCCTATAATACAACTCTGGTGGAATCCTTCGAAAGAACATACTCAGTAGTTGAATGATCTTTGTAAGATTCAACATAAAATGAAGGAACCTCGTGTTTGAGAAAATGGGAAGAATAAGAAGTATCCTCAAGTGAAATCTTCTAAAGGAGAAAAGGATGAGATACATCAACCTTAGGGAGAAACATAAAAGAATCATCTTCCAACGAAGAAGATGAAGTTTGCTTAAAATCAACCTACTGGGTAGATATTATTTAGGTAACTAAACCACCTTATGAACAATAGTTTTGTAAGAGTACTCAATGTGAGAAAGAAAATGATAAACTAATAAAATGCAACTTAGATCTCAAGGACTCTATAAGATATCTTGAAGAAATAAATAAACCATTTAAGATAGAAATAGAAATAGCGAACATAAAAAAATTCAAGAAAAGAATGTAAGAGGTGTGTCTCCCTGGAAAAAAGTAGTTGATGTGCATGAAACCCTAGATAAATTTACCCAAGGGAAAGAAAAGCTCGACTTGATCTTATCAAGTCAAAGGCGTTCCTTAAACAAAATGGACTAGGATTTAAAAAGGATAGAAAACCTAGTAAAATTATATAATACAAGAAAAAGAATCATCCAATTTATAAATTCACACACTGTAAAAGAGACAGTCATTTAGAACCTTTTGGTTTTGATAAAATGAAAAGATCTAAAGGTAACAACCTTAGATATTCTTGACCTAATGCACCTGGTCCCAAACAATTTAGGTACCAGAGGTGAAAAATTAGTGTTTTATAGGTAAGCTTTGCAACTTGAAGCTTTAAGAGATCTATCAATGGAGTTGTACAAAACAAGAGTATACTACTAAGTATACAATTTGTATAAAGTCTCTGATCCAAGGATGCACGATGATGGATGTAACACCCTAAACCCGACATCCTTGATTTATGAAAATAAAACATATAATTTTACACAACATCGCTGTTACAAATTCACAACATGCGTCTTTATCCAATTATATCATATATCAAATAACAGTGGAACATCGAAAACTTCAAAGAAAACATTTTTTTCTCAACTTAAATATTTAATGAAATAACTCAAACATATAAAAAAACTTAACATGTAACAAAGCAACCCATCCCAGTGTTACATATTAACGTGTTAACGAAAATTAAATAAGTCGGAAAAATAGTAAATAAATGAAAAGGCCTTAACACCATCTTTTAGCTCAAATAGTAGTTACTCCTCTACCTAATTATCGGTACCCCAAGAGAGTACAAAACACCACAAATAAAGCAAATAACGGTGAGAATACACACAAAATATGTTAGCGGTGTAAAAGATAGCAAGGGTAGCATAATTCATAACAAACATCAAAGTATGAATTATCCACAACACCAATAATTTGCTGATATCTCAACCGAGCATAATCAAACATTCGTCAATTCATGAATATCACTCACAACAATGCACTAATGATAATAATAACTCAATCATAACACGGGTATGTATGTAATTCATCAAATCCTCAACTTTTTTATGCATGTGTTACCAATATGGACTTCAGAGATATATTACTGATTTAGTCCACTCACTGATGGTCCTGCTTCGAACCATGAACATCAATGATACCCTTCCCCTTTTGAACTAGGACTCATCATTGGTCCCCCCCCCCCCCCCACCCTTATGAACCAGTGACACAACATTGGACCGAAGTGTGTACACCATGATGCATGAAACTAAAAAACACATACAAATGTAATAACATCACTGGTTCTCCTTCGAACCATATAAATCTCCCATAAGGCCACCATCTCAATATAAAATTATGATATTCAATTATAACTAACCAATACCAAACCATACAAGCATCCAACAACACATGTTTATACATCCACAAAGTATTCACACAACTTTTAAACCATATCAATTTTATTTACCATTTCTTCAAACACAATAGAACAACATCCAATAGTCGTTGGAATCGGAAATACCTCAAAACATCTAGTCGGCAAACCAAAACTGGTCAACGTGGTCATGACGGTCATCATGACGTGTTCATCATCCCTCTTCCTACACACCTGTCACTCAGGTAATGTCCAGAAAGGTAGTATACTCTAGAGGCAATAACGGTCAGCCTGCCATCCGGTTGATGGTCTCCAGCTCTCTTAGCATGGTGACGATCGGCTCGTCATGGTGGTTGTAAGACCCCAATTATGGCCCTAAGATCCCTCATGCAATTTCATCATATGCATTACCATTGGGATCATACCTTGGCATCCTCCTTACCCCTATTTCATTGGGTTTGTTATGGGAGAGATCACCAAGCACTTTATGATTGTATCATACTTGTATATCATCATTTACTAACCAAAATACAAAAATATGTCTTTGCATTTGCCTAACTCCTTTGTAGGTAGGGCATGATCTCCATAGATCTATCAAGTTCATATCTAGGGTTTGAGACCCTCATGACAAAGAGCACAACCATGAACTGATCCAAGAATGGCTATGAGCATCATATATGAGTTCCATTGATTCCTACATGTCATATTGATCAAATTTTCTTCAAGAGTTTGAGGGTGATTTTCCTTGGAAACCCTAGTTTGGTTGGGTATCTTGAGTAATTTCTCCAACAAGCTATCTCACCAATTAATCAAATTTCTCAAAGGACACTTCAAAATTCATCATCTTATGCATATATGATCTACCATGAGCCAAGAAAGTCAAGATAATTGAAGATTAGTAAGTTGGTTGATGGTGGTTGGTCAGATGAATTCATCTGATCAAAATTAGGTCTCCCTAGACCCTATCTCCTACACTTTTCACCATATGAAAATGCTTCCAAGATAAAAGTTACTCTAAATCACATTCCAAACAACTTTCATTTTGAGACCTAGATCTATTTTTGCTTGGAAAATCATTTTCTATGTTGAAACATTATAGGTCATTTTGTATAAACCCTAATTTGAAAGTCAACTTCCCAAGGCCATAACTTGCTCATTTCTTATGAGATTAAATATTTCCAAGTTGCACAATACAATTCAAGATGTCTACTTCAACTTTGATGTTTGGAGTGAGAGCTAATTCAACTTTTATGAGCATGTGATATGAGGTTACATTATAGGTCATTTTTGACCTATACCATTGAACAAGTGATTTTTCCAAACTTTAAAAAGGCATAACTCTATCATTATAAATCCAAATGACATGAAATTCGTGACCATTTTTAAGGTCTTTGAAAGAGTTACAACTTTGATGAAGACACGTTTCTCATTTGAAGCTCACATAAAAAGTTAAGCAAGGTGGAACATTGAGGTATATGGCTTGACACTTAGAAAAAATTTCAACATGTTGAAATTTCCAAACTTCCACCTCAAAATTCTCCATGCTCCAAGCTCCAAATGAAAAATTATTGAACATAAAACTTGTTTCCCTTGATCCAAACTTTCCAAAGAACCCAATTTCATGCATTTTGGATGAGGATTGCTAGGGTTGCGCATGGCTTTAACAGGGCTACATCATTGGAAAGAATCAATTGCATAAACTTTAGTTCAGAATGCCTTTCCATTCAAGCTTCATTCAGACCTCAATTGGAATCATTTTGGACCTTTTTGCATTACATCATGGGCCTGTACATTCCCATGCACTCGTGCCATCAACATTTCTAATTTTGGACAGACTTTTGAAGTGTGCAAATATCATTCATTCATGCTATAAATACATGACCTCTGTGCTCATTTGAATCACACTTTGCGCACCAGCTTTGCCCCCCCCCCCCCCCATTGAAACCCTCTCATTCTAAAGGAAAACCTGAGAAATTTCAATTTGAAATTTGAGTTTGAATCTCAATTGTTGGAGATTCAAGAACTCCAGGATCCAAAGCCTTGCAACCTCTTTAATCACTTCCTACTAGCTTCTCAAGTGTGATCGGATCGTGTTTGGAGCAAGCAACATCAAGAACTGCATAGCATTGAAAGTAATTTTCAGAAAACTTCATCTCTTCGATTCTCACTCAATTCTACTCAATTCTCTTGGATCTTTGGTTGTCTGAAGTACTACCAATGTAGGCAAGAAGATTGAGTTGCTTAGAGGTCAAATTGAAGCAACTCAGTTGACACACCTCAAAATTCAACTCCTCATATCTTTCAATATATGTGGAGTTAGTTAAAATTGAGGTCAGATTCGTGGTCTAGGCCATTTTTTCTTTCAGATCATGTCCTCCTTTTTCATTTATGTGATGGTGATGATTGAACCAGTCCGGAGAGCCTCGCCTGAGAAGGTGACCGGAGTTTCAGCACCGGTGGTATGCTGGACAGGTTCTGAGCCACATGATCATTTCAAATTGTTTTAATCTCACGCGTTGGTTTTGATTACCATCCCTGTGGCGCATTGACTTAAGTCCATCATGGAACGCGCGCTTCTCACCACTTGATTTGCCACCTCAATTAATGAGGCAGATCAAGTGGTCCATGTTTTTTTGTTATTTTCTGATTTTCTTTTATTCCTTTTATTTTCATTAATTCATATTAATTTTAGTATTGATGCAAAAAATATGAGAGTTTCATCAAATAATTTCAAATAATTTCCTCTTTCATAGTTTGAATTAAAATTATTTTTTGGATCATTATTAATATTTTTCATGATTTAACTGATTTTGTGTTTATTTTAATTGCTTAAAAATACTTTTAAGTCTTTAAAAATTCTGAATTTTTTTCTCCAAGGTCCTTTGACATTGTTTGACCTATGATAAATCTCATGGCCATTTCTTTGGTGTTTTGATGAGGTTTTAGGAATTTGACAAACCACATTCAATTTAAATTCCTTATTTTAGTATTTTTAATTTGAATAAATGTCAATTAATTGTGTTGGCCAATTGTAATGACTTTTTTGAGTTTGACTCTTGTTGTTGGGCCTTGGTCAAGGTTGATTTAACTTTGTCAAGTTAATATCATTGGAATTAGGGGATTAATGGAATGTACATTCCATCTCCCAAAATGAATGGATGATATTAATTTGGTAAAAGTCCTCCTTTGACCAATTTGAGTTTTGATCCATTCCCCTCCCTCTTCATCTCATTCCCATTCTTTATGCATTCTTCTCATTTGGCATATGATATCTCAAAGTCCTAAGGCTAGTTGATTGAAAAATCAACATAAGTATGGATGAGATTAGGCCACCTCTTTTGCATATTCTTTTTGTGTGTGGTAAGTTTTATGAGCATAGTCCATTATACTATGTCTCTAACATGCATTAACACCAAAATTCTATTGCCCGACCTCAAATAGTTATGACTTCTACATAAGTCCAATTACGATTGCTTAACATAGCGCTAAATTTGTGACATAAAAAGGCATAGCATTCTAGTTAGTGAGATTGTAAGTCTCCCCTCTTTCATGGTATTGTGTGGAAACTTGGCCCTTTTTCCTTACTTTGAAAGATATCTTGGCTCAAGGATCCATGTTCGTGATAAGTGGGTTGAGTGTTCTTCAAAGAATGACTTAAAAATGAAAAGCAAAAGCAAAACAATACTAACTTCTAACTCATTAACAACTAACTTTTAATTTCAAGCTATTTACTTTAATGTCATTTAATTTTAGCCTTTACTCATTTGCCATTATTCATACCATTCTAATTGTTTATGTTAATGCAATTTTCATTTTGTCCATTTGGACCATATTGTGTGATACATATTGTTTGTGTATACTTTGCTTGTTTGTACGGTCTTTAACCATTAATGTACATAATAACATCAAAAACCCTAAAAAACTTTTGTGTCGATTGTTGGCTTGATCTTGGACAAATGGAGTTAGTACTTAGGCAACATTCCTATGCTAAAGGACTTGGCCAATGCCAACTTCCTGTGAAACCAAGTGCTTGCAATTTGAAACTTCATCTGATACATCATTCAAGATCCCTCTGAGTTCATCTGCAACATGATCATTGTAAAGTTGTTATTTTGAACCTGTGACTTGTGGAATTCATCTATTACATGGGCTAATTTGAAGAAGATCATGGAGTGGCTAAGCTTAGATGTGGCCATCTTTATTTGATGCCTTGTTATTCAAAATAATATAATTGTGCATTTGTGTGTTGCTTGATTCTAAATGTCCAAGGGAATTTGGGGTTTCTATATGGTATTCTTGCCTATTGGATTGCTACCCATCGGTCAGATCTTTTCAACTCTTAACTTTTAATTTTGTGCATAGGATTAGTCTCTTCATCTTCTCCCCATTTCTTTAACTTCAAAATCCCTCCCTCCTTTTAAAACATTCTTTGTTTGAACTTATTTTGTTCTAAACTTTGACCACTTTGCAAAAAGATAGAATTTTTGGCCTTATGCCATTGCATTTTCAAACTTCTTTTCTTAAATCAAATTTGTAAAGAAACTTAACTATACTTGACCTAAACTTTCAAAAAGCCAAAGAGAACTAACTCATTCAAACCATTTTTAGGCCTTTGTGCCTTTCAAACCTAATTTTTTGTTAAAAGCAATGCATCCACTTTGAAATTTGTATCACGAACTACGAGGTTTTGATCCCTCATTTTTATGTTGGTATGTAGGCACAAGTCCAAAGGTCTTGTCAAACACAAAAATATAATTAATGAATTCTTTTCTCATCCCCCCATTCTATTTGTTTATAAACATCATTTTGTACCAAATACATATGCACACAAAAAGGGCTCCCTAGGAGTACCTAGGACACTTTGGGTGCTAACACCTTCCCTTTGTGTAACCAACCCTCTTACCTATAATCTCCGACATTTTATTAGTTTTGATTTGAAAACTTCTTACTTTTGGGTTTTGTTCGTACTTTTTCCCTTTTCCCTTGGAAACAATAAAAGCGCGGTGGCAACTCTTGTTATTTGATGTCTAGCTTATCCATAGCTTAATGATCATGAATTTACCACTACAGAAATTAAGTGGCGACTCTGTTGGGGAAAAGAGTAGTCTCCAGTGGGTTTAGCCTACTTATTGTGTGTATATATTTGTATATATGTGATATTTGTATATATGTATGTGTGATATGATCTGTTTATTGTGCTTGGTGATCTCTGAGTGGTGAGATAAGTTCTAACCCAAACTTGAGTGAAATTAAGATAGGAGGATGGTATAGTCATGTTCGACTTGTGTGGAGTAGTCCTTAACAAGTTAGCTTGAGATCCATCTACTCAGTGGAGACTCTTTTGGATTTGGAAATGTCACACAAGTATTTATGGTTAGGCATTACTATCTCTAATTTGGGTCCGAGAAGCTTAGGACCGTAGAACATTTACCCCCTCTTGGCCTATTTTAGGACGTAGTGCGGAAACTGTTCAAGTGCAGACTTGATAACAGTTGTTACGCGATACTACACTCAGACGAGTTTCTCTTGAGAATATTATGGGTCGATGAGTCACTCATCTTAACTTGTAATATCAGATGGTATTAAGACTCTGGGAAATTTTTAGAACATGATCTACAGGTTTTTATCCTTAGTTCACTCCTTTGGGATGGTTCTTACCCAGACTCCATGCTCGTGACTTACAACAAAACCCTTGATTCTTGGTTGATCCAATCCAGTCTTGTCAATATCAATGGAACTTGGGTGTTGATAAGGTGTAAACCATAATCTACCAAAATGGATGATTGATATTGACAATGACTTGATTCATCCCTTGACCTTTGTTTGACTTGTGTGTAATCCCTTATTTATGATTGTTGCATTCATGCATTCGTGCACATCATAACAATCATCACATGAAAATTTCAAGGAACTGACGTATTATTTGCAAACATTTTCAGACCATGGATTGTGGACGAAGGAACACTAAGAAGTACAGTTTCAGATGTCCCAACTTGACAGAGTTAAGGAAGCTAGCATATTTTGTATTAGATCCCTTGGACTTCAAACAGCGCCATGGGAAGCTTTTGTCCATCTCGTCTGCTGATGTGGTTGAAGGACTTTTGAGTGTGCTAATGCAGTTCTATGATCCTCTCTACCGTTGTTTCACTTTCCCAGATTTTCAGCTTATGCCTACCTTGGAGGAGTATTCTCATCTTTTGGGGATACATGTTTCTAGTAAAGTGCCTTTTAGTGGATTGGAGGAGATTCTTCGATCTAGTATTATTGCTGAAGCTCTTCACTTGAAGAAGTCTGAGATAGAGGCTCATTGGGTGAAGAAAGGAGGATTGTTTGGGTTTCCATCTGATTTCCTCATCAAGGAAGCTACTGCTTTTGCTCAAGCTGGTAGTGTGGATGCTTTTGAAGCTATCTTTATGTTGCTCATTTATGGATTAGCTTTGCTCCCTAACATTGATGGTTTTGTTGATGTTAACGCCATTAGACTTTTCTTGATTGGGAATCATGTGCCTACTTTGTTGGGTGATATGTATTTCTCTCTGCATCTAAGGAACTCTAAGGGTGGTGGAACTATTGTCTGTTGCATTCCTCTTCTGTACAAGTGGTTTATTTCGCACTTGCCTCAGACACCTGCTTTTGTGGAGAACAAACAATGTCTAAGGTGGTCTCAGAGACTTATGTCTTTCACTAATGATGATATAGTTTGGTATGATCCTTATTTGAGCATTTTGGAGATTGTTGATAGTTGTGGCGAATTCTCTAATGTACCTCTCATTGGTACACAAGGAGGAATTAACTACAACCCTGCTTTGGCTCGTCGTCAACTTGGGTTCCCCTTGAGAGACAAACCTAATAACACTTTGTTAGAAGGTCTTTCCTATCAAGAGGGTAAAGAT
Organism: Lathyrus oleraceus; assembly: GCF_024323335.1. Lineage (NCBI taxonomy): Eukaryota > Viridiplantae > Streptophyta > Magnoliopsida > Fabales > Fabaceae > Lathyrus > Lathyrus oleraceus. The sequence continues at coordinate 405,315,795 of NC_066581.1, forward strand.
CCCCAACATTTGAAGCAGAAGATTGTGCATGCTTGGCATAATGTGCATAGGAAAGGAAGATCCGAGCTTGGTCCGTGCAACTGTGTAGCTTTGGAAGCTTACACTCTTTGGGTGAAGAAGAGAGCTTTGGAGTTGAAGATGCCTTATCCTTGTGAAAGATCTATGTCTATGGTTGTGGTTGAGCCATTAACTCTCCCTAACCAAGATGTAGAGGAGTTCGAAGACGCGCTCGTCAAGATGAAGCAAGAGAAAGATATGTAAGAAGAGTGTTTCCATGCTTTGAGCAAGAAGCATGAAGAGTTGCAGTTGGAGTCTAAGGACAAAGATTCACTTATTGAGATACTTGAAGACCGAGTGACAAAGAGACAGAGAGAGCCGGAGGTTTCATCTTCTAGCATGCCTTAGCCTTCCGTTGCTTGGAAGAAGATTGTTGATCAGCTTGTCCTCGAGAAGACTCGAATGAAGGCTTCTTTTGATACCGAGATCTGTCGCATTCGAAGGAAGTACATGCCTTCAGCTAGGTCTTCTGACACTGTTGTTAAGGATCCTTAGGATGACTAGTCTCCTTTTCTATTGTATTTTTATTTTGGTTTCTGAAATTATACTCGGTGTAATCCTTCCAATTATATAAATGAAAAGAGATTTTTGGTCATATAAAAATTATTGCAATTGTTGATATATATATTTGTAAATGATATAGTAAGTTCCTTAAAAACAAAAAATAAAATAAACAAGTATTGCATTTTATGCATCATGTGCATAAGCAGGTTTCTCTTTCGCCAGATGTCTTATTGGTGTATCTTATGCGCTTTAGCCAAGCTGACTCATCGATACAACACCCGCACCAATCACTTCAAAATTATGGCAGCAATTTTGGGAAGAAAAAGGACAATGAAGCTAATGCAATAATCCGTGGGAGGCAGAGGAGGCCTCAGATCAGAAGGAATCTACCATCCCGTCAACATCATCATCAAGTATCTTCAGTTATCCCTGTGTTTTCTAATCAACAATCAACATCAGTTCAACAACAACCACAACGCCAACAACCACAACCACAACAACGAACAAACACCTACAACAACAATAATACCAACAACAATCATCATCAACAAAACTTGGAAATGAAGAAGGTCTCTTTTGACCCAATTCCTATGTCTTATGCAGAATTGTATCCCTCTTTGGTTCTCAAGAACCTAATCCAACCAAGAAACCCGCCGTAAATTCCATAACCACTTCCATGATGGTACAAGCTTGAGCTCCGTTGTGCTTTTCATCAAGGAGCACCCGGACATGATATAGAGAATTGTTATCCGCTCAAATATGAGGTTCAAAGTTGATGAAGAGTGGAATGGTGTCCTTCGAGGACCGTGCGCCGAATGTGAAAGCAAATCCATTGCCCGCTCATGGGAACTCTTTTGTGAATATGGTAGATGGTTATCCTGTCGAGTTTAAGGTTTTTGATGTGCGCCTTATTCTGAGGTCTTTGGTGCAGATGCATAAGGATATTTGTTTGGTGAGTGACTGTGAGCATGACCATGATGGTTGTGCTATTTGCAGTGTTAACCTGAGGGGTTGCGAAGTTGTGAAAAGGGACATCCAGTGACTGATGGATGAAGGCATGATTCAAATTGTTCAATCCCGTCATGTAGATGACGATGTAAATGTCATAGTGCCCATTTTCAAGCAACCATAAAGATTGGTAATTCAGTACGACAGCAGCAATAGTAACAATGTCAGCAATAGATCAGTATCATTGTTGGTTATACGGTTAGCGGGCCCAATCCCGTATTCATTTGATAAAGCTATGTCGTATCAGTATAATGCTACAATGATAGAAGGTGGTCAAGAGGTCTCGATGCCTACGACTAGCTCTGTGGTGAGCATTGTTGATGTTACCAAGGTGACCCACAGTGGTCGTGTGTTTGGGTCGGTGTTCCCAAAGGATAAGGAGAAATCAGTTGTAAGTAAGAAGGTGGAAGTGCCTGTTGTAGATCCAGTTGGTGCTTCAAAAGGTAAGTCTGGTGAATCCAGCGATTTGAAGGCTAACGATGATGAGGTACTTCGGTTAATCAAAAGGAGTGAGTTTAATGTGATGGAGCAGCTGCTCCAAACCCCCTCAAAAATCTCAGTGTTGTCTCTGCTCATGAATTCAGAAGCGTACAAAGAAGCACTTCAAAGAGTTCTTGAACAAGCATTTGTAGAACATGATGTTACAGTGGATCAATTCGATCATATTGTGGCTAACATCACTTCCTGCAACAATCTTAACTTTTGTGATGAAGAACTCCCTGAGGAGGGTAGAAATCATAATTTGGCTTTGCACATTTCTATGAATTGCAAAGAGGATGCTTTGTCAAATGTGCTTGTTGACACCGGGTCGTCATTGAATATGTTGCCGAAGTCAACTCTGTCAAAGCTATCATATCAAGGAGCGTCTATGAGGTATAGCGGTGTAATCGTCAAAGCTTTTGATGGTTCGTGCAAAACGGTTATTGGTGAAGTGGACCTTCCAGTTAAGATAGGTCCGAGTGATATTCAAATTACTTTTAAAGTAATGGATATCCACCCGACCTACAGTTTCTTGTTGGGAAGGCCATGGATTCATGAGGCAGGAGTTGTTACTTCAACTTTGCATCAGAAGCTCAAATTTGTGAAGAATGGGAAGCTTGTGATTATTGGTGTGGAGAAAGCGTTGTTGGTTAGCCACTTATCATCTTTCTCTTCTGTTGAAGCTAAGGATGAGGTTGGAACTCCGTTCCAAGCCTTATCTATTGCTATTGAAAAGAGAGTCGGGGAACCTAGGTCCTCATTTTAAGATGCTAAGAAGATTGTTGAAGAAGGCAATGTTGATCAGTGGGGGCGCATGGTAGAGGTCTCCGATAACAAAGGCAAAACCGGTCTGGGTTTTCAGCATGGTTCATCAACTGCAAGGACTGAAGATATGCCACTTAGCTTCCGTAGCGGAGGGTTCATTCATGGCAATAAACAACACTTAGCTGCTGTGCTAGAAGATGACGAAGAGGAAGACTGCACCAATTTTGTGACACATGGAAGGGCTTGCAACAATTGGACTACTGTTGATATTCCTTTATTTTGCATCGATCTAAGTAATTGCTTTTATATGTTTTTAAAATCCTTCTCCTATGCATAAGGGAGAAGAGAATATTGTTTGGGCATTTTCAATTGATCATTAATAAAATTAATTCTATTCATCAACATCTATGATGTCTTGTTTTTACTTTTTGCTTTATTCTGAAAATGGTAATCATAAAAAACATAAATAAATAATATAATCATTTGCATAATATTTGGTCACAAATCCACTTCTTTAAAATCAAATTATCAAATCATTATGCAGGTTGGTTTCTAACCCCATTGAATACAATGATCCTTCTCCTTCTCCAAATTTTGAATTACCTGTGTTTGAAGCCGAGGAGGAAAGTGATGAGGAAGTGAGTGATGAATTGTCTCATCTTCTTCAGCAAGATGAAAAGACCATTCAGTCGTTCAAAGAGCAGATTGAATTAGTCAACTTGGGTTCCGAGGATGATGTGAAGGAAGTCAAGATTGGGTCTCGAATGAGTCCAGATGTCAAGAAGGGGTTGATTGATCTCCTTCGAGAGTATTCAGATGTGTTTGCTTGGTCCTATCAAGACATGCCTGGTTTGGATTCTGAGATTGTGGAGCATAGATTGTCGTTGAAGCCAGAATGCCCGCCAGTCAAGCAGAAGTTGAGAAGAATGCATCCTGATATGGCTGTGAAGATCAAAGAGGAAGTGAAGGAGCAGATTGGTGTCGGTTTCCTTGTGACCGCTGAGTATCCGCAATAGGTGGCCAATATTGTGCCTGTGCCAAAGAAAGATGGAAAATTCTGCATGTGTGTTGATTACAGAGATTTGAATAAAGCCAGTCCAAAAGATGATTTCCCTCTGCCACACATTGATATGTTGGTAGACAATACTGCTAAATTCAAAGTCTTTTCGTTTGTGGATGGATTTTCTAGATATAATCAGATCAAGATGGCACCTGAAGATATGGAGAAGACCACATTCATTACACCTTGGGGAACATTTTGTTATAGAGTGATGCCTTTCGGTTTAAAGAATACTAGTGCAACTTACCAAAAAGCAATGACTACTCTTTTTCATGATATGATGCATAAAGAGATTGAAGTTTATGTCGATGACATGATTGCTAAATCAATTGATGAATAGGAACATGTTGAGCATTTGTTGAAGCTTTTCCAATGTTTGAGGAAATATAAACTCCGATTGAATCCCAATAAGTGTACTTTTGGTGTTCATTCTGGTAAGTTGTTGGGCTTTATTGTCAGGGAGAAGGGTATTGAAGTTGATCCTGCCAAGGTCAAAGAGATACAAGAGATGCCTGCGCCCAAAACTGAGAAGCAAGTCAGAAGTTTTCTTGGCCGCTTGAATTATATTTCCAGATTCATTTCCCACATTACTGCCACATGTGCACCTATATTCAAGCTTCTTCAAAGATCAGTCTTATTATTGGACTGAAGACTGCTAGAAAGCTTTTGACAGTATCAAGGAATATCTGCTTGAGCCTCTGATTTTGTCTCCACCTGTTAAAGGAAGACCGTTGATCATGTATTTGATTGTGCTTGATGAGAGTATGGGTTGTGTTCTTGGTCAGCAAGATGAGATTGGAAAGAAAGAATTTGCAATTTACTACCTCAGTAAGAAGTTCACCGACTGTGAGACTCGGTATTCTATGCTTGAGAAAACTTGTTGCGCATTGGCTTGGGCTGCTAAGCGTTTGCGTCAGTATATGTTGAATCATACCACTTGGTTGATATCCAAAATGGATCCAATCAAGTATATATTTGAGAAGCCTACTTTAACTGGGAGGATTGCCCGTTGGCAGATGTTGTTATCAGATTATGATATTGAATACCAATCTTAGAAAGCGATCAAAGGTAGTACCTTGGCCGACCATTTGGCTCACCAACCAATTGGAGACTATCAGTCAGTACAGTATGATTTTCCTGATGAAGAGATTTTGTACTTGAAAATGAAAGATTATGATGAACCATTGCTTGAATAAGGTCCAGAACCTGGTTCCCGTTGGGGCATGGATTCGATGGAGTTGTTAAGCAATATATAAATAGCATTGGGGCAGTGATCATTACTCCTCAAGTCACGCATCTACCATTTACAGCTAGATTGACTTTCAAGTATACAAACAACATGTAAGAATATGAAGCTTGCATTATGGGGCTTGAAGAGGCCATGAATCTCATAATAAAGTATTTGGATGTCTTTGGAGATTCAGCTTTGGTTGTGAATCAGATCAAAGGTGAACGGGAGACAAATCAACCCGGTTTAATACCATATAGAGATTATGCGATGAGGATTTCAACTTTCTTTACAAAGGTTGAGTTTCATCATATCCCTCGAGATGAGAACCAGATGGCAGATGCTCTTGCAACATTGGCGTCAATGATTGTGGTGAAGTATTGGAATCAAGTTCCCAATTTGTCTGTGATGCGTCTTGATAGGCCAGCTCATGTGTTTATTGTTGAAGAAGTCAAAGACGAGAAGCCGTGGTATTATGACATCAAATGTTTCCTCCAAAGTCAGATTTACCCGTTTGGGGCATCTTTGTAAGATAAGAAGACTTTGAGAAGATTAGCCGGTAATTTCTACTTGAATGGTGATATACTGTACAAGAGAAACTTCGACATGGTTTTTCTCAGATGCGTGGATAGACACGAAGCAGACTTGTTGATGACCGAAGTGCATGAAGGTTCCTTTGGTACTCATTCCAATGGACATGCAATGGCAAAGAAGATGTTGCGAGCAAGTTACTATTGGCTGACAATGGAATCTGACCGTTGCAAGTTTGTGAAGAAATGCCACAAGTGTCAAATTTATGCTGATAAGATTCATGTTCCTCCGACACTATTGAATGTTATCTCTTCCCCATGGCCCTTCTCCATGTGGGGAATTGATATGATTGGGATGATTGAGCCAAAAGCTTCGAATGGATATCGTTTCATTTTAGTGGCAATTGACTACTTCATAAAATGGGTTGAAGCAGCATGTGACCAAGCAAGTTGTTGTAAGGTTTATCAAGAATAAGATCATATACTGTTATGGTGTGCCAAGCAAGATCATTACTGACAATGGATCGAACTTGAGTAACAATATGGTGGAAGCTCTTTGCAAATATTGTAAGATTGCACATCATAATTCTTCTCCCTACAGACCCAAGATGAATGGGGTTGTTGAAGCTGCGAATAAGAACATTAAGAAGATTATTCAGAAGATGGTTGTCACGTATAAGGATTGGCATGAGATGCTCCCATTTGCTTTGCATGGTTATCGTACATCCATTTGCACTTCAACAGGGGCAATTCCTTTTTCTCTTGTATATGGCATGGAAGAAGTGCTCCCCGTAGAGGTTGAGATTCCTTCATTACGTGTGCTGATGGAAGCCAAGTTGACTAAGGTTGAATGGTGTCAGACCAGGTTTGACCAGTTGAATTTAATTGAAGAGAAGAGATTGACTGCCATGTGTCATGGTCAGTTATATCAGTAGAGGATGAAGAAAGCTTTTGATAAGAAGGTCAAACCTCGGGTATTCAGAGAAGGTGACCTTGTGCTCAAGAAGATCTTGTCATTCAAACCAGATTCTAGAGGCAAATGGACTCCTAATTATGAAGGCATATATGTTGTTAAGAGAGCCTTTTCAGGCGATGCTTTGATTCTTACAACTATGGATGGTGAAGAGTTCACTCGTCCCGAGAATACAAATGCAGTCAAGAAATACTTCGCCTAAAAAAGAAAAGAACAGCTCGCTAAGTTGAAAATCCGAAAGGGCGACTTAGGCAAAAAAGAGCGTCTCGGTGGATTGAAAACCCGAAAGGGCGATCCAGGCAAAAATTAGAGACATAAAAACAGAAAGAATTTCCCGATAAGTTGAGTACCCCACATTGGGGTAACTTATGCAAAAATTAGGGATTATGGCAAGTAACTGCAGTCTACTGATCGTCCAGTTTTTGAAGGACCTTAGTTGAGCACAAGGGTGACGTCGTTTCATCATCCCAGTAGCGGCCAAGAGTGGATATCAAGAGTTGGTAGAAGGATTAAGGATCATTTGTATTCAATGTAACCCTTTTCCATGTAAATTACCATTTTCAACTTTGTAAAAATCAATAGAGTCTTGTCATTTACAGACTACCATCCCATTGAATAAAGTTGAGCTTTTTTCAAATTGTTTCTACTCTTATTTACTTCAGCCAGTAGTTTAAATTTTATTATGATCATTTTGGAAATTTAAAATTTTTAATCAAAATCTTTTGCTTAAAACATATAAAAACAAGAAATTTTTCAAAGCAATTAAAAAGAAGTATCAACAGCACTTCAAAGAGCAGCAAGTCCTTAAGTGTGAAACATCATAGGTCCCCCAAGCAGTTAATCCTTCGGGTATTCCTAGTTATTTGTGTTGATCCGGTTCCCCTGCGGAGTGTTTGTTCCCTAGCAAAGTTCCGATCCTTTTCCCTAGCTGAGTTGGTTGATTCAGTTCCTTGTGGCATGTTATTTACCCGACGGTGTTTCTATTTTCTCCAACGAAGTTCACGTTTCTTCAGCAGGGTTGACCTTCAGCAGAGGAAGATGTTTTCCCCTTTAGATCGCATCCGACTCGCTCCCAGTCAGAGTTTCCTCCTGGTTTCTGAGCAGCTGTTTTGTGTTTATCTTCTTATGGTTGTCTCCCATTTGATATGGTGTTGACCTAAAATTCCCTACAGACTCTAGAACTTCTCCTTTCCTCAGCAGATCTCCTCGGCTAGATTTGAGCCTTTGGTGTGCTGATTTCTCTGTTCTCCAGCCGTTTGTCTCCCTTTTTTTCGTGGATTGACCGAGGATTGTACCGATGATTCAAATTCTTTGCGACACATTCGCATCCTTCGTGATCGTTTTGTCAGCATAATCATCATATGTATATATACATACATATACATTCATATAATTTCATAATTGTATATTGGCACCATTATATTTGTTTGATTTGTCGATTTAGGATTCTCATTCTTTGTATGGCGGTACTTTATCCCCATACGAGTTCGGTGTCTGTCCTCCCTCAATTGTAGAGTGCCATCCCCTTAGACAGAAATACTTTAACCTTTCTCCTCTTCCCCAGTGAGTTGTTTCCTCGTGGATGATTATTACTTCAGTTTCCTCCCTAGTTATTTATCTGGATGGAATCACTCCCCTTGAGTTATATCCTCATTGGGTTGAGTCTTGATTGACTGTTTCTTTCTAGATCATGCCTAGATAGATGCTTTGAGTCTCCTAAAATTTTATTACCTAGTAACTAGTAATATTCTTCTTAGTTTGCAGTTTGTTACTTCTTGCCCAATACCCGGCATAAGTACCCCTATTTTCCCAGCAGTGGAATCCCTAGTAGATACATTTGTTTCTGATTTCCCAGGAAGTATATCCTTGATATGTTCATCCTAATCGGTGATGGATATCTTTCTTTCCCCTGATTGAGTTTATCCTTGATATGTTCATCCTAATCGATGACGGATATTCTCATCCTCGGTATTCTACCCAGTAAAAAGGTAGTTGTTTTCCCTATTTTGTTCCCCAGAGAGTTAATCCTTGATATGTTCATCCTAACCGATGACGGGTTTCCTTCTCTTTGTGGTATTCTACCCAGTAACCTGTAGTTGTAAACCCTACTTTTTCCCACAGAGTCTATCATTAATATGTTCATCCTAACCGGTGACGGATTTTCTCTTCGATGGTATTCTATCTAGTAACTGATATATGTAATTCCTATTTTCTCCCCTCTCAGAGTCTATCCTTGATATGTTCATCTTAACCGGTGACGGATTTTCTCTTTGATGGTCTTCTATCCAGCATTGGATAGATGTAATTCCTACTTCTTGTTCAGTTGATTTATCCTTGATATGTTCATATTAACCGATGACGGGTATCCTCCTTGAAAATCCCAGGCAATTTCATCCTTGATATGTTCATCTTAACCGGTGACAGATCTTCTTCCCTATTGAGTTTATCCTTGATATGTTCATCCTAATCGATGACAGATATTCTCATCTTTGGTCTTCTGCCCAGTAACCGGTAGTTGTAAATCCTATTTTTCTGCAATTTTCCCTAGCAAGGCTATTCTTACCCAGTAACCGGTAATGAATATTCCCTCCTGGCATTTCCCAGTGAGTTATCCTTGATATGTTCGTCCTAACTGATGACGGATGTTCTCTCTTTCAGATCTTTATTATCTCCTCACCCAGTAACAGGTATTAGATAATAGATTTCTGCTCCTCCTGTGTTGAAGTTTATTTCTTCCCTAGTTGAGTGCGCATTTCCTTAGTGAAATCACTTCCCCTGCATGATTTGAGTACTTCAGTGTTATCCTGATATACTCGCTTTCGCTGCAGATGTTGTTCTTCCCCGGCTGAGTCTTTCCATTTTATATGGAAATCCTCGAGTCCCCCATCATTTTTAAGTCGTAGCCTGGCCTACGCATAACTCCTTTATCCCCCAGAGTCTCGGTCTCCACAATGAGTTTTCCTTATGGAATGCATTATACTCCTGTGGACTTTTGGTCTCTCTGATCTCTTTTCTTTTGTGGCAATATTTCCCCATAAAGAATTTACTTTTACATTCATATCATATGCATCTTGGGGTCTCTTAGGGACCAAAATTGATTTCTATATGTTTTTATTTAAACCCATTCTACTGAGTCGACATGAAGATTTTAACTTTCGCCTCCTCAGTTAGAATTTCCTTAAATAGAGGCAGTTGTAAGACCCTAATTTTGGCCCTAAGATCCCTCATGCAATTTCATTATATGCATTAGCATTGGGATCATACCTTGGCATCCTCCTTACCCCTCTTTCATTAGGTTTGTTTTGGGAGAGATTACCAAGAACTTTGTGATTGTATCATACTTGTATATCATCATTTACTAACCAAAATACAAAAATATGTCTTTGCATTTTCCTAACTCCTTTGTAGGTAGGGCATGATCTCCATAGATTTATCAAGTTCATATCTAGGGTTTGAGACCCTCATGACAAAGATCGCAACCATGAATTGACCCAATAATGGTTATGAGCATCATATATGAGTTCCGTTGATTCCTACATGTCATATTGATCAAATTTCTTCAAGAGTTTGAGGGTGGTTTGCCTTGGAAACCCTAGTTTGGTTGGGTATCTTAAGTAACTTCTCCAACAAGCTATCTCACCAATTGATCAAATTTCTCAAGGGAAACTTAAAAATTCATCATATTATGCATATATGATCTACCATGAGCCAAGAAAGTCAAGAGAATTGAAGATTAGCAAGTTGGTTGATGGTGGTTGGCCAGATGAATTCATCTTATCAAAACTGGGTCTCCCTAGACCCTATCTCCTACAATTTTCACCATATGAAAATGATTCCAAGAGAAACGTTACTCTAAATGGCATTCCAAACAACTTTCATGTTGAGACCTAGAGCTAGTTTTGCTTGGAAAATCATTTTCTATGTTGAAACATTATAGGTCATTTTGTCTAAACCCTAATTTGAAAGTCAACTTCCCAAGGCCATAACTTTCTCATTTCTTATGATATTGAAGATTTCCAAGTTGCACAATCAAATTCAAGATGCTTACTTCAACTTTTATGTTTGTAGTGAGATCTAATTCAACTTTTATGAGCATGTGATATGAGGTTACATTATAGGTCATTTTTGACCTATACCATTGAACAAGTGATTTTTCCAAACTTAAAAAATGTATAACTCTATCATTATAAATCCAAATGACATGAAATTGGTAACCATTTTTAAGGCCTTTGAAATATATACAACTTTGATGAAGACATTTTTCTCATTTGAAGCTCACATAAAAAGTTAAGCAAGGTGGAATATTGAGGTATATGGCTTGACACTTAGAAAAATTTTCAACATGTTGAAATTTCAACACTTCCACCTCAAAATTCTCCATGTTCCAAGCTCCAAATGAAAAAATTTTGAACATTAAACTTGTTCCCCTTGATCCAAGATTTCCAAAGAATCCAAGTTCATGCATTTTAGATGTGAATTGCTAGGTCTGCGCATGGCTTTACCAGGGCTGCATCATTGGAAAGAATCAATTGCATAAACTTCAATTCACTATGCCTTGCCATTCAAGCCTCATTCAGACCTCAATTGGAATCATTTTGGACCTTTTTGTATTGCATCATGGGCATGTACATGCACATGCACTCGTGCCATCAACATTGCTAATTTTGGACAGATTTTTGAAGTGTGCAAATATCATTCATTCATGCTATAAATACATGACCTTTGTGCTCATTTGAATCACACTTTCCGCGCCAGCTTTGCCCCCCATTCAAACCCTCTCAGTCTAAAGGAAAACTTGAGAAATTTCAATTTGAAATTTAAGTTTGAATCTCAAATGTTGGAGATTCAAGAACTCCAGGATCCAAAGCCTTGCAACCTCTTTAATCACTTCCTACTAGCTTCTCAAGTGTGATCAGATCGTGTTTGGAGAAAGCAACAACAAGAACTGCATAGCATTGAAGGTAATTTTCAGAAAACTTCATCTCTTCGATTCTCACTTAATTTTACCCAATTCTCTTGGATCTTTGGTTGTCTAAAGTCCTACCAATGTAGGCAAGAAGATTGAGTTGCTTAGAGGTCAAATCGAAGCAACTCAGTTGACACACCTCAAAATTCAACTCCTCATATCTTTCAATATATATGGAGTTAGTTAAAATTAAGGTCAGATTCGTGCTCTACGCCATTTTTTCTTTCAGATCATGTCCTCCTTTTTCATTTATGTGATGGTGATGACTGAACCAGTCCAGTGAGCCTCGCCTGAGAAGGTGACCGGAGTTTCAGCGCCGGTGGTGTGCTGGACAGGTTCTAAGCCACATGATCATTTCAAAATGTTTTAATCTCACGCGTTGGTTTTGATTACCATCCCTGTGGCGCATTGAATTAAGTCCACCATGGAACGCGCGCCTCTCACCACTTAATCTGCCACCTCAATTAATGAGGCAGATCAAGTGGTCCACGTTTTTTTGTTATTTTCTGATTTTCTTTTATTCCTTTTATTTTCATTAATTCATATTAATTTTAATATTGATCCAAAAGATATGAGAGTTTCATCAAAAAATTTCCTCTTTCATATTTTGAATTAAAATTATTTTTTGGATCATTATCAATATTTTTCATGATTTAATTGATTTTGTGTTTATTTTTAATTGTTTAAAAATACTTTTAGGTCTTTAAAAATTCTGAAATTTTTTCTCCAAGGTCCTTTGACCTTGTTTGACCTATGATAAATCTCATTGTTATTTCTTTGGTGTTTTGATGAGGTTTTAGGAATTTGACAAACCATATTCAATTTAAATGCCTTATTTTTGTATTTTTAATTGGAATAAAAGCCAATTAATTGTGTTGACCAATTGTAATGACTTTTTTTAATTTTGACTCTTGTTGTTGGGCCTTGGTCAAGATTGATTTGACTTTGTCAAGTTAATATCATTGGATTTAGGGGATTAATGGAATGTACATTCCATCTCCCAAAATGAATGGATGATATTAACTTGGTAAAAGTCCTCCTTTGACCAATTTGAGTATTGATCCATTCCCCTCCCTCTTCATCTCATTCCCATTCTTTATGCATTCATCTCATTTGGCCTATGATATCTCAAAGTCCAAAGGCTAGTTCATTGAAAAATCAACATAAGTATGGATGAGATTACGCCACCTCTTTTGCATATTCTTTTTGTGTGTGGTATGTTTTATGAGCATAGTCCATTATACTATGTCTCTAACATGCATTAACACCAAAATTCTATTGCCCGGCCTCAAATAGTTGTGACTTCTACATAATTCCAATTACTATTGCTTAACATAGCGCTAAATTTGTGACATAAAAAGGCATAGCATTCTAGTTAGTGAGATTGTAAGTCTCCCCTCTTTCATGGTATTGTATGGAAACTTGGCCCTTTTTCCTTCCTTTGGAAGATGTCTTGGCTCAAGGATCCATGCTTGTGATAAGTGGGTTGAGTGTTCTCCAAAGAATGACTTAAATATGAAAAGCAAAAGCAAAATAATACTAACTTCTAACTCATTAACAACTAACTTTTAATTTCAAGCTATTTACTTTAATGTCATTTAATTTTAGCCTTTATTCATTTGCCATTATTCATACCATTCTAATTGTTTATGTTAATGTAATTTTAATTTTATACATTTGGACCATATTGTGTGATACATCTTGTTTGTGTATACTTTGCTTATTTGTGTGGTCTTTAACCATTAATGTACATAATAGCAACAAAAACCCTAAAAAAACTTTTGTGTGGAATGTTGACTTGATCTTGGACAAATGGACTTAGAACTTAGGCAACATTCCTATGCTAAAGGACTTGGCCAATGCCAACTTTCTGTGAAACCAAGTGGTTGCAATTTGAATCTTCATCTGATACATCATTCAAGATCCCTCTGAGTTCATCTGCGACATGGTCATTGTAAAGTTGTTATTTTGAACCTCTGACTTGTGGAATTCATCTGTTACATGGGCTAAATTGAAGAAGATCATGGAGTGGCTAAGCTTGGATGTGGCCATCTTTATTTGATGTCTTGCTCTTCAAAGTAATATAATTTTGCATTTGTATGTTGCTTGATTATAAATGTCCAAAGGAATTTGGGGTTTCTATGTGGCATTCTTGCCTATTGGATTGCTACCCATCAGTCGGATCTTTTCAACTCTTAACTTTTAATTTTGTGCATAGGATTAGTCTCTTCATCTTCTCCCCATTTCTTTATCTTCAAAATCTTTCCCTCCTTTTAAAACTTTCTTTGTTTGAACTTATTTTGTTCTAAACTTTGACCACTTTGCAAAAAGATAGAAACTTTGGCCTTATGCCATTGCATTTTCAAACTTCTTTTCTTAAATCAAATTTGTAAATAAACTTAACTATACTTGACCTAAACTTTCAAAAAAACAAATAGAACTAACTCATTCAAACCATTTTTAGGCCTTTGTGCCTTTCAAACCTAATTTTTTGTTAAAAGCAATGCATCCACTTTGAAATTTGTATCACGAACTACGAGGTTTTGATCCCTCATTTTTATGTTGGTACGTAGGCACAAGTCCAAAGGTCTTGTCAAACACAAAAATATAATTAATGAATTCTTTTCTCATCCCCCCATTCTATTTGTTTATAAACATCATTTTGTATCAAATATATATGCACACAAAAAGGGCTCCCTAGGACACTTTGGATGCTAACACCTTCCCTCTGTGTAACCAACCCCCTTACCTATAATCTCTGACATTTTATTAGTTTTGATTTGAAAACTTCTTACTTTTGGGTTTTGTTCGTACTTTTTCCCTTTTCCCTTGGAAACAATAAAAGTGCGGTGGCGACTCTTGTTATTTGATGTCTAGCTTATCCATAGCTTGATGATCATGAATTTACCGCTACAGTGGTGACAACCACTATGCAGAATGAAAAACTACATTTTCTACAATGAGAGCACTTCCAAAGCTCTGATTTTGATCCCATAACACACAATTCGCATAGAAAATTATTACCCAGAATTACACAATGATTATTGCAACAGCTACCCACAAATTAATCATGATTTCATCAACTTATCACAAAATCAAATACCATATTCATATTATTAACACTTCTCCATATGGACATCAATAATTTAGATTTCACATGCAGTTGTACACGAATTTCAATAGTAAAATTAGGGCACGAAATTATATTTATCACAATAATTGAGATAAGTTTTACATAATCTTTTTCAAAAACACATAAAACATCAACAGTGGAGAACCATAATGGAAAATAAACAAGAGTGTGAAAATCCATTTCTACCCTTCGTGCAGTTTACACACATATATGAGTAATTCCCCCTACCTTAATTTTCTAGCAAAAATCTGAATCTACAATAATGGGGATTACAATTGCTATTTATCACAACAACTGAGATAGGTTTTACACAATCTTCTTCAAAAACACATGAACCATCAACAATGGAGAAACATAATGGAAAACAAAGAAGCATGTGAGAATCCATATCTACCCTTCATGTTGTTTACCCATAGATGAGTAATTCCCCATATCCTTAGTTTTCCAACAAAAATTTGAATCTACATCAATGGAGATTCCACTTCTAGCTATGGTTCTTACCTTTTTTCTACTCTTGCCTTTTTTCCACTTGTTCACGTACTACTCTTTCTACCCTCCTTTTTCTTTCCACTTTTCATATTTAAACAAAATAAAACCTAATATTTTATTTATTTTATTTACCTCACCACTCCCCATTACAACTATTGATAAATTAGTCCTTACCCCACCAATTCCCTTATAATGTTATTTTCCTCCCAAAGTCTCATTTCTCATATTTTTCTAATTAATTTAATTAATTAAATATTCTAATAAATCCCAATAATTCTGAACATCACCAAATAAATGAAGCAAGACATTCTAACATTCAAATAAATTAAAAATAAAGCATTTAGCTCGATTAAAATAATTAATTTAAAACTAGGGTGTTACAATTCTCCCTCACTTAAAGAATTTTCGTCCTAAAAACTTACCTATAGAAAAAAACTTCGTATAAGATTCTATCATTCGAATCTCTAGCTCTTACATCATGCTCCCTCCAGCAGGTCCTCCGCACACTATCTTCACTGAGGCGATCTTTTGCCTCTCAAGTGCTTCACATCACGATCCTCAATTTGCAATGGTGATGTATTTACAGTCAAGTTATCTCCCACTTTCACGTCATCCAATTTGATCATATGGGACAGATCAGGAATATACGTCCGAAGTTGTGACACATGAAAGACATCATGAAGATTCGAAAGAGATGGTGGTAAAGCAACTTTATAGGTAACCGCTCCTACTCTCTAGAGGATCTGATATGGACCAATAAAATGAGGTGTGAGCTTTTGAGACTTAAGCGCACCACCAACATCAGTCACCAGAGTAACCCTCTGGAATACATGATCCCCCTCTTGGAAATCAAGTTCCTTTCTTTGCTTGTCATGATAACTCTTTTGTCTACTATGTGAAGCCTTCATATTTTTCTAAAACATCTTTATCTTTTTTGTAGTCTGTTGAACGGTCTCTGGTCCAAGCATAACATTTTCATCTGATTCATACAAACACAAAGGAGTCTTACACCTCCTTCCGTACAAAGCTTTAAAAGGCATCATACCAATACTAGAATGGTAATTGTTGTTATATGTGAACTCGATCAAAGGCAAGTAACTATCCCAGATACCTCTTTATTCCAAAACACAAGCTCTCAAAAAATCTTCTAAAGATTAGATAATCCTTTCTATTTAATCATCCGTCTGTGGATGGTAGGCAGAACTCAAACCCAACTTCGTTCCCAAGGCTTCCTGTAAAGTCTCCCAAAACCTTAACGTGAACCTCAGATCTCTATCTGAAACAATACTCAAAGGAACACCATGTGGCTTCATAATAACATTAATGTAAACCTCTGCCAGCTTCTACAATGGGTAACTTATCTTTATCAGAATAAATTATGCTGAATTAGTCAGTCTATCCACCAAAACCTAAATCGAATCACTCCTCTTCGATGTCTTAGGCAAACCCACCACGAAATCCAAAGAGATGTTATCTCATTCCATTCAAGAATACTTAAAGGTTGCATCAATCCATACGATTTATGCTACTCGATCTTTGACTTCTAACAACTCAAACATTATACAAACTCAGCCACATCCTTCTTCATACCTGACCACCAAAACATCTTCTTAAGATCATGATACACTTTAGTAGCTTTGGGTGTATACTCAAACTACTTATGTGACCTTCTTCGAGAATTATCTCCTCAAGAATTCTCTTCTTAAGCTCTAGCAAATCCGGCACACTAAATCTATCTCGGAATCTCATAACTTAATTTTCATCTACTCTAAAATCCACTTGCTTACCTTGATTGATTAACACCAATCGGTCAACCAATCAGAAATCTAATTTTTGACCTTTTTTGATCTCTTCTTGAACACTGCTAGTCAACTTCAGCATACTCAACATCACACTCTGCGGCGTCATCTTCCACACCAAGCTAAGATCTTCGAACGACTCAATCAAGTCCATCTCTCTAACCATCAATGCCGACATATACAAAGACTTTCTACTCAAAGCATATTTTACCATATTAGCTTTACTAGGATGGTAACTCAACTCAAATTCATAGTCCTTCAGAAACTCTAGCCACCTCCTCTGCCTCATATTCATCTCTTTCTGATCAAACATTTCAAACTTTTATGATAGCGAAAAACCTCAAACCATGAACCATAAAAATAGTACCTCCAAACCTTAAGCATAAAAACTATTGTTGCAAACTCTTAATCATGGGTAGGATAATTCCTCTCGTGAACCTTCAGTTGTCTCAAAGCATACGCTACAACTTGGTGATTCTTCATAAGCACACCACCCAAGCCCATCTTTGAAGCATCACGATACACAACAAAAAATTCCTTCGCATCTAGAAAAATCAAAATTGGCGTCGTCGTCAACCTTTTCTTCAACTCTTGGAAACTCTCTTCGCACTGAGATCCCACACATAATATTTCCCTTTCCGAGACAACTGATTTAAAGGAAAACCAACTTTAAAAATCATTCTATAAACCTTCTATAGTAACCAGTCAAACCAACAAAACTTCGTATCTCAGTAACAGACTTAGAAGTCTTCCATTGTAACACTGCGTCTACCTTAGACGGGTCAACTACTATACCACCACTGAAAATCACATGACCAAGTAAACTCACTTCCCGCAACCAGAACTCACACTTATAGAACTTAGAATAAAACTTATTCTCTTGTAAAGTTTGTAACACAACTCGCAAATGTTCTGCATACTCTTCATCTGACTTAGAATACACCAAGATGGGATCTATGAAAAACGCAACAAACTTATCCAAGTAAGGATGAAATATTCCATTCATATACTCCATGAACACACCTAAATCATTAGACACACCGAACAACATCATTGAGTACTCATAGTGAGTGTATTGAGTTCTAAATATGGTCTTTAAAATATCTTCTGACTTTACTCGAATCTAATGATAATCTGATCTCAAATCAATCTTAGTGAACACACGAGCACCAACTAAATGATCGATAAGGTCATCAATCCTAGAAAGGGGATACTTATTTTTAATTGTAACCTTATTAAGATGTCGGTAATCAAAACACAACCCCGTGATAACATCTTTCTTCTTAACCAACAACACTAGCACTCCCCACGACGACATACTAGGACTGATAAACTTCTTCTCTAACAGATCTTCTAACTGGTTCATCAGCTCACACTGAAGCAGACATTTTATACAGTGACATCGACATAGATCTACTACTAGGTACTAAATCTATGCCAAACTCAACTTATCTTCCTGGTAACAAGTCACAAATATCCTCAGGATAAACATCAAGACTCTTACACACCACCGGCATAGCACTAGCCATAACATCCATCTCCATTCTCAAAGAAGTGAACATCACGAGCACCTAATCATCATCCCTTAAAGACATCTCAACCTGACCAAAGGACATGAATCTTGAATCTGTATACTCTTCGGGTTCGAGAAACAACATAATCTTGTCAAAACAGTTGATATAAACACAGTCAAACTCTAGCCCCTTCATCTCAAAAATCACATCGAGTTCACTCAAAGGCAAACAGATCAAGTCAACTCCAAATATTTTACCATAAATGGTCAAAGTAAAATTTAAACACACCAATGAAGTAGTCATTGAACCATTAGTTGGGGTATCAATGACCATACTTCCAATCATAGGAGACACTTTAAGATTCAACTTGTTGACACAATCAATATTTAAAAACGAATGTGTCACACCAGTATCAATCATATCAATCAGAGAAACATCATTAATGAAACACGTACCTCAAATTAAATTATCTGATCTCGAGACATACACACCACTCAAAGAAAACACTATATCGTTAGATTGTGCGGCATGTGGTGCCTTCCTCGATTTATGACACTAAGTACTAATATGTCCCGATTCACCATAGTTGTAACAAGTCGTAACATCACTTTTGCACTCAACGATTTGGTGTACTTGTTTCCCATAATTGAAACACTTATGACTTGCACTCTTACGCTCAGCAGCACGATGACCCAACTCCCCACACCTATAAAATTTTAGAGGAGCATGAGCTCCACCCCCACTTGTCTCTTTCCCACCTGCAACCTTCTGTTGGAACTTCTATTTTGTCTTATCAGCTGGAGTCACATAAGGTTTACCACGATACTAATTCCCGCGTTTCTTCTCATTATCACTCTTGTAGTGAGCAGATTTGGCCTGATTATTCTCATCGTAGATCATACACTGTTGATTAGCATTGAGAATTGATGGATCTCTTGATAACCAATGAATTGTTTGGTTTCAGGACGTAACCCACTCCTGAACTTCACACACTTTGACCCTTTAGCTCCCACATCATTATAGTGGGGACAAAATATCACAAACTCTGCAAACTTAGTCGCATAACATGCAACAATCATGCTTCTTTGCTTCAGTTGCAAGAACACAATCTCTTTTTTACTGCGAACATTGGTCGAAAAGTACTTCTCTAGAAACTCTTTCTTGAAGTTCTTCTAATTGATATTAGTACCTCACTACTATGAAAAACACATATAATGATGGTTGTGTAACACATAAAATGACAGTTGCACATCTGTTGTTAGGTAACATGTGATTGTATGTATGCTGATTTCCACAACGGACGTGTGACCGTGGTTATAAGTTTGGTAGCACGCTACCTATCAAAACGGTTATATTAAACAACCGTTGTGATATATATTTAGGTCATGGGTTTGAAACCCAGCAGCAGCAATTTATTTGGAATATAATTAACATTTCACTACGATTACAGAAGATAACTATTGTGTGAAGTATCCTGAGTTTATTATAAAATATGTAGATTTTTTGTTTTTATCTACACCTTTCTAAACATATACAACCATTAAAATGTGTGTATAAGATAATAATTTGATAAATTAAATTATTCTTGAAAAACAACTTAAACGAACCATTGTTTTTTAAATTGCATTTATACCGTACTTCATATCTTGCTACTTAACACGTAGTATTTGATTCATTGCCCCGAGTTATTCAAAGTAATTGTTCATTCTTAGTTTATTTTGCAAAACATCAATATGTTGGCTAATTCAGAATCAACATCATCGTTATCCTCATCATTATTAGATCAATGATGAAGATTATTATGATGACAACGATGAAGATGATTCAATTTCTCAACAAATTTGATGTTTTTATAATAAAAACTAATAGAGAATGAACCTTTTTTTTTCTTTTTCACGTACTTCTCTTTCTACCCTCCTTTTTCTAATTTCTCAACAAATTTGATGTCTTACCTCTTTTTCTACTCTTGCCTCTTCTTCACTTTTTCACGTACTGCTCTTTCTACCCTCCTTTTTCTCTCCACTTTTCTTATTTAAAAAAATAAAATCTAATATTTTATTTACCTCAAAACTTCCCCTTACAACTATTGGTAAATACTCTTTACCCCCACAATTCCCTTATAATGTTATTTTCCTCCCAAAGTCTCACTTCTCCTATTTTTCTAATTAATTTAATTAATTAAAATTTCTAATAGATTCCAATAATTCCCAACTTCACCAAATAAATCAAGCAAGGCATTCAAATAAAGTAAAAATAAAGCATTTAGCTCGATTAAAATAATCAATTTAAAACTATGGTGTTACAATGGCAAATATCAATCATAGTGATCAAAGCAAGTGTTCTTGAGACTATCTCAAGGTGGATGATCCTTAGTGTCAGTTGAGTGAATATGTCTGTAATGGATGTATTTATTTTGTTGCTTATACCAACTCTCCCATCCAACGATGTGTTCAATGTGAGACTAATCAACTGCAAGCAAGAAGAGAAGATGACGATTCTAGCCAAAAAAAGGTCATTCATCCTTCGTACACGCAACCAAGCCTCCTGAAGAATATGAATAAGCCTTTTCAAAAATGCCTTGAAGCCATGCCAAATGAGTTAAGAGTTGTCAGAATAGCTCTGGGAAAATTGTTTGTCTCTACCAATATATTATCACTCTTCCAATCGATTGGAACAATTCAAAAATGTGCCCTAAGTGATTAGGACAACCTCTTGGTGATGTGTAACGGAGAAATATATTTCATTTCCTTTTTAAGCTTGATAATAGATTAATTTAGGGTTACCAATCGATTGCTACGTATTACCAATCGATTGGCAAGTCATAAAAAAGCCTTAAAATCATTTCCTTTTGTGTCAACCTCTAGCCTATAAATAGAGGTCCATTTCCAAAAAAAAAATCATATCCAGAAACATATTTTATACTTCTCTCTCTCTCTCTCTCTCTCTCTCTCTCTCTCTCTCTCTCTCTCTCTCTAAAAATTATTTATGTTTACTTTCTCACACTAAAACTTTAGCCAAAGTGCTTTTTCGAGAATGTCCTTTTATGGGTGAGGAAAGTGTAATTATGGAAGGATAATTTTGTAAGTTCACTAAAGAAGTTTTATTTTAACCTTGGTTGAATATTTTACCACTTAAGGATTATTTGTTTGGGTTCGAAGTTAAACCCGTAAAAAACTTATGTTTGGAATTTGTGTGATAAAGTCTCTTGTTTAGGTTCAAGATCAGCCCATGGTAAAATCTCATAGATTCTTGGTTAGCCCGCGATAAAACCAAATTTATGTTAAAGCTTAGTCCGGTGTTAAAAGCATGTTTATATTCGAGATCATCCCGGTGGTAAAATCTCACGGGTTATTGGTTAGTCCGGTATAAAATCAAGGTTTAGGTTCGAGAGCTCATCCCGGTGTTAAAAGCTCCCAAGGTTTGTTTAGAAACTTGAAGATTAACCGTTTTGAGATTCTTGTGGCAAGAGGACTAACTATTTCGAAGGAAGAGATACCGCTTCATTCCTCAATTTATTGTTTGATTGAAAGTTAGTCATAAACTTCATTTTCCTTGTATATGGGATTCGTGAACTATACCTACTAAAAACTCTCAAATTTAATTCGATAGTCTCAAGATCAATTTTTTGGGACAAGACTAAGTCATTTTTTACTGAACAGGTATGATTTTTGGTGTTCTTTCATATCACTTAAACTCTTTATTTCCGCAATATATATTTTTCATTTTATTTTTCGTTGCGTATTTATACACTTTTTCTAAAAATATTTTCAAATTCTGATTTTAATCTATTGAATTTTTCAAATCTAAATTTTTCTTAAACACAAAATTCATTCTCCTTTTATGTGTAAAGTCATATATCTAACATTATTAATCTTGATGGCCTATCCAACTTCGTCATATCGAAAGCACACCCCACCAAATCTAAACCTTATTTCATTTTGTCATCAATTATTGTTTATTCTTAAACGAGACAGTTAACAATATAGACTTTTATATAATAAAATGATTAGTTTATTATATAAAGAACATAATTTTATACTAACAAATAATTAAAAAGCACTTAAGGTTTAATGCAAATATATAATTTTTTGTTCTAATTTATTTTTATTTTATTGTGATTTATGAAAAGAATACTTTATGTTTTGTCTTTAGTCTTTTGTTCCAGTTCTAGTAAAGTTGATTTATATTAGATTTGATCTGTAGAAAATATTTAAAAGAAATTAATTTTATTTTTCCTGTCATTTATATTAAAAGAGTTAAAATTAAATATTCTACAACTTTATAAGAATCAATTTTAAAATAAATTAATTTTGCAAAGGTTAAATAAAAAAATTTAAAATAACATAAAATATTTATAAAGACCAAAAAAAATTAAAAATTAAAAACAAAAGATTTATTTACAAAAATGAATGACTTATTTAACCTATATATTTGGCGTGTAGCTAGCTATTACCGCTTGGTTGTGGAAGCGTGAGGTGACTTCTATGGTTTCTATCATTTTAGTTATTTTTCTGTGAGCTGAATACTCTCTTTTTAGTGGGAGTGGCAAAATGTGGATTTCATTTGGTGCTATTTACGATGTCATTTTTCTCGATGAAATAATAAATACATTTATGTATCCAAAAAAAGTTAAGAAATGGTAAACGACAATACTACACTAGGAGAATTTTTCATACCTAGAACTTTTGTTCGATTCTGTATACACACTAAATAAAATTAATTTAAAATTTAAAATATAAGAATTAATTTGACATTAAAAGGTTAGATATTTAATTTAATTCAAAAATATTGAAACATACGCTCTTCAAATTGTATATTGAATTGTGATAACTTTAAGTCTAGCGAGAAACATATCAACCAAGAAAAAATTGAACCGACGTATTGGGTATATATATATATATATATATATATATATATATATATATATATATATATATATATATATATATATATATATATATATATATATATATATATATATATATATATATATATATATATATACTATTTCGTCAATAAAATGTTCAAAGACGCAAAGTTGATATACCATAATATAAAGAGACTAGTATCAATAGTTGAAGTCATACTTTTAGGGGCACTGCATAGTGGTTAAAACGGGTTATTCAATATTTTAAATTTTGAAGAAGTCCGATCTAAAGGACATGATGGTGTCTTGCCGGTAGAGCTCTCTAAGTATGATATCAATTTTCTACCAAGAGGAAGCATTAAATCTCCGGTCTTGGTGGACTTCCTAGTAGAATTTAGCTCCCTAGTGGACAAGGAGGTCTCACACGCCTTAGTTTTATCAGTAGATGGTTCCTTGAACCTTAAGGGCACTGGCGTCGGGGTAATATTGGATGAGCCTAGATATTATAACAATATTTGAGGTTCGAGTTTAGGGCTAGTAATAATTAAGTTGAATACAAACCTTTCATCGTCGAAATGAACCTCGTCATAGAAATGGGCGCTTCAAATCTCATAGCACATAGCAACTTTCAATTAATCACCAATTAGGAAGCGGGCGATTATCAAGCAAATGATGCCTAACTCGTC
Source organism: Lathyrus oleraceus (assembly GCF_024323335.1). Taxonomy (NCBI): domain Eukaryota; kingdom Viridiplantae; phylum Streptophyta; class Magnoliopsida; order Fabales; family Fabaceae; genus Lathyrus; species Lathyrus oleraceus. The sequence goes on from NC_066581.1 coordinate 405,339,854, forward strand.
AAATACCTCTAGAGAGTGCAAGACTTAGCTAAAAATTTCAAGTTCTTCTAAATATTTTATCTACCTGGAGAGTAGATGCTCGAGAGCTCTCTTATTGAAGCACGTCAACACCAAGAATTCAGTTCATAACAAAATATTAATACAAGAAACTTTATTTGTGTTCAACATAGAAAAGGAGGAAGTCTACGCAATAAGTGTCGTCATTGTCTAAAATTGGATACTCCAATAGTGCACTACTTGACAACATAAGAGCTTCCTGCAGTCGAAGTCAAGCACGAAATTTCATAAGGTTAGTTATGAAATATACAATGGTAGGATGAATGGTGTATAAGATGGGAACGAATTTCCCCATGTTGAGGTGCTTGGTGAGGATGAAACCACCTTGGTACTCATAGAGGTCAATAAAGGGGTCTTCATGAGTCACATCGGTGGAGAACACTCGCTCACTAACTATTAAGGGTCGGCTACTATGGTTCAAACATATGAAGGACAATGAGAGTTTGTCTAAAAATGTGACAAATGCTATAAACATTCCAATCTTCTCAATGCTTCGGCAAAAACTCTTCATTCTTTCATGTCCCCCTGACTCTTTTACCACTAAGGCATGGACATCCTAGGCCCCTATCCTTTGGGCCACAAGATTAGCTTTATTTCTAATAACATATCCGTTCTCATCAGAATTATTCTTTTAAATCCATTTATTGCCAATGATATTTGCAGGATTTGGTCTAGGAACAAGCTCATAAACTTCCTTTATCTCAAACTGAACAAGCCCTTTCTGCATATAATCGACCAAAAACTCATCATTGAGGAATTCATTCACATTATTGGGTTCAATGTTTGAAACAAAACGCATATTAGATATCATATCTCTATAATTACCTAGTTATTTTTTTCATGTAATGGCATTTTCATCCAATTTTTCTATAATGTTAACGATAGGATGATTTTTTTTGACCCTAGATGATGGTTCTTTTTTTGGAACAATATCATCATCTAAATCTCCATCCTCTTCAGCAGATTGCAGTGGTTCTCCATATCGTCTTGAATATCTTTCTTGTCGTTTTGACCAGTGAGACTAGGATCTTCATCTTTGTTAGTGATCACTTTAGATTGCTAGTCATTAACAATAACATTTATGGACTCCGTCATTGATTTTATACGATTGTTGAACACCTGATACACCTTGTTGTTAACGGAGTAGTCTAGAAAAAAGCCATTCATCGCTCTTTGGATCACATTTCATTCTTTGTTCATGGTTAGTAAGAATTCATCAGGCACTCCCAAACACATGAAACTATTTAGCGTTGTGATTCTTCCCCCTCCATATCTCATAATGAGTGACAGTAGTACCAGGTCGGAATGTTACTCGACTGTGAATATGACAAGTAGTATTTATTGATTCAATACCAAAATAATATGGTAGGAGTTTGGCATGGATTATAAATTTCTCCATTTCTTTCAAGTTAGGGTTCTTCCTTTCGACAATCTCGTTTCGTTGAGGTGTGATAGGGGAAAAGAATTCGTGAGCAATCCTTTCAGAGTTGTAAAAAGAAGAGAAAATGGAGTTCTTAAATTCCCTGTCATGACTTCTTCGAATGTGAATAATCTTGCCAATTTCTTCTCAATTTTCACTTTGTAAATGACATCAAAGAGCTTTAAAAATAGAGAGGTGCCAAAGTTCTCACAAATAAACTTAACCCAGGTGTACCTGGAGTAATTATCAACATAGGTAAAACATATATCTTCCCTCTAAGACTTTCAACTTGCATATGTCTCATAAGACATATGAAGTAATTCAAGAACACGGTTAATGGTAAGATGTTGCATGTTATAGTGATACATCTTGGTTTTCTTCCCAAACTGAAAGTCTCCACCGATTTTACCTTCTTCGATCTTGAGATCAGGTATGCCAACAATATCCTTTTCAACGATAATTTTCCTCATACTTTTGATATTCAAGTGCCCAAGCTTCATGTACCACATCTTATTTTCTTCAATTTTAGATATTATAAATTATTGAGGTTGATTCCCATCATAGGGTAACCACATGTAGTAGTCGCCAATGGATCTAGAACCCTTCATGAGTTTAGTGTGTTATTTGTATGTAACACTACATTTTTGGATAGTAAAACTTACGCTTAATTCTTGATTACATAGTTGGATAATACTTATGAGGTTATTAGTAAGACCGTCAACCAACAATAAATCATTAAGACAAGGAAAACTAGGATAGTTCAACTGACCCTTTCCAACGATTAACCTTTATCATCATCACCAAAAGTAACATAGTTGTTGGAATATAGTTTTATATTCTTCATATAGTTTCTTTCACCAATAATATGTTTGTAATAGACATTATCAAAGTACTAGTCTTCTCTAGATGAAATTGTGACAGAGCTGCAAGAAATGTTCAGTTGGTGCTTAAGTTTGACACACCAAAATTGTTAAGGACATGGATGAGACTGCATACTCCACTATGGAATAATTGATTTTGATGAAGATTTTTTCCATATAGTCTATCACATAAAGGAATAATGTGACCACATCAACCACAATAATGACATACCTGAGGAGGTCTGTTGATAGGAGTCTTGACGGAGATGTTAGTATGTTGGTAATAATGTGTGGTAGGTTATTTCAAAATTATATGAGACATCTTTTTTTCCACTTTCTGTGAATAAGGAACAAATATGGTATTTGGGGTGGATGATCCACTAGTATATCCAAACCCCTTCATGTTTTATGTAAGTTTTGCAACCCTCCAAATAGAATCGGGATTATCAACTCCAAAATTCAATATGTGTGCATATTTGGTCTTCATTCAAGTTCAGAATTGAGAGACCCAACTTTCTGCTTGAACTCATCAATAATGAGCATAAGTGTGATTTTATCTTGAAAAGGAGTTTCAATTATTTTTTTTTGCTTTTTTATCACTTAGGATTCTTCAGTCAACTTCAAATAAAGAGTTTTATAAGATTCAACAAGGGAATCATCAGATAGCTCATCTTCATCACTTATATTTCAATTATCATTAGGAAATGCATTAACATAGGTAAATCAGTATTAGGGAAATCTTTGACGCAAATAATAAATGCCACAACACTACTTGTTTGGTCGGATTCACTTCCTTAGTCGGAATCATCATCAAAAAGGTGACATTATGGATTTCTCATTCTTTTCTCAAAAAATTAGGACATCGGCTTGGAAATGCCCAAATCGTGCACATTCAAGATATTTGGATTCCTTTGGATTTTTTAGGATAGCTAGAGTTTTATCTTTCACCATCTCTTCCTCGATGCTAAAATCTATAACTTTTTTAATTTTGTTGTTGATTCTCTTTGACATTTAAAGAGACAATGTTATCTGGTCTTCCATCAAGTCTTCTCATAACCTTTATAAAATTCTTAGAAAGCATAACAATATATTCATTAATATTTTCATGGGTGGCATTGGATACCTAGTTTCCATGACCAAAAATATTAGCTTTAAACGCTACTCTTTTACCGTTATTCTCAAATTTTTCATCAATAGTTATCTCAAAGGTGAGAAATGAGCAAAAAATTCACCAATTTTCACTATGGAGACATCTTGTGCTTCATTAATCCTTCTTATAAGCTTCTCTTCTAATATCTTTTCATCGAGAGTAACAGATTTTTGTCGGTGTCATAGAGATGAACATTGAACTCGTCAATATTTTCTTCCTTAAGAATCTTCAAGTTTTAAAACTTGGGGATAAGGATTTGAAGCCTTGACATCTAAACTTTGGAAGTTCTCTCATAAGCTACTTCAAGAGCTTCCCATACCTCTTTAGCACTAATGCATGTGTTAATTATCATGAAAATATTTTTGTCAACTCCATTGTAAATAATATTAAGGGAATGAGATTTTCCAAGAGCATATTCATCTTCAGCAGGTTATGAATCATTTTTAGGTTTCATGGATTCAGAACAATCATTAGCTTTGATCAAAGGAGGTGTTTATCCATGAATGACAGCTTTTTAAGTTTTGTTATCCATGAACTTAAGAAAGGTAACCATATGAGCCTTTGATTATTCATAATTTATTACATCAAGCAGGGGTGGACGATTAACAAATCCACCTTTATTGGTATTATCCATCTTAAACAGAAAATATTAGTTATCTTGGAACACATATAAAACAGAGTGTCTGCTTAGATGCCAATTGAAATTATGTTTGATCATAAACAAGATTTCACACATAATGTGTGAGATAAAATGATATGAATTAATCAATGAACAATTAAAAAATAAAAAATATAAGATATAAGGGATTGGTAACCCAATTCAATGCAATTGTCACTTACGTTTGGAGGGAAGTTATCAATGGAAAAAAAAATCATTAATTATAAGTAGTCAATAGTACACGATGATTTCATCTGAACTCTCTCAGTTGAATGTCCTTTTCCTAATACTACCCATAAACTTCAACTCAGGATCCCTTTTAATATAAGATCCCACTTTCATTCAAAGAATCTTCCCAATGTGTGCATGAATCAATATTATTTACGTGACAAACTTCACGTATACAAACCAAAAAATATATCTCTTGTAATCAGTAATGAATAACAAAGGACAAAGTTTTACAAAAGTAAAACACACTACAAGACTGGATGATTAATCTCTCACAGTGTGTGTAATCTCTTTTGTGTTGTTAATCCACAGTGAAAACCAATCTCTTTTTGTAGATACGACAATCCATCTAGAAAGTCGATTAGTGTACAAACAAATCCATATTATATTCAATCTTCAGCAAGTTAAATCTTTCTTTCATAGAATATTCAATCTTCAACAAATTAAATCTTTTCAAATCATGCAAGTTATGTAAATAATTAATTATTTCCACACGAGACGTTTTCAAAACAAACTATGCAGTACTGAACGAAATAAATCTTTACGAAACACGAAATCCAAAATCAAGTAAAATATTTCCAAAAAAAACGCACAAGTGAATAACGAAATCAAAATTTATCAGCATAATTTGAGACATTTTACTTAATATTTTAACTATGAAAATAAGTCAATCAATATGTAATATCAAGCATGTTGTTTCTCTATACTTTAATTTAAGCTTAAGAAACTCATTATTATTATTATTATTATTATTATTGTTATTATTATTATTATTATTATACATGATAAATGATAGTATATAGTTATGATCTTAAATTTATATAAATATAAATATATATAAATATATATATATATATATATATATATATATATATATATATATATATATATAAAATATATATATATATATATATATATATATATATATATATATATATATATATATATATATATATATATATATTTAATTATGACTTGCATGTCATGATTAACTTTAAATATAAAAAATGACACGTATGTTGTGTTATTTAATTATTTTATTTAGACATTTAAATAAATATATTATTCGAGTGTAAGAGGAGATAATGTTACATGACAATTTTAGAGCAGAAAGAAGCATGTAAAGTTTAGAAGTAGATCTTTATATTAATTGTAACCTCTGTAATTCTCTATGATTGTCTTATTGATAATTGGAGCATTCCAACAACTTTGATAAAAAGACTAAACATAAAAGAGGATTTCTTAATGTATCCTTTTTTTAGCCATCATACAAAATTATTTAAATACTCCTGATTTTTGAAGATGCGTTTTTAGATGCACTAAATTCTGAATGAACGTTGAAATATTTCGGATATGTATCTCTGTAACAATTTAAAACATATTATACATTACACTCAAAAGGCAATGCACACGTGAATTGGACTGAAGATGCATCTCCGTAAATATTCTGGAATTACATCTCTATAATGTATCAGAGCAGAAATTTTCATGTTATAATATGTTTACATGTATTTAGATGCAGATTTAAGGCATACCATACAATCGAAAATATAAAATAGACGTACATAAATCTAAATGATCCAAAAATAATGTATATATATATATATATATATATATATATATATATATATATATATATATATATATATATATATATATATATATATATATATATATATATAAGATCAATAAATGTCAAAATTACCATACAGCCGAGACCAAAAAAGTAGCATGATGTCAAAATAAAATACAGACATATATATATATATATTAGAAGTAATTCATATTTATTAGTTGTACTATTTTCTTAGCCCCTAAGTTTGTTAGAGGGTATTTTAGTATTTTATCCTATTCTAGTAACCCTAGTTTTAGCTTATAAATAGGGTGGCAATCATTGTAACTCTTATCATGTTTTGTAGTCGTCATTCTCTTAATAGAATATTTCCGTTCATCATTCATTCTACCTTTGCACCAACAATTGGTATCTAGAGCTCCGGTTCGGATTCATTGGGAAACACGGGAAACACGAGTGAACGTGAGGTCTTGTGTGTTTGATTTTGATTCTTAGATTCGTGTTGAATCTTGAACAAAATCTGATCAGAATTTTAATTTTGTGGGTTGGGAAACATTGTGAGAAATCTGAGTGTACTATGCAAGGTAGAAAGATGAACGGAAACGACAACATGAACACCAAACTTCCAATAATTGACGGTAAAAACTGGAATCGTTGGATGATCTAAATGCGTGTACTGTTCGGTGCTCAAGATGTTCTAGATCTTGTCACTGATGGTTATGTTCCGGTAGCAACAGATGCGACGGATGAACAGAAAAACGCGCAGAAGGAAGTAAGGAAGAAGGATCAGAAAGCATTGTTCTTCATTCATCAATGTGTTGATGTAAATGTGTTTGAGAAGATTGCAGATTCAACGACAGCAAAGGCTGCGTGGGACACACTGGTTAGATGTTATGGTGGTGACGCATCAGTGAAGAAGGTGAAGCTTCAGTCCTTGAGAAAGCAATATGAGAATTTCAACATGAAGAATAATGAGAAAGTTTCTGAATACATCTCTAGAGTGATTCTGATCACTAATGAGATGAAAGCGTGTGGAGAAACTCTTTCTGAAGAAACAATCATGGAGAAGGTATTGAGATCCCTTACCTCACAATTTGATTACATTGTGGTAGCAATAGAATATTCCAAAGATCTGAGCACCATGAAAATTGAAGAGCTGCAGAGCAGTCTAGAAGCGCAAGAGTTGCGTTTGACTGAGAGAACTTCTGAAAGGGAAGTAGAGCAGCAGGCTCTGAAAGCAACTTCTGATAGGAGGTATCAGAAGCAGTCAGAAGCCAGGAGAAGATCTGATGATGGTCAGAAGTCAGAAAGCTCAACCTCTGATAGACAAAAGAATGCTCAGAAGGGAAAAGAGAAGTATGACAAGAAGAAGATCCAATGTTACTGTTGTAAGAAGTTTGGTCACTTTGCTAGAGACTGTTGGTCAAACAAGGAGAGAAAATCAGAAGAAGCAAATATAGCCAGAAGTTCTGATGACGAATCTGTGCTATTGATGGCCTCTGAATCTGATGATATGGATCTGATAGACTGGTGGTACATGGACACTGGCTGTTTAAATCATCTTACTTGAAACAAGAAATGGCTGGTTGACTTTGACTCTGAAAAGAGGACAAAGATCAGATGTGCTGATGACAAATATCTTAATGCAGAAGGTATGGGAAATGTCAGAGTGATTCTGTACAATGGGAAAACAGCATTGATTCAGAACGTGTGGTATGTACCTGGCATCAGAAGCAATCTGATGAGTGTGGGACAATTAATTGAGAAAGGTTTTTTAGTTACCATGAAGGACAATCTTCTGAAGCTGTATGACTGCAATCAGAAGTTGATTATGGAGTCAGAACAGGGAAGGAATAGAACATTCAAGGTGAATGTCAGAACTGCAGACTCAGAATGTCTTAGTGCAACAAGTGCTGAGAAGGAGAGTGAGTTGTGGCACAGAAGATTTGGTCATTTGAATTTCAGAAGCTTAAAACATCTGAATTCAAAGAAGTTGGTACATGGAATTCCTGCAATTAAGAAGCCTGAAAAGTCATGCAAAGTTTGCATGGAAGGAAAACAACCACGATTGCCATTTGCGTCAGAAACTTCTCCAAGAGCAAAACATGCCTTGGGAGTTGTACATTCTGATGTGTGTGGTCCATTTCCAGTAGCATCGATTAGAGGGAATAAATACTTTGTGTTATTTGTTGATGAATTCACAAGAATGACATGGGTATCCCTTATTAAGTTTAAACACGAGGTGTTTGATGAATTCAAGAAGTTCAGAATGAAGGCTGAGAATCAGAGTGGTCAGAAGTTGAAGATTCTTAGAACTGACGGTGGAGGTGAGTATAACTCCAAAGAGTTCCAGAAGTTCTGTGAGGAGAATGGAATTGAGCATGAGGTTACTGCTCCTTATACCCCTCAACACAATGGTCTTGCTGAAAGAAGAAACCGCACTTTGCTTGATATGGTGAGAAGCATGCTAAAGGAGAAGAAACTTCCTCAGAAGCTCTGGGGAGAAGCTGTTGCCACTGCAACGTATGTACTCAATCGATGTCCTACGAAGAAGTTGAAGGAAATAGTTCCAATACAAAAGTGGACTGGAGATAAGCAAAGTGTTAGTCATCTGAAGGTGTTTGGTTCTGTTTGCTATAAACATGTTCCAGAAGCCAGAAGACAGAAGCTGGATGATAGTAGCAAAGTGATTATTCTGATAGGGTACCACAGTACAGGTGCATACAAGCTCTATTGTCCAGAAACCAACAAAATTGAATTCAGTAGAGATGTGATTGTGAAGGAATCCGAATTTTGGAATTGGGATAAGTCTCAATCTGATTCTGATGTTAGAACTTCTGAAGAAAGGTCAGAGTTAAGAATTTCTGAAGTTGGAGTAAACTCTGACGTTGATTCTGATTCTGATAGTGATTCTGACTCTGGAGAAGACTCAGAAGATGAAGGTGACTCTGATGATCCGGACTCTGATGACCCAGACTCTGATGGTAATCCAGATTCTGGTGGCAATTCAGACTCTGGAAATATGCCAGCCCCTGAAGATGGTCAAAGCTCTGGAGGAAGTCAACCATCTGAAGCTAGAAACTCTGAAGCTCAAGACTCTGAACAAGTTCAGAGACCACAAAGAATCAGAAACATCCCCAGAAGATATGCAGAATTTGACATGTTGCAAGACACTGAAGTAGACTCTAAAGGAGAAGTTATTCAGTGTGCCATGTTAGTAGACTCTGAACCCATAAGTACAGAAGAGGCTCTTAAGCAGAAGCTCTGGCTGAAGGCCATGAAAGAAGAACTTGATGCTATAGAGAGAAACAAGACTTGGAAGCTGACAGAACTTCCAAAAGACAAGAAAGCCATCAGCGTCAGATGGGTTTTCAAGCAGAAGTTAAAGCCAGATGGTTCAATTGGCAAACATAAAGCAAGGTTGGTAGCCAGAGGATTTCTACAGAAACCTGGGTTGGATTACTCTGATGTGTTTGCACCTGTAGCAACACATGAAACAATCAAAATGGTGATTGCAATAGCTGCTAATAGGAATTGGCCTCTGATGCATTTAGATGTAAAATCTGCATTTCTGAATGGTCCATTAGAAGAAGAAGTTTACGTGTCACAACCTCCTGGATTTGTGAAAAAGAATTAGGAAGGGATGGTGTACAGATTATACAAAGCTCTATATGGATTGAAATAAGCGCCCAGAGCTTGGAATCAGAAGATTGATTCATTTTTCAAGAAGCAAGGCTTTCAGAAATGTGAGATGGAGTACGGTGTCTATGTTCAGCATACTTCTGAAGGAAATATGACTCTGGTATGTTTATATGTTGATGATATACTGCTGACTGGAAGTTCTGAACAGGAGATAGCCAAGTTCAAGAAAGTTCTGATGAATGAATTCGAAATGATTGATCTAGGCAAAATGACATACTTTCTAGGGATGGAGTTCAGATACTCTGAGAAAGGTATTATTTTGCATCAGCTCAAGGATGAATTAGAACTTCTGAAGAGATTTAATCTGAAGAATTGTAAGATTGCTGTCACACCTTCTGATACAAATCAGAAACTGGATTCTGACTCTGATGGAAAGGATGTGGACGCTATAACCTTCAAACAGTTGGTTGGTTCTCTGAGGTATTTGTGCAATACCAGACCTGATATTTGCTATTCAGTTGGGATGGTTAGTAGGTTCATGAGTAAACCTAAGTGGTCCAATTACCAAGCTGCTGTCAGGATTCTGAGGTATATCAAGGGAACTCTGAAGTATGGAGTATTATTTCCTTCTGGAAGAAAGGATGAGTCAGAACTTCTGAGTTATTCAGATTCTTATTGGTGTGGAGACAGAGTTGACAGAAGAAGTGCGTCTGGGTACTTATTCAAATTTCTGGGAGGTCCCATTTCTTGGTGTTCCAAGAAGCAACCTGTTGTGGCGTTGTCAACTTGTGAAGCTGAATACATTGCAGGAGTTGTTACTGCATGCCAAGCTCTGTGGATTCTGAATCTATTGCAGGATCTGAAGATTAAAGTAAACAAACCTCTGAAGCTGATGATTGACAACAAGTCTGCAATCAATCTTGCCAGAAACCCAGTGTTGCATGGGAGAAGCAAGCACATTGAAACCAAGTATCATTTTCTGAGACATCAAGTTCAGAGGGGAGTGTTAGAAGTTGTACACTGCAACACTCAGAAACAGTTGGCAGATGTTCTGACGAAAGCTATAAAGACTGATCAATTTCTCAGATTAAGGGATGGAATTGGTGTTACAAGTTTTGATGGAATATGAATTAAGGGATGGTATTAGAAGTAATTCATATTTATTAGTTGTACTATTTTCTTAGCCCCTAAGTTTGTTAGAGGGTATTTTAGTATTTTATCCTATTCTAGTAACCCTAGTTTTAGCTTATAAATAGGGTGGCAATCATTGTAACTTTTATCATGTTTTGTAGCCGTCATTCTCTTAATAGAATATTTCCGTTCATCATTCATTCTACCTTTGCACCAATAATATATATATATATATATATCTATATATATATATATATATATATATATATATATATATATATATATATATATATATATATATATAAAAGATCAATAAATGTCAAAAATACCATACAACCGAGACCAATAAAGTAGCATGATGTCAAAATAAAATACAAACCATAGTTCTACTGTTATATACAAGGACAAAGCTAGAAAATTTGAACAGTGGGGGCAATATTAAATATAAATTTAGAAATTATTATTATTAATTAAGAAAAAAAATTAATTGGTATGCACTATCAGTGTAAAAAAATTTACATCATCAATGCATCACAATTATTCATAAGAGATACTTTGCATGTGATTAAAGAAAAAATTACACATATAATAATTTAACGGTTATGATGATGACACTGACATTTACCGTATTTCTGACTCCGATTTCGCATGCATTTTAGTAGTTTTATTGTTATTTTGTTGTGTATTTACTATGTTTCTCTTTGTTTTCAGGTTTTAACTTTAATCGGAGCCCCGATCGAGAAAAGGAGTGAAAAAGAGCTAAAAACCCTAAAATTCAGCATTTTGTACTTGTGGCTGGCGCCATAGACCCTGCCATGACATGTCTTGGCTCAACTTCCCTCAACTGCCAAGTTCCCCACTACTTCCACTAAGGCGCCACAGATTGGCCTTGTGGCGGGCGCCACAAGAGGAAAAGTTTTCCCTCCCAAATTCAAACTGAAGGGCATCCTTGTCATTTCCATCATTTTACTTGCTTATAAATAGAAACTCGAATTCACTTGTTTAAACATCCAAACTTAGAGCAAAGGCAAACTTAGAACAGACTTTGTTTCACTTAGGCATATATTTAGTATTTTAAAGTGGTAATCGCTTCGCATTGGGGTGTTACCACAATTGTGTAATCAAGTCTGTGATCGAGTCTGTAATCGAGTTCAGAGCACTTTGGAAGGAAGTTAATCCTGCCGCCATTTTCATTTCCGCTTTACATTTTATTCAACCCTCCGATTGGAGCAGGTTTTTATTGCCTTACCTTTATCTATTTATTTCCCGCACTGTCTTTACTTTATTTATTTCCCGCACTGTCTTTACTTTATTTATTTCTCGCACTCGCTTTACTTTATTTATTTCTCGCACTCGCTTTACTTTTATTTACTTTCCGCACTCGCACTACTTTTATTTACTTTCCGTACTCGCACTAGTTTTATTTACTTTCCGCACTCGCACTACTTTTATTTACTTTCCGCACTCGCACTACTTTTATTTAAATTAATTCACTTTTATTTTACCATGTCTAACTAAATCTATAACGTTAGAATGTAAGGATCGTAATTGAACCGATAATCCGTACAATTGTTCGTAGAAACACTTAAGGGCTATTTTAACTTTCGACTTAAGTTTTCCCGCACTTAATTTCCGTTGGGTAAGATCAAAAGCCGTCCAACGTCTATTTAAACTTAATTGTTTTTAACTATTTCAAAAACAGCAAAAGCGCTTTGTTTAGTTCATTAGGAGTTTTTAACCTAAGAAGAAAGGAGATTTTAAAACTATTTTCGAACGCGTTTATAAGTTTAGAGTCTGGTTCGTGAGAACCTCTTTTGGTTAAGAAATCCAGGTTAAAATACTTTTCAACTTAGTCAAGATACTATATTTCTTAAAAATAGGTTTACTACTCTAATGCAATGCACACCTTTTTATAAGTGACAATAAGAGGGTTTGATTAGGGAGTACAACTCGGTTCTGAATACGCGAAAGCGACAGTTCCTGTTAAAATGATTCTTTTCAAAGTAGGAAACACTGTCCATAAGTAGTTCTATTAGCAAGTACTTGGATTATTAATTGATTATGTGAATTACATTCGAGCCTGTCTTTATTAATTGAACTTTATTCAACACTTTAAATTTCATTGCACACTCTAAAAACCCATATTTTGATTGCCTTAGATAAACACCATAACAATAGATAACGAGAGTTTGACACTTGGTCTCTGTGGATTCGACAATCTTTTATATTACTCTGACGCGTTCGTATACTTGCGAAAAGCACGCATCAAGTTTTTGGCGCCGTTGCCGGGGACCAATTTCGTCAAATTTCATACCCTGTTGTTATATCGTTTAGACTTAGGCTATTTCCCGTTGGTCAATGAGAAAAGCTCGCAGTAGCGGAAGCTTAGTATATCCTCTAGCGGAACCTGAACGTTACGCTTGCGCACGTTTATTCTTTCATAGGATTAGGAGAGCTTTGGCTGAAGATCAAAACCAAAGACCTCTTAAGGATTTCTCCCAACCATCTAACGAAGAACCTAGTTCTAGTATAGTAAACCCAACCATCCCAGCTAATAATTTCGAACTTAAACCTTCCCTGTTGCAACTAGTGCGACAGAGACAATTCGCAGGTCTCGCTACTAAGAATCCAACCAACATTTAAAAATCTTTCTTCAATTAGCAGACACTTTTAAAACCAATGGAGCTTCTCCTGAGGCAATCCGTTTAAGATTATTCCCTTTATCCCTCAGAGATAAAGCCCTATCATGGTTAGATTCCCTTCCACCCAATTCCATTACGACTTGGGATAACCTTAGAAGAGTATTCCTTGCTAGATACTTTCCCCCGAGTAAGACCACCGTTCTTTGAAACCATATAACTAGATTTACCCAGAACCAAGGAGAATCGTTGTTCGAAGCTTGGGAGAGATATAAAGAGTTATTACGAGCATGCCCACATCACGGTTAAGAAAATTGGTTAATCATTCAAACCTTCTATAATGGACTTCACTATAACACTAAGATGACCATCGACGCTACCGCAGGCGGTGCACTGATGAACAAACCTTATCTTGAAGCTAGTGCCCTCATTGAAGATATGGCTCAAAACCATCAATCATGGGGAGTGGAACGAGCGACAGTTGAGAAGAAGGAAGCCCAAGGAGGATTGCATGAACTAAGCTCTATAGACATGATGCAAGCTAAAATGGACGCATTAGCCCTTAAGGTCGAGCATATGTGCATAAACCCGAATACTGTAGCCGCAGTTTCGTCGGATTGTGAGATATGTGGAACCAAAGGACACCAATCTGCAGAATGCAGTCTATTAAACGAAGCCCACTCTGAGCAAGTGAACTACACCCAAGGGAACCCATATTCGAATACCTATAACCCTGGATAGAGGAATCACCCGAATTTATCTTATAAAAACAATAACCCTATCCAAAATAATGCGCCTCTGAGACAACCTGGTTTATCAAGCCTCAAGACCAAATCAATCTATGCAACCTGTACCACCAAAGCCGAGCCTTGAGAAAATTATGGAAAATTTTATCACTGCTCAAACCCAACAAAATAAAGAATTCATGAACCAGAACATTCACGTTAATGAATTGATTACCCAGTTAGGAACCAAGGTTGACCAAATAGTTACTCATACCAAGATGCTTGAAACCCAGATCTCTCAGGTAGCTTTAAACCAAGCCCCTCAGACTACACCTAGAGGACAGTTCCCTGGACAACCTCAACAGAATCCGAGAGGACAAGCCAATGCCATTACCCTACGAAGTGGGAACGCTTATGATGAGCCACCAAACCCAAGATTGAGTGAACCCAAAACTTATAAGGAATATACCAAACCCCCGGACGAAGTAAAGGAACCAGAGGTATCTGAAAACTAGGAAGGTCAAGAAAAAGGATTAAAACCTAAAGATAAAGCTTACGTACCACCCCCGCCATATAAACCACCTATACCATATCCGCAAAGACTCAAACAAACCCAGATCAATAACCAATATCAAAAATTTATTAAAGTTATAGAAAAACTTCATGTAGAAATCCCTTTCACAGAAGCCATCACCCAAATACCTTCTTATGCAAAGTTTCTCAAAGACATCCTTACCAACAAACGTAGACTAGATGATCCGAAGCCTTTGGAATGTAATTCCATTTCCGAGAATAAATTAGCCAAAAAAGATAAAGATCCTGGAAATTTCTCCATTCCTTGTCTTTTGGGTAGTCATGTCATCGAAAAAGCTTTTCTAGACTTAGGAGCTAGTGTGAGCTTAATGCATTTAGCGGTTTGTGAGAGGTTAAACTTAAGAGAATTACAACCCACTAAGATGTCACTTCAGTTAGCCGATAGATCTGTTAAATATCCGATAGGCATTTTAGAAGATGTCCCTGTTAGGATAGGTCAGCTATTTATCCCTACTGATTTTGTTGTCATGGACATCAAAGAGGACAATGATATACCAATCCTTCTAGGTAGACCATTATTATCAACTGCAGGAGCCATAATAGATGTCAAGAGAGGGAAGTTGACCTTTGAGGTAGGTGACGAGAAAATATAATTTATACTTTCAAAAAATTTTATGGCACCTGTGATGGGAGACGCGTGTTATGCCTTAGATATCATTGATGAATGCGTTAGGGAATTAGAACAAGAAGAAATCTAAAAAACAATTAAATTACCATCAACTCTTATAATGGAAGATGATGACTTTAAGAAACCGTACATCGATGATAACCTTTACGAATGTTTATCCCTTACCCCAGATCATATTCCATGCCCTAAGAAACCAACCTTGGAACTTAAGGAACTGCCTAAAAACCTGAGATATGAGTTCCTCGATGAAGAGATGAACCGTCCAGTTATAATTAGTGTTACCTTGAGCCAAGAGGAAACGAACCAACTTTTAGACGTTTTACGAAGATATCCCTCAGCCTTAGGATATAATATCTTTGACCTGAAAGGTATAAGCCCATCCGTATGCATGCATCGGATTTCGCTCGAAGAAGATTCAAAAGCCTCCAGAGAACATCAGAGAAGAATAAACCCTATAATGAGCGATGTTGTTAAAAAGGAAGTTCTTAAGTTACTTGAGGAAGGTATAATCAATCAGATCTCGGATAGTAAGTGGGTGAGCCCTGTGCATGTAGTACCTAAAAAGGGAGGCATCACATTCGTGCAAAACGATAAAGGCGAACATGTAGCAAAACGTTTAGAAGGAGGATGGCGGATGTGTATAGATTATAGAAAATTAAATAAAGCAACCAGGAAGGATCATTTCCCTTTACCATTTATAGACCAGATGTTGGAGCGTCTAGCCAGACACTCTTACTTTTGCTATCTATGTGGATACTCTGGATTCTTCCAAATACCTATCCACCCCGAAGATCAAGAAAAAACTACCTTTACATGCCCTTATGGAACTTTTGCCTACAGACGAATGCCATTCGGCCTCTGTAATGCCCTAGCTACTTTCCAACGCTGCATGATGTCGATCTTTGCAGATTACCTAGATGGTATCATGGAAGTGTTTATGGATGATTTCTCGGTTTGCGGATTTGACTTCCACAATTGTCTTGCTAACCTCCAGAAAATCCTGGAGAGATGCGTGGAGGTAAACCTCATGCTAAACTGGGAAAAGTCTCATTTCATGGTTACCGAAGGAATTGTTTTAGGACATATAGTTTCCGAAAAAGGTATAGAGGTAGATAGAGCTAAGATAGAAGTTATAGAAAACCTAAAACCACCTAAAACTATCAGAGAAGTCCGAAGTTTTCTTGGACACGCTGGATTCTACCGGCGTTTTATTAAGGACTTCTCCAAAATAACTAAACCTTTAACTGGACTTTTAATGAAAGATGCGGAATTCATTTTCTATGGAAAATGTAATGACGCATTTAATATTTTAAAGAAAGCATTAGTATCTGCACCCATTATGAAATCACCTGATTGGTCAGAACCTTTTGAGATAATGTGCGACGCTAGTGATTATGCAGTTGGAGTCGTTCTAGGACAAAGGAAAGATAAAAAATCACATGCCATATATTATGCCAGTAGAACCCTAGACGCTGCCCAACTTAACTATGCAACAATTGAAAAAGAATTACTCATTGTAGTTTTCGCTGTAGACAAATTTAGATCTTATCTAGTAGGAGCAAAAATTATAGTTTACACTGATCATGCTGCCATTCGTTACCTATTAAGTAAAAAAGATGTCAAGCCCAGGTTACTCCGATGGATTCTATTACTACAAGAGTTTGATTTAGATATAAGAGATAAAAAAGGCACTGGAAATGTAGTAGCCAATTGTAAGACCCCAATTTTGACCCTAAGATCCCTCATGGCATCATAACATTGCATTTGCATTGCCTAAAGGATCTTTAGCATCTTGGTTCCCTTTGCCTTTGGGTGGGACTCCTTGTGATTGGTTTGAGATCACCAAGCATGCTTGAATTATACATCATTGTTTCTCTTACTTTTGTTTACTAACCAAAAGCACAAAAATGTGTCACTAACATCTTTTGTTTGAAGCTTGAGTATCATCCAAGACACTTTGTGGGTTCTATTTAGATGATCAGTTAACACAAGGGAATGGCTTGAGATACTTCCAACAGGTTCAAATGGGGTCTATTCGTCAGTCAAAACGTTAATCTTGAAGGAGCAAAAGTTTGTTCATGAGTTGTCATGCTCGCTAGGCGAGCAGAATGGATCGACTAGCGAGTCCCAAGAAAAGCCACCAGAATCACCTACGCTCAGAGGAATCTCTTGAACTGTCATGCTCGCTAGGCGAAGCCCACGTGTTTAAAAAAAAGAACGAAAAAAAAAACCAAAACAAAAACAAAACAAAATAAATAAATAAATAAAATATAACAAAAAATTTTGGACTTGGGCCTCTCTCATTTGAGCCCACAGGTCCACAAAAATCAGGTTATAAATTCAGAGTTTCAGTGAAACAAAAGGCCATTCCATTCCTATTACCCTGGCAGGGAAAAAGAGAGTGAGAGAAGAGCTAACAGAGTTCAGAGCAACCTCCAAAGACTGAAGGGAACTCATCGGCAAAGAATCAATTCTCTCTCATATAAACCCTCAGATTGCTTTGCAAACCCAACCGGGCAATTCAATTTCATCAATCTCTCCAGTCAGGTTTGCCTTATTCCCATTACTTTATGCTTTTAATTTGAATGCTCTGAATGTATGAGGTATTATGGGTGAATTTGATACCCTTTTGATGCATGTGTTTGACAAGAGGTTTAGGCCTCCTATCCTTGGTTTCTTTTTGTGAGCTTTTTGTGAATTTTAATGGCATGATTTATGTGGTTACATTTTGATTTGGGGGCAACTCTTGATTACCCTATCTTGTTTCTCTAACCTGTTTGTTGAGTTTTGTTTTGTGAGGGCTCATATGACTCTTGTAGAGATGGTTTGCCTGGTGTTCCACTTTATTTGTGGGATACCACCTGGAGGTTCATTCTGATTACCTGTACTGACTCACTTTCTTTGATGGTGTTAGCTTGGAAGGATCTCAGGGTTTCCTTGTTCCGTTAATTACTGTTACTTCGGATCTTTATCCGTGTGGTACTTTTACATTTTCCCGTATTTTTACCGCTTTCTTAGCTGGAAGACCTCGATAGGAGGCAATGTTTTGTGTGTTTACTTTGTGCAGGTTCCTTCGTCTAGGACTTCCCTTTTGCCTGAGCGCTCCTAAAACGCAAACAAATTCATTGATTTTTCTTCTCCTAAGAACACGTTTACTCCTTCTACTACAGGCGAGTAAGTCTCCAAAGGTCGAGCATCCGGTAGATTGCGTAGTAACGTCGTTCGCCCCAAACCCTTAACCCGTAGTTGGTCGAACTACGTTTTGCTCTGATTTTCATCCCAGATGAGATATGTAGGCATAAGACGCGATGTCTTAGCGAGCATACTCCTCTTTAACCCATAGGTAGCCGAGCTACGAAGACTCTGATTCTCAGATTCAGATGAGATACGTATGCAGTGGATGCGACGTCCGTACGAGTCATTTTCTTTTGATTCTTCTTTTAGTAAGTAGTACATTAGATAAACATACACTCTTTTCTCATCCCTTCAATCATGTTTGCACAAATAAATTTTCACAAAAAACAACAACATTTGCAACAAATGTGAAAAGGGCTCCCTAGGAGTACCTAGGATGTTTTGGGTGCCTAACACCTTCCCATTTCATAACCAACCCCCTTACCCAGATCTCTGACATTTTTACTAGTTTTTGATTCGATAAAACTTTCAGGTTTTTGTTCGCTTTCTAACCATTCCTTTGAATAAATAGAAGTGCGGTGGCGACTTGACTTGTATAATTTACCTTGGATTTAGTCAATATCTCTAACGGTAACGAATACCCCGCTACACCGATCACCTTTCTAGGCTAGAACATCTAAAACCAGACTTAGTATCCATAAATGATGATTTCGCCTACGATAGACTGATAGCTAGACTAGAAACCATTGAAGATAATAACCTAGGCCCTCATGAGCACTCCCAAAATTCCTTAGCAATAAGTAGCGTACCATGGTATGCCGACTTTGTTAATTACCTAGCTGCTGATATCATACCACCTGATCTTGACTACCACCGCAAGAAGAAATTCTTCCACAATGTAAGAAACTTCTATTTGGACGAACCACTCCTTTTCAAAAGGGGTAAAGATGGCATTTTTTACCGTTGCATTCCGGAAGAAGAGGTAAATAGTATTATCAAGCATTGTCATTCTGCACCCTTTGGTGGACATGCGAGCACCTCTAAGACATACGCCAAGATTCTTCAAGTTGGCCTATTCTGACCTACCATGTGGCGTGATGTCTATGCTTGCATTTTCAAATGTGATAGATGCCAACGCACTGGAAACATTTCAAGGCGTGACGAAATGCCTCTAAGAAACATTCAGGAAGTAGAACTCTTCGATATATGGGGTATAGATTTCACGGGACCTTTCCCACCATCCTTAGGAAACAGGTATATCTTAGTAGCTGTAGACTACGTGTCTAAGTGGATTGAAGCTATAGCTGCACCCACAAACGACACTAGGGTAGTGATCAAGCTATTTAAAAACTATATTTTCCCTAGATTTGGAACACCACGTTTAGTCATAAGCGATGGAGGATCACACTTCATATCGAGAATATTTGATAAACTTCTAAGAAAATATGGAGTTAGGCATAGAGTAGCAACACCATACCATCCACAGACTAGTGGCCAAGTAGAAGTATCCAATAGGGAGATAGAACAAATCCTAGAAAAAAGTGTTTCTATCTCTAGGAGAGACTCGTCTCAGAAGCTTCAAGAAGCATTATGGGCCTACCGAACCGCTTTCAAAACCCCTATAGGAACAACTCCTTACCAATTAGTTTATGGTAAATCCTGTCACTTACCGTTCGAATTAGAGCATAAGGCCTATTGGGCCATTAAAACTTTGAATTTAGACTACCTTACCGCCGGAGAAAAGCGTACCCTTGACATTCATAAACTAGAAGAACTTAGGCAATCTTCCTACGAGAATGCAAAAATATACAAAGAGAGAACAAAAGCCTACCATGACAAAAGAATAGTAAAGAAAAACTTCAATATAGGAGACCCTGTTCTCCTTTTCAACTCTAGGTTACAACTCTTCCCTGGGAAGCTACACTCAAGATGGACTGGCCCTTTCGAAGTATCCAAGATTTTGATATCCGGAGCCGTAGAAATCAAGAACGAAACATGTAGTCCATTTATTGTAAATGGACAAAGACTGAAGCTTTACGAAGGAGGAGACATTCCAGCCTACTACTCAAGCCACACTCTGAATTATCCACCCATTCCTACTACTACAGGTGTATAAATTCTAATCGTTAAGCTAATGACGTTAAACAAGCGCTGCGTGGGAGGCAACCCATGGTTTTTCATTTTACTTTTTCGCATTTATTTTTATTTTATTCTTTATTTTTTATTTTTACCGAGACTAAATATTTGAATGGTTTGTATTTTCAGGACCCCTTTCCTAACTTTTACAGGATGCAGGATTTCGACGATATGCACGTAGCCTATAGAGATGATGCTCAGAGGGAGCGCTACATCACTCTGTATCAGCGCCCTATGGCGCCCACACGTTATCCTGATCAGCACTGCATGGAGGCACTGGGCATTGAGCCGAGTATCCGATTTCTGAGCCACCAGCTTCATTGGGACGAGTTCGCTGACGACCTGAGTAACACCTACAGGAACTTGACATTGGAGTTCCTCAGTTCATTTGATTATAACCCATACTCTAGACCAGATGGGTATGCTGCTTTCAGGCTCTTTGGAGTTGAGTACTATTTCATCCAGAAAGAGTTCGGTGACCTATTGGGTTTCCAGACCACTCCTGACGCTATCCCCAAGACACCTATGGGATACTTTCTGGGTAAGGAGGTGGAAAAGTTCTGGAGTGATATATCAGGTGGAGGGAGCCAGGATCCTTCAACGCAGCTGTCTCAGGCTATACATAACCCTGCTTTTAGATACTTCCAGATGATATTGGCACATTCCTTCCTAGGAAGACCGGATGCTGAGACATTACTGAGCGAAGAGGAGATCTTCCTACTATTTTATGCATCCCAGTCTCGTCTAGTAGCATGTGGGAACTTTCTGTTATGTGGTCTCAGCGGTGTCTCCAGATCGACCGAAGGAGTAATCCATGTAGGAGGTATCATCACACAGATTGCCATCGCTTTAGGTCTATCTCGCAAGTTGTTACATCTCGGGACCTACTGTGGGTACACTACCATGGATATCGACTTCTGTTTGACCCGAGGGTTGATGAGAAGAGCCTCCTTCCATCCATGTCAGTTCCGATTGCTAGTCGACAGCGAGGCTATTCATTATTTCACACTACCTGATCCTATGATGACTAGTGTGCATGATCCAGCGAACTGGAGTTATGCTCTGGAGGGACAGGGAGAGACTATCGAGGAGCCGAGATCACCACCTATTGCTGAGTATACGCCTACACCACCTTCTCCCAGGATCACTGTATTCTCTGACAATCTATCATTGCAGACCCCAGACATCCGCACCCAGATTGCAGAATGTCGTAGAGAGATCGCAGAGCTTAGACAGGAGGTGGTCGACCTCACTTTGCAGATGGGAGTATCTGATCCCACTCATGCTACCGAGGCCGACTATTTATACCAGGAGATCGCATAGCTTAGGCAGGAGGTAGCCATGCTCCGTGGGTCCACTCAGGAAAACGAACCCCCTACTATATGATCTTACCATTCCATTTTATTTTATCTCTTTTATGCTATTTTTTCGCATTTACATACATTATTTTATATCATAGCATTTGGGTATTTTATTATGTCGGCACATTGATATTTGTACATTAATAGATATTATATATCTATATATATAGATATATATATATATAATATACTATAATAGATATATATATATATATATATAATTATATATATATATTTAATATAAATTATATATATATATATACTAGATATATATATATATATATATATATATATATATATATTATATATATCTATATATATATTTATATAATATATAATATATTTATATATATTATAATAATTATATATATATATTATATATATATAGATATATAATATATATATATAATTTATATATATATATATATATATAATATTATATATATATATATCATATATATATATATATATATATATATATATTATCTAGTTTTTATGTTTGTTTTTTTTTCTTATATAGTTTATTTAATTTTTTTAGTCTAATGTTTCATATTTTATTTTTATAAAAATTATGCAAGCCTCATGTTACTAGGAAATTACAAGACAAACGCTATCCGGACCCCTCAAGCCAAAAAGACAACGAGAAGCCCAAGCCAAAGGACCAAAATCTGGCCCAGCCGAATTTTGCCTTGTGGCGCCCGCCACAGCGTCTGTATAAGCTCGGGGCAGACTCCCTTTCTTCACCATTTTTACACCTTACAACCTCAAAATCCCATTTTCCACCTTGCAAAAACGTCCTTGAACCCACAAAAAGCTCCCACCTTTCTCACCCTCACACCATACAAATCATTTTCCCGATTTCCATTTTCATTTTCATCCGTCGGATTTCATAAAAATCCAACCTTTTCACAATCCACTTCATCTTCTTCGTCACATTACAAGAGCTACACAGTGGAGTTTAATGGATTCATTCTTCGAGGAGGGAAACCGGGAGATAGGCAAAGGAAGAGTATCGAACGGTTGCAGAATCGGGAGATCTTCCCGATAAGGTATGTTGATGAAAATTGTCTCTACACTTTAGGTATCTACCATAGCATATTTTATTTATTAGATAATTTAGGTTTGAAGAGTATCTTTTCAAACAGAGAACCTACCTATGAGCGATTGACAATTGAATTTTTAAGTTCTTTAATCTATATTGTCAATCCTAACACTGCTAGCACAGTTGGTATTGTCCGATTTAGAATGTTTGTTGTTGAATATGAATTCAGTACCGACGAACTAGCAGGCTTGTTAGGAATCCCTCATGGGGACGGTGCTATTTGTGAGGCCCCTTTGGATTCGGATTGGTCAATCGAGGTGTTTTCCTTCTGGCAGAGATTGTCAAACACTTCCATAAATTCTTTTGAAGGAACTCTTGCTTCGACTATCCATAACCCGGCCATCAGAGTTTTTAGATATCTGTTGGCATGTACTATTTTTGGCCGGGAGAATCCAAATAAGGTAAATGCTAGAGAGCTTCTATTTTTGCAAGGAAGCCTCACAAATAGAAGAATTAATTCGGTCCCGTTCATGCTTGCGCATATGGATTTAACTTTAAATAAAGCGGGACCAATTGTTTTCGGAGGATTGATTACGTCTATTGCTCGGGCGCTTAACCTGAACAATGAGATAGCTACCCTAGACCCCTTACCTCATCGCACAATTAACCTAAAATTTCTGAGAGACATGAAATTGTGTCGATTGAGGAGAGAAGGAGGCTATGTTCTTATGGTTCATGGTGTAGCTATCCCATCTGTTGTTTTACCATGCACTAGACGTACCGATGTACGTGATGAAAGGAATTGGACCTACGCTTTAGATGCTCCACCTGTTTTGGGCCCTCTTCCTCCTAACATTCCTGATGAGGCGGGACATGACACTGATGAAGAATATGATCGGAGAGAGAGATCTCCCGTACCTGATGTGTCCCCCCATCATCCTTCACCACCACACACCGCACCATCTTCTTCTTTTGCGGGTACCGCTCCTGGCTTTTATATTACAGAAGAGATGTGGCGTGACCACATGGCTAGAGAGCAAAGGCGTGATGACCTACTCTCTACCATCCAACAACAACTGGCGGATAACATGAGCTTCATGCAAGAATCGCAGTGGAGGACGGATATATCCTATGACACTGTTTTACAGTCCCTGCAAACGATCACCAATACGCAAGCCCGTCAGCAACAATACCACCGTCAACATACTGCACTCATCGAAGCCACTCAAGCTTCCATTATGGGTAACCTTCAAGGAGTGAGGACTGCCCAGGATGCCTTACGGGCCAGGATGGATCAGAGAGACCGTCATCGTACTCGATCCCGTCGTCCACCTTAGGATGGCGAGGGCACCAGTGGTCAGCAGTAGGTTGTCAGGTAACTCTTCCCTTATCTTATTTCGAAACATTAGGGATAATGTTCGATTTAAGTGTGGGAGGAGACTCTATCGCTTTTCTTTGCTGTTTTCAGTTTAGTTTGTTTATTTTCTTTGTTGTTTTTAGATAGTTTGTTCATTTTTATTACCTTTTAGTTGTTTATTTTGCTTTTAGTGTCTTAGATAATGCATGAGTCTGACGAGTCACCCAATATAATGTATGTTTAGCACAGTCTAATCTCCCCATACCTTTATCCCTACCGAATTTTTTTGCAAAAGAAAACAGTGTTATTCTGAAAGTTTTTGGGTTTTTTAAGACGGGTTTGAGTAAGGATGCGGTGACTTGGGAGAACTTTTTGAAACATCAGTATTGTTTTAGCACCATAGACTTCGTAAATATAAGAATCATTCCCGAAACCCCATATACCATGGCCTTAATCATCATTTCAGTATAAGTCCTCAGTAGTTTATCCCAGCATTTAGCTCCGGCCTACGCATCCTCTACGTAGGGGACCGATGAAGATAACTGAATGATCCAGTGAATAAATAAATAAAGAAAGCAAAAAGGCAAATCCGGTATAGGTGACCCTCACAAAGTCATTTAAACCAAAGAGTTGTAAAAATTTGCTACAAAAAGAAAAAGAAAAAGAAAAAACTTACTCGTTGTTAGTTGGTTCAGAGGTATCTGGCGCTGAACTCGGTAGGGCGGATTACGATCCGATCCCCCACAACTGCAGTTGGGTCAAATAAAAGGGTTTACACATATTTATGTTCCAGGAACCCCATGTTTGGATCATAATCACTAACAGGTCACTCTGCTATGAAGCATGTAGGGATAACGGGCTTAATGTGATTGCGCCTGAATGAAAAGGACACAAAAAGAGATAAAGAGGCAGGTCTAGGTATTGTGGGATAATATGGGTTGGTTAATATAGGAATGGAGTTTATGTCTGTGTATTTGCGGATTAGTGTCATCATGATACCCTTAGTTCACTCAGTTAGTACCTATCACTGCATCCCGACTTGAACTTAGAACCTTTTTAACCTGAAGCACTCGTTTACACCAGTTTTTCTTCTATGAGCTTGTTAATGTATTGCTTGAGGACAAGCAAAGGTTTAAGTGTGGGAGTGTTTGATGACACTGAAATCTACCATATTTCTGACTCCGATTTCGCATGCATTTTAGTAGTTTTATTGTTATTTTGTTGTGTTATTACTATGTTTCTCTTTGTTTTCAGGTTTTTACTTTAATCGGAGTCCCGATCGAGAAAAGGAGTGGAAAAGAGCTAAAAACCCTAAAATTTAGCATTTTGTACTTGTGGCTCCCACTGTGGCTGGCGCCATAGACCCTGCCATGACGTGTCCTAGCTCAACTTCCCTCAACTGCCATGTTCCCCACTACTTCCACTAAGGCGCCACAGATTGGCCTTGTGGCGGGCGCCATGGCCTTGTGGCGGGCGTCATGGCCTTGTGGCAGGCGCCACAAGAGGAAAAGTTTTCCCTCCCAAATTCAAATTGAAGGGCATCCTTGTCATTTCCATCATTTTACTTGCTTATAAATAGAAACTCGAATTCACTTGTTTAAGCATCCAAACTTAGAGCAAAGGCAAACTTAGAACAAACTTTGTTTCACTTAGGCATATATTTAGTATTTTAAAGTGGTAATGGTTTCGCATTGGGGTGTTACCACAATTGTGTAATCAAGTTTGTGATCGAGTCTGTAATCGAGTTTGGAGCACTTTGGAAGGAAGTTAATCCTGCCGCTATTTTCATTTCCGCTTTGCATTTTATTCAACCCTCCGATTGGAGCAGGTTTTTATTGCCTTACCTTTATGTATTTATTTCCCGCACTGTCTTTACTTTATTTATTTCCGCACTGTCTTTATTTTATTTATTTCTCGCACTCGCTTTACTTTATTTATTTCTTGCACTCGCTTTACTTTATTTATTTCTCGCACTCGCTTTACTTTTATTTATTTTCCGCACTCGCAATACTTTTATTTACTTTCCGCACTCGCACTACTTTTATTTACTTTCCGCACTCGCACTACTTTTATTTACTTTCCGCACTCGCACTAATTTTATTTAAATCAATGCACTTTTATTTTACCATGTCTAACTAAATCTATAACGTTAGAATGTAAGGATCGTAATTGAACCGATAATCCGTACAATTGTTCGTAGAAACACTTAAGGGCTATTTTAACTTTCAACTTAAGTTTTCCCGCACTTAATTTCCGTTGGGTAGGATCAAAAGCCGTCTAACGTCTATTTAAACTTAATTGTTTTTAACTATTTCAAAAACATCGAAAGCGCTTTGTTTAGTTCATTAGGAGTTTTTAACTTAAGAAGAAAGGAGATTTTAAAAATATTTTCGGACGCGTTTATAAGTTTAGAGTCTGGTTCGTGAGAACCTCTTTTGGTTAAGAAATCCAGGTTAAAATACTTTTCAACTTAGTCAAGATACTATATTTCTTAAAAATAGGTTTACTACTCTAACGCAATGCGTGCCTTTTTATAAGTGACAGTAAGAGGGTTTGATTAGGGAGTACAACTTGGTTCTGAATACGCGAAAGCGACAGTTCCTGTTAAATTGGTTCTTTTCAAAGTAGGAAACACTGCCCATAAGTAGTTCTATTAGCAAGTACTTGGATTATTAATTGATTATGTGAATTACATTCGAGTCTGTCTTTATTAATTGAACTTTATTCAACACTTTAAATTTTATTGCACACTCTAAAAACCCCTATTTTGATTGCCTTAGATAAACACCATAATAATAGATAACGATAGCTTGACACTTGGTCTCTGTGGATTCGACAATCTTTTATATTACTCTGACGCGTTCGTATACTTGCGAAAAGCCACGCATCATATGACTAATACACCGTGTAAAAATTAGTTAGACTATCAATATATATCAATTAAATTCTTAAGAAAATAAAATAAATAATTGAAATAATTTCTAAATTAGAATATCATATTTTATAGTTAAAAATACATAATTATGCAAAATTTAAGTGTAAAATATCGTATATGTGTACTTTAAAAAATTAACATGGAAAAAGAAAAGAATATATAGATATATATATATATATATATATATATAGATATATATATATATAATATATAGATTATATAATATATATATATATATATATATATATATATATATAGATATATATATCGTTAAGTTAAACAAATGAAAAACAAAGAAAGGGAGTGGAGAGATATATAACTTAATAGTTGCATATATATTATGAATTATTATACTTATATTTTAGGAACAATATATGGCTATACTATGTATAAATGAAAACAAAGTGGGGGCACATGCCTACACTTTTGACAATGTGACTTTGTCCTTGGTTATATACTAATGTACTATTGTGTATATCTGACTATCTCACATCTACCTTCTATGCCTCCTTTATTTCCTCGGCCATCGATCCCCCCATCCTCCGGCGCTGTCTCCGATACATCGACGTAGCTCAAGTTGTTCACGACTATGATACTATGTGCCTTTTCTGGTATCAGATGACTCTCAAAATCAACAAACATGTCATCTATTTGTCTACGTGTCAAGGAAGGAGGAACATAAATAACAGGGTGTCTAAGAATGGTCTGAGTGTAGCCGAACTGCTGCATGACGCACTCGAGAAGATGAGGAGCAGTGGGACGTAATCTGCAGGCCAACCATCCAGAGTATAACATTATCTAGTCAAATGGATGCATCTGACAGTGATCAACATAGCTATTGAAATGCATGTCCTCAGCAACCAAACGGTCAAGATACACTCTGAAAGGCTCAGTCACCTGATTTCCTATGAGCGGGGAAAAGCAGTAGTATATGGCATATCCTCAGTGTAAGTCTCAATACTCGCTCAAACGGAGATGCGCGAGAAGTGCTAGAGGATCCAAGCCTAAAATAAAAAGTATGGATCACACGAATTATCAGTAATAACTTTGCATGAAGATGAAATGAAAATGACAAAGAAACATTAAAAGAACAATAATTATTACCTTCAATAGTGTCACGCTTCCTGTGACCTACTTCGTCTTCTACATACAGCCCTCTCTCAACTTTGAGTACAGGTAGACCAAAGAAGCGGCCCCCCAGTTATACTCATGGATCCGCTCAAAATTCAGGGAGTATCATAAGTAGACGATGTCTGTATAAGTGACACTCTTGTCCATAAAAATGAAAGTGCCAATCAAATATAGCAGGTATGCTCTAATAACATGCGCTCTGTGGAGCACACTTGCTCGTGATCACTTGCAGCATGCTCTGCTCTAAGGATCTCGGTCTCATATATCTTCTTCAGGTATTCAAACCTAGCAAGAGCACCTCTGGTCCTATCTAACTCGTCCTTCGCCTCCCCTGGGTTAGCCTATAGATGATCTACCATCATCTCGAGTTCCTCATCTTTGATAATTCTCCCAAGATCTATGAGTCTCCTCCTAATCGAAATATGTTGCAAACTCGAGACATTGTCGAGCATGATAGACATCTCACCAAGCGGGATATGAAATAACAGGGTCTCCAAGTGCCATATCTCGATGAATGAATTAAGTATCTCGTGGTTGACCGTACTATTATCGGTCATGCACAAGTCCTTCAGACAAGATAAGGACAAAACTATCTAAAACCAATCATCATTCGGTTGAGGAAAGCTAGCAATCTTCTGCCCATGGTTAATAAACTTCTACGGATCACGCTCGTGAAAAAAAAACAATGTCAAAAATTTGTCAATTAAAATTAACGTAAAAAATAAATTAATGAATCCAACTAATGTTACCTTTCTGTCACAGATATGCCTGACAATATGGTTTGAATACTGTCGCAACCTATATGCAAAAAAACAACCGACGAAAAAAGAAAGACAGAAGAGTCGCCACCGTTCTTTATTTATCCCAAAGGAGGGAAAGGAAACAATCGAAGAAAACTTGAAGAAAAAAGGAAAAGACAAGGTCTCGCAACCAAATCTTGGGTTCGGGAGTCGATTATGCGAAGGGAAGGTATTAACACCCCTACGCATCCGTAGTACTCTACGGGATCCACTCTTGTTGTTCTAGTCTAAAGGGTGTAGGTTTATCTAATGTACAATTTACTAAAAGAAAATAAAAAGAAAATGACTCGCAAGAAGGTCGCATTCACTGCCTACGTATCTCATCTGAATATGAGAATCAGAGTTGTCGTAGTTCACCTAACTAGGGGTTAAGGATTGCCATCTGAACATGGTCTTACAAAAGAAGACACCAATTGTGTCAAAGAAAGATGGGCAATGTGTTCAACGTCCTAGCAGTAGGTGTCGCAGCTCGCTGAATCGAGTCTTAGGCAGTTACCTCTTTGCAATAGAACGGACTATCATGCCACAAGATCGGAGACGCACGGAAGGTCTAAAAAGTGGGGAAGCTCTGCCCTAGAGTTGTCATGCAATGTGGACCTATGTGTTAGGATTTACAAAGGGAAACATCTACCTAATGTTAGCATGCAAAGAATAAGGGAATTCTACCTATGTTATCATGCAAAGGGTTCTACCTAATGGGTGCTACCTAAACGGAACAAAAGTCGACGGATGGAGCGAGGAGAGGAGTCACGGATAAGGGTAGATGCCGATGCCTGAGGCAATCGATTTACAGGTAGGTGGCGATGCCTGAAGCAATCGACTTACAAGAGAAATAGCGATGCACGAAGCAATTGACTTACAAAAGGATGGATGAATACGTGTTGGTTCTGTTAAGTTTTGAAAATGATTACCCGGCGTTGGATCGAGCTTTTGATATTGTTTTGAAATGGTTATCGGATGTTCGTTTTAATTCTTGTATTAACAGATGAATAAAGAATGAAAGGATAAATGTTATACACTTCATGGGAGAGGGGTACATTTGTTATGAATGGGGATTGTTCATGACAATCAAATAACAAGAATATATATGCCTCATACATCATACAAGTAAGCAACAGTCATTAATCAGATCAGATAAATAAACAAGTATATAATCAAGTCCAAGACTCAAAGAATGAAATAATGAAGCATTAAATAATGTATGGGAGGTATGAACATGTTAAACAATCAAGCATAAGTATGCATGGATGAAAGAAACAAGTATAACAAATAACAGATGAATCAGACAGATGAAAAGATGTACAAGAAGGATCACTGAATAATTTAATCGGGAAATGAGGTAAGGACCAAATAAAATCAAGATGAAAGGCCTCTAATACATGGCATATGAGATGGACAAGGGAGGATCAAAATATCTCTTCAATTGCCATAAGCAATCCCTAAGTCAAACATCGATCATAGAAAAGTCAACTGAAAAGTCAAGTTAACTTAAAAAATATGAAATAAATAGCAAATTAATCAAGAAAATTATGAAAAATTAAAATAAATGAGGTGGGGTCAGGACATCATTATCCCCCAAAAAGATTTTAAAAATAATGAAAATTAATGTATAAATTAATTGAAATAAAACAAAGGTCAAAGCAAAAGTCAACCAAACAAACTAGGTCAAAAATAAATCCAAAATAAATTAAAAATGGGAAATAAAATTCCAAGAAAAGGTCAGGTTGACCATGGGACATTGGTCAACCTTCATCCCAAAAATCAAAAGCTAAAAATAATTTTAAGACATAGAAATAAAATCAAGAAAAATAAGTGTGTTGAAATGAACCACTTGAAATAAATAATTAATACAAAATATCAATATTAAATAAATATGAAAATAAAAATTAAATAAAATTAAATAAGACATTAAAAAACGTGAAAAATATTTTTTGGGATTTTTAAGAATAAAGAAAATATTTTTAAAGAATTAAAATCCAAACAGAAATTAAATGGAAATTAAAATAAAAAAATAAAAATAGAGTGTGTTAGTGTTAATGGGCCAGGAAAGGGTGGTGTTGGAAGTAAAATGCGCTGGCCCAATCCACAATTAAATAATTCAGCATGTGACAAAGATGAAATAACATTTAATTAAAAGAAATCATGTAACCTCATGTCAATTGGACAAGGCATTTTAAGACACTACCGGACAAAACGAAATGGATGGCCACGATTAAAAGACCAGTGCCTGATCCAACGGCTATTGAAGCGACACGCGTGCATCTTCTTCCACAAAACTTGGAACCCTAACGCCATGCATGAAAAACGCAGCACATGCAGTGACTTTTTTCACTTTTCCACTCAAGATTACAACCACCATAGGGCACCAAATGAGATGAAATAAAAACCAAAATTCAAGTATGGAATGTGTAAAATAACATGGTATCTTGTTTTAGTAACAATAATAGCTTAATCATGGAGAAAAGTTGACCACAAGAGGTCAACATGGACACGGCTAAAGGTAAAAATTCAGCAACACAAATCAATAGCATTAACACAAGCATATGATTAACATGAAAAGGAATATGGTGATGAGCATGGTAAACAATAATAAGCCTAGCATGGTGAACAATAATAAGCATAGGTATACCATTCATGACCATGGAAAAAGAGTGATAGAATTACCTAGTGATAGATGTGCCCCACTTCAAGAGCTGCTATGTGACCTCTTTTCCTTACCTTGGTACGAATTTCCAATGCTTCCTTTTAGGTTTAGCGTTTTCAGCTTTAAGTATGATGGGTTTAATGTTTAATGGGCTCAGAAATAATTGTTGTCCATAAGAAAAATAATGCAAAGTGAGGTGTAGAAAGAGGGCATGGCAAGGTATAATTGTTGTGAAGAAACTATTTGCAATTGGTGCCTTGAAGTGCAAGAAAACTGGCCAAGAAGTCTTGACAAACTTTGAAGATTTTGAGACTTAGAAATTTTTGTAAGTGTCCCAAAAATATGTCTTACTTTGACTAAGCATAACTTTCTCAATCTTGATCCAAATGGAGCAAACTTTATATCTCTAGAAAGCTTGGAACAATAGGAACAACTTTCATGTTGGAGAAATTTTCAAATGGAGCTTTTAGCTTGATGGAAAATGGACTTAAAGTGAGTGCAACAATCATGAAAACTTGCCCTAAATGGAAAGTCAACCATTTCCAAATTAAGTAACTTTTCCAATTCCTGATTAAATGATGAATCCATGACCCAACCTTGATCAAATTTCACATGTAGACTCCCTTAGGCATGAATTTTGAGATTCCACTCTCAAAAAGTCAGGAGTTGACTTTTCTGGCCCCACAGTTGACTTTTCCCAAACTGTCTGACTCCCGATTCCAGTGATCAATTGAAGTACTTATGGCTCAAATAAAGAGATAATTTTTTGTATGTAGACCCTTGTGGACATATGGAGGGCCATGGAAAAGAGTTTCACCCAAAGAATCAGAAATAAACTGATTTTATACCAAACCCTAATTTTATGGCAAAATTGATCGGGAACTGATTGAACTGCTTGCCAATGGATCTTTCTGAGATAATTGTGAATCTTCATAGGCCAAGATGCCTCTCTAAACATGAAATGGATGAGCCCTTCTACTTCCAACCAAACATTGCCTGTTGTAGGTAGCCATGAAACCCTAATTTCCTAATTGAATCCAGATTAACACTCTGATAGCTCTGAATCCTTCACTGATGAACTGAGGACCATAATAAGACACCTGGAGCCCCCTGAGACCTTTGAGACTTGTATGCTTAGAAAATGAAGTCCACTTCTCAATCTTGCTTTGTGTGGGTTCCTTCTGTTAAAGAGTGAGCAATCAAAACCTGATTCCCAAGTCACTAATGCAGTATGCAATGAGTATGACCTAGTATGATGCCAATGAAGTGTAAAACATAATCCCATGCTTCCAAGAAAAAATGAAGGGTAAATTTTGGGGTATTACAAATACATAGGCAGTAATGAAATATCAACTGGGCTTCCTCCAAATGTCTCTGACTCAGCATCCACATCAATCTCACCCTCCGGAGGTGGCATTAGATCAACATCATCAAAAATAGAAGGTGGCAATGGATCAACATCATCAGTACTAGGAGGTTGGACTAGATCAGCAGCATCAACAGTAGCAGGTGGGACTGGATCAGCAATATCTATAGTAGGAGGTGTCACTAGTAAAATATGACGCATGCGGGAGGATGGAGGGAGTGATGTTTCAGATGGTGAATCATGTCTTCTACGGGAAGAAGAAGATGAAGTGGCATGAGGAGAAGCATGATCCCTAGAAGTAGATGGCTCTGCCTCACAAGCGAGACCAGGAGCTTCCAGAACCTACTGACTCTTCTTCCACCGCACTGATGTATGTTGAGCAACCCTCATATGCCTCAGTTTATCCTATCTATCAACCATTATGAATGTAAGTTAAAGTAAAGAAGATAATTACTGCAGGAAAACAGCACACAAGCAAGAAAATCAAAAAATAAATATTGCAAGAAATTCCGAAGATGCATCTCCGAAATCTAGGAAACTATAACGACAGAAAATTCCAGAAATGCATCTCTGAAATTTCCTACAACTCAGAAGTTGCATCGATGGTATCAATGTACCCCATGCAATCTCAAAAAAACTTGTTTTGATCATCATTTTCAGCCAACAAACATCTAATACATTATGTCTAAACTATCTTAAATGTTATTTCTACTCATTTCTAACTCTAATAATTGATTTCTACTCATTTACACAAAAACTCAAAAAATTATCAAAAATTCAAAAAACTTACAAGAAATTGATCTTTTAGATGTTGTTTATGATGTTAGAGATGATGATTGAAGTCCCGTTAAGCCTTAATGATTGAGTTTTGAGTTGGTGCAGAGAAAACTTTGAGAGAGTTTGAATAATTGTTTTGAGGAAAATGAGAAATGAGGATGGAGAATGGTATGACATCATTTAACCTCCAAAATATTACGGAGATGCATCCCCGAAACATTTTAATGTTAACTGGCATTTTGGTGTGTCCGGAGATACATCTCCGTAATCTAGGGGCATTTATGTATTTTTGTGTGGTGTGTAAGAAGCATATGAGGTGCATTAAGAAGTCCTCAAATAAAATAAAGTAAATATGTAAAATAAAACATCGGGTTCATAGAACGCATGTCCACCATTGGTTGTTGGACCACTATAGTGTGAATGACAAGAAGTGAGAATATTGACCCGGGAGTGTTGTTTAGTGGCTGATCCACCAAGGAGCGGTTCATTTACAGTAGTGACAGAAAAGAAAATGTCCTATTTGAAATGCACACATTTCGAAGTTCGTAAATTTGTGATTAGGGTTGTCTTTGAAGATGTGTTATGCCGACTACCGTATAGAATTTTTAAAAAATTCAAAATTAAATTATAACTAAATAAGATTTCATAAAGTATTTATCAGATTGAATCGTGATTAAATAGAGTCTCTATATATTTTACCCTTATCAAATTGTCATTAGCCCAGGGTCACCGCCTAAGACGAAATTTAAAATTAAATATTTTTTATATAGTAAAAATATTTACCCTTATCAATTTTATTTAACATTTTCTTTTTAATTAAAAAAAATTAACTCATCTAAACACTCATTTCATCATTTAAAATAATCATAATAGAAAATACATTGTCAAGATTTCTAAACAAACTTAAATATCACATCTTGTATTATGTAAAAAATATATAGAAGTTTGTTCCATAAGTGTGATATTTAAATTAAAAATTATATGATATATATATATTGTAAATAGTTGTTATTGTTATATATTTTAAATATATTTAATTATTTAATTAACATAAAAATAATTTTAAAACTTATTTTTTTAAACAAATTAATTAAAATATATAAATCTAATATAAAAAATTGAGACCTAATCGATAGCTTTGGTGGTATAGCCCTAAGATCGGCTAGTGGACTGATGGGATGCGGATAATGACTCTTTTGTAGGACTCTTTTGATTTTTGCATTATTTTTTAGTGATAGTTCTATTTTTCTCTGTAAATTGAGAGTTTTATTTTGTTGTTTTATTATGTTGTGCAAAACTAAAATTTGATGTTTATGTTCCTTGCTTGCTCTTTTGTCTTGGCGGAGAATTATATTTGAGATTTATTCTTTTTGTTTTTTGAAATTTTGTGTTGAGAAGTTTTATTAAAACCGTTGGATTGATCCAACTATTAGTAAGAAAGATGCAGAAAGAGCTGCAGAGGTTACAACAGATGAGGATTGGATTTTGTATATCTTACCCTTGAACCAAATATTTGTAATAAAATAATTTATTTATTCTTACATGTTAAGGGGGTCATAGTCGTACAAATGTATCTTATATGCTTAGCAGACCCTCCAGGTTGTGTTATTCGATCAGTGTTGCTAATAGCAGACCCTGACGTCACATATGGATTAAAAGGAGACGATGTCGTTGCATTATTATATGTATACGTTGACGCACTACTCTGTAATCCTGTCATTATCGCAGTTGGCATACCGTAAGGGAAAATCCTAGAAACTTATGGTATAATAAAACCTGACACATATGAAGGCCTGGGATCTCTTATAGCAACGTATGTGGCTATGGGAGTAGTTAGAATGCTTGTTGTTGAAGGCATTGAAACCACCACTCCTGGTAACGATGTTGCACTCGTTATTGGGGTAAGGATAGGTTCACCGGTTCATGTGGGATTTGAACTCCATGTCGCTCCAACTGTTGATCTTCCAGGTTGTTCAATGTCTAGAATGTCATTTTGGAAAAGTGAAGTGTTCTTAGGGCGAACCATTTCGACATGAGCTCTACCACTCCTCAAGCGCATAAAAGTCCAGACGCATAAAACATTTTTCAACACAAGAAAAAACTAAAAACAAAGAAATAAAAATACAATAGTTTTTAAAAGAAGAAAAATTAAAATTTTGCACAAACAGGTCCCACTGGGCGTGCCAATTTGTTCACCGGTGATTTTGGTAAACAATCATTTAGTTTTAAATTTATTGCTTGAAGGACCAAACTAGTAAATCATGGGGCATGTAGTGTGAAATTTCTGAAGAAAAAAAAGTGTGCATTAATGTTGTCAAGTGTTTTATGTTGACTGCTTTGAAAAAAGATTAAACTCGAAAGTAAAGGTAACAACAATTTCAACTAAGTTGAAATGATAACTTGAATGAAAATAAGACAAGTAAATTATATAACATGGAAATACTTTATTTGCATAAGTAAAAGTTGGTAGGAAAATATATTTTCTTCAGAGATTTGTTTCTCGCTTGCGTATGGGTACTTTGAGTTTGTATTGAAGTTTATAATGATTTTGCCACCCTGAATCCTAATGCTAGAATCCCTATTTATAATGTTATGAAACTAATTGTCTTCAACATTCAAGTGTCTTCCATTCTACATGTTACTTTTGCATACTTCGCTTGTCTTCAATTGATCTCCATGTGTCTTTGGCACTTTGGATAAGAACAAAAAAATAGTTTTTTGATTTGATTTTGAATTTGCTTTGGTCAAATCTCCTTCGATCTGTCGAGTTGGTCATAAACCAACTTTTGGAAATTTCCCTAAGTATCAGACCAAATCCTTAGTATGTTAAACATTGATGTTTTTCTGAAACTGTCTCTGGTCGAAAGGTATGAAATCTTGTCTTACGCCTGTGCAGAAATTTCAGCTAATTCCTTTGTCGAGTTAGTACATTGAAATTTATTGGCTAACACCCATATATATAGCCCACAAATCATAACCACAATGGTCCCCACATCCAAGTCTATTTTATGGAATCATTAACATCCTACTACGACCTTGTGAGACTCCAGTTCTGCTTCCAGATTTTACAACTGGTATGCAGTGAGACATGTCACTCCCTATGTGTATTTAGTTTATTTTTACCATCCTTTTATTCAATAGGACGATATCACCCGTATAAAAATTATACATGTTTCACCAAAGTATTAGCCAAGTTAAGGTTCACCACCTAAGACGTGCCTACATTATCATTTTGGCCACTTATGTTTTCCCGGAGCCTTTCCTAATGCTCTTATCTCATTCTTAAACATGTTCCTAAAAAACTATAAGTAAGCATTCTTCTGATAACAATCCAATTCTTAGCATGAATACCATTCTTTTGACATTTTCCTATGCACAGAACCTAATACTCATTGAACATTAGGTATAAACAATTGGCCTCAGAGCATGTAATATGTGCATTTGTTTGCAAAACTCAAATTTTTTAAAAAGAAATGTTTTTGAAAATGATTTTTAGGGGAATGGTCTATTTTCCCCCTCCCCTAGACCGTTTCGATCCCCATATCTTCCACCAACAAGTGGTATAAGGGCTGGTCTTTTGATCAGGTCTTGTAACCTCAAAAGTTGAGGATATGGGATAGAACGATGTGAAGGATGTGTTAAATAGAGCTCCCATATTCAAATAGCAAAATTTATACGACTAAATAGATATCATGTTAAATACTTGATATCAGTTGATTAAATGACTTTGATTTATGTGAAGAAATCTAATAACATTATGTTAATAGTTTATATAATCACCAATTAAAATTTTAATGTGACTTTATCTAACCAAGATTGAGCTAACAAAATGTTAAGGTATAGGTGCCGAAATGACCACCTAGTCACATTACTTGAAGACTTTAAATATTTCAATTTTGTTTGAAAATTTGATGTATCATGAAGCTTGAAGCATCTGAATCTAACAAAAGGGAGAAAAAGATTGTTAGAAGAAAGTAGAAGCATCTCCTTGAAGACCTACTCTTTCAAGGTCATTGTGAAGGAAAATGAAGATAATTTATGTGAAGATGTTGGTGTATTACTTAATTGTTCAAAAAGAAAATGAGAAGACTCAAAATAATAAGTTTTAAGTGAGCCAAATTGCTGTCAAATGTTGAAGAATTATCCATGTTTGTAAATGCATAAGCTCAAGCAATGAAGTAATTAATCATTGTTGGATGGGAAGACACAAGCAAAGATAATCAAAACATGTTCCATTCCACTTCATTTGATATCTTGTTAAGAGTTTCTAATCATTTCTCTCCGGGCGTGCAAAGGAAAATGTATACAATTGTATTTTTTATCGTATTGTGCTTTTTCTTAAGTTTTGTGTACTAACCATTAATTATCTAACAAGTTTTAGCATAGATCATTAACTATGTATGATCGTTCCATTAACTATGTATGATCGTTCCACTCTATTTTGCCTTCTATTAGTGTACCTTTAATTATTTGTTGATATTTGTTTGTTTTATGTATTTTGCATGTAGTATATGTTTGATATGTCAACATGATATATCTCATTCATCTGCATTATGATATTCATTGACATTAAAGTCTTTTTTGTGTTAAAATATATTGCATCAAATATTTCATTAATTTCTTGCATCGAGTTATTGTTATTCATCTGTGCATAGCATTTTTCATTCATCCATGCATCATTAAAGATGTTTTTCATCTGAAATTAACCCTCTTAGCATATTCATTAAAATTCTTTAGCATTTAAAAATCTCAGTTACCCTTGTTGCAATTTCATAAAAGCTATTTTTCATGCATTTAAATTTTAAGATTCTTTCTTCATGATTCGAATCATAGGACATCATGATTTGAATCAAGGCCTCTTCGTTTTTATCGAAAAGCTACTGGGTCATTTGATTTGAATCACACCACCATTTGATTCGAAACGCAGTTGACTTCTCATAAAAAATGAAGTACTTGATTTGAATCATATGTATATCTAATTCGAATCATAGCTTTCAATTTTGAATTTTAGCGTATGTCTCTTTAATTTTCATTCAATCTTTCATTTCATCATTAAAAAGATTTTAAGAGAAATTTCTCATTTTCTTTCATTCATATCATTTAATTGTGTTACATGTACATATCATACTATTTGCATTTTAGCCATTCATTCATTACTTATTTTCATATGCGTCAACAGTATTTTCTACATCTTGATTTTGCAATTATGTGCATGAACATAACAATCAGGTTTAACCATTGTATGTTCATATTTCATTCATTATTTATCCCTCTTTCAATACATTTTTTGTATGTGAATTAACCATTGTATTTTACTGTTAAATGTTTTATGTCATTTTTGTGCATATTTGTTGTATTTGACATGTGTTAGCTTTCATGTATTTGTGATGTATCATTTTCTTTGTTGTATATTATTCTTTAGCTATTTTTGACTTTATTTTCTATGAATTATTTGTTATGTTTCTGGTTATTTTGCATTTATACTCATTAGCATCTATATTTTGTCAAAAGGGGAGAATTTGTAATGTGAGTCTAGATTTAATTTATGTGTTTTATAAAAATTTGATATGATGCAATGTTTCAGATGGAGTACGAAGAAAAGCCCTGATCACGCTTTACTTAATGCTCATGCCGACTCAATTACAATGCAAGTTTTTCAAACATAAAAAGGGGGAGACTAAAGTTGCTCTGCCATCTAGGATTTTGGTTTTGTTGGTTGTCTCGTTTATTATCGTTTATCATTTATCGCTTTCGTAAGTGAGTCTCCTCTAAGTTAAATATTTTCAAATATCTTAGAA
This sequence comes from Lathyrus oleraceus, assembly GCF_024323335.1. Classification (NCBI taxonomy): domain Eukaryota; kingdom Viridiplantae; phylum Streptophyta; class Magnoliopsida; order Fabales; family Fabaceae; genus Lathyrus; species Lathyrus oleraceus. Next base: position 405,379,641 of record NC_066581.1, read on the forward strand.
TTGAGTGCAATGTTTTTTAAATGGTATTTTTCTTTAAATCTTGTTTTTGCATGCATAAAGAAAATGTTTGTTTTTTAGTGTAACCAATATGTTTTAAGTCAATGAGTCAGTTTTTGGATCAAAAACTATATTTGAGTTATGTTCAAGTCATGATATTATTAGGATCTAAAATCATCTTTAAGATTACAAAAGATTGAGATTATAAGTGTGTGATTCGAATCACACATCCTATGACTCAAATCAAATGAAACACGACCTTTCAGGAATTTTTTATACTGTTATGATTTGACTCAAAATTTACACTTGATTTTACTCACAGAACTCTATGATTCGCCTCACAGTTTTCATGATTCGAATCATAGATCAAATCATGAGCTGAATTTTTCCATTATTTTGTTTGATTCGACTCAAAGCTCTCATGACTCAAATCATACTTCTGCCTTGATTCGACTCACAGTTTTCATGAGTGAAATCACATAAATGGGTTTCTTATATGTTTTAGATCTTGTTCCAAGTTACTTTCCCACTCGAGTCAAATCATACATGTGCTTATGACTCAAATCAAACATCATTTATACTCATTTTTATGCATAATCTCAAGCACCTATATAAATAATTTCCTATTTTTTTTCTCACCGTCAATTTTGAGTGATTATTATTATGATAATCACATCTTTGAGAGTCTTTCTAAAAACTTGGAAACTCGCTTTCAAAGAACACTTTTTCACATCTATCTTTTGCATTTTAATTCATCTTCAACCTCTAGCAAGATTAACATCAGTTGCTTCTCAATTTTTAGAGAATGTGAGATCTATTGTAGAGGAGGAGGTTCATTCTTTGTTGATGTTATGAAATTCTTGAGTTGCAGGTCAGGATTCAAATTGTGTGGTGGTGCTGAAGTTTGGTAATCCAACAAGAAAAAGAAGTACTTTATGTGTTCTTCAGACAAATAAAGGTTCAAAGGACTGGTAGGACCGAGTAAAGGTTGTTGCATATCAGAGGCTTAACAGGGGCTTGTATTTGGAAGAGTTAAGTCGAGATCAGGTGGATCTTGCAAAACCGACAAAGTAGGCACCATATACAACAAGAGAGGATCAAAATAAGAAGATTAGTTATTTTCAGGAGTATCTTGTATCAAATGGTTGTTAATTTCTGTAAATAATTGTCATATTACTATTATAGTGGAAGAAAACAATTTTCAATGGAAAACCATTAAATAGTGGATTAAGCTCTTTCGAGGATAATTGCTTCAAACCACTATATATTTGGTATACTCTTCTCCATCCCTTTATTTCTTTAATTTTATGCGTAGTTTTGCATGATTAGATTTGTATCACTTCCGTAGAATCGTGTGATGATAGGATTTATCTGCTTATAGCAATTTTGTGATTAAAATTTAGGTATGTGATAGATCTAGTCATTTGAACATTTTCTCTTGCAATTATTGATGTATGAACTCTTGCTCTTATATTAATCATTTGATTAATCAAATTCAATTTAAATTTTTAAGCTTTATATGAGAACTGAATTATGATGATTATTGAATTGCTTATTTAAATAACTTCATATTTTTTAGCTGTTGTGATTACTAATTATTTGAGTTAAATAAATTATCCATTTAATTTGAATATATATATATATATATATATATATATATATATATATATATATATATATATATATATATATATATATATTACTTTTTTTTCCTTCTCCTTTCATGTCATTATCCATGTTTCTTTTTATTCATGTACCACACTTTTAATTATCCCCCTTATTTCTTTTACTTAAATAAAACAAATTGATAAAGGAACCCCACCACCACTATTCTTCCTTTTTTTTAAATTATTATACTGATGACTTACCCAAGGTTGAAGGGTGGTCCTCTCCATTTTCTATTATCCTTGTTTCTTTTTCTTTTTTATTTTCTTAAAAACTAAAATAAAAAACTAGTGGGACAGACAAGAAGGACCACTAGCATGCATCCCCAACAAACATCATTAAAATATTTGCAACATGATTAGCTAAAAGCTAGTATATATATGCATCATTACATTCACAATCTTAAATTAGATCATAAAATAAAAAATAATAATAATTAAAAAAATATTATTGCAAGAAAATAATAACAAAATTAAGGCAAGAATGCTAGTTCAACCAACATAAACCAATATTATTAGATTGAACGTTATAATTAAAATTCAAACCAGTTAGATGTCATCGCTAAAATTCGAACCCTATATGAGTTTATAATAATTGTTACTTCAAGAAAATTAAGACAAGAATAATTATAATTATATTGAGAAGCCAAACATCTCTCTCATGCAACATGGTCTCCATCATTAAATATTAATATGATTGTGTTTGTTTGATGAAAGTATAATTAAATGAAAGGATTCAATGTTAAAGATAGAGAAGAGATTAAATTAAATTATAAGTGGGACCCACTTGCACTAAACCCATGTGATTACATTAGGAAAGTTCATTAAAAAACAATTTAGCCAAACAACTTCTAGTTCAATGTATTTATAAATTTATAATACAAGAGTTGGCATGCCCTAATAAAACTATACACAATGTCTTGAATGTTCAGCCACACAGATTATGATAATGGTAATAATTAAAAAAAGGAAATAAATCTAATACCTTACTTAACCTCATTATGATTGACTATGACATGATTATTAAATATTGAAGATTAGTTATATGCAATGGATACAGGTAGTCCAGAATTTAGGTGTCACAATCTTGCAAAATTATTTTTTTTCTAATAATGATCATTGGTGATTGATTCTTACAAACAAATGAATCATACAAGGAAAATTGAAAATAAAAATGTTGGTTTTAAAAATTGAAAGGTTATATATTTGTTTAATTAGATTTAGAAGCTCTCAATTTAATGGTTATTGCATCGGTTTTTCTTATTTAATCTCTAAAGTGTATGATAATAATTATCAATAAAAAGTATTTGAAAATAATGATTAATCCATATAATATATGGAAATTTGTTTGACACATTGACAAAATGCTAGACACTAACCAAACAAATATCTAATCCTTAAAAAAAACTAAACTAAATTAATTGTCTGCGATGCTGGACTCTTAACACAACTTCTCAAACCTAGGACTATTGAGTCGGTGCATGAATATAAACCGTAGGTGACTCGATAACAGAAATCTAACCTAATTGCATATAACCTAACGGGACTTGAACAGGTTATCTGGACTCTTAACACAACTTCTCAAACCTAGGACTATTGAGTCGGTGCATGAATATAAACCGTAGGTGACTCGATAACAGAAATCTAACCTAATTGCATATAACCTAACAGGACTTGAACAGATAGACCTAACTCAATCTTACAAAACCAGCTTGTAAGACGATAATTACTTAAAGTAAAAAAAATTGCTACTTTGAATAAGACGAACATCAACCTAACGACGCGGTGGTTTCGTCAAAAACCAAACAAACAAACATTGAATGGCTTTATGAAGAGTTGTGGAACAACATCTCTAGCCATTAACAAGGTCTCATGAGTTGCAATTTCTAACAAGTTTGGGTTGGTGAGACTGTATAACTCAGTTAGGCCCATACTATATTGGAGAATACAAAACTTCTTAGAACTAGAACTTGATATACAAGTACAAATTGAACTAAGACAATGCTATAACTCTATCATATGTTCTTTAATTCAACTTTATCTAATAAGACCAAAACGCATCCCCATTACACCACCTTTTTGTTTTGTCCTACACTACTTTTGAGATGCATCTAATTCTCCATGACATATCTAATTCTAACATAGTATTGTCCCAATCAATCCTTGACCTAATATCTAGCTAGACCTAATTCAAATTATTCACAAAACTTATGAACTTCTTCATGATGGCGAATGAAGGAAATATATGGACCATCCAATCTTGATTAGAGGGTTCGCAATTCATCTTTATACTTTGAATACATTTCAAAAAGTTGAGACATGCGTCTGTCCAGTCTGAATTCAACAGTTGAATTCACACTGGACAGTATTTCAAAAAGTTGAGACATGCGTCTGTCCAGTCTGAATTCAACAGTTGAATTCACACTGGACAAACTCGTGTTCCAACTTTACTTATGTTACTTTCTTATCAAGTATACAAGAAAACACCAACAATTAAGACAACAGAAATCGAGTGGAGATATTGAAAGCAAAAAAAAAAATACTACACATAAAAGAGCTCATAAATTGCCATTCAGTTGCTAATTAAAGACATAATACGTTTACTTCCATCATTAGTGGAAATAACAAATCCTAAACATAGACAAATTAGCATTGAATCATAAAGCCAAGGCAAATTAAGGAAAAGGATCAATCAACACAGTAGTAGTAAAGTTATGAAGCACCTTTTCATTTTAAAAACCTAATTGCAGCTTCAAAGGTGCAAGCAGCATTGTTCTTCCGATTCTCAGCATCTCCAAGTTGAAATCGAGATGAGATCCTTCCTTTGCCAGCATAACACGAGTGAATTCTGCTTCTTCTCGACGTGGAATCCCCTGCCGGGAATCCTCTGCACCAAACACTCGGCTTGTGACTCGGTAAAGTTACTAAACGTCAATGGTGAGAACCCCGACGACAAGAGAAGATTTTTCCAAGGAAGTGTTTGGTCCTGTGAACGCAGACGGCCCAAAACAAGCTTCTCAATGGCTGGTTGAAGATAGTATTTCTCGATCATTTGAAGTACATCTGGGTGAACGTTAACACTGACAGCGTCAAGTGACTCGAGCAAACCCGAATAAGACTGGATAGCGAGAATCATATGCTGAGGAAACGGTGCGTCGGTTCGATCGCAACTCCTATCCAACGTAACCACAATTTTTGGCATGAGCTGCTTCATGAATCGAAGCACCAAAGGAAGGTACGAAGGGTAATTTGAGAAAGAGCAAATAGGCAAGTTAACAACAACTGCTTCGCAGTCGCGAAGTGGCTGCGGCCATGATACAGAATTCAGAGAGTCGAGTGTCAGAATCTCAAGCTCAAAGGACATGTTAATTTCACCAGCATATTGTTTCAGATTCTCGTGAGTGAAACTAAGCTCGATTTCGTCGTGGTGAGAGGGTGAAACAAATGCAGTGATCTTAAGTGAAGGTGCACCGCCGTTCCTGAGTGCTAACTCCTGCATAAAAGAAGACCATTGTCCACCGAAACCGATATCAAAATCTACTATGTGAATTTGATCGAAACCTTCCACAGCTTCAAGCAATGCTTGGTTGGAAGTGAAATTAGCAAACTGCAGAACCGGTGAGATTTCTGAGAATGATTTATAAGCACCAATCTTGAGCAATAGCCCCGTAGGCGAAAAGCTGTTGTTGTTGTTGCTGTTGACATTCGATTGAAGAAGCAATTGTAATGCCTCCTTGAAATAGAAAGCAGCCCTTTGAAAAGGCTTCCCAATGGGAGAAATTTGGTGATTGAGCCGCGCCAATATCCCGTGCGCGAGTTCCGGATTACCGGCTTCTATAAGTTCTGCAGCCTTGAAAAGCTGATCAATTATAGCTTGCTGGAACTGATTGTTCCCTGCCGCATCTTCGCCGCCGCCGCTTCCAGGGTTCCCCATTTTCTGCTTCGGCGCCATTGGCCTCTGCTGCAGATGGTGTGGAAGTAGTTGAAGCTGCTGCTGATGATGATGCTGTTGTTGATGTTGCTGCCGCCTAAGAAACATCTCTTGACCAGAATCCAAAAATGGCATCTTCGGAATTTCATAATTATTTCCGCAATTGAGTCTTTTCGCCGGTGGCTGAGGATGAATCTCTTGATTCTCTTGCAGCTGAGAATATGTGAAAGGAAAAACCAAACTAGGGTTAGGCATAAACTGAGTTTGGCTTTGGTTCATAACAAATTGAGGTAGCTTCTCATCAAGAGACTCAATTGGTTGTTGTTGATGATGAAACAAACCACTATGAGAGAGTGAAGAATTGAAAATAGGGTTTTGAATTTGATTCATCACTCTACCAAAAGGGAAATCAGAACAAATCTCAGTAGCCGTAGAAGCAACAACCGACGAAGAATCAATGCTAGTTACAAAGTTGTTGTTGTTAACATTTGAAGAAATAGGATCAAGTACAGAACTTTGTTGATCCATAAAACTAAAACCATTGAATTCAACATCTTGCTGAGAATGAGAATGAGAATTACTAGTCCCAACTTGTAAAAGCTTGCTTAATCCCATAGATGCATCTTCAATATCTTCCATAATCAATTTCAAAATTGAATGATCTTGATCTTGACTTGGTGATTCAGACAACACACTCTCCCAATCTTCCATTCCACATCTTTTTCCTTCAACTTCAGGTATGTTCTTGTTGTTGCTATCGGCTGAAGCGCCTCCGGCGGCGCTGCCGTGTGAGGAAGACAGCGTTGAGGATGAAGTAGGAGTGGCTTCTGGATTTGGTTTTTTGAGGTCAAAAACATCAACAGAATTGGGCTCAATGCCCGCATAGCAACAATTTTCCCTCCACCTTTGTAGAAACTGTTGTTGCTGTTGTTGAAATAAGAACGAATCTGAAACAACACTACCAACACTTGAACCAAAATCCAACACCCCTTTTCCTATGTGTTCTTCAAAAGGTAAGGGCATAGCCTTCATCTAAATCAACCAACAAAACTTTCAAACAACAACAACAATAAAAATCATAACTTTAAGCAAATACTAGAAAAAAAGAAAGAAAAACAAGATCTGGGGTTTTGATTTATGTTGTTCGTTGTTCTTGTGACAGAAAACAAAAACAAAACAAACTTGTTGTTAAATGCATGCAGCTTTGTAGAACAGACCCATTTCAGCAACAAGAACAAAAAACAAACCTTTCACCTCACTCATTCATTCTTGTTCTTCATCTTCTTCTTTTACACTTCCACAGCTTCTTTGTTTCTCTCTCTCACACACACACAAACAAAACAAAAACAACACCTATGTTGTTTGTGTGTGTCTCTCTCTATATAAATCACTTGTTGTGTAATGTAAAAATATGTAATGGTTTGAAAAACTGATGTTTGTTTGTTGTTTATGAGAGTTGTGATGTGCACAGTACAAAAAGAGAAAAGCTTTTCTTTCTCTTGTCTTCCTTGTGTTTTCTGCTGTGGATGGATGCGTGCAGCATATAAAAGTGGTAAAGTGATTTCTCTCTCTCTTTTTTGGTTTTTTTAGGCTTATTTATTTGTTATTGTGAAATGAAAAAAATGAAATATTTATGTGGCTTTTGTCTCTAGATGTTGTTATCTCGCATGGTAGGGTCTTTGTCACACTCTGTCCCCACTCCAAGATGTAGTGCGCACTATTTGTAGTTCTCCTTTAGGAGAAGTTTATTATCACACCATTATTTCTATACTATATTCTTTAGATATATATATATAAATTAGTAGTCAATTTTAACACATTTTAATTTTTTAACTTTATAGAAAAGATACATTAAATGAATTTGATTGTTGAATTGTGAGATATTATAAAGTTTATAAAATTTTATAGACTTTAAAAAATAATTTGATATTCTATAACATTAATATTTTTTAGACAAAAAAAAGTTTATTATATTGGTTTCATCTTCATAAATGATTGAGATTTAATACACTTTGTGAATTTTGTTTCGAGAGAACACTTCTAGTTAATGTGTGAGTTATTACGTTATTTTTTTCTATTGGTGTTTGCTGTCAGGTTTCATCTTTGTAGTTTTTGAAGATGATATTGAAATCCTAAACTCATTCTTAGCTAAGTTAACATTGCCATTACACTCTATCCATCTTTTGTTACGAGTGTTCCACTTTGCTTCGTATTTATTCATAAGTAATTAATTATTTCTAATCTTGTTATTATATTTTCTATGATTATTATCACATTTCTCTTTATTAACCTTGTTTTGATTTTTCTCCTTTTTTGAGAAATTATGGGTTATGTTTTGCATGTTGTTGATGGTCTTTTGCATGTTTTAGATGTAAATCTTGTTTCTATCTTCATATTAGTAATCGCTCATGTTCAATTGCATGTGAGTATTTTCTCCTTTTTCATCGTTGTTGTAGTTAGAGATGTCCAACTCATGGCTAAGGTTATTCTCTTATTTATTCACATAATTGTTTCTTATTTTCACCTTTATTCTTCTAACATTAACTTTTCTACCATAGCAATTTGTTGGTTGTTGTTGTTAACTTTCTTATGATTGTTATGGTGAGTTTCACTGTAGATTTCATTTCTATTCTTCTTATAATTGTTATTAATTAATGTGTTCTTTTTAAAGTTAATTTAATTATGTTCTTCCTTCTTGTTGTAGGTCTGAATGTTCTTATCTCCAAAAGTGTTTATGTGAACTTTACCCATAATGGTTTCTTTTTCATAAAAATTTTTTTAAATATATTGTTGTTTTCATCATCCATAGGTCTGCTAAAATTATTATAGGGGTTTTCTCTTATTCTGGTTTAAATATATTGTTGTTCATTCAAGGATATTTGATTTTTATTCTACTTGGAGTTACTTATTTTCCTATTATACCCTCGGATGTTTCTATCATCTTTAGTGTCTTTGTAATTAATATTTATATTCTTCTTATTATTCTCCATATTTTTTTATATTTTTCTTGTTGTTGTTGGTAGGTTTACTCTGGTTAATGAAGTTATTAGTTTCCTGGTTGCTTCTTTTGATGGATTTTTCCACAAGTATCTCTTTTCCTTCAAACACTAAGTTGTTCCTAACTATTTTAACACCCCACCACGTGTAGATATCTAGAATAATACTTAAGTGGCATTAATATTGTTGGTAATTATACATATCACAAGTCTGTAGATGATAATACATAAGTTACATACAAAAACTACATAGTCACGGGTACATGATCATGTGTTTATATCAAAAGATAATACATGATCTCAAAATAATACATCAGAAAAAACTACGGGGAGATCTTCAATCTTTTTGAATCAGCTTACCCTTGCCCTTAGCTTGCCTTGAGGTACCTAAAAATAATCAACAATAGTGGAATGGGATTTCTAAATCTCAGTGAGTTCTATACTAAATGTTAAGGTCTTCTCGCCTCTACAAGGTTTAATATTTACACTCGAACTATTAACACCACATCATTATGCTCTAAAGAGGGAATACAAGTCCCTAAGTATGCAACAATTCACTGAAGGTGAGAAAAACACAAGAATAGGGGTTGAATTGTGTTTGCTTTCTCTTTCTTTTTGAAAATCTCTTATTAGATTTTGAACACAAGATCTAGAATTTGAATCAGAGTTAAGTGTTTAACAATGGACTAAAGTAGTTTGGAGGTAGAAAGGAAAGAAAGAGAGACATGAGTAATTATCATGGTTCCTCCCACAAATCGAGGGTAGTTAATAAGTGGTTTTTGCATCGTGTTTACTAGTTATTTTACCTTAGTATTTTACCATTTATTGTTTGTTTTGCTTCCGTTTAATGTATTTTACGCTTTGGTAGTGTATTTTGTTATTTTGAGGCTTTAATAAGTATTTGAGGCGAAAGAGGAACAAAAATGAGCAAAGCACAGTAAAACGTCAAAAGTCAGAAAATCCCCATATAAAATTCAGAGGGTTGTTACGGGCCATAGTGTAACACCCTTCTAAATACCCCAAAATATTATAATTTAAAATAACAATATATTCATCAGAGTAATTATGCCCCGAAGGGTGTCACACAATCATTTCACCACAATTATCAAAATGTCCTGTCATGCTCATTTATTTAATCAAAATAAGGTTCTTTTGCATAATTCGCAGCGGAATAAAATCCAACATCAATGTAAAGCATGTAACACGATACATGTAAATCACTCAACAACCAATATCAATTAATTAAAACATCCCCTCCCGATGTTACATCTATCAGAGCATGACCCGCTAAAGACGACATTAGACTCCAAAGAATAGCTTCTACTCAACTCACTGCTTGTTACCTGAAAAATAGCTGTGAGGGTGAGTTCCTCAATCAATGTAATAGGCATTATACAACATTATGCAATGTTAAGTAAATAACGCAACAATTCACCCTAACCAGACTACACACTCAATAACGGCAATATTAACTCCAACATCATACTCAACAATAATATATATCATATGTATAATTTTCAAACCATATTCAACATCACAACACAACACAACGATTTACTCACTAATTCCTCACAATGAGAATTAGCTACAGCCCCACAGGCTATGCCATGCATTCACTATGTAATGAGACTCCATGAAATGCGGTACCGACTCTTCTTGAACATACAGTTCAAGCTCACCGATCCCTCCGGATACGGCTACTAAGCTCACTAGTCCCACTCATTGAGATCTAATGACTCACTCACTAATTCCTCACCATGGGAATTAGCTACAGCCCCGAAGGCTAGACTATGCAAGCTAATCATCTAGCATGCAAACATCAACAACAAACCCACAATGGTTCACTCACTAATTCCTCACCATGGGAATTAGCTACAGCCCCAAAGGCTATGCTATACACGCTAATCATCTAGCAATGCAGCATCAATCAACAATTCACAACGGACATAAGCTCACACTCTAAGCCATACAACAGTCCATTCACAACACAGGCAATATATATACATTCACATCATTAGGCATGCCATCATACATCAATCAACACATCATTATCATGTAAGTCAATTAAACACCGTATTAGCACTCTCTACTAATACCTATACGGCTCACAACAGCGGAATACAATCCCTATTACATCACGTGCCAACATAGGCCAGCTCTCAATTACGTACACAACATTAACATATCCATTTTTCCACTCTGCAACATACGATATCCAGTTTCGATGATGACAAAAGACCATCATGCACGTCTATGAACAAAGATTTGAAGGTTTTGAATCGACTATAGGGGGTCAGCTCAAAGCCCCTTGCGTCGACGCATAGGGTCAACGCTTAAGTCACGGGTCGGCGCAAAATGCCTTGCGTCGACGCATGCAGTCGGCGCATGCCCCACGGGTCAGCGCACGCCGACTCTATGGTCGACCGTTCGCGCGCAGACTCAGATTTCTGAGTTATTCCAAAGTTCCGTTAGCTTAACGCATACCCGTTTTCCGGCCGCTTCCTCATCTAAAACCATCTCTAAAGAAAACAATTTGTCTTGTAAATTGGTAACGCCGATTCAAGTTTTCAATTGGGATTCGTGTCATAGTCTAACATTTACGACTCACACAACTATCGATTCAATTTACAGATTTTAACACAGTTTATCCAACATCAATTTCAGCATATACAGTCCCAATTAGGGTTAAATCGACGGCTTATCACTACCCATTACATATTATCCCATAATACCCATTAATCGACGATAAACCCCCCTTACCTGAGATAATCCGGCAATTCTTTGAGTTCAAGCTCTTCCTCTTCTCCAACTTTCTTCCTCTTGCTCTGCCTCTTCCCTTTTCCTCTTCTCTGCAGTTTCTCTGTTTTTACGTGAAAACACTTCTTTACCAAATGGGATTCTCTTTCCTCATTTCACACTTATATATTTTCCAATAATAATTATTATTCCAAAATAATTAAAATAATCCAATAATAATAATCTAATTATTTAATTAAATTAATGATATCCTATTAATTCAATTTAAATAATTATTTTATTTTATTGGGGTGTTACAACTCTCCCCCACTAAAAGAGTTTTCGTCCTCGAAAACATACCTCAAGCGAACAACTCTGGATAAGACTCCTTCATCTTACTCTCCAGTTCCCAAGTCGCGTTGCCACCTGCTGGTCCTCCCCAAGCTACCTTCACCAAGGCAATCTCTTTACCCCGCAACTGTTTCAACTCTCGATCCTCGATCCTCATAGGTGATATTTCAACAGTCAGGTTATCTCTCACCTGTACATCATCTACTTGGACCACATGCGACGGATCATGAATGTATCTCCTCAACTGGGACACATGGAAAACATCATGCAAATTCGCAAGCGACGGCGGTAAAGCGATACGATAGGCTACCTCTCCTATCCTTTCCAAAATCTGATACGGACCAATAAATCGAGGTGTCAACTTCTTCGATTTCAAAGCTCGACCAACACCAGTTATCGGAGTGACACGAAGAAACACATGGTCTCCCTCTTGGAACTCAAGTGACTTCCTCCTCTTGTCATGATAACTCTTCTGACGACTCTGAGCAATTCTCATCTTCTCCTGAATCATCTTAATCTTTTCCGTAGTTTGTTGAACAATCTCCGGTCCAACCACAGCACTCTCACCGGACTCATACCAACATAAAGGTGTCCGACATCTCCTACCATACAAAGCTTCAAACGGTGCCATACCAATACTCGAATGAAAACTATTGTTGTAAGTAAACTCAATCAACGGCAAATAACAATCCCAAGCACCTCCTTTTTCTAAAACACAAGCTCTCAAAAGATCCTCTAGTGACTGAATCGTCCTCTCAGTCTGACCATCAGTCTGCGGATGATATGCAGAACTCAATCTCAGCTTAGTTCCCAAAGCCTTCTGCAAACCTTCCCAGAACTTCGATGTAAATCTAGGATCTCTGTCCGAAACAATACTAGACGGAATACCATGCAAGCTTATAATCTTCTCAATATACAACTCGGCTAATCTCTCTAACGGATAATCCATTCTGATCGGAATGAAATGAGCCGACTTCGTCAATCTATCAACAATCACCCAAATAGCCTCAAAATTCTTACTTGTTCTCGGCAAACCAGAAACAAAGTCCATACTGATACTATCCCACTTCCACTCTGGAATAGCCAACGGTTGCATTAGCCCAGACGGCTTCTGATGCTCAATCTTCGACTTCTGACAAGTCAAACAGGAATACACAAAACTTGCAATTTCTCTTTTCATTCCCGGCCACCAAAATAACCTTTTCAAATCATGATACATCTTCGTAGCTCCAGGGTGAATACTCAACCCACTACGATGTCCTTCCTCAAGAATACTCTTCTTAAGTTCGGTAACATCTGGAACACACACCCGATTACCAATTTTCAAAACACCATTCTCGTCAACTCTGAATTCACCACCTTGCCCTTGATTCACTAGAGTCAACTTGTCAACCAAAAGCATATCGGATTTCTGACCCTCTCTGATCTCATCCAGAATACCACTCGTTAACTTCAACATTCCCAATTTAACACTATTGTGAGTACTCTCACATACCAAACTCAAGTCTCTAAACTGCTCAATTAAATCCAATTCCTTAACCATTAACATAGACATATGTAATGATTTCCGACTCAATGCATCAGCTACTACATTTGCTTTACCCGGATGGTAATTCAAACCAAAGTCATAATCCTTCAGAAACTCTAACCATCTCCTCTGTCTCATATTCAGCTCTTTCTGATCAAACAGATACTTTAAACTTTTATGGTCACTGAAAACCTCGAATCTTGACCCGTACAAATAATGTCTCCATAATTTCAGAACAAATACCACAGCTGCCAACTCTAAATCATGCGTCGGATAGTTCCTCTCATGAACCCTTAGCTGTCTCGAAGCATAAGCTATAACTTGCTTATTCTGCATCAACACACCACCTAAACCCAACAATGAAGCGTCACAATAAACCTCAAATAGTTCCGACGAACTCGGTAATATCAGAATAGGAGCAGTAGTCAACCTCCTCTTTAACTCTTGGAAACCTGCTTCACATTTTGAGTCCCAAACAAACGCTTGCCCCTTTCTGGTCAACATCGTCAACGATAACGCCAACTTAGAAAATCCCTCAATGAACTTCCTATAATAACCGGCCAAACCAAGGAAACTTCGAATCTCAGCAACAGACTTAGGAGCTTCCCACTTAGATACCGCTTCTATCTTAGAAGGATCAACAGCAACACCACCTCTGGAAATCACATGACCAAGAAAACTAACCTCTTCTAACCAAAATTCACATTTAGAGAGTTTAGCAAATAACTTCTTTTCCCGTAGAACTTCTAAAACCACTCTCAAATGCTCAGCATGTTCTTCTTCAGATTTCGAATACACCAAAATGTCATCAATAAACACCACAACAAACTTGTCCAGGTACGGATGGAAAATCCTATTCATATACTCCATAAATACTCCAGGCGCATTAGTCACGCCAAAAGGCATTACAGAATACTCATAATGTCCATACCTTGTTCTGAAAGCAGTCTTCTGAATGTCCTCAGTTTTCACACGTATCTGATGATACCCAGATCTCAAATCTATCTTGCTGAACACACTCGCACCAACTAACTGATCCATCAAATCATCAATCCTCGGCAAAGGATACCGATTCTTGATCGTCACTTTATTCAGTTGCCTGTAGTCCACACACAACCTCATAGTACCTTCTTTCTTCTTAACCAACAACACTGGTGCACCCCACGGTGACACACTCGGACGAATAAATTTCTTATCCAACAAATCTTCCAACTGACTCTTCAATTCAGCTAGCTCAACAGCAGACATACGATACGGAGCCATCGATATCGGTCTAGTACCAGGTACCAAATCAATTGAGAACTCAACTTCACGTTCTGGTGGCAATTCATTCACTTCTTCCGGAAACACATCAGGAAAATCACACACCACAGCTAGATCGCCAATCACCAGTTTATCTTTAGCCTCCAAAGTTGCTAACAGCATAAACAACTCTGCCCCATCTGCTACTTCCTCACTCACCTGCCTCGCTGATAGAAACAAACTCTTTCCTTCTTCAATCTCAGGAAATATCACAGTCTTATCAAAACAGTTGATAGAAACTCGGTTAAACACCAACCAGTTCATACCCAAGATAACATCAATCTGCACTAGTGGAAGACACACAAGATCTATCCCAAAATTTCTACCAAAAATACTCAAAGGGCAACTTAAACAAACTGAAGTAGTAGTCACTGAACCCTTCGCAGGAGTATCAATCACCATACTTCCAAGCATCTTAGATATCTCTAACTCAAGTTTCACAGCACAATCCAAAGATATAAAAGAATGAGTAGCACCTGTGTCAATAATAGCTACAAGGGGAAAGCCATTAATATAACACGTACCTCGGATCAAACGATCATCTGCAGAAGTCTCAGAACCCGATAAAGCAAAGACCTTGCCTCCTGACTGATTCTCTTTCTTCGGCTTAGGACACTGGGGACTGATATGACCCACTTCTCCACAGTTGAAACAAGTCACAGTCTTCAACCGACACTCTGCAGCCAAATGACCACCTTTTCCACACTTGAAACACTTCATCTCAGCACTGGTACACTCATGAACACGATGTCCAGCCCGACCACATCTGTAACACTTAACAGGAGCACTAGAGTCTCCCCCACTAGGCCTTTTCATCCCACTCTGCCTCTGGAAACCTCTGCCAGCTGCATACGGTTTTCCACGATCAATCTGATTCTTGCCTTTCCTATCAACTCTCTGCTGATAGCTCTCAGCTCTGGCCTTGGAATCCTGTTCAAAAATCCTGCAACAGTCAACCAGATCAGAAAACACTCTAATCCGCTGATACCCAATAGCCTGCTTGATCTCGGGACGCAACCCGTTCTCAAACTTCACACATTTGGAAAATTCTCCAGCAGCATCACTATAGGGAGTATAATACTTTGACAGCTCGGTGAACTTAGCAGCATACTCAGTAACAGACTTGTTACCCTGCTTCAATTCCAAAAACTCTATCTCCTTCTTTCCTCTAACATCCTCTGGAAAATACTTCCTCAGGAATCTCTCTCTGAACACAGCCCAAGAAATCTCAGCATTACCAGCAGTTTCTAACTCCGTGCGGGTAGCAACCCACCAATCATCAGCTTCCTCTGACAACATATGCGTACCGAACCTGACCTTCTGGTTATCAGCACACTCAGTTACTCTGAAGATCCTCTCTATCTCCTTCAACCACTTCTGAGCGCCATCTGGATCGTATGCTCCCTTGAACATTGGAGGATTGTTCTTCTGGAACTCACTCAACTGACGAGCAGCTCCCATTCCCATAACATTTGGATTCCCTCCAAGTACTCCAGCTAGCATACCCAGGGCCTCAGCAATTGCAGCATCATCTCTACCTCTTCCAGCCATCTCTATTCTGAAAACCCAAACAAGCTAAACAATAAGTACTGATAGGGTTACACAACACCTATCCCGTACAGGGGAAACAGAATAATTACGACTCGACACGACCAACTATGCTCTGATACCACTAATGTAACACCCTTCTAAATACCCCAAAATATTATAATTTAAAATAACAATATATTCATCAGAGTAATTATGCCCCGAAGGGTGTCACACAATCATTTCACCACAATTATCAAAATGTCCTGTCATGCTCATTTATTTAATCAAAATAAGGTTCTTTTGCATAATTCGCAGCGGAATAAAATCCAACATCAATGTAAAGCATGTAACACGATACATGTAAATCACTCAACAACCAATATCAATTAATTAAAACATCCCCTCCCGATGTTACATCTATCAGAGCATGACCCGCTAAAGACGACATTAGACTCCAAAGAATAGCTTCTACTCAACTCACTGCTTGTTACCTGAAAAATAGCTGTGAGGGTGAGTTCCTCAATCAATGTAATAGGCATTATACAACATTATGCAATGTTAAGTAAATAACGCAACAATTCACCCTAACCAGACTACACACTCAATAACGGCAATATTAACTCCAACATCATACTCAACAATAATATATATCATATGTATAATTTTCAAACCATATTCAACATCACAACACAACACAACGATTTACTCACTAATTCCTCACAATGGGAATTAGCTACAGCCCCACAGGCTATGCCATGCATTCACTATGTAATGAGACTCCATGAAATGCGGTACCGACTCTTCTTGAACATACAGTTCAAGCTCACCGATCCCTCCGGATACGGCTACTAAGCTCACTAGTCCCACTCATTGAGATCTAATGACTCACTCACTAATTCCTCACCATGGGAATTAGCTACAGCCCCGAAGGCTAGACTATGCAAGCTAATCATCTAGCATGCAAACATCAACAACAAACCCACAATGGTTCACTCACTAATTCCTCACCATGGGAATTAGCTACAGCCCCAAAGGCTATGCTATACACGCTAATCATCTAGCAATGCAGCATCAATCAACAATTCACAACGGACATAAGCTCACACTCTAAGCCATACAACAGTCCATTCACAACACAGGCAATATATATACATTCACATCATTAGGCATGCCATCATACATCAATCAACACATCATTATCATGTAAGTCAATTAAACACCGTATTAGCACTCTCTACTAATACCTATACGGCTCACAACAGCGGAATACAATCCCTATTACATCACGTGCCAACATAGGCCAGCTCTCAATTACGTACACAACATTAACATATCCATTTTTCCACTCTGCAACATACGATATCCAGTTTCGATGATGACAAAAGACCATCATGCACGTCTATGAACAAAGATTTGAAGGTTTTGAATCGACTATAGGGGGTCAGCTCAAAGCCCCTTGCGTCGACGCATAGGGTCAACGCTTAAGTCACGGGTCGGCGCAAAATGCCTTGCGTCGACGCATGCAGTCGGCGCATGCCCCACGGGTCAGCGCACGCCGACTCTATGGTCGACCGTTCGCGCGCAGACTCAGATTTCTGAGTTATTCCAAAGTTCCGTTAGCTTAACGCATACCCGGTTTTCCGGCCGCTTCCTCATCTAAAACCATCTCTAAAGAAAACAATTTGTCTTGTAAATTGGTAACGCCGATTCAAGTTTTCAATTGGGATTCGTGTCATAGTCTAACATTTACGACTCACACAACTATCGATTCAATTTACAGATTTTAACACAGTTTATCCAACATCAATTTCAGCATATACAGTCCCAATTAGGGTTAAATCGACGGCTTATCACTACCCATTACATATTATCCCATAATACCCATTAATCGACGATAAACCCCCCTTACCTGAGATAATCCGGCAATTCTTTGAGTTCAAGCTCTTCCTCTTCTCCAACTTTCTTCCTCTTGCTCTGCCTCTTCCCTTTTCCTCTTCTCTGCAGTTTCTCTGTTTTTACGTGAAAACACTTCTTTACCAAATGGGATTCTCTTTCCTCATTTCACACTTATATATTTTCCAATAATAATTATTATTCCAAAATAATTAAAATAATCCAATAATAATAATCTAATTATTTAATTAAATTAATGATATCCTATTAATTCAATTTAAATAATTATTTTATTTTATTGGGGTGTTACACATAGCAACCAAGCCCTAGGGACCCCCTTCGTTATGATGCACCATAGAAAAATCAGAGGCCTACTACGGCCACCTGTAGCAGCTGCTACGAGCTATAGCATGCAGGCGTGTTATCTCTTGATTTGTTTCCTTTTTTAGATTAATTTCACCTGTTTTTGAAATTTGGCATGTTTAGATGTGATATTTTCTGATGTAATGACTATTGATCAGTGAGAGATTGATCTCAGTTTAGACTTTTCTATAAAACTCAGAGTTAGTCTTGAGTTTAAGAAGTCAAGTTTTATTTTCTTAAATTTCTACGTGTTTTATTTTCTATTTGTACAAAAAGTCTCCATTTGAGCACTAGATCAAAGCTTAATCAATCAGGTTTACTTATTAGTTTTCAATTCAATTGTTTATCTATTTCAGTTGTCTATTATGAATTTGATTATGAATATCACTTTGATTATATTGTCCCTCACCATAAGTGAGTAGTCCATTAGGGACTAGGGGTCACATAGCTTATCTCATGACTATTTGTATCATCTATCACAAGTCAATTATGAGATTCTCTTGTCCATATTTATTTTAATACATGAGTTCATGCATTCCAACCCTTGTACAAAAGTAAAGTGTTCTTAGGTACCGATCATAGTCTTAAAGGATATGTATCAGTATCTGAGTGCAGGTTTTAAACAAACGAGTTCACTACAGCGAAAGTGCTTGGATGAGTTTGAGAAAAGTTCCAATTTTTATAGTTGAGAAAACTAATGAACCCCTGAAGAATAATATGGTCGAGCGAAAGCCAACGAATTATTCGTCATCGATAGGGAAACACGTTGGCAAAAGCATATGTTGTCCATATTTATCTATTTTCTATAAATTGTGTCAGTGCTCTCGTAATACAAGTGACTCGGATCGTACGGATGTGTCAGAGTAGGAACCATAACCCTAAGTTCTGTTTGTCTCCATTGTGATTTAAGTGATTTTCAATTAAGATTTTTTTTTCTATAAGTGCTTTTTATTTAAAATGTTTTTACAAAATCTCGAACTATTAACCTCTCTAGATATACATCGATAGAACTGAATTCGATATCAATCCATTTGTCCATGTGGTTTGATAATATTTTACTACTTCGCACAACCCTAAACTTGCAGCATGTGGATTTTCGCTATAATCAAAACTGATTACAATTTCTCAAGCACCAAGAAAGAGACTTCTAATGCTCAAACATACGAGTAAGAGACTTTCATGCTCAAGCACACAAGTAAGAGACTTCAAATGCCCAAGCACACAAGCAAGAGCCTTCAAATAGTTAAGCACACAATAAAGAGGCTTCTAATGCTCAAGCACTTAACAAGAGACATCTTAAACTCTAACTTACAATTAAGAGATTGTGAAAAACTACACTTGATATACAATCAGAGGTGTAAACAAAATACAACATAGAGAGTCTCTTTAAGACTTAAGAATTTCTAAGAATATACAAGTGTTGAGGAATTCTAAGTTAAACTTGTGCTTTTTGTTTGACAGAGTAACAACTCTTTTATTGCCATTGGTTCGTTGTTTTTATTTAAGTCTTTAGCTCCTTATATAATGAAGAAAAATATTCATTGAAGAGTTTGCACAAGAGAGTCTTTGAGAAGCGTGATTCAGAGACGTTGAGATGTTTATTGATATGGTTAATACCATCAAAAGCTCATTTGAAATCCCTTTTCTACAAAAGGAATTGTATGTTGCATCCCAGATGTCTTTTGCATATTTTCGCTTATGTCTTCACGTGATCAGAATAAGACAAAATGTACTCAGAGCCTGATAGTGACCTATCAAAGTCTCCTCGGTCCTTGCATTGATTGGATCTTCTGAGTCTGAATCTCCAGAGTATGGATCTTAAGAGGATGACTCTTCAGAGTCTGGATCATTAAAGGTTGACTTCATTCATAGTCTGAGAATTCAGAGTCTGCTCTTCATCTTTTGATCTTTCATAATCTAGATCTTTATATTCTCTTTAAATGTCCATTATCAGTACCAGTACTAGGTTTCTTCAGAAATTTTATTTTATGGTCCTGCAGACTTGAACATTTGTTAGTAAACCATATTGTTCATTAAATACTTTGTTATCATCAAAACCTTAGAGATATGGTACAAACCAATTTTGTTTCAACAACCTCCATTTTTTATGATGACAAACACAAGTATTTAAGAATAATGTTTGTTAATTTAATTAACCAAATTGACTTTAGGATTTAAGGTTTGTAAGCCCCCCTGAGTCTAATAGTCCAAAAGGTGAGGTTTGTAACCTCCCCCTAAGTTCTATCCAGGTTACTTAAATTTTATCATTAAAGCACAAAAATTAATCTTCAAAATTTAAGCAAAAATAGTTCCTAACTATCAGATTCAAGTGCTTAGATACTTATATATATACTCCCCCTTTTGTCATCAACAAATAGAAGAAAGAATAAATGAAGCATAAAAAGATGCTGAAGAAATATAATTTTAAACCAAATAAAAGAGTTGTCACATTGCACAGAAAGATTTCAAAAAAGGTTAGTAATAAAGGACAACAAAGGGTACTAAGCCTAAAGCCTAGGGTATTTTCTTCAAAATTCCCAAGATGGCTTGAATTGGTGTGACACTTATACGGTTAAAGTCTAATTCATCATAATTAGAGCTTGATATTGAGATAATAATGGGGAAGGTATGGTTTTGTCGGAATCTCCTGGTATGTTTATAGGTTGATCAGGTTCAATGATGGTGTTTAGGTGGTTAGGTTGTTCATAATCAGAGATACTCATTGTCATACCCCAAAGTTTACCCTCCCTTTTTCTTATTTCCACATGCCTCATGTGCATACATCAAATCATATCATGCATGACCATTGCATTTGGTCATGAAATCACAAGCATGACCACCTTGTGGTTTATATCTTAACCTTAAGAGTTTACTTTGTTTTGTTTATCAATTAACTCTAATTTCTTGGAGAGTTGGTACTTTTTTATCCTTGTTGTTCATTTAGGTAATCATGCTTCAAATCAAGGCAAGACAAAGGTCTTTTGGAAAAGGGAAATGAAAGTTTGATCATGTGGATTCAAAGATGGTTCATGTGTTTATTTCCATGCCACATCACTCAATTTTCAAAATATCTTCAATACCACTCAACTCCTAATCAATATTTCATCAAGGGAGGCTCATTTCATTATCATCGTGGCTTGAAGTGCAAGAAAACTTCAAATTGGCAAAAAGAGTGCAAGGTGATTTGACCTAATGCCATGCCTTTGGTCCAAACTCCGAAACTCCTTCAATTTTCATCCAAATGCTAAGATTCTTATATCCAAATTGGCCTTTTGGTATCCTCTACAACTTTTATTCAGGGGTCAAACATCAATTCATCCATTTAAGACCTCATTTGTGCCAATGGCCAAGTTGCCAAAATGGGCCAAAACCTTGTCATGACCCCTACTTTCCACCCTTGCCATTTTCAACTAAATTATTCTTTTTACCTCATTAATTTTGCATTATGTTAAGATTGTGTCAAAGATCATTTATCCCAAGTTTGGATCAAAATTCACAAGGGAATCAAAAGTTATGGCATCATGAACATATGACCTCAAAATGACCAAACATGTTGTAAGGTACTTGACCAATTGCCTAGCCCATTTTTCAGGTCACAACCTCAACTTCGCAAGCCCATAAATTTCACCTCAAAGCTCATTTTGGATTGTTTCTTTTTTCATCTCATTCTACTCCACGAGGTGATCATTCGGCTTAAAGAAAATCACAAAACGCGCGAGGGGATTGGATTTGGCCTAAGCTTGAACTTGGTGACGTAAGTTTGTTTTGGTGTGTGACCTATAATGTTAAAACTTGCACAAAACACTTTAGGACCAAATCTCATGCATGCAAACCATTTTCCCATGACCAAACACATATGAGGACAATTTGAAACGACTTGAAAGCTTCCAAAATCACGAGTTTGGTGCGAAACTTTCACATGCTCGGGATCTGAAAATTTCCCACTCAATTCGCATGAATTAGAGACAATTCCACGCGTATTTGGATCCCATTTAATTTACTAAAAAATAGTGGAAGCTATTGAATTCATTTCCAAGATTTGAGAGCCAAAGAAACTCTGCCACCATTGAAGCCCGATACCACTAAAAACCAATCAAGCTCCTTTCCGTTTGGAGCTTTTTTCCTTCCATTTCTTTTGCCCATAGTCCTTCATTGGAATCCTATGAAAGTGTTTGAAGCTTTGCTTTAGTCAGAATCCTTATACAATATAACTATCGGATCCACCATTGTTGACTTCTGAAGCTTCATCCGAACAGGTAGTTACGAGTTACAATCTTGAGCAAACAAGTTACCACACTCTTCACCTTGTTCCACTGATCAAAATCCATAACCTATTGGTCATTTATTTTTAGTATTAACCATTTAATTTTAATTTTAAGAACTAGGGTTCTTCAAGTTTTTAAGCAAATTCTCCCTACTTAGAGCAAATCAATTGCTCTAATGCAAGGATACATGAATGATGAAGTGTTTTGCAGCCGAGCGTTACCACAAGAAATTAATAGGGCATGTTGAAGGCGTAATTAATGAAAGTGCCTTATGGATTGAAAGACTATACCCCACCAAGGGGGGTTTGAAAGAAAGATGAGCCCAAGATAAGCAAGAACTGGGAAAACCACAAGTTACCAGAAGATGAAATCAACAGAAGAAACATGTTTGGTCGAAATCCGTTCTGTCGACTAAACCAGAAATTGGGACCTAAGAAATTCTTGATTGTACCAAATACATAGGGGATTGTGTCGATATAAATACCTGAGCGGGATAAGTTTGAAATTCAAAATGACTAGCAGTTACAAGGAGAACAAGCGCCAAAATATGGAGCAGTTTTTAGATAGTATGGCACGACGTCTGTCTACAGACAGTTATTTTCGAGTAGTTTTTGCTTGTAGACAGTTTCTTTAGTTCATTATAAATAGGGGATCCCACAGAGGACTCCGGGTGTTCACTTTGTACCAAAATCACTTGTAAAAAACTTCACATTCCCAGCGCGAGGAAGCAAGAGTTTTTAAGAGTGCTATGTACGTGAATCACCACATTTACTTCAATGCAACTTCCTTATTTTTCAATTGTTCCCGTTGAACACTTTATTTTAATTTCATTTACGTTTGAATTATCATTTTACGTTGTCGTCTACGCTGTCGACACAAATTCTATTACGATAATAGAATTCACCAAAAGCGCGTTCGTTGTGTATGTCTTTTGAATGTTATAGTGTTGTCGGTCACGAGTCGCCCATAGTCTATAGCATCATCATTTCGTGTGGAAAAACCTTTACTTGTTCAATACTTTGTCAGAAGCCGTTTCTCACAAAGTTAATAGTATGTCGAATTGAACGAGTTACCCTGTTACATTAGCACATGTCTTAGGATCAACTGGTCGATCCTGCAAGTAACCCTTAGTTTTAAGGCTTAGGGAGGACCAACAGTTGTTTACCAATTTCCACAGCAAACACCGAGTCCATGCTTGATTCATGTTAAAAACATGAGTTCATGATGTTGCAAAATCACAAGTTTTGAGGTTAAAGACGAAGTGTTTCACGTGCGTTAGAGCCAAACTCAAATCCTTCCTCCAATTAGAGCGCGTCACCTAGTTAGTCGGCGTGTTTGAATTATTTTATTTTTATTTTTATTTCATTTAATTCCTTTTTCTTCCAAAATTAATTAAAAATAGTTTCCTTATTATTTTTTTATTCTATTTTCTTTCATAATTCCCTAAAAATATTTTCTACCTCATACCATTTTTTGCATTTTTTAAAAATCATTTTTAAATTTAATGCATTTTATTTTTATTTTTCATTTAATATTCTTTTTGAATTTTTATTTTAATCATTTTCAACTATTTTTAACCCCAAGGTTTGAGGCCCATTTACTCTTAATTTTGTTGACCTCCCACATTTTTGTTGGACTTTTGTTTGATACTTTGACTCCTCTTTGACAATTTCCATTTTATTTTATTTATTTAATCAATATTAAATGGTTATCAATTGAATTTTATTTTCTTTTGATGTTGATTTGATAACTTGAATTGAATTTGATTGCTTGGTTGATGTTTTCTTCCTCATCTTAAATCATTAATAGATGGACTTGAGGTTGATCAATAATCTTTGATCCAAAACTGTTGATAGATGATTGTGAATCGCCTTCAATACTTTGCATCAGTGATAGGTTAACCCTCGATGCGCCATATTTTGATTCTTTTGATTTGAGGATATAATGATCCATTATAATTACATTGGTTCCTTTTTTTCACTCTCTTTAATCTCATCTCTCTCTTTTTGTTTTAACCATTATATGACATGTTGTAGGAGATTAACTTTGTGTTAATTCTCTAACATGTCTGCTACATACATTGTTATTGACCAGCCTCAGATAAGTATGGTTTCTACTTAAGTCTACTTACAATTGCTTAATATAGCTCTAAATTGTCCCGACATCATTGACTAGCCATTAACTCCAAACATTAATTTTTGCTCTTTACGTTATTGCTTTTAATCCAAGTCATTTAATTTCAAGTCATTTAAGTTTATGTCATTTAATTTTATGTAATTTACTTAATGCACTTTTATTTTATGTTCCATTGATCATAATACTTAATCCATCTATATTCATTTGTTTCTCTTATCTTGTTTGACTTCTGGCTTGTTAAAAACTTAATGAATCAAAAAATGATAAAGTGATTTGGACCTAATCTTAATCACATGTTTGATCTGGAGTATTGAAGATCTTTTAGACTTTGGACTTGGACTTAGGATTTAGTCCCCTTTGCTTAACTTGGAGTGACATTGGCCTTGAGACCATGTGGACACTCTAACTTGTCCTTGTCTCTATTGAGCTTTTGAGCTTATGTGTTATTTCATCTGCTTTATAGAATTGCATTAATCTGGTTAGGTTTAGTGCACTCTTACACATACATAGATTTCTCTTGGGCTACCCTACAATGAGACATAGGACAGTACACTTTGCACCCACATGACTTTATCTTGGGCTACCTAACAATGATACCCTAGGATAACTTTGTTTGATCATACAAATTTATTTGTTCATCAATCCTTTCCTCTGATGTGGTTTGACCCAATTCACATTGGATCTACTAAATCCCTTCATTTGTATACTTCCCCTGTTGTCTTGTCAAGTGACCATAAGTCCCTTGGTCACTTGATCGGTCTGGCCTCTGTCACCTTGGAGCATTCAGCCTCCCAACAAGATCAAGGCCCTCAATAGAATACAATTTCCCTCAGTAGTCAACCATCTGACTCATCCCCACACATCACTTTTAGGAACCTGTTTTAACGACTTGTCAGTCTTTAACTAGGTTGCATGCCATGAGCCTTAAGCAATAGAGAATGATGAGAGGGGGTCTTCCCTACACTTGTCTATAATATCTCTAAGTACGTAACAAATGATCCAGTTTCTCATAGTATTTTCCTCTATTCATAGACTTTAGTGCAATTCTAGTCAAGTCATTGTCAAGTATGCATCTAGCCCCCTTGTGACTTCCTCTTTTCAAATCCTTTTGGTTTAAACACCATTGCAATATGTTTTTCACTTTAGATACACCTCTTGGTCATTCTCACTTTCTTGGTTATGACACCATAATTCAGGGATGCACCTTCATGGTTAAGCCCCCTTTGTTGTAAGAAATACTTTCATACACAAGTTGTTTCTCAATATTGTGTGGTTGTGTTTCATAGTTCGTTAAAGTGTGTTTATGCTGCTTATCTAGAAGCATCTAGTCAAACACTTGTATTCCTAAAACTCTTTATAATTCCTCAAGTCACTTGTTTAGGCTTGTATACTTGAGAGGGCTAAGAGGTTGTTAAACTCTTAGACATTTTTGTAATTTGTTGAGATTATTGGATTAAGTCCTTATTGAAGGCGAAATCACCTTGGCCGGGTGGATTGGAGTAGCTTTGAACTTCAAGCGAACCAAGATAAACTCTTTGTGTTGTTAGCATTTATTTTTGTGTGTGTGGTGTTGCAAAAAGTTTTTGATTACTCTGAAAACAATTCAAATCCCCCTTTCTTGTTTTTCTCTACCTTTAATTGGTATCAAAACTTAGGCTCTGTTATTGATTTTTGAATCAAACACTTAACCGTGTAGAGAGACCTTGGGTGAGAAAAACTTCATGGCTAGCACAAATGAAAGAGATAGCTATAATGCAAAACCTCCATTTTTTGATGGAGAAAATTTTGACTATTGGAAGGACAAAATTGAAAGTTTCTTCCTAGGCTCTGATGTTGATATCTGGGATATTGTTACAAATGGTTATGAACCACCCATTTCTGCAATTGGTATCTCTATTCCAAGAAGTAAAATGAGTGATGATCATAAGCATGATTTCAAGAATCACCATAAAGCAAGAACCATTATGTTAAAATCTATTTCCTACAATGAGTACGAGAAGATAACCAACAGGGAAACAACCAAAGAATTTTTTATCTCTTTGAAAACGATGCGCAAAGGCAACAATCAAGTTAAAGAGCCTAAGGCTCTGGCCTTAATTCAGAAGTATAAAACCTTCAGAATGGAAGATGATGAAGCCGTTGAAGTGATGTTCACAAGGTTCCAAACCTTGGTTGTAGGACTCAATGTTCTGGACAAAGGATACTACAACAGATCACGTCAAGAAGATAATCATAAGTCTTCCCAAGAAGTGGAGACTTATGGTTACTGCTTTGAAGTTATCCAAGGATCTGAACAGCATAAGTCTTGAAGAACTTATCAGCTCCCTCAAAAGTCATGAAATAGAGCTAGAAGAAGATGGACCTCAGAAGAAAAACAAATATGTTGCTCTAAAGTCTAGATCAGAAAGAAGAAAGTCAGAAAGGAACAAAGCCTTTCAAGCTGAAGAGGAAGAATATGATGACTCTAAGAATGAAGACTCTAATGATGAAGACTCTAATGATGAAGAAGAATGATCTCTTCTTTATAGAAGAATCAAACAACTCTAGAGAAAAATAAAAAACAACTTCAGAAGGCCCAAACAGAAGGGAGAACGTCCAAATTCAACCTTCAGAGGCAGACCTAACAAGAGAGTGACGTGTTATGAATTCAAAGAGCCTGGATACTACATAACTGAATATCCTTAGCTAAAGAAGGATAACTCTAGAAAGGAAATCTTCAAGAAGAACTCTTTCAAAGTAAAGAAGAAAGAACTCATGGAAACATGGGACGACTCTGAATCTAAAGCGTCAGAATCTGAATTTGAAGAGGAGCAAGCAAACGTAGCATTCATGGCCGCTACCTCTGAAAGTTCATCTGAAAGAGAGTCTGACTCTGAAGAGGTATTATCTGACTTTTCTCATTCTGATCTGGAAGCCTGTTTGTCAGAATCTCTGAGCTTGTATCAGAAGCTTCAATAGAAATTCAAGAACCTGAAAAAGGTTCATGAAGAGACTGTTGAAGAGTGTAATAAGCTTGAGAAAAAAGTTTCTAAACTCAAATAAAATAATATTATTCTTGAAAAATAAAATGAATTTTCAACCAAGAAATGTTCAAAACTTGAAGAAACTCTTTCTAAAGATCCACCTACTTCTGACACTATCATATACAAATATGAAAAAGCTTTTCAGACATTTTTAAACAATGGTCTAGAAAGAAGCAAAACGGCTTCTATGATCTATGGTGTAAGTTATAATAGAAAAAAAGGAATTCGTTATGACTATGATGAAGATGATCTAAGACCTTCTATAGAAAACAAATCAAAATCTCCTTTTTCTTATCATTATACACCTGCACTAACACAAAAGTTTAATAATGCTAGAAAACCCAAAGTTTTCAGAAACTCTAGGAGAACTAATCCTAAAGGACCCAAAATATTATGGGTACCAAAAGATAAAATAGTGTATGTTGCAGATATCTTATGCAGCAGAGTTAAAACACCAATCATGGTACCTGAAACTTAAAGATGTTGGTTTTGTAGGCTTTGGAGGAAATTAGAAAGGGAGAATCAGAGGATCTGGAATAGTTTCTCTTCCCTCTATTTCTGATGTCCTTTATGTTGAGGGATTAATGCATAACTTGTTATCCATAAGTCAATTAAGTCATAATGGGTATGATATAATCTTTAATCAAAAAATGTGCAAAGTTGTTAATTAGAAAAATGGCACAGTCCTTTTCATTGGAAAGAGGAAAAACAACATTTATAAAATAAGACTTCCAGATTTGAAAACTCAAAGCGTAAAATGCTTGATGTTTGTAAATGAAGAGCAATGGGTGTGGCATAAACGCTTGGGTTACATTCGCTTGAGGAGGATTTCTCAGCTAAATAAACTTGGGTTAGTCAGAGGCCTACCTAAGTTGAAGTTTTTTTTCAGATGCTCTTTGTGAATCATGTCAAAAAGGTAAACTTTATAAAACCACTTTCAAAACTAAAAATGTTGTTTCTACCTCCAGACCTCTAGAACTTCTACACATTGATCTTTTTGGACCTGTTAAAACAACGTTAGTCAATGGTAAGAAGTATAGACTTGTCATTGTTGATGATTATAGTCATTGGACATGGGTAAAATTCTTAAGGCACAAGAATGAGTCACATTCTGTGTTTACTAGTTTCTGTTCAAAAGTGCAAAATAAATTTGAATCTAAAATCATCAGAGTCAGAAGTGATCATGGTGGCGAATTTGAAAACAAACTTTTTGAAGAAATTTTTGACTCTAATGGAATATCCCATGATTTCTCCTATCCTAGAACTCCATAACAAAATGGAGTTGTAGAAAGGAAGAATAGGACTCTCCAAGAAATGGCCAGAACCATGATCAATGAAATTAATGTAGCTAAGCAATTTTGGGCAGAAGCTGTGAATACAACATGTCACAATTAGAACATAATCTCTATCAGACCTATTCTGGAGAAGACTCCTTATGAATTGTGCAAGGGAAGTGTAGCGGGGTTTTCGTTACCTTTAGGTTTATTGACTAAACCAAAAGTGAACATACAATTCGAGTCGCCACCGCACTTTTATTTGTCCAAAGGAAAGGCTAAAAAGCGAACAAAATCCAAGTAATAAGTTTTTTAAATCAAAAACTAATAAAAATGTGAGAGATCTAGGTAAGGGGGTTGGTTATGAAATGGGAAGGTTTTACGCATCCAAAACATCCTTAGTACTCTAAGGGAACCCTTTTTGCAAATATGTGTTGTAGGTTGGTATTTGTGAAAAGACTTGTACAAAAGATTGGGGGGATGAGAAGAGAATAGATTATATTTACAAATTTTGTTGTTTGAATGGATGAACCCATTGCCTACGTACCATCACAACGGAGGATCCAAACCTCGTAGTTCGGGGTAAAAATCTCAAGGATTGGTGAATTGATTTGACCAAAAGCCTTAAGGTCTTTTGTTATCAAAGGGAGAAAACTAAACCTAAACCAACAATCCACCATGTGAGGAAGGCTTCAACATACTAGTGAGGGGTTAACCCTATAATAAGCATGGAAGACTTATAATCCAATCACTAAGGATGAGGTGAGATTTACATCAACCGCTATGATAACTCAAACGTATGACTAATGTTTTTGAAAGGTTTTAACAAGTGGCCATTGGAACCACAAAACAACTTGAAATGAGTTATATTTACAAGTTAGATTTATTTACAAAATGAAGTCAAAGTTGGATTAAGATTTATTCATAATGAGTATTGATGAAAATGGTTTTGAAAAGTCAAAGGCTTAAGGCCTAGGTTTCTAATTTGAAACAAAGTCAAGGTTTGAAGAAAAAGATTTTTGGCCTGGTTAGAGTGGGGAAGAAGAAGAGAAGGGCTAGTCCTAAAGCATACAAAGATAAGAGGGGAAAGATAAACCCTTGGAGTTCCTTTTCTTGGAATCATAGAGATGATTCAAGATGCTCCTTTCCTTTTGGACTTAGCAAACAATCAAGCAATCAAACAATTTGAATTCAAGATCCTAGGATCTCCAATTGACTTGGCTCTTAACTTGGCTACTCATGACAATGGTCCTCTTTTTATAACCTCAAAGTGGGATCCCTATCAGACACAAGCAAACATCAAAAAGTTCACAACACAATAAAGGGAATGGACAAAGAATAAGTTTGGAGAGAACACCTTTGAAGTCAACTTTGGATTTTAGCATTCTAAAGGCATGAGGCCTAGTTTCTCTTCAACAAATTTTGAATTATAAAGGCATGAGGCCTAGTTTCTCTTGAAATCCTTTAAGCATAGGTAAGTCCTAATTCTAAGTCCTTTCTCCTTTTGCATTTGGTTCACACAAAACAAACACAAAACAAACACAAGATAGCAATATATTTATATACAATAATGGGCTCAAATGAGCAAAAGAAAAATGACATAAACTTAAATTTGTGCTCAAGTGAGCAAAGTGAAAATCAATATGAATAAATGAGCAAGAAATAAATGACATTAAAAGTAAATGACAAGAAATTAAATGCTCAATTTAAAGTTAGTAGTTAGTAAAGTTATGTTAGCTTGTCATAAGACAACGTAACGCTATGTTAAGCAATCGTAAGTGGACTAATGTAGTAGTCACACCTATCTGAGATGGTCAATAAAAATATAGGCAAAGAAACACAAGTTAGAGATCATGACTAGTAAGCCAAGCTCCATAAACTTGCCATGCCAAAACAAAAGGGGAATGGTCTTGTATTGACTTTAGGTTATTTGCTTGACCAAGAAGCAACCTATCTTGGACACAAAACAACTCACTTGATCATGGATCAAGTTGAGTTTGGTTTGGAGCAAAGAAGGTTAAACTTCTCATTTGTCAAGACCAACCATAAGACTTTAACTCATTGGCCATTTATGGAAAGAAAGGGATGAAGATGAAAGGGAGGGGAAAAGAAGACAACCACCAAATCTAATTGATCAAATGTGAACTAAATCATCATCAATCAACACCAAACAGAAAAGAAATGAAGATAACAAGTCAACAAGTCAACAATATTTTTTTGTATTTTTTTGAATAAAAATAAAATGCAAATAAAAAATAAACAAATAAAGTCAAACCTCAAATTCAGTTCAAATCAACTTCCAAGAGTCCAATTAAATTCTCATAGGTTCAACATGGTCAAACAAGCTTTGACTAATTTTCTCATCAAATTTTGAAATCAGAAAGTAATTAAAAACAATTAAAAATAGCACAATAAGAATTAAAATCTCAAATAAATCTCAAATTAAATAAGAAATTGATGAGACTATTTTTTATTGACTTATCATGATCCATAGATACTAGGAAAATATTTTTGGATTTTTCAAAAGTCAGAAAGTATTTTAAAATGAATTAAAACTATTAAAAATCAAATAATCCATGAAAAATATCAAATGAAGTCACAAAAATAATTAAAAATCAAAATATGAAACTAGATTTTTCAAGAATTTTTTTGGAATTGGTCTCATATTTTTATGACTTCAAATGATTTTTTTTTGAATTTTTGAAAATCAAATGAATTAACTGAAAATAAAAGAAAATTGAATAAATGGAAAAAACCACAGCCACACGATGGAGCTCATTAATTGACGTGGGATGGATAGATGGTCCAAATCACGAGGAACACGGTATATACAAGTCAAGTGCGCCACAACAATGAATTAAAATAAGTAATTACAATGGATGATCAAGATTAAAACGTGGCACCTAGATCCAATGGTCCTGGTCAGAACACGTGGTGGTGGTGGTGGAAACCATCATCTTCTCCGGCCAGACAACTAATTCCAGCCACTAGTTGCAGGAAAATGAACTTTAATGAAAATGGAAAACAAGGATATGAAATTGAAGCTCGTGTGATGGAAATCATCAATGTACCATTGGATCTTCTTCACTCTTCCTATATTGAGAGAAACGTGAAGAAGAAGATCATGGTGTTCAAACTATAAGCTCATGAAATGGTGAATTGAAAGCACCAATGGCTTGCCTCAAGTGTGAGGACTTCAGAAAACTACACAAACACAAGTATGCTACATTGAATTGAGAGTTCTAGATCCAAAAAGTTTGAATGTATACCTCTGAATTGAAGTACTTCAGGCCACAAATCCTTCAAGATCCTTGCTCCTCTTTGATCTATGGATGTAGGGGAAGTGAAAGGCTAAGGAATTAGGCTTTGAAGATCAGCTAATGATGCTGAATTTCAAACTCGAAAGTGAGAATTTTTTTTGAACAATTCCTTTGGTATGGATATGGTTTCAATGCTGCAGCAATTCAGATCTCCAAAAGGTTACCAAATGAATGAGAGGGAACCTC
Organism: Lathyrus oleraceus; assembly: GCF_024323335.1. NCBI lineage: Eukaryota > Viridiplantae > Streptophyta > Magnoliopsida > Fabales > Fabaceae > Lathyrus > Lathyrus oleraceus. The sequence goes on from NC_066581.1 coordinate 405,412,136, forward strand.
TATTTATAGCTGAATGCATCAGCTGATCACACTTCTTTCATGTGCATGGAAAATTGAAAATTGGATGCATGGGCCTGTACAGGCGTGTGGGAGACCCAATGATGATTGCAGAAGTTTGCTGAGTTCACATGGAAAGGATTTGGACATGTACATGAAATGCAATCAGCTTGCATACCAAGTTATAACATGAAATATCCAAAGTGCACATATATGAAAAGAATTTCGAAACTCATAAATGGTAGGTCCAAACAAGTAATATGAGTAATGGTTGGAAATCCCTTGGAATAAGGAACAAAAGTCATGTTGGGCAAAAATTCATTTGGCATGTGCAAATTAATGAAAACTGGCTGTGAAAATTCAGGTACAAAACATATTCAAAACACTTTGAAAAATTTCACCAAAAGCAAGCTTAATCAAACCCCTCTGTTTTATGATGCAAGCTTCAAATGAGAAAACCTCCAACATAAAAGTTGTATATATTTTCAATATGATCAATTTAGACTCAAATTTTTCATAATTTGGATTTTCTATGACAATGTTATGGGCATTTGAAGTTGGGTACTTTTTCAAATTCAATGAATTAGGTCCAAGATGACCTATAATGTCTTGTATTATCAAATGTATTCATTTTAGGATTATGAAATTTTATATAACATGAAATTTTAAGTAGACATCTCAAGCTTTCCAATGCATTTGGTCTCACCTCAAAATCATAAAATTTAAGGAAGTTATGCCCTTTGTGAGTTGACCCAAAATTAGGGTTTCAGTCAAAATGACCTATAATGTCTGGAAATGAATGATGACCTTCCATGTTTCAAATGTATTTTTGATGAACATGAAAGTTGTTTATATGGTTCTTAGTAACATTGTTTATCTTGGGGCATCTTCATTTGACAAACACATCAAAATTTATATCTCAGTGATCCTCAGTTTAGTCAGATGACTTGACTGGTCAACTTTTCAAGGTCAAACTTCCAATCTTGATGAATAAATGATTGAGGATCCTCAAATATGCTCACATATTCATGAAATGATGAGTTAAAGAACTTCCCTTGATTAAATTTGATCATAGGTTGAGTCTGCTTCGTGGGCAAGGCACAATCAAAGCACAATGAAATTAGAGTTTCCTTGGGAAACAATCCTCAAGCCCCCTTGGGTTATCTTGATCAAATTGGTAAATTGAGACACTTGGGAGACATATATGATGATTAGGAACTTTGTGTACCATTGTCATGCTTTTTCTCATCTTCATCTAGCCATTTCATTGGGCTTAGGAGCCTCCTAGGAGCATTGGAGCACATGATCACTTGAGCTTCAAAACAAAAAGAGTTAGTGATATATTTTTGTGCTTTTGGTTAGTAATTAAATAGGAAAGCAAAAATATACAATACAAACATGCTTGGTGGTCTCAAAACACTCAAACAAGTCCCAACCCTAGGGTTAAGGAGCCAAACATGCTATGATCCTTGAGGCAATGCACTTGTGCAATAACATGATACCATGAGGGATCTTAGGGTCAAAATTAGGGTCTTACATATGCCCCTATTTAAGGTCGTTCTAGCCGGAGATATGAAGGTTAAAATCTTCGTCTCGACGAGATAGAACGAGCTTAAATAATAACAAAGAGACGAATTTTGGTCCCTAAGAGACCTCATGATGCAAATGTATGCATGCAAAATAAAATCTTCATGGTGAATAATTGCCACAAAGGAAAAGAAATCAGAAGAGACTGAAAAATACATAGGAGTAATACACTCACTAGGGAGACAGTGACTCTGGGGGGAAATAAGGTAAGAATGCATGAGCAGGTCACGACTTGAAAACTTGTTGGGAGACATGAAGGGATTCCATGAAAATAAATCGATGGAAAGACTCGAGATGACGCAAAGATGCATGTATTGGGGAAAATGCCAATACAGTAAAACTATCCACAAAGGATACATCGGATAAAATTCAGACTCAGACGGGGATGTCCACAAAGGACTTTAGCTGAGGAAGAAACAACAAGATATTATCGGTTACTGGGTAATAAACTCAAAGAGAGACATATCATCAAAAGACCGGTTACTGGGTGAGAAAACAACACGCTCAGGGAGAAAGAGTATCTAAGATCGGTATAAGGGTGAAAGATATCAATCATCCGAAACATCTGAGGAGGACCCTAAAGGCATATCTCAACTCAGGAAAATCTGACTCCATAGGGGACAAAAGTCATAATAGGGAGCAGAAGAAAGGAACACCAGGGATACCGGTTACTGGGCATATAATAGGTGACCAACCAGGCGTGAATTGGGAACATATCCAAGACACCCATCATCCGAAAGGAGGGATGAAAAAGCAAGCTCGACTTAAAGGATGGACATTTGATTCCACAAGGAAATACGACTCTTACTCGATTGAGAAGAAAAAGACTTCAACTGAAGAGCGCATGAGACATATTATCTATTACCGTCATAACGTAGATAACATACTCGCATGGAAGATTATCCACAACCGGTTACTGGGTTAATGAAGGATAAATCAACCGAAAAGAAAGTACATCAGGATATCGGTTACTGGGTATATAATGATGACCAATCAGCAGGAGAGACCATCATTACCAAACAAAGGGTAAATGAAAGATGACTTGTCGGGGATAAATTGCATGACAAAAGTAATTATCCAAGAGATATATCACCGGTTACTGGGTGGTATACTAAAAAACGAAGGAATATCAATAAGGGTTACTAGGTAAAGATAACCAACAAAGAGGGGATTACATCTACCGGTTACTGGGTAGAAAACCACATAAAATAGGACTTATAACTACCGGTTACTGGGTAGAAGGCCACAAGATCCGCTGGGGAAAAGATGAACAATTACTGGTTACTGAGCGATTGAACAAATGTACCTCAGGGAACTACAAGGGATAACAAGAAAGGAATCAATCTAGGAACAAACTAGAAAGCCACAATCAAACAAGACTCAATCCGATGAGGATGTAACTCAGGGGAGTAATTCCATCCCGGTACACAACTAGGGAGGAAACTGAAACAATAATCATCCACGAGGACATAACTCAGTGGGGAAGAAAGAAGAAACGATAGACACTTTCTGCCTATGGGGCTGACTCTATATGGAGAGATCAGACACAAACATCTGCTTGGGGAAGAACATTTCACCAATAGCAGCGGATAACAAGCAAAGATATATGGCAAAGAAATGCAATCATGAATGCTATGATTATGCATGTATATACATGATTTGTGTATGATTAATGCTGACAGACAAACATATCTAACACAAACGAGTCAGAGAATCATGAACCGACACCCGACACAACATCTCAACAAGAAAGGCAAAGCCTACTGGAGAGCTTATTTTGGGAAAAAACCCGAGCAGGATGAAAAATAAGTCATCGGGGATATCAAACACTATCCCAAAGCTACACTCGCTGAGGATACAAAGAAGATGTATTCAGGAGCATCGAAAGAGGATGACCAAACAGAGATCTCAAACTCTGGTTGGGATAGGTGGTTGAATAATAGTAAGATCCGCCAGAGAAGAAACTCTACTGGGGAAGCTTATCAAGGACTGATATGAAACTCCGTGGGGAACAACCACCAACCAGATGCACATCAATTAAAACACTCCCTTCTATCTGCTGGAGAGGAAACTCTGCTAAGGGGAGAAATAGCATTTTTCTCCACTGGGGAAGGAAATAAACATCTTTAACACCGACTCTCAATGCTAGAAGAAATCTTCAGACCTGGAGAAGATACCAATCGTCAAACTTGGATCAGGCAACCCTACCGGGGATAAGCTGCAAATATTCTCGACGGAACTACCCTGACTGAGGAAATCGGAAATGAATCCTTCGTCAACAAGCGACATGCTAGGGATGAAAAGGGAAACAAGCCCTTCATCAATTGCTCTAGGCAACTTCCTATTAAGGAGACAACTATCAAGAAAGATAGCTCTGCAGGGAACACATGCTTACTCCGCTGGGGACTTCTACTCATGCTGGGGAAAGACAAACTTCCTCGTGAGTAGATAGCATACCAACTTTTATCAATCTATAAGGGATTTCAGGTCAGTCCACACAAGGGACGACAACCATACAATTGATAAAACACAAATGATAGTGCCTGATATAGAGGGATACACAACTCTAAAAGATCAAGGCAAGAACTGGAACAGAAGGGATCACCCACTGATCAACCATACAACCAATCATGGATTACTAAGACTCTGCGGGGGAAACAAACATATATGCATAAACAAACTATCTGGGAATGCGTTGGGTGAACATCCACAAATTCTGCTAGGGGAAACTAATCCAATAAGATAGATCAATCCACTGTTATCAAAGAGAACCTCTCGTATCAGACTCTCTGGAAAGCTATATCATTCTTTCCGCGCTCGCTGGGGAGACATTTGAAAGCTGATGAAGAGGATATAAGAATGCCAGAATATTAACAAATGTCTTACCCTTTGGTGATCATACTATCCTTGGGAAAGCACTGAAGACATCCCACTTATCCTTTCAATCATTGTGAATTTTCATTTTGTTTAAAACAGTTTATTTATGAAAACTTTATTTGTTTAAAACAATGATATTTATCAATTAAAACATGCAAACATTTGTTACACAGAAACAAATAAGAGTGCCAAGAATTGGATAAAGGCTCAAATTTATTTAAGAGAATGGTAGTCTGCAAATGGCGAGACTCCATGGATCTTTACAAATTTTGAAATTGGTGATATACATGGAACAAAGGGCTATATTGAATATAATGACCGTTTCTCCACCAACTCTGAATCCACTGTATTCGAAACTTCAGTTGATGACTGAGCGAGAATCTTTGACAAACAACAGTTGTAGAACAAAATCTTGTTTGGATGCAGTTACTTGCCAAATCCCTAATTTTGGCCTAGATTGCCCCAGGGTGAGGTACTCAATCTAGCGGGATATATATTTATTATTTTTTCATGTCTCAAACTTTTGCCTGGACCGCCCTTTCGGGTTTTCAATCCACCGAGATGCTCATTTTTGCCTAAGCCGCCCTTTCGGGTTTTCAACTTAGCAAGCTATTCTGTTTTTATTTTTAGGCGAAGTATTTCTTGACTGCATATGAATTCACAGGACGAGTGAAATCCTCCCCATCCATAGTTGTAAGCAACAAAGCACCGCCTGAAAAGGCTCTCTTAACAACGTATGGACCTTCATAGTTTGGAGTCCACCTGCCCCTGGAATCGGGCGCAAATGACAAGACTTTCTTGAGCACGAGGTCACCTTATCGGAACACACGAGGTTTGACCTTCTTATCAAAGGATTTCTTCATCCTTTGTTGATACAACTGACTATGGCACATGGTAGTTAATCTCTTCTCTTCAATCAAATTCAGTTGGTCATACCGACTCTGAACCCATTCAGCCTCAGTCAACTTGGCTTCCATCAAGACTCTCATTGATGGGATCTCGACATCCACAGGGAGCACAACCTCCATGTCATATACAAGGGAGAAAGGGGTTGCCCTTGTTGAAGTGCGGACAGATGTACGATAGCCATGCAAAGCAAACAGCAGCATCTCATGCTAATCTTTGTACGTAACAACCATCTTTTGAATAATCTTCTTGATGTTCTTGTTAGAAGCCTCAACAACCCCATTCATCTTGGGTCTATAGGGAGAAGAATTATGATGTGCAATCTTGAACTCGCTACACAACTCTTTCATTATCTTATTGTTCAGGTTGGATCCATTATCAGTAATGATCTTGTCTGGCACACCATATCGGTATATGAGTTGGTTCTTGATAAACCTCACAACCACCTGCCTGGTCACATTTGCATATGATGCCGCTTCAACCCACTTAGTGAAGTAATTAATGGCTACGAGAATAAAACGGTGACTGTTTGACGCCTTAGGTTCGATCATGCCAATCATGTCAACGTCCCACATGGAGAAAGGCCATGGAGAGGAAATAACATTCAGAAGTGTCGGGGGAACATGAATCTTATCTGCATAAATCTGACGCTTGTGGCATTTCTTCACATATTTGCAGCAGTCAGACTCCATTGTCAGCCAATAGTAGCTTGCTCTCAACATCTTCTTTGCCATTGCATGTCCATTGGAATGAGTACCGAATGAACCCTCATGGACTTCGGTCATCAACAGGTCTGCTCCGTGTCTATCCACGCATCTGAGCAGAACCATGTCAAAATTCCTCTTGTAAAGCACATCATCATTAAGGTAGAAACTGCCAGATAATCTCCTCAAAGTCTTCTTATCTTTAATAGATGCCCCAGACGGGTAAGTCTGACTTTGAAGAAAACACTTGATATCATAATACGACGGCTTATCATCTTTCACCTCCTCGACTGCAAACACATGAGCTGGTCTGTCCAAGCGCATCACGGTAATATTTGGAACTTCATTCCAATAATTGACAGCAATCATTGAAGCAAGCGTAGCGAGAGCATCCGCCATCCGATTCTTATCTAGAGGAATATGATGAAAGTCAACTCTAGTAAAGAAAGTTGAAATCCTCCTCGCATAATCTCTGTATGAGATGAGGCCTGTCTAATTCGTCTCCCATTCACCTTTAATCTGATTAACAACAAGGGCCGAATCGCCATAAACATCCAGATGTGTGATCCTAAGATTAATACATTCTTCCAAACCCATAATACAGGCCTCATACTCCGCCATATTATTCGTGCATTTGAAAGTTAGCCTTGTTGTAAAAGGAAAATGTGTGCCTTGAGGAGTAATAATCACTGCCCCAATACCATTTCCATACTGATTGACAGCACCATCGAACACCATACCCCATCGGGAACCAGGCTCTGGCCCTTCATCGAGCATAGGCTCATCAAAATCTTTCATTTTCAAATACAGATTCTCTTCATCAGGGAAGTCGTATTACACAGACTGATAATCTTCAATTTGTTGATGCGCTAGATGGTCAGCCAAGATACTACCTTTAATAGCTTTTTGAGCTCGATACTCAATATCATATTTGTCGCATTACGCGAAAAACCGGCGGGAAAACAAAACAACAGAGTCGCCACCGTGCGTTATTTATCCCAAAAGAGGGAAATGAAACGCTCGAAGTAAACCTGGAAAGAACATGGTCTCGCGATCAAAGTAAGATGGGATCGGGAGTCGGTTATGCGAAGGGAAGGTATTAACACCCCTACGCATCCGTCGTACTCGACGGGATCCACGCACAAAAGGAAGGATAAAGGTTGCTAAAAACTGCTCAAACATCACACACTGGCTGAAAGAGACACAGAAAGACAAAAGAAACTAACTCGGCAGGATATCGCATCCTGGGCCTACGTAGTCTGTCAGGCACATACATCAGAGTCGACGTAGTTCGGGACAGGGGAAACGTGCTCGCTAGGATGTCGCATCCTATGCATACGTATCTTCTCGGACTGGAGAAGAATCAGAGCACTCGTAGCTCGGCTAACACACGCCAAACAAAACACAAACACAAACAGGAAACCGACTGCCAATCGCTGGACTTACGTCAGACTCCACACAAACAGGCAAACATGGAAACCGAATGCCAATCGCTGGACTTACATCAGACTCCGAACCAACAAACATACACGGGAAACCAACCGCCAATCGCTGGACTTACGTCAGACTCCAACAAGCAAACCAGACACAGGAAACCAACTGCCAATCGCTGGACTTACGTCAGACTCCAACACACACAAAGGGTTGAAAAAGAAAAAGGGCGCCCGGAGAGATAAGCTCATCTCCTACCTACGTACCTCATCTGGTATGAGGATCAGGGCGACGTAGTTCCCCTACGCAGGGAAAGAACTTCTAACCTAACCAGAGACTGGGAAATGACAAACTAGAAGGGAGACTAACTCGAGCCTAATAGTTATCATGAAAATTCACCATGGTCCTAGGTTGAAGTTTCTATCTAACTTGCATAGGGAGCAAGCTATCCTAAACAGCACAAGCAAAGCAAACATACACACAAATAGCACACACTATATACAAACAAAGTGGGCTCACACAAGGCTAGGCTGTGAAACACAAGCCAACTAGAATCGGGTGTAATTAGCTCTTAACCCTAACATTGAGAGTTAGGGTGACGCAGATGAAATGGGAAGTGAGGGTAAGACCTCACAGCTCTTATCCCTGGCCTGGGAGAGCTTCTGACAAATGAAAGTGTGGGAGTTCAGAAAGTAGGAACTCTTCTCCACATTTGACTGACTCAACAAAGATCTTGGGTTAATATCCCCAATGCATCAACACAAGGTGTGAGCAAAGTGAATGACTCACTGAATAGCAGGAGATGGATTGCACATCTCTTTTATCTGCCCATTGCCTCTTAGAGGTCTTTTCCTGCTTGGCACAAAGATAAACAAACACAAGCATTGCCTCTTAAGGAGGGCTTCAGACAGGTGCCTGCCCAAGTAACAGGACAGGTCTTCCAGACTACATGAAGTCAGAGAGTTATACCTCAAATGGTTAAGCAACCAAGCAAAAGCAAAAGCAAGTTCAAAAGAACTTAAGCAACTTATGTACCTTGATGAAGATGCAGAAGTGGAACAGCTTGATTCAGGCCATGAAATGCACAAACAGATGCTCCAGAGTGTTTGTATGGATGAATGGATGAAGAATGAAAGCTTAATCGTGCTTGATCTCTCCAGAAATTGCAACTGCCATGGATGATCTTCAAGTTCTAAACAGCTTCCAACTGCACGAAATCCTCTGGATCTTGCTTCAACAATGCTCCACAATGCTTCTAGATGATGAAGGAATCAAGAACCATGCAATGTGTTTGGAGAAAATTGAAGAAAAAAGTGAGAGAAAAAGTGTGAGAAACTAGATCTAGATCTGAATTTTGATTGTGTTAGCAGAAAAACAGTTATGCTTAGCTATATATATGCTGTGTTAATCATGTTGTTAATCACAATTAAGCATTTGGCAAGTGGATTAGGGAAAAAAAGGTGTGGATGCAAATTTGGATAATGCACCTTATGCATGAAAGCTCAATGGAACAGTGCATGAATTGCCTTGGAATTTCACTTGAAATATTATTTTGGAGCCAATGCAAGTGTTGGAATGATCAAACAATGCTTCATTTTCAAATTTGAACTTTTCCCTCCAAAATTCAAATGAAAAACCAAAAAAAAAATGTGATGAGAATGCATGGCATGTGATGTATAATTTGGATAGTAGAGGTTAAAACATGAATGTACAAAAAAGAACCACTCCATTTGGCCCTATGGTTTGAAAGTTATGCATGTTTGAAGTTCCATGTTCACTTGGCCATGATTGATCCATATCTTTTCAACCATACATGAGAAATTCATGATCTTGGACTTTTTGGAAAGGAGAGAGAAAGATCTTCAACTTTCATGTTGGACAAAATTTCATTTGAAGCTTTCTTGATGATGTAATCTTGAGGAGAAAACCTTTCCATTTTTGGCAATTTCTAATTACAGGTCACTTACTATTTTTGGAAAGTTTTGATCTGACCTCAAATCCTTCAATGTTGACGTTTGAAATGTCAAATGAGACTTGTATGGAAATGAATGAAGTATTTCTAATCACTTCCCACCTCCAAATCCAACAGTTGACCATGCAGTTGACTTTGGTTGACTTTCTAGGGTTTCAGATGAATTGATCAATGACTGATGAGCTTTGAACCTTCAATGCTTGACCAAACCACTTCAAAATGATCCTTGAATCATATGAACTAAATATACCAACCCTAGGGCTTTGATTCCATAGAAAATGCACTTGCTTGCTTACACAGCTGAATCTTCTGACCAGTCTGATTGATGACATGCAATGAACTATGTAATGAACAATGCAATGTTAATGACCTAAAATGAAAATGTATGTACAAAATGGGAGGTGCAAATTTGAGGTTCTACAATATTCAGACAACAACATCTGCCACCGGGCAATTCTCCCAGTTAAAGCAGGCTTCTCAAAGATATACTTGATTGAATCCATTTTGGATATCAACCAAGTTGTATGATTCAACATATACTGGCATAAACGTTTAGTAGCCCAAGCCAAAGCACATCATGTCTTCTCAAGCACCGAGACTCACAGTCAGTGAACTTCTTACTCAAGTAATATATTGCATATTATTTCTTTCCTGATTCATCTTGCTGACCAAGGACACAACCCATGAAGTCATCAAGCACAGTCAAGTACATAATCAACGGTCTCCCTTCAACAGGCGAAGACAGAATCAGAGGCTCAGACAAATACTCTTTGATATTGTCAAAAGCTTTCTGGAAATCCTTGGTCCAATCATGACGCTGATCTTTCCGGAAGAGCTTGAACATAGGCGCACATGTGGCAGTTATGTGGGATATAAATGTAATTCAAGCGGCCAAGAAAACCTTGGACTTGCTTCTCAGTTTTGGGCGCATGCATCTCTTGTATTGCTTTGACCTTGGCAGGATCAACTTCAATACCTCTCTCCTTGATAATAAAGCCCAATAAGTTGCCGGAACAGACTCCAAATGTACACTTGTTCGGGTTCAAGCGGAGCTTGTACTTCCTCAAACGTTGGAAAAGCTTCAACAAGTGCTCTACATGTTCAACTTCCATTTTCGATTTTGCAATTATATCATCAACATACACCTCGATCTCTTTGTGCATCATATCATGAAACAAGGTAGTCATAGCACATTGATACGTGGCTCCGGCGTTCTTCAAACCGAAGGGCATCACTCGACCACAGAATGTTCCCCAAGGTGTGATGAATGTTGTCTTTTCCATATCCTCGGGTGCCATTTTAATCTGATTATAACCGGAAAATCCGTCCATAAATGAAAAGAAATTGAACTTATCTGTATTGTCTACCAACATATCAATGTGTCGTAGGGGAAAATCATCTTTTGGACTAGCTTTATTCAAGTCACGGTAATCCATACACATTCCGACTTTTCCATCTTTCTTAGGTACAAACACAATATTGGCCACCCATTGAGGATATGTAGAAGTCACCAGAAACCCCGCATCAATTTGTTTTTGAACTTCTTCTTTAATCTTTACTTCCATATCAGGATGAGTTTTTCTGAGCTTCTGCTTCACAGGCACACACTTGGGCTTCAACGACAAGAAATGTTGCACGATATCAGTATCCAGACCAGGCATGTCTTCATACGACCAGGCAAAGACGTCGACATATTCTCGTCGCAACTCAATCAACCCCTTTTTTACAGATTCTTCCAGGAGTTCCCTAATCTTCACTTCACGAACGCAGTCTTCAGACCCCAAGTTGACAGTTTCCAGATTCTCAAGGTGTGGCTGAATGATCTTCTCCTCGTGCTCAAGCAGACTGGTAATCTCATCAGGAATCTCTTCAACATCATCTTCTTCTGCCTCAAATACAAGGAACTCAAAGTTGGGAGATGGTGTTGGATCATTATGTTCAATGGGTTTGATTAACCTGCATAATGATTTTGAGTATAAAAGAGATTTCAGAATTCAAACAAGGCAAATCATTATGCAAATGAAAAGATTGATTTTAATCTCTTTTTTAGGGTTTTATGGTGATCACCTATTTCATATGAAAGGTAAAAAATGAAAAATAATTTGAAAAACAAACATTTAACATGCGATTATTGAATGAATATCATTGTATTAATCAATTATGCCAACAATGTCTTCACTTCTCCTTTAGGCATGGGAGAAGGGTTTTTAAACAAAATGAACACATTACGTTGACTTATGGATAACTGTTGGAACATCAACATCGACCCAATTATTGCAGATTCCTCCAGGTATGACAAAGTTGCCAAGGTCTTCCTCTTCATCTTCTTCAATGATGGCAACAACTTCCTGATCTTCAACGGTGTGGATGAAACCTCCACTCTGGAACAACCCAAGATCATTAGAAACACCAGAAGAGTACCCTATACCAGCCCGAGACTTATTATCTTCTAACTTGATCATTTTCCCCAAACCAGTAGTGGCACCATGGTCAATGGCCAATTTCGCATCATTGTAGGAGACAAATGAAGAAAGTCCTTTCCTAGAAGGCTCAGCAATAGATAAGGCTTGGAACAGAGTCCCAACCTCATCCTCAGCATCAATATAGGAGAATGAAGATAAATGGCTGACCAAGAGAGCCTTCTCTCCCCCTATCACCACCAACTTTTTGTTCTTAACGAACTTTAACTTTTGGTGCAGGGTGGATGTCATGACGCCTGCCTCGTGAATCCATGGTCTACCGAGCAAACAGTTGTATGACGGATGTATATCCATGACCTGGAAAGTGATCTGGAAATCACTAGGTCCAATCTTGACCGGGAGTTCTAATTCACCGATCACAGTTTTACACGATCCATCAAAAGCTTTCACTACCACTCCACTCTGCCTCATGGGAGGCCCCTGATATGTAAGTTTGGCAAGAGTGGACTTTGGTAATACATAAGCGATGACCCTGTGTCCACCAACACATTGGACAGGGCATCATCTTTACAGTTCATGGAGATATGTAAAGTCAAATTGTGGTCTTTTCCCTCCTCGGGAAGATCATCATCACAGAAGCTCAATTTGTTACAGGCCGTTATATTTGCAACAATGTTATCAAACTGCTCAATCGTGACATCGTGATCAAAGTATGCCACGTCCAACACCCTTTACAACGCTTCACGGTGTGGCTCTGAATTCATCAACAAAGATAAGATAGATATCTTTGATGGAGTTTGAAGCAATTGATCCACAACATTATACTCACTCCTTTTGATGAGCCTCAGCATCTCATCACCATCCTCTTTCGACATGCCAGACTGGCCAAACAAGATAGGATTTTTATTGGATTTAACAACAACAGGGTCAACACCCTTCACAACAGGAACAAACTGATTTGAAGAAGAAGTCCCCACAGGACCAACAGGATTGACACCATCTTTCTTCACAATGTCTTCATGGGATTTCGGCTGAGCCGAGAAAACACGACCACCACGGGTCACTCCACTAACGTCATAAATTCTTACCACAAAAGTTGAGGGCAACGACACCTCCTTCCATCCTCCAGCATAACAACATTATAACGATACGGGACCGCTGTGTCTGATACATACGGGACAGGGTCCGCCGGCTTGATCACAAGAGTTGGTGGCACTTTCTTCTTGCTGCCATCATACTTAATGACAACAGGATCAGAAATTTTGAATACGAGAGTAATAACATCAACTTCATCCTCATTACGATTCTGAAGTATCTCGATCATCCCTTGATCTAGCATATCTTGGATGTCCTTTCTCACTTGGCGACATCCTCTTTCATTGATAATGCACACCTGGCACCTATCATGATCATGCTCATAATGACTGTGTTCACACAACAGCTTATGCATCTCTACCAAGGATTGCCTTATGTCATTCACATAAAGGACTTTGTATTTACCAAGGATTGCCTTATGTAATTCACATAAAGGACTTTGTATTTACCAAGGCACCTCTGAACCATATTGACAGCTGCCTTCCCATGCTCGGGCAATGGGTTCTTCTTCACATTTGGGCCTACGTCCTCAAAGAACAGTATCCCACTCCTCACAATGTCTTGCACCTTGGTATTCAAAGGAAAACAATTCTCCACATCATGTCCGGGAGCACCGGAATGATATACACAGTGAAGTTCGGGCTTGTACCACCATTGGGGATTGGATGGCACAACAGAAGGATCATAAGGAGTTATCAGCTTCCTATCAATTAAGGAAGGATAAAGTTCAGCATAGGTCATAGGAATCGAGTCAAAGGTCACCCTCTTCCTCTCATAGTTGCTGGTCCTGGTGTTGTTATTATTGCGAGGTTGGTAAGCTTCTTGTTGTTGATGATGTTGTTGTTGTGGTTGTTGTTGAACTTCTCTGAAAGCAGGTGTTATATGAGCCACCAGGTGTTGATTAACAGTTGGTCGTACTTCTCTCCTTTTCAAAGAGGGCCTTCTCATGATATGGGAAAAAACAACATGAGTCTCCCCTTCCTTCTTCCTGGCAAATCCTCCATACTTCTTTGCTGAGGAACCATCATCACGAGACAAGCGTCCTTTACGGACCCCCTCTTCTAGCCTCATCCCCATATTCACCTTTTCGGTGAAGTCCGAGGGAGCACTAGCGATCATGCCCTCGTAGTAGAAAGAGCTCAAAGTCTTCATGAAGATCTTTGTCATCTCCTTCTCCTCCAAGGGTGGCACTATCTGAGCTGCCAATTCTCGCCATCTTTGGGCGTATTCCTTGAAGGTCTCCTTGTCCTTCTGGGACATTTCCCTCAAATGATCCCTGTCTGGAGCCATGTCCACATTATATTTATATTGTTTCACAAAGGCCTCACCTAGATCATTGAAAGTGCAGATGCTTGCACTCTCCAGCCCCATATACCACCGGAGCGCAACACCTGTTAGGCTATCCTGAAAGTAGTGAATCAGCAGTTGATCATTATCTGTTTGGGTTGACATCTTGCGAGCATACATCACAAGATGGCTGAGTGGGCACGTGTTTCCCTTGTACTTCTCAAAGTCAGGCACTTTGAATTTAACTGGGATTTTTACGTTGGGCACCAAGCACAAATCAACGGCACTCTTCCCAAATAGATCTTTACCTCTCAAAGTTTTCAACTCCTTGCGCAATTCAAGAAATTGATCTTTCGTCTCATCCATTTTCTCATATACGTCCGGGCCCTCAGATTGCTCGGAATGATAAATGGTGTCTTCTACATGCGGGAGAGTGTGCACAACGGGAGGTGGCACAGACATGACCGGGCTAGATGCCGGCATAGAAGGAAGAGTTGGGGAAAAACCTTTTGGCATGAAGTTAGATGGCATTCCCCAAGGGAATCCAGTTGGCATACTAGGAGCGAAGTGGGCGGTGGCAGCAGGCACTATTGAGGTAGCCACTTCGGAGACGACAGTCCTCGCGGGAGGAGTTGCAAGAGTTGGAGAAGCTTGACTTTGCACAGCAAGGACTGACTCCATCATGGCAGTCAGTCTAGTGATCTCTTCCTTCAAGTCTTTGTTCTCTTGTTCGATGTGTTCCATGATCTTCTGATGATTTGCTCGGGTATTGTACCGGCACGTCAACTTGTCTTCAAAATAAATGAAGAGCAAAGAGTTAGACCATTGTATCAGAGCTCGAAACCAAAAATTGCTTATACATATGATGCATGCAATGCTTGTGCATATGATTTGTTTTTTATCAGAGGAACTTTATAGAGATCTATTTGCAAATATTTTGAACTTTTTTACGACATATGTGAAATACTCATAGCAACATAATATTTGGAAACTTTTTACACCAAAGAAGTAGTACAGTTTCGGTAACCAAATACAATACAAGAGAAAAGGAGAATAAACATCCTATGGAGTCCTAGGAACAGTCGTCTAAAGCCTTCGAGATCGGAAGATAAGTAGCACGAAGCCTTTTCACCTCTCTCTCATAAGCTGCTTCCATATCGGCCTTCTCCTTGGCGAGCTGATCATACTTCATCTTCCAAAACCTAGACGAGTGAGGAAGTAGAGAAGTAACTACATCATCGGGTTCATCGATAACCCGATGCTCTAGAAACTCTATCATTGCATCCTTATCCTTAAGCTGATGAAGAAGCTCCTCACGCTCACAAACCCAAACACGTGAGCGGTCTTCGTCTCTCAACTCCTCTACTCCTTGATTAGGGAGGGTTGAAGGCCCAACCATAATCACAGGGGTAGGTAGGTCTTGGATACTCATACGACATACGGTACTCAAGAGCTCTCTTCCTTTCCCAAGAGGTGTAAGGTTCCAAAGCAACACAGTTCTTCGGACCAAGCTCATTCCTCCCTTTCCTATGAACTTTGCGCCAGGCGCGGACCATCCTATCCTTCAAGTTTTGGGGATCTTTACCCTCTTGAAAGAATAAGCCTTCCAACAAAATGTTGTTAGGTTTATCCTTTAAGAGGAACCCAAGCTGACGGCGAGCCAAAGCAGGGTTGTAGTTAATTCCACCACATGTACCAAGAAGGGGTACATTGGAGAACACACCACAAGAATCAATAATCTGAACGCCATCATAAACACGATTGTACCAAGAGATATCATCATTAGTGAGAGACATAAGTCTCGTGGACCACCATAGATATCCCTTGTTCTCCTTGAAGGCAAGCGTCTGAGGCAAGTGCGAAATAAACAACTTGTACAACAGAGGCAGACAACATACAATGGAGCCACCACCATTCGCATTCCTCATATGCAAAGAGAAATAAGTGTCACCCAACAGAGTCGGAACGAGATTAAGAGAAGAGAAAATCCTAATAGCGTTCACATCCACGAAGTTGTTGATGTTGGGAAATAACACTAGTCCATAGATGAGGAGTACAAATATGGCTTCAAAAGCTTCCTTACTCATGGCCTTCCCAAACAAGGTAGCTTTGGCAATCAGAAAATCATATGGGAGACCTTGAATTCCACCTTTGGTAGTCATATTGGCAACAATGTCAGATACCTCCACATGAAGCATGTCAGCAATCTCTTGAGAAGACAAAATCTTCTCTAAACCACTAAACGACAACTGATCAAGAATAGGTATACCCACATGATAGGCATACTCCTTTAGTGTAGGAAAAAGCTGGAAATTCGGAAAAGTGAAGCACCGATACAGAGGATCGTAGAACTGTACCAACACACTCATCAGACCTTCATCCACTTTGGTAGAAAGAATAGACAGAAGCTTCCCATGGCAAGCTTTGAATTCATAAGATGCCAAACTCCTTAACTCTTTCAAGTCGGGTTGTCTGAAACTGTACTTCTTCGTATTCCTTCTTTGCTTATCCATGTCTGAATATTTGCAAATAGACCTCTTAAGTTACTTGTAAAATCTTATTGTTGATGACATGAATGCGAATGAATGCATGGATGCATGGATGCAACAAACACACTCAAGGATCAAGCAAGTCACACCACACAAAGGTCACGGGATGGCTCAAGTCATCGTCAATATCAATCATCCATTTTTGTGGATTATGGTTTACACCTTATCAACACCCAAGTTCCATTGATATTGAGGATATACAAGAACGGATCAACCACGAATCAAGGGTTTGTTGAGAGTCACGAGCATGGAGTCTCGGTTAAGAACCACCCAACAGGAGTGTACTATGGTTAAACCCGACAATCATGTTCTAAAAGGTCCCCATAGTCATCATCCCATATTTAGGATATTATCGGATAAAACGACTACTCGTCTTCCAAAAATATTCTCAAGAGAGACTCTTATGAGTGTAGTATCGCGTGACAATCGCCTCAAGTCTTACACTTGAACGACCTTCGCACTACGTCCTAAAATAGGCCAAGATGGGCTAGGTATCTAAGGTCCTTGGCTTCTAAGGTTCCTATTGGAAAGAGTAATGCCTAACCACGACTACTCGTGTGACATTATTGATCCCAACAAGACCTCCACCAAGCGAATGGACTTTCAAGTTAACTTGCTAAGGAATAACTCCACACAAGTCAACAAGACCATGCCATTCTCCTATCATAAGTGCACTCGAGTTCGGGTATAGAACTCATCTCATAATAAACCACCAAGCATACAAGCAATTAATATAACAAGAAATTCATACATTACAAACAATACATTCATCCCAAATTTGCATAAAAATATGCCACAAATAAATATGAACATACAACACATACAAGCAAAAAGTAGGCTAAACCCACTAGAGAGAAGATCCCCAGCAGAGTCGCCACTTTTCTGTAGCGGGGTTTTCTCTACCTTTAGGTTTATTGACTAAACCAAAAGTAAACATACAATTCGAGTCGCCACCACACTTTTATTTGTCCAAAGGAAAGGCTAAAAATCGAACAAAAGCCAAGTAATAAGTTTTTCAAATCAAAAACTAATAAAAATGTCAGAGATCTAGGTAAGGGGGTTGGTTATGAAATGGGAAGGTTTTACGCACCCAAAACATCCTTAGTACA
Source organism: Lathyrus oleraceus (assembly GCF_024323335.1). NCBI lineage: Eukaryota > Viridiplantae > Streptophyta > Magnoliopsida > Fabales > Fabaceae > Lathyrus > Lathyrus oleraceus. The sequence continues at coordinate 405,430,070 of NC_066581.1, forward strand.
CTAAGGGAACCCTTTTTGCAAATATGTAGGTTGGTATTTGTGAAAAGACTTGTACAAAAGATTGGGGGGATGAGAAGAGCATAGATTATATTTACAAATTTTGTTGTTTGAATGGATGGACCCATTGCCTACGTACCATCATAAAGGAGGATCAAAACCTCGTAGTTTGGGGTAAAAATCTCAAAGATTGGTGAATTGATTTGACCAAAAGCCTTAAGGTCTTTTGTTATCAAAGGGAGAAAACTCAACCTAAACCAACAATCCACCATGTGAGGAAGGCTTCAACATACTAGTGAGGGGTTAACCCTATAATAAACATGGAAGACTTATAATCCAATCACTAAGGATGAGGTGAGATTTACATCAACCACTATGATAAATCAAACTTATGACTAATGTTTTTGAAAGGTTTTAACAAGTGGCCACTGGAACCACAAAACAACTTGAAATGAGTTATATTTGCAAGTTAGATTTATTTACAAAATGAATTCAAAGTTGGATTAAGATTTATTCATAATGAGTATTGATGAAAATGGTTTTGAAAAGTCAAAGGCTTAAAGCCTAGGTTTCTAATTTGAAACAAAGTCAAGGTTTGAAGAAAAAGATTTTTGGCTTGGTTAGAGTGGGGAAGAAGAAGAGAAGGGCTAGTCCTAAAGAATACAAAGATAAGAGGGGAAAGATAAACCCTTGGAGTTCCTTTTCTTGGAATCATAGAGATGATTCAAGACGCTCCTTTCCTTTTAGACTTAGCAAACAATCAAGCAATCAAACAATCAAGCAATCAAACAATTTGAATTCAAGCTCCTTGGATCTCCAATTGGCTTGGCTCTTAACTTGGCTACTCATGACAACGATCCTCTTTTCACAACCTAAAAGTGGGATCCCTATCACACACAAGCAAACATCAAAAAGTTCACAACATAATAAAGGGAATGGACAAAGAATAAGTTTGGAGAGAAGTCCTTTGAAGTCAACTTTGGATTTTAGCATTCTAAAGGCATGAGGCCTAGTTAATCTTCAACAAATTTTGCATTCTAAAGGCATGAGGCCTAGTTGCTCTTGAACTCCTTTAAGCATAGGTAAGTCCTAATTCTAAGTCCTTTCTCCTTTTGCATTTGGTTCACACAAAACAAACACAAAGCAAACACAAGATAGCAATATATTTACATACAATATTGGGCTCAAATGAGCAAAAGAAAAATGACATAAACATAAAATATGTGCTCAATTGAGCAAAGTAAAAATCAATATGAATAAATGAGCAATAAATAAATGACATTAAAAGTAAATGACAAGAATTAAATGCTCAAATTAAAGTTAGTAGTTAGTAAAGTTATGTTAGCTTGTCATAAGACAATGTAGCGCTATGTTAAGCAATCGTAAGTGGACTAATGTAGTAGTCACACCTATCTGAGGTCGGTCAATAAAAATATAGGCAAAGAAACACAAGTTAGAGATCATGACTAGTAAGCCAAGCTCCATAAACTTGCCATGCCAAAACAAAAGGGGAAGGGCCTTGTATTGACTTTAGGTTATTTGCTTGACCAAGAAGCAACCTATCTTGGACACAAAACAACTCACTTGATCATGGACCAAGTTGAGTTTGGTTTGGATCAAAGAAGGTTAAACTTCTCATTTGTCAAGACCAACCATAAGACTTTAACTCATTGGCCATTGATGGAAAGAAAGGGATGAAGATGAAAGGGAGGGGAAAAGAAGACAACCACCAAATCCAGTTCATCAAATGTGAATCAAATCATCATCAATCAACACCAAACAGAAAAGAAATGAAGATAACAAGTCAACAATATTTTTTTGTATTTTTTTGAATAAAAATAAAATGCAAATAAAAAATAAACAAATAAAGTCAAACCTCAAATTCAATTCAAATCAACTTCCAAGAGTCCAATTAAATTCTCATAGGTTCAACATGGTCAAACAAACTTTGACTAATTTTCTCATCAATTTTTGAAATCAGAAAGCAATTAAAAACAATTAAAAATAGTACAATATGAATTAAAATCTCAAATAAATCTCAAATCAAATAAGAAATTGATGAGACTATTTTTCATTGACTTATCCTGATCCATAGATACTAGGAAAATATTTTTGGATTTTTCAAAAGTCATAAAGTATTTTAAAAAGAATTAAAACTATTAAAAATCAAATAATCCATGAAAAATATCAAATGAAGTCACAAAAATAATTAAAAATCAAAATATGAAACTAGATTTTTCAAGATTTTTTTTGGAATTGGTCTCATATTTTTATGACTTCAAATGATTTTTTTATGATTTTTTGAAAATCAAATGAATTAACTGAAAATAAAAGAAAATAGAATAAATGGAAAAAATTACAACCACGCGATGGAGCTCATTAATTGACGTCGGATGGATAGATGGTCCAAATCATGAGGAACACGGTATGTACAAGTCAAGCGCGCCACAACAATGAATTAACATAAGTAATTACAATGGATGATCAAGATTAAAACGTGGCACCTAGATCCAATGGTCCTGGTCATAACACGTGGTGGTGGTGGTGGAAACCACCATCTTCTCCGGCCAGACAACTAATTCCGACCACCAGTTGCAGGAAAATGAATTTAATGAAAATGGAAAGCAAGGACATGAAATTGAAGCTCATGTGATGGAAATCATCACTGTACCATTAGATCTTCTTCACTCTTCCTATATTTAGAGAAACGTGAAGAAGAAGATCATGGTGTTCAAACTGTAAGCTCATGAAATGGTGAATTGAAAGCACCAATGGCTTGCCTCAAGTGTGACGACTTCAGAAAACCACACAAACACAAGTATGCTACATTGAATTGCGAGTTCTAGATCCAAAAAGTTTGAATGTATACCTCTAAATTGAAGCACTTCAGGCCACAAATTCTTCAAGATCCTTGCTCCTCTTTGATCTATGGATGTAGGAGAAGTGAAAGGCTAAGGAATTAGGCTTTGAAGATTAGCTAATGATGCTGAATTTCAAGCTCGAAAGTGAGAATTTTTTTTGAACAATTACTTTGGTATGACTATGGTTTCAATGCTGCAGCAATTCAGATCTACAAAAGGTTGCCAAATGAATGAGAGGGAACCTCTATTTATAGCTGAATGCATCAACTGATCACACTTCTTTCATGTGCATGGCAAATTGAAAATTGGATGCATGGGGCTATACAGGCGTGTGGGAGGCCCAATGATGATTGCAAAAGTTTGCTGAGTTCACATGGAAAGGATTTGGACGTGTACATGAAATGGAATCAACTTCCATACCAAGTTATAACATGAAATACCCAAAGTACACATATATGAAAAGAATTTCGAAACTCACAAATGTTAGGTCCAAACAAGTAATGTGAGTAATGGTTGGAAAGCCCTTGTAATAAGGAACAAAAGTCATGTTGGGAAAAAATTCATTTGGCATATGCAAATTAATGAAAATTGGCTGTGAAAATTCAGGTACAAAACATATTCAAAACACTTTGAAAATTTTCACCAAAAGCAAGCTTAATCAAACCCCTCTGTTTTTATGATTAAAGCTTCAAATGAAAAAACCTCCAACATCAAAGTTGTATATATTTTCAATATGATCAATTTATACTCAAAGTTTGCATCATTTAGATTTTATATGACAAAGTTATGGGCATTTGAAGTTGGGTACTTTTTCAAATTCAAGGAATTAGGTCCAAGATGACCTATAATGTTTTGTATTATCACATGTATTTATTTTAGGATTATGAAATTTTGTACAACATGAAATTTTAAGTAGACATCTCAAGCTTTCTAATGCATTTTGTCTCACCTCAAAATCATAAAAACTAAGGAAGTTATTCCCTTGGTAAATTGACCCAAAATTAGGGTTTCAGTCCAAATGACCTATAATGTATGGAAATGAATGATGACCTTAAAAGTTTCAAATGGATTTTTGATGAACATGAAAGTTGCTCATATGGTTCTTAGGAACTGTTTTTCTATTTGGGTCATATTCATTTGACAAACACATCAAAAGTTATATCTCAGTGATCCTCAGTTTAGTCAGATGACTTGACTGGTCAACTTTTCAAGGTCAAACTTCCAATCTTGATGAATAAGTGATTGAGGATCCTCAAATAGGCTCAAATATGCATAAAATGATGAATGAAATAACTTCCCTTGATTAAATTTGATCATAGGTTGAGGTTGCTTCATGGGCAAGGCACAGTCAAAGCACAATAGAATTAGGGTTTCCTTGGGAAACAATCCTCAAGCCCCCTTGGATTATCTTGATCAAATTGGTAAATTGAGACACTTGGGAGAAATATATGATGATTAGGAGCTTTGTGGACCATTGTCATGCTTTTTCTCATCTTCATCTAGCCATTTCATTGGGCTTAGGAGCCTCCTAGGAGCATTGGAGCACATGATCACTTAAGCTTTAAAACAAAAAGAGTTAGTGACATATTTTTGTGCTTTTGGTTAGTAATCAAATAAGAAATCAATAATATACAATACAAACATGCTTGGTGGTCTCAAAACACTCAAACAAGTCCCAACCCTAGGGTTAAGGAGTCAAACATGCTATGATCCTTGAGGCAATGCACTTGTGCAATAACATGATACCATGAGGGATCTTAGGGTCCAAATTAGGGTCTTACAGGAAGAAAATCCAACATTTCTTATTTTCATCCTTTTGGATGCTCTTGTTTTATTCTGAACACTAAAGATAATCTGATCAAGTTTGACTCTAAGGCACAAAAGTGTATTATGTTGGGATACTCAGAGCACTCTAAAGGATATCGAGTATACAATACAGAAACACAAATTATGTAAGAATCAATACTTGTCAGATTTGATGACAAGCCTGACTCTGAAAATTCAAAGCTAGTTGAGAAATTTGTAGATCTGGAGATCACGCTTGTAGGTTCTGACGAAAAGACCAAAGAATCTTAAGAAGCATAAAGAGGAACTTCAAAAGCACCCGAAATCACAATCAATCAGAAAAGACAAAGAAATAGGCAGAATTTTTCTAAAAAACTGATTCTAGGAAACAAGAATGAACCCGTCAGAACAAGATCAACATTCAAAGTTTTTGAAGAAACACTTTTGGGACTAATATCTCTGATGGAGCCAACATCATGTGAAGAAGATCTTCAAGACAAAGAATGGACTCTGGAAATGAAAGAAGAACTTGATCAGTTTTCCAAGAATGACATTTGGGATCTTGTACCAAGACCAAAGGGAACCCATGTGATTGGAACTAAATGGGTTTACATAAATAAGCTAAATGAAAAGGGTGAAGTAGTCAGAAACAAAGCACGACTGATAGCACAAGGTTATAATCAACAAGAAGGAATTCGCTACAATGAAACCTTTGCTCCAGTCGCAAGGTTAAAATTTATTCGTCTCCTTGTATCTATTGCTGTAAATTATTCCATTAAATTATATCAGATGGACGTCAAAAGCGCATTTCTGAATGGTTATATTTCTGAAGAAGTGTATGTCTATCAACCTCGTGGCTTTGAAAACTCAAAACTTCCTGAGCATATTTTTAAACTTAAGAAATCTTTTTACGGTATGAAACAACCAGAGCCTGGTATGAAAGACTCAACTCATTTCTTCTGGAAAATGATTTTATCAGAGGAAACGTGGACTCCACTCTCTTCTGTAAAAACATCAGAAACGATCTTATAATTTGTCAGATTTATGTTGACGACATAATATATTGTTCTGCTTACCCCTCTGTTTGCCAAGAATTTTTTGAGTTAATGCAGGTAGAATTTGAGATGAGCATAATGCAAGAACTAAAGTTCTTTCTGGGGATTCAAATCAATCAATTATCAGAAGCCACGTATGTCTATCAAAGCAAATACATAAAATACCTTCTAAAGAAATTTGACATGTCTGAAAGCAAGCCAACCAAGACTCCCATGCATCCTACCTACATTGTGGAAAAGGAAGAGGTAAGTCATAAGGTTTATCAGAAACTCTATCGTGGTATGATAGGTTCTCTCCTTTATCTTACTGCTTCGTGTCCAGATATATTATTTAGCGTATGTCTATCTACTAGACTTTAGTCATATCCAAGGGAATCTCACTTAACTGTTATTAAGAGAATCCTTAGGTATCTGAAAGGAACACCTAACCTTAGCCCGATGTATAAGAAAACATCAGAGTATAGGCTCTCTGGGTATTGTGATGCAAATTACGCTAGAGATAGGTTGGAACACAAAAGCACATCTGGGAACTGTCAGTTTTGGGGAGGAAACCTCATCTCATGGGCAAGCAAAAGACAATCAACCATTGCAATGTCAACTGCAGAAGTATAGTACATTTCACCTTCACTGTGCAACACTCAGATGCTCTAGATGTAGAATCAGCTTGAGGACTTTCAGATTTATGAGAGTAACATCCTTATCTTTTGTGATGATACTGCTGCTATATGCTTAAGTAAGAATCCTATTTTACATTCTAGAGCGAAGCACATAAAATTTAAACACCATTTTATCAGAGACTATGTTCAGAAAGGGATAATTATTTTAAAATTTATAGATACAGACCATCAATGGGATGATATCTTTACAAAACCCTTAGCTGAAGATAGATTTCTTTTCATTCTGAAAAATTTTAATATGGCAGATTGCCCATAATGATTCTGAGCATCTGCTTTTCATCTCTGATGTTAAATTAGACTCTGACTCAAGCATATGATGTTTATCTGATTCAGGTTCTGATACTTCTACAAGTTAGAAGATATTTGGATAAAAAACATTCTAAGTCAGAAACCTTTTGGTATTCTTGACTCTAGAAACATAAACACGTGGTCTCTCAAACACGTGGCTCTGGATCTTCTAGACACCTGTCTAACTCAGAACTGAAGGGACAAACTGGTGAGATCCCCTCGATCAGTGTGCACATCTTAAGATTATACACCCATCATTAGCTGCATTTAATTCTCCCTACACTTATCAACTCAGTTTTTAGCAATATTACTTGTTTTTGTTCCCTCTCTTGCTAACGTTGTCGTTTTTGCATGTTTTTGAAATATTGTATATATACTTCCACATTTCACACATTCACACTTTTACTACTCATAACTTACACAAACCCTTAACTTCAACTTCTCTCAACTTTCTATGCAATAAATCTTCATCATCCTCAACAACATCATGAATCTTAAATAACAACAAGTCTTTGAATACTCATAAGAGATGAACACCACTGAACAAGCTTCTCCTTCATAATAAGTTGCAATCCCTATTGCTTCTCCTTCAACAACCTCATATCAAAAACCTCATGTTCTTGATTGTCCTACTCACATCAATCTTTCAACACATTTTAATAAGCTTGAAGTGCTTTGTGAGTTATTGGTAGATTTTGACAACCTCAAAGCAAATGGAATGGATTTAACTCAAGAACTGGAAAATTAAGGGTGGCTCAACTATTTCAACCATTTATATGGCCACATCTACTCAAACTTGGTAAAGGAGTTTTGGATATTCGCAGATTGTGATGACCATTACATTGTGTCTCACATTCTGGGAATAAAGATGGTGATTACTGAGAAGTCCATAGCTGCGCTCTTGAATATGGAAAAGGTTGGGGGAAAAGAATTTATAACATTAACCCTAGGGCTAAGTATATGTCTTAGGAAGTTATCCCCACAATCTTCTCTCAGAACCCAGAATGAAAAACATCCAAGAACAAAGAGCTTCACCAGCATCTGAGGGTGTAGCTCAAGATCATTCTGGGCACCATTCATCATCGTCCTTATTCCAACTCTTATGACTACATCAACACTAATCAGAAGTGCATTTTGTACTATCTGCACAAAGGGATGAAGCCGAACCTTCCCTCTCTCCTCTTCAAGTATCTAAAGGATCATGTCAGAGACATAAGGAATAACATGAAGCCCCAGAAACTATATCCCTCTCGGAAGATTGATTTCTAACATTCTGGTAGAGAGTGGTTTGGTGGACCATCTCATCTCCTTGAATATGATGGAAGGCGTCATTGTGGACATGGGGAAGCCTCTGAACGGGAGTGTAGCGGGGTATTCGTTACCATTAGAGATATTGACTAAATCCAAGGTAAATCATACAAGTCGAGTCGCCACCGCACTTCTATTTATCCAAAGGAATGGTTAGAAAGCGAACAAAAACCTAATAGTTTTAACAAAAACTAGTAAAAGAAACAGAGATCTGGGTAAGGGGGTTGGTTATATAATGGGAAGGTGTTAGGCACCCAAAACATCCTAGGTACTCCTAGGGAGCCCTTTTCATGCTTGTTGTGAAGGTTGTTTGTTTTGTAGAAAATTTTGTTTGTGCAAACATGATTGAAGAGACGAGGAAAGAATGTACAAGTTTTTTTACATTTTGTGTTTGGATGGATAAACCCATTGCCTACGTACCATCTTATAAAAATATTAGGATCAAAACCTCGTAGTTCGGGATAAAAAATCTCAAAAAGAGTTGGTGAATTGATTGATCCAAAAGCCTTAAGGTCTTTTGTTATCAAAGGGAGAAAACTCAACCAAACCACGAATCCACCATGTAAGGATAGCTTCAACATGCTAGTGAGGGGTTAACCCTATAATAAGCATAGGAGACTTATTGTCCATCACTAAGGATATAGGTGAGTATTACATCTACCACAAGGATAACTCAAACCTAATAGCTAAAGGTTATGAAATATTTGATTAAGAAAATGGCCATTGGAACCACAGAAAGACATTTGAATGGGTTATATTTACCAATTTGAAGTATATACAAAAGTGGTCAAAGTTGGCTTAAAGATTCAATTCAAAACAAGTGTTATGAAAAGAAAGTTTGAAAATCAAAAGCATAAGGCTTAGGTTTCTAATGTTTGAAAACAATGGTTAAATGTTTGCATAAAGAGTTTTGGCTTGGGTTAGAGTGGAGGGAAGAAGAAGAATGGCTAAGTCCTAAGTAAAGCAAAAGAGAAAGGATAAAGAAAACAAAACCACACAAGGAGTCCCTCTCTTGAGATCATATTGATGATCCAAGTAGCTCCCATCCTTTGGAATAAGAAATCACAATAATAGTAAGCTCAAGCAATCAAACAAGTCTCTTAAGAGATCCCCAATGTATCTTGTATCTTTCACTTTAGATGAACATGGCAATGGTCCTCCAATTTAAACTCTCATAGAATTCCCTAACACAAAAACACACACATCAAAAGTTTCATGAAATAAACCAAGAATGGACAAGAATGAGTTTAGAGATTTGGTCCTTCTAACCCATCTTCATCATTAAGGTCCATTTACTCCAATTTTGCATAAGGAAAGTCCTAGGATCTAAGTCCATTTCTCCATTTCTTTGCATAGGGAAAGTCCTAGAAACTAAGTCCATTTCTTTGCATTTGGTCCACAACAATCAAACCAAAAATACAAGCACAATAGTATATACACAGTTATGTGCTCAAGTGAGCAAAAGGCAAATGGCATTAACATAAACATGTGCTCAAGTGAGCAAAGAGAAAAACAAATGGATAATATGTGCAAGAATAGTAAATTGCATAAAAGTAAAGAGCAAAAAGTAAATGTTAATTGTCAATAGTTAGTGTTAGTAGTTAGTGTGCCATAAAGCAAATTTAGCGCTATGTTAAGCAATCGTAATTGGACTTATGTAGAAGTCACAACTATCTGAGGCCGGTCAATAATAATGTAGGCAACAACACAAGTTAGAAGTCTTGATTAGTGAACCAAGTTCCAACAACTTGCCATGCCAAAAATAAAATGAGAATTGATCTTGTATTGGTTTAAGCCTTTTGCATGATTTAGAAAACAACCTATCCTTAATGCAAAGCCATTCACTTGATCAATTGATCAAGATGAATTAGATTTGAATCAAGGAAGATTAAGTCTCCCTAATCAATACTAACTTATCAACCTTCAACTCATTGATCAAAAAGAAAATAAGAAGAAGAAGAAGGAGATGGAGAATGGATAAGGAAATGGAAAGATCAAAATGCATAAAGTGAAATAAGATGTACCAATCCATGTGTATTGACCAAATGACATTGAAAGTCAAAGTCAAACAATGATAAATCAGAAACGAGATGAAGATTGGAAATCAAACAATAATCATAATATTTTTGGCATTTTTAAATATTAAAATAAACTTGAATTAAACATAACAGAAAGGTCAAACCTCAAAATCACTTCAAACAAAGTTTGACAAAAAATTTCAGCATTTTTAAAAGTCAGAAACTATTTTTAATCAATTAAAAATGAATAAAAATAACCTAATTGAACTAAAATCTCAAATAAATCTCAAATCAATTTAAAAATTGATGAGAATATTTTTCATGGATCCATCATCATTCAAATAGATTAGGAAAATATTTTTGTATTTTTTGAATATCAAAAACTATTTAAAATGAATTAAAAACAACCAGAAAAGAGAAAATTCACAAAAAATATCAAATGACAAAATAAAAAATATTAAAAATCAGAAGTAGAAACTAGAATTTATTTGGAGACTAATGCAATTGGTCCCATAATTTTTGGATTAAAAATGAAAGAGTTATGGATTTTTGAAATAAAAGGGAATAAACAAAATAAAATCAGAAATTGAAATAATATGAAAAATCAGGGATCGTTGGATGTGTTTCATTAATTGACGTGGCACATCAAATAGTACAGAGGCGCGGGCTCACCATGAGTCCAAGTCAATGCGTAACACACAACATTAAAATAAGTCATAACAACCAAAGGCCATGATCAAATCTGGAAAATGAATCCAAGGGTCCACAATGCATCTGGCAATAGGACAGCCACCGGAGCCACCGTCTTCTCCGGTGAGCTTGGATTTTCCGGCCAAAATTGCAGAGATCCAAACCTTAATGAAAATGCACGATCTATACATCTTTAGAAAGCTGGGATGATGTACATCATCCCTGTGCCACTCAATTCCACTCTAGATCTCTATATTGAGAGAAATCAGAGATGGAAGTTCTGTGGTGTTCATCATGAACTCAATGGATTTCAAAAATTAAATGCATAATCATGACGCCTCTATTGAGAGGACTTCAGCCAACACAAGATCCAAGCAAATATGCCAATGGATGATGAGATTCGAAGAAAATACCAGTTGAAGAGTAAGCTTGAATTCTGGACACTTGAGCTCGATTCTTTGCTTACCTTGCCAAAACAGAAGATCAGTGAGATGAATGATGAAGGTTTAGAAGCTTTAGATCCAAGGATTCAACCAGATGTAGTTGAATTTTGGATCTGAAAAATTTAGAGAAAAATGAACTAGCTTCTTTGGTAATGGTTATGGATTCAATTGTGCAGCATTTCTGGCGCCATTAGGTTGAGGAAGAGTGAGACTGAACAACTCTATATATAGCAATTGGCAAAGGCAATGCATGAAAATTTCATGTGCATGAATGAAGAGGGCCTCCATGCATGGGCCTGTACAGGCGCATGGAGGGCCCAAATCTAATTGATTTGGCAAGCTTAACATCAGCACATTGGTCTTGGACGTGGAGATATGATGTAATTGGATTATGCATGAAGTTTGAATCATGTTTCCATAAATGCACTAAAATATTCCCTTCTTCGAAAATGCCATTTTCCAAATCCAAATATGATCATGTGAGTAATGGTTGGAAAGGTCTTGATGTAAGGAACAATTGTTATGTTGGGAAAAAATCCATTTGAAGTGTGGAAATTTATGAAATTTGAGTTTAAAGTGCAAGGTGCATGACATGTCAAAGCAAGGTCTCTAATTTTGGCCAATTTTCAAGCCCTTTTGTTTTGATGATGCAAGCCTCAAATGAAAAAACCTCCAACATAAAAGTTGCAGATATTTTCAAGACAATCAAAATGGACTTAAATTGTGCATCATTTGGATTTTGGATGAAAGAGTCATGGGCACTTGAAGTTGGACTTTTTTTTCCTTTTAATGCATTTGACCCAAAAGGACCTATAATGTCTTGCATTATCAAATGTATTTCCTTTGAGATTTTGAAATTTTGTCCAACATAACATTTGAAGTAGACAGCTTACACTTTACAATGCATTTAATCCCACCTCAAAATCATAAAAAATGAATGAGTTATGTCCTTGGGAAGTTGACCCAAAATTAGGGTTTCAGTCAAAATGACCTATAATGTATTGGAATGGGAGATGGTCTTCCAAGCTTCAAATAAACATTTGATGAACATGAAAGTTGTTCATATTGTCCTTAAGAACATTGTTGCTTTGGGAACCATATCCATTTGACCAACACATAAAAAGTTAGGTCTCAGTGCATTTCAAGATAGTCAGATGAATTGACTGATCAACTTCTCAAGTCCATGCCTCATATATTGATGAATTGATGATTGAGGACACTCAAATAAGTTCAAATATGCATGAAATGATGAATTAAAGAACTTCCCTTGATTGTATTTGACCATGGACTGAGGTTGCTTCAGGAGCAAGGCATTATGATGCACAGATGAATTAGGATTTCTTTGGGGAACCAACCTCAAACCCTTTGACTTGCTTTGATCAAACTAATGAAATGAGATGCTAGGGGGGCAAACTTGATGGATGAGAGCTTTGGGAACCATTACCATGCTTGCTATCATCTCCTTTTGACCTTACCATTGCATAAGTGATCTTCTTGAAAGCTCTTGACCTTGTGATTGCTCAAGCTACAAAGAAAAGATGTTAGTGACATATTTTTTTGCTTTTGGTTAGTGAACAAAATAAGAAAAGCAATGATATACAATTCAAGCATGCTTGGTGATCTCAAACCACTCTCAAGAAGTACCACCCAAAGGCAAAGGGAACCAAGATGCTAATGATCCTTGAGGCAATGCAAATGCAATATTATGATGCCATGAGGGATCTTAGGGACAAAATTAGGGTCTTAAAGATGCCCCTATTTAAGGTCATTCTAGCCGGAGAAGTGAAGGTTAAAATCTTCGTCTCGACGGGGTAGGATGGGCTTAAATAATATCAAAGAGACGAATTTTGGTCCTTAAGAGACCTCATGATGCAGATGTATGCATGCAAAATGATAAAACTCTGTGGGGATATGCGTCCACAAAAGAAAAAGAAATCCGGAGAAACTAAACATCCAAAGGAGTAATACACTCACAAGGGAGACAGAGACTCTGTGGGGAGTAAAGGGTAAAAATGCGTGAGAAGGTCACGACTTGAGACTTGCTGAGAGACACAGAGAGAATCCATGAAATAAATCAATGGAAGAACTCGAGCTGACTCGAAGATGCATGTATTGGGGAATATGCCAATACAGCCAAAAATTATCCGCAACGGATACTTCGGATGAAAATCCGGACTCAGGTGGGGATGTCCCCAAAGGACTCAACTGAGGAAGATCCCAACAGAAACTCCTGGGGAAGCAACAAGATGAGGTATTACCGGCTACTGGGTAATAAGCTCAAGGAGACGTGTGATCTGAACACCGGTATAAGGGTGAGAGAACAACATGCTCGGGAAGAATGAGTATCTAGGACCAGTATAAGGGTGAGAGATATCAATCAACCAAATCATCTAAGGAAGACCTAAAAAGGTAAATTTCAACTCAGGAAAATCTGACTCCACAGGGGACAAAAAGTCATAATAGGGAGCAGAAGGAAGGAGCACCAGGGATGCCGGTTACTGGGCATATAATAGGTGACCAACCAAAGCGTGAATTGGGGAATATTCCCAAAACACTCATCATCCGAAAAGAGGGCAAAAAGCAAACTCGATTATGGGATGGACATTCGATTCCAAAACAGGAACACGAATCTTACTCAACTGAGGAAGAACCAAAGGCTTCGACCAAAGAGTGCATGAGACATATTATCTATTACCGTCAGAACATAGATAATATACTCGCATGGAAGATTATCCACAACCGGTTACTGGGTTAATAAAGGATAAATCAACCGACAAAGAGAAAGGCATCGGGATACCGAAACTAGGTATATAATGATGACCATTCAAGGGGAGCAACCAACATTACCGACAACCGGTATATGAGAGAGGGCTTGCTGGGGATAAAATTGCCTAATCAGAGTAATTATCCAAAAGAATGAGGGAATATCACCACCGAATATTGGATAATGATAACCGTCAAGGAGGGGATTATATCTACCGGATACTGGGTAGAAAACCATGGAAGAGTAACCGTCATCGATTAGGATGAATAAGAAGGTTAACTCTGCAAAGAGGAGAAAATAGGGTTTACAGCTACCGGTATAAGGGTAGAAAACCACAGACTCCGCCAAGGATAAGGTGAATGATTACCGATTACTGAACAATTATTCATTTATACCACAGAGAAGCACAGGAAACAGTCTCAAGACGCCAATTTAGGATCGAACCAAAGAGGCAAACTGAATCAAAACTCGTCCTAGTGAGGATATAACTCAAAAGGGGAATCCATCCCAATATATGTGTTGGGAGGAAGCGAAAATAACCGTTGTCCAAGAGGATATAACTCAGTGGGGAATGCGGAAGGGAAGATAAACACTTTCTGCTTAATGGGCTGACTCTACATTGAGGGATCAGACACCAACATCTGCTTGGGGAATGTTCTACCGACTAGCAGAGAATAACAAACAAAGATATATGGCAAAGAATGCAACATGAATATCCGAATGTTCGAAAATTATATGCACACATGCATGATTTATGTATGATGAATGCTGACAGACAGACATTTCTAACACAAACAGTTTCAAAGAATAAGCATACAAACATCCGATACTACATCTCAAGAGAGAAAGCCAGGTTCAACAGAGAGTATCCAATCTGCCGGGGATCAGAGATACCAGGAAGCAACAAAATCTCTGCAGGGGATGAATCATCGGTCAATCCGGCCGGGGACAAGAGTTTACTGCACAGATAAAAATCTGCCGCATAAGCAACTCTACTGGGGAATCTACCAAGGAGATCACATCTGCTGAGTAGGAAAGGTCGCTGCTCCGCTGAAGGGGAGAGTGGTGAATATCTCAAAAATCATACCACTCGGCTCCGGAGGAAGAAGATACAGTCATGCCAGGAATATGAACAAATGTCTTACCTTGTTGGAGATCATACCATCCTTGGGAGAGCGTTGAGGATCTCCTAACTATCCTTTGTCATTGTGAATGTTCACTTTGTTTAAAAACAAGTTATAAAAAATTCGTTTATTCAAAACAATGATATTCTCTCAATTTAAAACATGCGAAACATTTGTTGAATAGAAATAAATAAGAGTGCAAATAATTGGATAAAAGGCTCAAATTTATTTGATGGAATGGTAGTCTGCAAATGGCAAGACTCCATAGATCTATACAAGTTTGAAATTGGTGATATATATTGGAAAAGGGCTACATTGAACATAATGACAATTTCTCCACCAATTCTGAATTCGAGGTATTTGAAGCTTCGGTTGATGACGAATGAGCAAGAATCTCCGACGGATGACAGTTGTAGAACAAAGTCTTGTCAGGATGCAGTTACTTGCCAAATCCCTAATTTTTTGCCTAGATTTCCCCAGGATGGGGTACTCAATCTAGCGGGATACCTATATTCATTTTTTCATGTCTCTAACTTTTTCTTGGACCGCCTTTTCGGGTTTTCAATCCACCGAGACGCTCATTTTTGCCTAAGCCGCCCTTTCGGGTTTTCAACTTAGCGAGCTATTCTGTTTTTATTTTTAGGCGAAGTATTTCTTGACTGCATCTGAATTCACAGGACGAGTGAAATCCTCCCCATCCATAGTTGTTAGTATCAAAGCACCACCTGAAAAGGCTCTCTTAACGACATATGGACCTTCATAGTTTGGAGTCCACTTGCCCCTGGAATCGGGCGCGAAAGACAAGACTTTCTTGAGCACAAGGTCACCTTCTCGGAACACACAAGGCTTGACCTTCTTATCAAAAGCTTTCTTCATTCTCTGCTGATATAACTGACCATGGCACATAACAGTCAATCTCTTCTCTTCTATCAAATTCAGCTGGTCATAACGACTCTGAACCCATTCAGCATCAGTCAACTTGGCCTCCATCAAGACTCTCATTGATGGGATCTCCACCTCTACTGGGAGTACAACCTCCATGCCATAAACAAGAGAGAAAGGGGTTGCCCCTGTTGAAGTGCGAACAGATGTACGATATCCATGCAAAGCAAATGGAAGCATCTCATGCCAATCTTTATACGTGACAACCATCTTCTGGATAATCTTCTTGATATTCTTATTAGCAGCTTCAACAACCCCATTCATCTTGGGTCTGTAAGGAGAAGAATTATGATGCGCGATCTTGAACTCACTACACAGCTCTTGCATCATTTTGTTGTTCAAATTAGATCCATTATCAGTAATGATCTTATCTGGCACACCATAACGGCATATGAGTTGATTCTTGATAAACTTCACAACCACCTGCCTGGTTACATTTGCATACGATGCCGCTTCAACCCACTTAGTGAAGTAATCAATTGCTACGAGAATAAATCTGTGTCCGTTAGATGCTTTTGGCTCTATCATGCCAATCATGTCAATTCCCCACATGGAGAAAGGCCATGGTGATGAAATCACATTCAGAAGTGTCAGGGGATAATGAATCTTATCCACATAAATCTGACACTTATGGCATTTCTTCACATATTTGCAGCAGTCAGACTCCATTGTCAGCCAATAGTAGCCTGCTCTCAACATCTTTCTAGCCATGGCATGTCCATTGGCATGAGTACCAAATGAACCCTCATGGACCTCAGTCATCAATAGGTCTGCTTCGTGTCTATCCATGCATCTGAGCAGCACCATGTCAAAATTTCTTTTGTAAAGCACATCACCATTGAGGTAGAAACTGCCTGACAATCTCCTCAAAGTTTTCCTATCTTTCACGGATGCCCCAGGCGGGTAAGTCTGGCTCTGAAGGAAACACTTGATGTCATAATACCACGGCTTATCATCTTTTACTTCTTCAACTGCAAATACATGAGCTGGTCTATCCAAGCACATCACAGTGATATTGGGAACTTCATTCCAAAGTTTAAACATAATCATCGAAGCAAGTGTAGCAAGAGCATCTGCCATCCGATTCTCATCTCGAGGAATATGATGAAAGTCAACCTCAGTAAAGAACGTTGAAATCCTCCTCGCATAATCCCTATATGGAATGAGACCAGGCTAATTCGTTTCCCATTCACCCTTAATCTGATTAACAACGAGGACCGAATCACCATATACATCAAGATGCTTGATCCTTAGATCAATGCATTCTTCCAATCCCATAATGCAGGCCTCATACTCAGCCATATTATTCGTGCATTTGAAAGTTAGCCTTGCTGTAAAAGGAATATGTGTGCCCTGAGGGGTAACAATCACTTCCCCAATACCATTTTAATATTGATTTATAGCGCCATCAAACACCATACTCCATCTGTAACCAGGCTCTGGCCCTTCATCGAGTGTAGGCTCATCACAATCTTTCATTTTCAAATACAGAATCTCCTCATCCGGAAAGTCATACTGAACTGACTGATAATCCTCGATCGGCTGATGTGCCAAGTGGTCAGCCAAGATACTACCTTTAATAGCCTTCTGAGCTCGATACTCAATATCATACTCAGATAACAACATCTGCCACCGGGCAATTCTCCCTGTTAAAGCAGGTTTCTCGAAGATATACTTGATTGGATCCATTCTGGATATCAACCAAGTCGTATGATTTATCATATACTGGCATAAGCGCTTAGCAGCCCAAGCCAAAGCACAACATGTCTTCTCAAGCATTGAGTATCGAGACTCACAATCAGTGAACTTCTTGCTCAGGTAGTAAATAGCATACTCTTTCTTCCCTGATTCGTCTTGCTGACCAAGGACATAACCCATTGAGTCTTCAAGAACAGTCAGATACATAATCAATGGTCTTCCTTCCACAGGCGGAGACAAAATCGGAGGTTCGGACAGATACTCTTTAATACTGTCGAAAGCTTTCTGGAATCCTCGGTCCAATCATGGGACTGATCTTTCCGGAGGAGCTTGAATATCGGCGCACATGTGGCAGTCATGTGGGATATGAATCTGGAAATATAATTCAAGCGGCCAAGAAAACCTCGGACTTGCTTCTCAGTTTTGGCCGCAGGCATCTCTTGTATTGCTTTGACTTTTGCAGGATCAACCTCAATACCTCTTTCACTAACAATAAAGCCCAATAGCTTGCCGGAACGGACTCCAAATGTACACTTGTTGGGATTCAGACGAAGCTTGTACTTCCTCAAATGCTGAAAAAGCTTCAACAAGTGCTCTACATGTTCAACTTCCGTTCTTGACTTAGCAATCATATCATCAACATACACCTCAATCTCCTTGTGCATCATATCATGGAACAAGGTGGTCATAGCTCGTTGATACGTGGCTCCGGCGTTCTTCAAACCGAAGGGCATCACTCGATAACAGAATGTTCCCCAAGGTGTGATGAATGTTGTCTTCTCCATATCCTCGGGTGCCATTTTGATCTGATTATATCCGGAAAATCCGTCCATAAATGAGAAGACATTGAATTTAGTTGTGTTATCTACCAACATATCGATATGTGGTAGAAGGAAATCATCTTTCGGACTAGCTTTATTCAAGTCTCTATAGTCCACACACATTAAGACTTTTCCGTCTTTCTTAGGCACGGGCACAATATTGGCCACCCATTGAGGATATGTAGAAGTCACCAGAAACCCCACATCAATTTGCTTCTGAACTTCCTCTTTGATCTTTACTGCCATATCAGGATGAGTTCTTATGAGCTTCTACTTCACGAGCACACACTCAGGTTTCAAAGGTAAGAAATGTTGCACAATATCTGTATCCAGACCTGGCATGTATTCATATGACCAAGCAAAGACGTCGACATATTCTCGTAGCAATTCAATCAACCCCTTCTTAACAGATTCTTCCAGGAGTGCCCCAATCTTCACTTCTCACACACAATCCTCAGACCCCAAGTTGACTGTTTCCAGATTCTCAAGATGCGGCTGAATGATCTTCTCTTCATGCTCAAGTAAACGGGTAATCTCATCACGAATCTCTTCAACATCATCTTCTTCTGCCTCAAATACAGGGAACTCAAAATTGCGAGATGGTGTTGGATCATTATGTTCAATGGGTTTGATCAACCTGCATAATGATTTTGGATATGAAAAGCTTTAGAATTCAAACAAGGCAATCATTATGCAGATGAAAAGATTGATTTTATTCTATTTTTAAGGTTTTATGTGATCACCAATTTCATGCAAAAAGCAAAAAGGGAAAATAATTGGAAAAACAAACATTTAACATGAATTTATTGAATGAAAATATCGTTGTATTAATGCGCCAACAATGTCATCACCCCTCCTTTTGGCATGGGAGGAGGGTTTTTAAATACAATGAACATTACTTTGACTTATGGATAACTGCTGGAATATCCACAGCGACCCAATTATTGCAGATTCCCCCAGGGATGACGAAGTTGCCAGAATCCTCTTCGTCCTCTTCCAAAATGGCAGCAGCTTCCTCATCTTGACTGGTGTGGATGAACCCTCCATTCTTGAACAACCCTTGCATGTTGAAAACCCCAGACGAATAACCTATGCCAGCCCGAGACTTGTTGTCTTCTAGCTCAATCATCTTCCCTAAACCAGCAGTTGCACCACACTCAATGGCCAACTTTGCATCTTTATAGGAAGCAAATGAATGAGTTCTCTTCTCAATAGGCTCAACAATAGACAAAGCTTGGAAAGGAGTTCCAACTTCATCCTCAGCATCTATGTATGAGAAGGAAGACAAGTGGCTAACCAGGAGAGCCTTTTCTCCCCCTACCACCACCAATTTCTTATTTTTCACAAACTTCAGTTTTTGGTGTAGGGTGGATGTCACGACACCTGCCTCGTGAATCCATGGTCTGCCTAAGAGACAGCTATACAATGGGTGAATGTCCATAACCTGGAAGGTAATCTGGAAATCACTTGGTCCGATTTTGACTGGGAGATCCACTTCCCCAATCACAGTTTTACGAGACCCATCGAAAGCCTTCACAACTACTCCACTCTGCCTCATGGGAGGCCCTTGATATGACAGTTTCGAGAGAGTGGATTTTGGCAATACGTTCAGTGATGACCCAGTGTCTACCAGCACATTGGACATGGCGTCGTCTTTGTAATTCATAGATATATGTAATGCCAAGTTATGGTCTCTTCCCTCCTCGGGGAGATCAGAGTCACAGAAACTCAGGTTGTTACAAGCGGTAATGTTTGCAACAATGCTATTGAATTGTTCTATCGTGACATCATGATCCACATATACCACATCCAAAACCTTCTGCAGAGCCTCTCGGTGTGGTTCTGAATTCAAAAGCAATGATAACACTGATATTTTGGATGGCGTTTGTAGAAGTTGGTCTACAATATTGTACTCGCTTCTCTTGATGAGCCTTAGCATCTCATCACAGTTTTCTCTCACATTGCCACTTGGGCCAACAGAAGCAGGGGCTCTCAATGTAGAGGAGGGCTTAACAACAAGTGCCGGATTCGGAGTGCTCACCGCATTCCCAATCGGGCGTTCAATAGAATCAGCATTAGCTTGGGGCTTTAGAGGTGCTGAAAACACACGACCGCTGCGGGTCAAACCTCTAACATCTGCAATGTTAACAACAGAGGAAGATAGTAAGGACACTTCTTTCCTATTTTCTACCGCAACAGCATTGTAGCGATAGGGAACCGCCTTTTCAGAAGAGTATGGTACTGGTCCGGCCGGCTTGATGGTCAAGGCAGGAGAAACCTTCTGCTTGCTACCATCATACTTGATGATAACAGGCTCGGGGATCCGAAACACTGGAGAAATCACATTGACTTCGGGCTCATCTTCGTCAACATTTCTGTTCTGAAGGATCTCAATAACTCCTTCATCCAGCATTTCCTGAACATCTTTGCGCACCTGGCGACAACCTCTTTGATTGACAGAACAAACTCGGCATCTATCATGGTCATGCTCATAATGACTATACTCACATAGCAAACGATGCATCTCGACCAGAGACTGTCGAATATGACTGACATATTTGACTTTGTACTTGCCAGGGCAGCCATGGACCATGTTGACAGATTTCCCTTGCTCGGGCAATGGGTTCTTCTTCACATTAGGACCTACGTCCTCGAAACACAGAATGCCACACCTCACAAGGTCTTGAACCTTGGTCTTCAAAGGGTAATAATTTTCCACGTCGTGGCCGGGAGCACCAGAATGGTAAACACAGTGTAACTCGGGCTTATACCACCACTAGGGGTTAACAGGTATAGCCGGCGGGTCTCTCGGAGTAATCAACTTCCTCTCTATCAAAGAGGGATATAATTCTGCATACGTCATTGGAATAGGATTGAAGGTGACCCTTTTCCTCTCGTAACTCGTGCTGGTTTGATTACTGTTTCGAGACTGGTAGGCCTACTGTTGCGGACGATGCTGCTGATGTTGATATTGTGGATGTGGTTGCTGATTAGTGTTATGTTGCTGGTACTATTGATTATCTCTGAAAACAGGCGCTATGTGAGCCACCTGGTGCTGGTTACCGGTGGGACGCACGGTCTTCCTCCTCACAGAGGGTCTTCTTGGTTTTACATGGGAGGTCACAGCATGTGCCTCTCCATCTTTCTTCTTTGCAAACGCCCCATATCGTTTGGCAGAAGAGCCTTCTTCTCTGGTCATACGTCCTTCTCTAACCCCTTCTTCTAGACGTATCCCCATATTCACCATTTTGGTGAAGTCAGAAGGAGCGCTAGCAATCATCCACTCATAATAAAAAGAACTTAAGGTCTTCAAAAAGATCTTAGTCATCTCTTTCTCTTCTAGCGGAGGCACGATCTGTGCTGCTAACTCTCGCCACCTCTGGGCGTACTCTTTGAATGTTTCTTTGTCCTTCTGGGACATGACCCTCAATTGATCCCTATCGGGAGCCATATCCACATTGTACTTGTACTGCTTGACGAAGGCCTCACCAAGATAATTGAAGGATCGGATGTTCGCACTGTCTAAACCCATGTACCAACGCAGAGCGGCACCGGACAGACTGTCCTGAAAGTAGTGGATGAGCAATTGGTCGTTGTCGGTCTGAGTTGACATCTTCCTGGCATACATGACCAGGTGGCTGAGAGGACAAGTATTTCCCTTGTATTTTTCAAAGTCAGGGACCTTGAATTTCACAAGAATCTTCACATTGGGAACCAAGCAGAGTTCGGCAGCAGACTTGCTGAAAAGGTCATTTCCTCTGAGATTTTTCAATTCCTTACGAAGCTCAAGAAATTGATCGTTCATAGCGTCTATCTTCTCATAGACATCTGGGCCTTCAGACGGCTCAGAATGATAGATGGTGTCGTCTACTCTGGGCATAGTATGCACGATAGGAGGAGGAACAATAAGGACCGGGCTAGATGCCGGCATAGAAGCAAAGGTAGGAGCAAGACCCTCGGGCATGAAATTGGGAGGCATCCCCCACGGGAATCCGGCTGGCATGGCCGTCTGGGCAAAGTGTGCATTGGCCACAGGCACAGTCGAGGAGACAATCTCAGAGATGACTGTCCTCTGGGGAGGAGTGGAAGGCGTCGGAGAAGACTGGCTTTGGGCAGCCAAGAATGATTCCATCAAGGCACTTAATCTGGCCACTTCCTCTTTCAGCTCGCGGTTCTCTTGTTCTAGATGATCCATCAGTCTTGAAATGTTGGCTCTGGTGTAGTACCGGTGAGTCAGCTTGTGTTCAAAATAAATGAAGAACACAGAGTTAGACCACAGGACAAGAAGCCGGGAACAAAACCTGCTTATGCACATGATGCATGCAATGCTCGTGCATATGATTTGTTGTTTTTTTTTATTTCAAAGGAACTCTAGGGTTTTATTCGCAAATTTTTGGAAATATTTAAACATTTATCACATATGGAAATATCTCATCAAATAATATCAGGGAAAAGAAGTACAGCATTGTCAATCATATACAAGAGAAAAGGAAAATAATCATCCTATGGATCCCTAGAAACAATCATCTAAAGCTCGGGACACAGGAAGATAGGATGCACGAAGCCTCTTCACCTCCCTCTCATAGGCTGCCTCCATATCTGCCTTCTCCTTGGCGAGTCGATCGTACTTCCTTTTCCAAAACTTGGAAGACTGAGGAAGTAGAGAAGTCCATGCATCTTCAGGATCATCAATAAGCTGGTGTTCGAGGAACTCTATCAAAGCATCCTTCTCCTTGATCTGCTGAAGCAACTCTTCTCGTTCACGGATCCAAGCACGTGATCGGTCTTCGTCTCTCAACTCCTCCACTCCTTGGTCAGGGAGGGTTGAAGGCCCAACCATAACCAAAGGCGTAGGTCTCGGATACTCGTAAGGCATGAGATACTCAGACGCTCTCTTCCTAACCCAAGCAGTGTAAGGCTCCAAAGGGACACAGTTCTTAGGACCCAACTCTTTCTTTCCTTTCCTATGAATCTTGCGCCAAGCGCGGACCATTCTGCCCTTCAAGCCTTGAGGATCTTTACCCTCCTGAAAGAACGCTCCCTCTAACAGAATGTTATTGGGTTTATCCTTTAGGGGGAACCCAAGCTGACGACGTGCCAAAACAGGGTTGTAGTTGATCCCACCACATGTACCAAGAAGAGGTACATTGGAGAATTCACCACAAGAGTCGATAATCTGCACACCATCATATACACGGTTGTACCAAGAGATATCATCATTAGTGAGAGACATAAGTCTCGTGGACCACCGTAGACATCCCTTGTTCTCCTTGAAGGCGACTGTTTGCGGTAAGTGAGAAATAAACCACTTATACAACAGAAGCAAACAGCATACAATGACACCACCACCCTTTGCATTCGTCATATGCAAAGAGAAATAGGTATCACCCAACAGAGTCGGAACGGGATTAAGAGTAGAGAAAATCCTAATAGCATTCACATCCACAAACTTGTCGATGTTGGGGAATAACACTAATCCATAGATGAGAAGTACAAATATGGCTTTAAAGGCATCCTCACTCATGGCCTTCCCATACACAGTAGCTTGAGCAATGAGGAACTCAGAAGGGAGACCTCGAATTCCACCTTTGGTAGTCATATGAGCACCAACCAGAGATTCGTCTATGTGCAACATGTCTGCTATCTCTTGAGAAGTAGGAATACTCTCCAAGCCACTGAACAACAACTGGTCTAGAATAGCTATACCCACAAGGTAGGCATACTCCTCAAGTGTAGGTAAGAGCTGGAAATCCGGAAACGTGAAGCAACGATACAAAGGATCATAAAACTGCACCAATACACTCATCAACCCTTCGTCCACCTAAGTAGTCAGAAGAGGAAGAAGCTTCCCAAAACGAGCCTTGAAACCCAAAGGATCTAATACATAGGATGTCAGATTCCTTAACTCTTTCAAATCTGGTTGTCTGAAACTGTACTTCTTTGTATTCCTTCTTTGT
Organism: Lathyrus oleraceus; assembly: GCF_024323335.1. Taxonomy (NCBI): domain Eukaryota; kingdom Viridiplantae; phylum Streptophyta; class Magnoliopsida; order Fabales; family Fabaceae; genus Lathyrus; species Lathyrus oleraceus. The sequence continues at coordinate 405,454,498 of NC_066581.1, forward strand.
CTTTCCATGTCTGAAAATTTTGCAAATAAACCCCTTAAGTTCCTTGAATTTTTTTTTCATTATTGATGATATGGATGCAAATGGGTGCATGAATGCATGAATGCAACAATCACACTCAAGGATCAAGCAAAGCACACCAAACAAAGGTCATGGGATAGATCATATCATCCTTAATATCAATCATCCATTTTGGTGGATTATGGTTTACACCTTATCAACACCCAAGTTCCATTGATATTAAGGATACATGAACGGATCAACCATGAATCAAGGGTTTGTTGCAAGTCACGAGCACGGAGTCTCGGTTAAGAACCACCCAAAGGGAGTGTACTAGGGTTTAAACCTGCCAAACATGTTCTACAAGAGGTTCCCATAGTCATCATCCTATCTTTCGGATATTATCGGAGAAACGACTACTCATATTCCAAAAAATATTCTCAAGAGAGACTCTTATGAGTGTAGTATCGCGTAACAATCATATCAAATCTTACACTTGAACGACTTTCACACTACATCCTAAAAATAGGCCAAGATGGGCTTGGTAAACTAAGGTCCCTGGCTTCTAAGGTCTATATTGGAAAGAATAATGTCTAACCACAACTTACTTGTGTGACATTATTGATCCCAACATGACCTCCACCAAGTGAATGGACTTGCAAGTCAACTTGCTAAGGAATAACTCCACACAAGTCAACAAGACTACGCCATTCTCCTATCCTAAGTGCACTCGAGTCCGGGTATAGAACTTGTAAGAACAAAAATTGTTCTACAATAGATTCCATGATTTTGATGATAACAAAGGATGAAACCAAAAATGGCACCCTAACGAAAAGTTTCTAAGTGTGCAGGGTTCTAAGGAAAGAAGGAAGAAATCATCAGATACAGAATCATATCAGATACAAATTATCAGAAGACCAGAAGCATCTGAAGTAGAAACACGTTCAAGAAAGTCTAACTCTGAGCAAAACAGCAAAGTATCAGAAGCATCTGAACAAGAAGTACGCTCTAGAAGTTCTGACTCTGAACAACGGTATGTCAAACTCCAGAAGTTCTCAGCGCTATCTGAAGTAACCATCAGAACTCAAAAGAGATCAACATCAGAAGTTAGATAGCAAGATTCCAAGATCTCCAGAAACACGAAGACTCTGATTATGGAATTGCTAAATAAGGAAGAGTAACGTTAACTTCAAGTAAAGTTATGGAAATGGACTTCCTTATACAGAAAGAGACTGAAATTCTAGTTATCAGACTTTGGATGTCACACTGGTTGTTATGACATCCAATTCTGCACAGACAGGGATTATGCAGAACTTAACAGTAAGTGCAGTAAATAACACAAGTAATTGTTCACCCAGTTCAATCCAACATGACCTACATCTGGGGGCTACCAAGCCAGGGAGGAAATCCACTATTAGTAGTATCAATTCAAAGCTAAACTCACCCGTTTACAACTTATCACTTAATCCCTACCCAATGCAATTTCAATCTTAACCTAAGATCAGAGTTCCTACTCACTCCCCCTCAATCACCTCAGTGATTACTATCTTTAAACAATATTAAAGACAAGTTGAAGTCACACTTCAAACAACTCTTGATTGTGCTTCACAGCTTTAATCAAGATACACAGCACTCACGCTTAAAAGCTTTGAGTGACACAACACTTACAACTCAATGAACACCCTATGCCAAAGCTATCATCTACTTGATAATGACTTGGCTTACAAGATACGTCTAATACAAGACTCACAAAAATACAGCAGTGAAGTATGATGGACACACACAATCTTCACGCCTCAAAATCCCTGAGCCTGAATGAAGGAACGCCTTCCTTTTTATATTGCAGTACCCTGGGCTTTTGCACCTGTATTCTCCTGAATTTAAGGTCACGCGAGTTCCCATAAATTCAACATTTAGGTTACTAACAAATAGGCTATTTGTTAGGTTCATTGAATGTAGCTTGGTTGTTGATTTCCTGGTTTTTCTCTAAGCTATTGACTTCCTGAAGAATAGCCTGAGAAAAAGCTGAAACAGAAAACTGAACAACCTACAATTTAGCATATGCTGTCAGGCATGAATGTCTCGACATTCAGCTTGACATCAAGGTCCATATGCTGAGTCTGTTTTTCCAGAAAACAGACTGTACAATTTTGCTGACCTGTACATGATCAAAATGACCATACTACAGTGACAGCTTACATTAATAAATGTCAAAGTGTCCAACTTAACATTTACACAATTGGCCTTAAGTTAGTTCTGTTATTCTTTTGAAGAACAAACTAAGTTACATGCTGAAGTATAGCAGAACACCACTCTGTCTAATCTTCAGCAGCTGCTGTCAATGATGAATGTCATAACATCTAGTCTGACATTCAGTCAGTAGGCCTTATGCCAGGTCTGGTCTTTCCTTGATAACCAGACTGGAAATAAATACTAAGTTCTGACAGAACACCTGCTGTTCTATTCCTTAGTATCTGTTGACAGGTATGAATGTCACAACATCCAGTTTGACATTCAATAAATCCTGTGTTAGCTAGTCCTGCAGTAACTACAATATGGTCACACATACATGTCATGACATTAGTCAGGACATTAGTAGCCATCTAGTGTTTTACCATATAATGCAGCCAATTAAACACTTACAAACTCCCCCTTTGGCAAATTTTTGGCTAAAACACTTTGATCCCCATAACAGAGTCCATAGCAGCGGAAACACACACCTAGCAGGAAATAATACTAGCTAATACACTCAGAGTGGCAGCACACTCACACATATGGAAGTTAAATAAAAACTTCACACAGCATTGCTGCAGGGGAGGAATCTGTCGTCATGAGAGTCTGTTGTAGAGCCCCATGAATGTCTGTTGTAGAGACACCCACTCTGTTTGTTCAGGGGTTTCTCCCCCTTTTTGTCAAAAATGTTGCCAAAGCCAACAACATAACTAGAGAATAACGACAGAGTTACAGACTTGGTTTTACTCCACAGTTTCAACCAAGTTACCATCCACTTGATCTTGCTTCACAGCTTCGATCAAGTAATCACCCACTTTTGCTTTACAGTAGGTACCACCATATCAGATGCCATGATGTTGTTTCTGACATCCAGAACCACTCCTGCATGAACAACATCCTTGAACTCCTGCAGATACATTGGCCTTCTCACAGTAGGGTGTCTCCTTACCCTCTTGTATCCGCCCTTGTTGCAGGTAGCATAGCTATGATCTGGTGACCAATCATAGCCTAGTACAAATTGTTTAATAGGCAGAGATATTAAACAATTTATCCCAAGCATCAGTGGTTTCTATAAGGTCTCAGAGAGACATATTCCCAGTTTGCTCCTTAAGTTTTCAAACTGAGTAGCATCCAGAGCCTTTGTAAATATGTCAGCCAGTTGAAGATCCGTGGCTACATGTTCCAAAGTGATCACCTTGTCTTCCACCAGATCTCTGATGAAGTGGTGCCTAATGTCAATATGCTTGGTCCTGCTGTGTTGGATGGGATTCTTGGAGATATTGATGGCACTAAGATTATCACAGAACAATGTCATGACATTTTGAGTGACATTGTACTTAGTGAGCATCTGTTTCATCCAAACCAGTTGGGAACAACTGCTTCCAGCAGCTATATATTCAGCCTCTGCAGTGGACAGAGAAACACAATTTTGCTTCTTGCTGAACCAAGATATGAGGTTGTCTCCTAAGAAGAAGCATCCACCTGATGTGCTTTTTCTGTCATCAGCACTCCCAGCCCAGTCAACATCACAGTACCCAGATAGGACAGGCTCAGACCCATGTGAATATAGCATCCCATAGTCACAGGTCCCATTGATCTACTTGAGAATCCGTTTGACTTGATTCAAGTGGCTCACCTTAGGCTCTGCTTGATATCTGGCACACACTCAAACTGCATAAGAAATGTCAGGTCTACTTGCAGTTAGGTACAACAGACTACCTATCATGCTTCTATACAAGCATTGATCCACACTAGGCCCTCCATCATCTTTGGTCAACTTCAGATGAGTGGGAGCAGGAGTCCTCTTGTGCCTGGCATTATCCATACCAAACTTCTTAACTATGTTCTTGGCATACTTGCTTTGGGAGAGAAACATAGAGTCCTCCATTTGGTTTACTTGCATTCCAAGGAAATAGGTCAGTTCTCCCACTAGACTCATTTCAAACTCAGACTGCATCTGTTGAACAAATTTTTGAACCATTTGTTCTGACATTCCACCACAGACTATATCATCAACATAGATTTGAGCTATCATGATTTTGCCTTTTTCATCCTTCACAAACAAGGTTTTATCTATGCCACCCTTTCTGTATCCATTTGAGGTTAGAAATTCGGTTAACCTTTCATACCATGCTCTAGGAGCTTGTTTCAACCCATACAAGGCTTTCCTCAACTTGTATACGTGCTCAGGTTGGTTAGGATCACAGAACCCTTTAGGTTGTTCCACATAGACTTCCTCATTCAGGTATCCATTCAAGAATGCACTCTTCACATCCATTTGGAATAACTTAAACTTCAGGATGCATGCTACCCCCAACAGCAATCTGATGGACTCAAGCCTAGCCACAGGAGCAAATGTCTCATCAAAATCTACCCCTTCAACTTGAGTGTATCCTTGAGCTACTAGTCTCGCTTTATTCCTAGTAATTACTCCTTTCTCATCAGATTTGTTTTTGTAGATCCACTTGGTACCAATGATGTTGGTCCCTTCAGGTCTTGGAACTAGTTCCCAGACTTCATTCCTTTTGAACTGCTCAAGTTCCTCTTGCATGGCAGTGATCCAGTATTCATCAGTCAGGGCTTCTTTCACATTCTTTGGTTCAACCTTGGATACAAAGCAGGAATTTGAGTTTATTCCTCTTGACCTGGTAGTTACACCACTGGTGGGATCCCCTATGATAAGATCCTTAGGGTGGTCTTTCTGAATTCTGATAGATGGCACTTTGGTGGTTACATCTACTTCACATTCAGGAGGGGGTTCCTGTACTTCTTCAGACTTGACTGGACTGTCAGTTGAACTGTCAAGGAATGTTTCAACATCCTCCATGACATCGGTTCCTTCCTCTTTGTCGTCCACAATGACATTTATGGATTCCATCAGGACATTGGTCCTGTAGTTGAACACTCTGTAGGCTCTGCTGTTAGTGGAGTATCCCAGAAAAATACCTTCATCACTTTTGGGATCTAGCTTCCTTCTCTGTTCACGATCTGTGAGAATGTAGCATTTACTTCCAAAGATATGAAAGTACTTCATAGTGGGTTTTCTGCCTTTCCATATTTCATATAGAGTGGAGGAGGTTCCTTTTCTCAAGGTGACTCTGTTGTGAACATAGCATGCGGTATTCATTGCTTCAGCCCAGAAGTGCATGGGGAGCTTCTTTGCATGAATCATTGCTCTGGTAGATTCTTGAATAGTTCTATTTTTTCTTTCAACTATTCCATTCTGCCGAGGAGTTATAGGGGAGGAGAACTCATGACTTATTCCTTCAGACGAGCAAAACTCATCAAACTTGGAATTCTTGAACTCCGTACCATGATCACTTCTTATTCGGACCACACAACTGTCCTTTTCCCTTTGAAGTCTTATGCACAGGTCTTTGAAGACATCAAATGTATCTGACTTCTCTCTGATGAAGTTTATCCACGTGTATCTGGAATGGCCATCCACCACCACGTATGCATATTTCTTCCCACCAAGACTTTCAACCTGCATAGGTCCCATTAGGTCCATGTGCAATAGTTCCAGAACTCTGGAGGTTGTGGGATGTCCCAGCTTCGGATGTGACATCTTGGTTTGCTTGCCCACCTGGCATTCTCCACAGACTCTTCCTTCATCAATCAGAAGCTTTGGAATTCCTCTGACTGCTTCCTTGGATATAATCTTCTTCATTCCCCGTAAGTGGAGATGTCCAAGACGTCTATGCCACAGCTTCACATCCTGTTCTTCCTTGGCTGAGGAGCATGTTGTGGAAAAGTTAGAGACTTCAGGTTCCCACAGGTAGCAGTTATCTTTGGACCTGGTTCCTCTCATAACTTCCTGATTGTCACTATTTGTCACAATGCATAGCTCCTTAGTAAACTGAACATGAAACCCTTGATCACACAACTGACTTATGCTGATGAGGTTTGCAGTTAGTCCTCTTACCAACAACATATTATTCAGTTTTGGCACTCCAGAACAGTCCAGTTTGCCCACACCTTTTATTTTTCCTTTGGCACCATCACCAAAGGTCACATAGCTGGTAGTGTGAGGTTGAATGTCTACCAGTAGATTTTCCATACCAGTCATATGTCTTGAGCATCCACTGTCAAAGTACCAGTCTTCTCTGGTAGAAGCCCTTAGAGAAGTGTGTGCTATCCTAGCATACCATTGTTGCTTCTTAATGGAAACATAGCGCTTATGTGTTTTATGCTTAGGCTTAACATGCAAGGCTTGGTTAGGGAAACCATGAATCCAATAGCAGATGGCTTTTATATGCCCAAGCCTACCACAGTGGTGACACCTCCACTCCTGGTATTTCCTCTTCTAATGATCATTCATCCTAGTTCCTCGATGTTGAGACATTGGCTTTGACTTCTGCTTGAACTTCTGAACTTTAGCCTTTGGGCGTTTGTGTTCAGTTGAGGATCTTTTCCCAAATCCAAGGCCAAATTTGGTTCCAGACTGCTGTCCCACCTTTAGAATCTCTTCCAAGGTGTCAGTTCCCTTATTCATCATTCTGATGGATTTAGTCATCTGATTCAGCTTGGAGGTCAGCAGGGTTATCTCACAATTGAGACCCTCTATGACAGACAGTTGCTTCTGTCTCTCATCTTCCAGTTCCTTGATGAGTTTCTTTTGCTTTTCTCCTTGTGCACGTACTTCTGCATTGGTGGAACACAACTTCTTATAGGCTGCTGCAAGTTCATCAAAGGTCAGTTCATCTGCACTTGAGTCATCTTCAGAGGCACAAACACTGGTTAGTGCAGTGACATGTTTGGCAGATTCTCCTTCAGATTCACTTTCAGAGTCTCCTTCAGACCATGTGATAGCTAACCCCTTATTTTGCAATTTGAGGTAAGTAGGGCATTCAGCTCTGACGTGTCCATACCCTTCACAACCATGACACTGGATTCCCTTGCCGTGATTGAACTTCTCATCAGAAGTTGATCTTTTCTTAATGTCAGACGGGATGTTCTTGACATTGGGTCTACCTCTTTGATCAATCTTCTTCACGAACTTGTTGAACTGTCTCCCAAGCATGGCTATGGCTTCTGATATACTTTTATCACCTCCAATATATCCTGCTTTTGACTCCTCTTCAGCATTAGATACAAAAGCTATGCTTTTGTTCTTCTTCTCAGCATACTCACCCAAGCCCATTTCAAAGGTTTGGAGGGAACCAATGAGCTCATCCACCGTCATGTTGCAGATGTCTTGCGCCTCCTCTATGGCTGTGACCTTCATAGCAAATCTCTTAGGCAAGGACCTGAGAATCTTTCTTACAAGTTTCTCTTCAGGCATTTTCTCACCTAGTCCACCAGAGGTGTTTGCAATTTCAAGAATATTCATGTGAAAGTCATGAATAGTCTCATCCTCTTTCATCCTCAGATTTTCAAACTTGGTGGTCAGCATCTGAAGTTTGGACATCTTCACCTTGGAAGTACCTTCATGAGTTACCTTGAGGATATCCCAAACTTCCTTAGCTAGTTCACAGTGGTGTACCAGCCTGAAGATGTTCTTGCTGATTCCATTGAACAATGCATTCAAGGCCTTGGAATTTCCAAGAGCTAATGCCTCTTGCTCCTTGTCCCACTCTTCTTCAGGAATCTGCACACTGACTCCATCTTCACCTGTCCTCATTGGATGATCCCATCCTTTGTTGACAGCTCTTCAGACTTTGCTGTCTAGAGACCTTAAGAAGGCTATCATACGAGGCTTCCAGTCATCATAATTAGAGCCATCCAACATGGGTGGTCTGTTTGAGTGTCCTAAATCCTTGTCCATGGTACTAGAAAGTAACTTCCCTAGATCTCACCCAGAAATTCACAGGCAGGGTGCCTGCTCTGATGCCAATTGAAATTCTAGTTATCAGACTTTGGATGTCACACTGGTTGTTATGACATCCAATTCTGCACAGACAGGGATTATGCAGAACTTAACAGTAAGTGCAGTAAATAACACAAGTAATTGTTCACCCAGTTCAGTCCAACATGACCTACATCTGGGGGCTACCAAGCCAGGGAGGAAATCCACTATTAGTAGTATCAATTCAAAGCTAAACTCACCCGTTTACAACTTATCACTTAATCCCTACCCAATGCAATTTCAATCTTAACCTAAGATCAGAGTTCCTACTCACTCCCCCTCAATCACCTCAGTGATTACTATCTTTAAACAATATTAAAGACAAGTTGAAGTCACACTTCAAACAACTCTTGATTATGCTTCACAGCTTTAATCAAGATACACAGCACTCACGCTTAAAAGCTTTGAGTGACACAACACTTACAACTCAATGAACACCCTATGCCAAAGCTATCATCTACTTGATAATGACTTGGCTTACAAGATACGTCTAATACAAGACTCATAAAAATACAGCAGTGAAGTATGATGGACACACACAATCTTCACGCCTCAAAATCCCTGAGCCTGAATGAAGGAACGCCTTCCTTTTTATATTGCAGTACCCTGGGCTTTTGCACCTGTATTCTCCTGAATTTAAGGTCACGCGAGTTCCCATAAATTCAACATTTAGGTTACTAACAAATAGACTATTTGTTAGGTTCATTGAATGTAGCTTGGTTGTTGATTTCCTGGTTTTTCTCTAAGCTGTTGACTTCCTGAAGAATAGCCTGAGAAAAAGCTGAAACAGAAAACTGAACAACCTACAATTTAGCATATGCTATCAAGCATGAATGTCTCGACATTCAGCTTGACATCAAGGTCCATATGCTGAGTCTGTTTTTCCAGAAAACAGACTGTACAATTTTGCTGACCTGTACATGATCAAAATGACCATACTACAGTGACAGCTTACATTAATAAATGTCAAAGTGTCCAACTTAACATTTACACAATTGGCCTTAAGTTAGTTCTGTTATTCTTTTGAAGAACAAACTAAGTTACATGCGGAAGTATAGCAGAACACCACTCTGTCTAATCTTCAGCAGCTGCTGTCAATGATGAATGTCATAACATCTAGTCTGACATTCAGTCAGTAGGCCTTATGCCAGGTCTGGTCTTTCCTTGATAACCAGACTGGAAATAAATACTAAGTTCTGACAGAACACCTGCTGTTCTATTCCTTAGTATCTGTTGACAGGTATGAATGTCACAACATCCAGTTTGACATTCAATAAATCCTGTGTTAGCTAGTCCTGTAGTAACTACAATGTGGTCACACATACATGTCATGACATTAGTAGCCATCTAGTGTTTTACCATATAATGCAGCCAATTAAACACCTACAGAGACGTTAACTCCAAATTCAAATTAATAGGAACTATTTTTGGAAAGTAGTCATTCAAGAAGAGAAAGTTGCTTTGGCAACAAGCAAAGTTATGGCACTAATTATTATTCAAGAGTCATTACCTGCTATGATTTTTCAACGGATCCTCCTCTTCTATATAAAGGACTGCAAATCAACATTGAGAGATAGTAGTACAATATCACAAGATTTTACTGAAACATCAATTTTTGAGAGGTTAGAGAAAGCAAGCATACAAAAACAATCTTCATCTCTCTCAACATTTCACCAAGCTTTTGCTTGAAACGTTAAACACCTTGTTCTTACTGTTGTAATATTTGCTTATCTTAGAAGCACTCTAGATTACATAAGCTTTTATCTTTGTTGTATTTCCTCAAGTGACTCTGTGTAGTCTGTATACTTGAGAGGACTAAGAGATCTTTCTCTTAGACGTTGTTTGTAATCAATCTTTCAAGATTAGTGGATTAAGTCCTTGTTGAAGGCGAAATCACCTTGGCCGGGTGGACTGGAGTAGCTTTGTGTTATAAGCGAACCAGTATAAAAGTCCTTGTGTGATTTTTATTTTGAAAAAGCGCTTATTTTCCAAACAATTCAAACCCCTCCTTTCTTGTTTTTCTCACCTTCAATTGGTATCAGAGCTCCGGCTCTGTTATTGATTTTCTAATCAAACACTTAACAGTGTAGAGAGATCCAGAACGAGAAAAACTATGGCCCACACAAATGAAAAGGATAGTTACAATGCTAAGCCTCCTGTCTTTAATGGAGAGAAATTCGATTACTGGAAAGATAGAATCGAAAGTTTCTTTCTAGGCTATGATGCTGATCTCTGGGACATTGTCACAGATGGATACAAACCTCCTGTCACAGAGGATGGAGCTGAAGTTCCCAGAAGTAAAATGTCAGATGATCAGAAGCGAGTTTTCAAGAATCATCACAAGGCCAGAACCATACTCCTTAATGCTATATCTTACAACGAGTATGAAAAGATCACCAACAGAGAAACAGCCAAAGACATACTTGACTCTCTGAGGATGACTCATGAAGGAAACTCTCAGGTCAAAGAGACAAAGGCTCTGGCGCTTATCCAGAAATATGAAGCTTTCAAAATGGAAGATGATGAAGCCATAGAGGCAATGTTCTCTAGATTCCAAACTCTGATTGCAGGTCTCAAAGTTCTAGACAAAGGATACACAACTGCAGATCACGTCAAAAAGATAGTCAGAAGTCTGCCAAAGAAATGGAGACCCATGGTTACTGCTCTGAAGCTGTCAAAGGATCTGAACAATATCAGTCTTGAAGAACTTGTCAGCTCCCTCAGAAGCCATGAGATAGAACTAGAGGAAGATGAGCCTCAGAAAAGGAACAAGTCCGTAGCATTAAAGTCCAGATATGAAAGACGCAAATCTGACAGAACCAAAGCTCTCCAGGCAGAAACTGAAGATACTGATGACTCTGAACTAGAAGATTCTGATGATGAAGAAGAATTGTCCCTACTGACCAGAAGAGTTAAACAACTCTGGAAAAAGAGGAACAACAACTTCAGAAGACCAAGACCCAGAGGGGATCGATCAGAATCAACCTCAAAAGGTAAAACTAACAAAGATATTACTTGTTATGAATGTAAAGAAACAGGTCACTACAGGAATGAATGCCCCAAGCTAAAGAAAGACAATTCTAGAAAAGAAAGCTTCAAGAAAAATACCTTCAGGACAAAGAAAGGATTGATGGCTACCTGGGATGATAGTGAATCTGAGTCATCAGAATCTGACTCTGATGAAAAGGCCAACGTGGCACTTATGGCTACCACATCCAGGAGCAGCTCAGATGAAGAATCTGAAGAGGTATTTTCTGAACTCTCTCGATCTGATCTAGAATCATGCTTGTCAGAAACTCTTAGCTCATATCAGAAATTAAAACAAAAGCTTAAAAACATAAAAGGCTGTTTTAAAGCAAAATTTGAAGAATGTGGCAAGCTTGAGATGACAATTCTAGAGCGGGAAGATACAATCAGATCTTTGACATTAGAAAGAGATGGAGCCAAAAGAAAAAGCTTAGAATTAGAAGAAGCATTGTCTCAAGCACCACAAACTTCAAATAAATTAATTTATGAATACGAAGAAGCCTTTCAAGAATTTCTGAAAAATGGAATAGGTAGGAGTATTATGGCATCCATGATTTATGGAGTTAGTCAGAACAATAAAAAGGGAATTGGGTATGATCCTAAGGAAGTTAAAACTTCTTCTAGTGACCAACTTAAATCTCCTCATATCACTACACACACACACAAGAACAAAAATTTGAAAATGCTAGAAAACCCAAAGTTATAAGAAACTCTGGGAAGACTAATCAGAAAGGACCCAAGAGATTCTGGGTACCGAAAGATAAGATTGTTTATGTTGCAGATATCCTATGCAACAAAGTTCAGACACCAGTCATGGTACCTGGACTCTGGATGCTCGCGACACATGACGGGAAGAAAGTCTATGTTCCAAAGTCTGGAACTTAAAGACGCTGGATTTGTAGGTTTCGGAGGAGATCAGAAAGGAAGGATCAGAGGCTCCGGAACTATTGGTAATGGTACTCTTCCCTCTATATCTGATGTCCTTTATGTAGAAGGATTAATGCATAACTTATTATCCATAAGTCAATTAAGTGATAATGGTTATGATGTAATCTTTAATCAAAAAACATGTAAAGCCATAAATCAAAACAATGGTTCAGTCCTATTCACAGGCAAGAGGAAAAACAACATTTATAAAATCAATCTTTCTGATTTAAAAGAACAAAATGTCAAATGTCTGATGACTGTTCACGAAGAGCAATGGGTGTGGCATAGACGCTTGGGCCACATTAGCATGAGGAAACTTTCTCAGCTAAATAAACTCGAGTTAGTCAGAGGCCTACCTAAACTGAAGTTTTCTTCAGATGCTCTGTGTGAAGCATGTCAGAAAGGAAAATTTTCAAAAACAACCTTTAAAAAGAAAAATGTTGTTTCTACCTCTAAGCCTCTGGAACTTCTCCACATTGACTTATTTGGTCCTGTGAAAACAACATCAGTCAATGGAAAGAAGTATGGACTAGTCATTGTTGATGATTACAGTCACTGAACATGGGTGAAATTCCTAAAGCACAAGAGTGAGTCTCACTCTGTATTTACTAGTTTCTGCTCCAAAGTGCAAAAAGAATTTGACTCTAAAATTATTAGAGTCAGAAGTGATCATGGTGGAGAATTTGAAAACAAAGATTTTGAGGAATTATTTGACTCTAATGGAATATCCCATGATTTCTCCTGCCCTAGAACTCCACAACAAAATGGAGTTGTAGAGAGGAAGAATAGGACACTCCAAGAGATGGCCAGAACCATGATCAATGAATCTAATGTGGCAAAGCATTTTTGGGCAGAAGCTGTAAATACAGCATGTTACATTCAGAATAGAATCTCTGTAAGACCTATTCTGGAAAAGACTCCCTATGAACTGTGTAAAGGAAGAAAACCAAACATTTCATATTTTCATCCTTTTGGATGTTCTTGCTTTATCTTAAACACTAAAGAACATCTGAACAAGTTCGATTCCAAAGCACAGAAAGGTATTATGTTAGGATACTCAGAACGCTCTAAAGGCTACAGAGTATACAACACAGAAACCAAAATTGTGGAAGAATCAATTCATGTCAGATTTGATGATAAGCTTGACCCTGAAAAGTCAAAGCTAGTTGAAAATTTTGCAGATTTAGAAATCACTCTTGCAGGATCTGATAAAACTCCAGAAGCAACTGTCACTCAGAACTCTGAAGAAATTAAATCCCCAGAAATCCCAAAGAAAGTTAAAAGTCGTATCAATGTATCTGAAGATTTGATTCTGGGAAACAAAGACGAACCTGTTAGAACCAGATCTACCTTCAGGACCTCTGAAGATACTCCTCTGGGACTAGTGTCTCTGATTGAGCCTACGTCCTGTGATGAAGCACTTCAAGATAACGATTGGGTTTCAGCCATGCAAGAAGAATTAGATCAATTCACAAAGAATGATGTCTGGGATCTTGTTCCAAAGCCCAGAGGCACTCACGTTATTGGAACCAGATGGGTATTCAGAAACAAGCTGAATGAGAAAGGAGAAGTCGTCAGAAACAAAGCTCGACTGGTAGCTCAAGGTTATAGTCAACAAGAAGGTATTGATTATAATGAAACTTTTGCTCCAGTCGCAAGGTTAGAATCTATTCGTCTTCTTGTATCTTTTGCTATTAACCATTCTATTAAACTATATCAAATGGATGTCAAGAGTGCATTCCTTAATGGTTATATATCAGAAGAAGTGTATGTCAACCAACCTCCAGGTTTTGAAAATTCAAATTTTCCAGAACATGTTTTTAAACTTAAAAAATCTTTATATGGACTTAAACAAGCTCCCAGAGCTTGGTATGAACGTTTAAGCAATTTTCTTCTGGAACACAATTTTATCAGAGGGAAAGTTGACTCCACACTCTTCTGTAAGAACCTTAACAATGATCTCATGATATGCCAGATATACGTTGATGATATTATTTTTGGTTCAGTTAACGCCTTTGTTTGTCAAGAATTCTCTAAGTTAATGCAGGCAGAATTTGAAATGAGCTTAATGCAAGAACTAAAGTTCTTTCTGGGAATTCAAATTAACCAAACTTCAGAAGTTACATATGTTCATCAAAGCAAATATATTAAAGATGTTCTGAAGAAATTTGACATGGCTGACTGCAACTCTGCAAAAACTCCAATGCATCCAACATGCATTCTTGAAAAGGAAGAAGTAAGCGCAAAGGTTTGTCAGAAGCTCTATCGAGGTATGATAGGCTCTCTTCTCTATCTGACTGCTACTCGTCCTGATATTCTCTTTAGTGTCTGTCTCTGTGCCAGATTCCAATCAGATCCTAGAGAATCTCATTTAACAGCAGTTAAGAGAATTCTTAAGTATCTGAAAGGAACTCCTAACCTGGGCCTGATGTATAAGAAAACATCAGAGTATAGACTTTCTGGTTACTGTGATGCAGATTATGCAGGAGATAGACTAGAACGAAAAAGCACATCTGGAAATTGCCAGCTTCTGGGAAACAATCTAATATCCTGGGCTAGCAAAAGACAGTAAACTATCGCTCTATCAACTGCAGAAGCAGAATATATCTCAGCATCACTGTGCACAACTCAGATGCTCTGGATGAAGCATCAGTTAGAAGATCTGCAAATCTTTGAGAGTAACATTCCTATCTTCTGTGATAATACTGGTTCCATTTGTCTAAGTAAGAATCGCATTCTACATTCCAGAGCTAAACACATTGAAATAAAACATCATTTTATCAGAGACTATGTTCAGAAAGGGATAGTAACATTGAAGTTCATTGATACAGATCATCAATGGGCAGATATCTTTACTAAGCCTCTAGCTGAAGATAGATTTCTTTTTATCTTAGAAAATCTGAACATTCGAAATTGCCCTGAATGAAGTATGGCTCTGAAGATGTAAAATGAGACTCTGACATAAACAAATGTGTTTCTGCCTCTAACTCTGATACTTCTACCAGTTAAGAAGATATCTGAGTTAGAAATCTCCAGGAACCAATCCTTTGGTATTCCTGAAGATCAGATACATCAACACGTGGAGCACTTAGCGTCTAACCCTAGAACTTCTAGACAACTGTCCAGAAGAAAAACGTTTAAGATCTCCTCGAGCAGTGTGCATACTGTTGGGATTAGACATTCATTAATGAGCCTTAAT
This sequence comes from Lathyrus oleraceus, assembly GCF_024323335.1. NCBI lineage: Eukaryota > Viridiplantae > Streptophyta > Magnoliopsida > Fabales > Fabaceae > Lathyrus > Lathyrus oleraceus. Next base: position 405,469,728 of record NC_066581.1, read on the forward strand.
CATTTTTCCCCCAAGCGTGCTAACTTGTGCTTTGTGCTAACGCTGAATAGTGTGTCGTTTTGCATGTGTTTTTCGTTTAGGGTATTTAAACACTTTTCTCACATTTCACACACTTATCACTCTCACTCACTCTCAAACCCTCTCTGAAGCATTTCTACAAACTCTTCATCTTCACCTTCATCTTCATCAACTATGGATGCTCAACAACAACAAGTTTTCAACTTTTCTCAGCAAATGGAATCCAACACCACTGCCCAAAGTTCAAGCATTCCAACTCCAACTGTTACAGGCGTTTCCATTACTCCAGTGTACAAGGAACCCCATATTCTTGATCGTCAACCTCACATTAACCTAGCAACTCCCTTTGAGGGACTGGATGTGTTATGTGAAACACTGGTGGACTTCGACAACATGAGGAGAAATGGAGTAGATCTTACTGAAGATCTCCGTATACAAGGGTGGGAAAACTACTTCCAAAGGCTTTATGGCCCTGTTTACCCAAATCTCATCAAAGAATTCTGGAGATTTGCTGATGCTGATGACCACTTCATCGTCTCCTTCGTATTAGGGGTAAAGATAGTGATTACTGAAAAGTCAATTGCTTCTTTACTGAACATGGAGAAAACTGGAGGAAAAAGGATTTACAACATCAACCCTAGGTCAAAACGCATTGCTGAAGTAATCAATCCAACCATCTTCAAACTCAACACTGAAGGAAATCCTTCAAAGAACAAAGAGCTTCATCAGAACCTCAGAGTATGGCTCAAGATCATTCTGGGAACCATTCATCATCGCCCAGCATCAAACTCCTCTGACTACATCAATGCAGATCAGAAGTGCATTCTTTATTGCATTCACAAGGGTGTAAAGCTCTGCCTTCCTGCACTTCTCTTCAGATATCTCAGAGACTCTGTAAGGGAGACAAGAAACAACATGAAACCCATATCCTACATCCCTCTGGGAAGGCTTATATCTGATGTTTTCATTGAGAATGGGTTGGTAGATCATCTGGAGAAGAACAGGCTGATGGAAGATCTGGCGATAGATACTGGAAAGCCTCTGAACGCCAGAAATCTGAAAAGCATGGGAATTCTGAAGAAGATTCAAGTCAGACCCACTATGGATACCTCCTGGGATGCCTTGAAAGATCAGAGGAAGCTACCCCATGGTCTTGCAAGGTTCTTCAAAAATGAACCTGTAGATGCAATCCTCCACTACATGCAGCGTCTGAAGGATGAAGGAGTCGACATCTCTGACTTCAGACTGGATGAGTGTCTAGAGTCAGAAGAAGACTTTGTCAGATTCAAAAGAGGTCCCTCTAAGCATAAGTCTTCAAAGGCAAAGAGAGAAAGAATAGGAGAAACTTCTGGAACCAGATCTCCAGCGCCTCTGCAAGAAACTACTGGTACGTCTGCTCCCTCTATTCCCTCTGAACAACTTATGGCTTCTTCTAATCCTCTCCCAACACCACCCATATACACAACCTCTGAAACCCCACCTTCTACAACCAGAACCTCACTACCTCCACCTCAAATTAATCTTGCCCAAACATCTTTACCACGTTCTGAAGAAATGAGCCAAACCACTTCCTCTTCATCATCTTCAGCCCCAGAATCACCCCCATACCTTGACCTCTCCTCTGACCAAGAATACTCTGATCCTAACTCTCCAACCTTAGCCCAAATTCAGGCTCAAAACCTTGCTTCACAACAACCAACACAATCTGAAGCAACTTCACCTCCCCCAGAACAAACAACCAACATACCTTCTGAACCTGAACCTGAAGCTGAAACTGAACCTCTAACATTAGACTTAAACCCTCTTTACGCTTCACCCCAAAGATCTGAACCTCAACCTGAAGCAGAACCTGAAGCTGAACCTGAAGCTGAACCTGAAGCTGAACCTGAACCTCTAACCTTAAATCTCAGCCCTCCAACCTCTTCACCTCAAACCTCTAAACCTGACCTTTCTATACCTACCCTTGAGGAAGCCATAATGCTGGTCGCAGGGGCTTCAGTACAAAAGGTCAAGTCTCTGACCATTAACTCTGAAGTCAGTGATGATCCTGACTCTGTAAGGACACACTGGAACAGAGTCATTGGCTGGATGACCTCTGAGGCTTTTAAGCTGAAGAACATCTCTGAGCAAGTCAGAAATGGCTACATCAGAGATGCTGAGGCAAGACTCCAGGAAAGACTTGCAAGAGAAGCTGAAGCCAGAAGACTTGAGGAAGAGAGACTAGCAAGAGAGGCTGAAGAAGAAGCCAGAAGGATGGAGGAAGAAAGAGCAAGGGAAGCTGAAATTCTAAGGGTAAAGGAAGCTGAAGCTAAAGCTCTGGCTGATGCTGCTGCTGCTGCCGAAGCTGAGGCACAAGCTGCTGCCGAAGCTGAAGCAAAGGCCGCTGCTGAAGCACAGCAGGCTCTGACTCAGGGGGAGTCCTCTTCTGTTGTTCCTATGGTTATCCAGACGCTGGAAGAACTGAAGAAAGATCAGAAGGAACTTCGTGCCAGAATGGATAAACAAGACTCTGTCAACGACAACATTCAAAACATGCTGGCTCTATTGCTTCAGAGAATGCCTCCGCCTCCCAACCCTTAGGCACTTAGGATTTTGTTGCTTTGCTTTCTTTGTTTCTGATATTTACTTGTTCCTTTTGCCTCTGTTGCTTTTTATCTGAATACAATGTTTTTCTCTTGAATTATTATTATTTTTGCTATGTCTTTTTGATTCTGACAAAAAGGGGGAGAAGTCATTAATAACTCTGATGAAAATACTGTCTAAATACCTTAAGCACTCTGCTACATATTTTTCTTAAAAATAAATTTATCTAACTCTAGACTTAAGAAATTGCAGAAGGTATCAAGAAACCTCATTGCTTGGAAGCTCTGGTAAGAACTTCTGAACTCCCTAGCCTATCTCAGGGGGAGCTCTTGTCTATCTGATCTGATATTATTTATGTTTCATCTGCTAATTAAGTTTGTTTTGTCATCATCAAAAAGGGGGAGATTGTAAGAACAAAAATTGTTCTACAACAGATTCCATGATTTTGATGATAACAAATGATGAAACCAAAAATGGCACCCTAACGAAAAGTTTCTAAGTGTGCAGGGTTCTAAGGAAAGAAGGAAGAAATCATCAGATACAGAATCATATCAGATACAAATTATCAGAAGACCAGAAGCATCTGAAGTAGAAACACGTTCAAGAAAGTCTAACTCTGAGCAAAACAGCAAAGTATCAGAAGCATCTGAACAAGAAGTACGCTCTAGAAGTTCTGACTCTGAACAACGGTATGTCAAACTCCAGAAGTTCTCAGCGCTATCTGAAGTAACCATTAGAACTCAAAAGAGATCAACATCAGAAGTTAGATAGCAAGATTCCAAGATCTCCAGAAACACGAAGACTCTGATTATGGAATTGCTAAATAAGTAAGAGTAACGTTAACTTCAAGTAATGTTATGGAAATGGACTTCCTTATACAGAAAGAGACGGTAACTCCAAATTCAAATTAATAGGAACTATTTTTGGAAAGTAGTCATTCAAGAAGAGAAAGTTGCTTTGGCAACAAGCAAAGTTATGGCACTAATTATTATTCAAGAGTCATTACCTGCTATGATTTTTCAACGGATCCTCCTCTTCTATATAAAGGACTGCAAATCAACATTGAGAGATAGTAGTACAATATCACAAGATTTTACTGAAACATCAATTTTTGAGAGGTTAGAGAAAGCAAGCATACAAAAACAATCTTCATCTCTCTCAACATTTCACCAAGCTTTTGCTTGAAACGTTAAACACCTTGTTCTTACTGTTGTAATATTTGCTTATCTTAGAAGCACTCTAGATTACATAAGCTTTTATCTTTGTTGTATTTCCTCAAGTGACTCTGTGTAGTCTGTATACTTGAGAGGACTAAGAGATCTTTCTCTTAGACGTTGTTTGTAATCAATCTTTCAAGATTAGTGGATTAAGTCCTTGTTGAAGGAGAAATCACCTTGGCCGGGTGGACTGGAGTAGCTTTGTGTTATAAGCGAACCAGTATAAAAATCCTTGTGTGATTTTTATTTTAAAAAAGCGCTTATTTTCCAAACAATTCAAACCCCCCCTTTCTTGTTTTTCTCACCTTCAGAACTCATCTCACAAAGATCACCAAGCATACAAAGAATTAATATCAAGCAATTCAATCATTACATACAATACAGTAATCCCAAATTGCACAAAAAATATGTCACAAAACAATACAATACAACAAGCATGAAAAGTTGGCAAAACCCACTAGGAAAATAGTTCGCTCCCCAGCAGAGTCGCCACTTTTCTGTAGCGGGGTATTCATTACCATTAGAGATATTGACTAAATCCAAGGTAAATCATACAAGTCGAGTCGCCACCGCACTTCTATTTATCCAAAGGAATGGCTAGAAAGCGAACAAAAACCTAATAGTTTTATCAAAAACTAGTAAAAGAAACAGAGATCTGGGTAAGGGGGTTGGTTATGTAATGGGAAGGTGTTAGGCACCCAAAACATCCTAGGTACTCCTAGGGAGCCCTTTTCATGCTTGTTGTGAAGGTTGTTTGTTTTGTAGAAAATTTTGTTTGTGCAAACATGATTGAAGAGATGAGGAAAGAATGTACAAGTTTATTTACATTTTGTGTTTGGATGGATAAACCCATTGCCTACGTACCATCTTATAAAAAGATTAGGATCAAAACCTCGTAGTCTGGGATAAAAAATCTCAAAAAGAGTTGGTGAATTGATTGATCCAAAAGCCTTAAGGTCTTTTGTTATCAAAGGGATAAAACTCAACCAAACCATGATTCCACCATGTGAGGATAGCTTCAACATGCTAGTGAGGGGTTAACCCTATAATAAGCATGGGAGACTTATTGTCCATCACTAAGGATATAGGTGAGTATTACATCTACCATAAGGATAACTCAAACCTAATAGCTAAAGATTATGAAAGATTTGATTAAGAAAGTGGCCATTGGAACCACAAAAAGACATTTGAATGGGTTATATTTACCAATTTGTAGTATATACAAAAGTGGTCAAAGTTGGCTTAAAGATTCAATTCAAAATAAGTGTTATGAAAAGAAAGTTTGAAAATCAAAAGCATAAGGCTTAGGTTTCTAATGTTTGAAAACAATGGTTAAATTTTTGCACAAAGAGTTTTGGCTTGGGTTAGAGTGGAGGGAAGAAGAAGAATGGCTAAGTCCTAACTAAAGCAAAGGAGAAAGGATAAAGAAAACAAAACCACACAAGGAGTCCCTCTCTTGAGATCATATTGATGATCCAAGTAGCTCCCATCCTTTGGAATAAGCAATCACAACAATAGTAAGCTCAAGCAATCAAACAAGTCTCTTAAGAGATCCCCAATGTATCTTGTATCTTTCACTTTAGATGAACATGGCAATGGTCCTCCAATTTGAGCTCTCATAGAATTCCCTAACACAAAAACACACACATCAAAAGTTTCATGAAATAAACCAAGAATGGACAAAAATGAGTTTAAAGATTTGGTCCTTCTAACCCATCTTCATCATTAAGGTCCATTAACTCCAATTTTGCATAAGGAAAGTCCTAGGATCTAAGTCCATTTCTCCATTTCTTTGCATAGGGAAAGTCCTAGAAACTAAGTCCATTTCTTTGCATTTGGTCCACAACAATCAAACCAAAAATACAAGCATAATAGTATATACGCAGTTATGTGCTCAAGTGAGCAAAAGGCAAATGGCATTAACATAAACCTGTGCTCAAGTGAGCAAAGAGAAAAGCAAATGGATAATATGTGCAAGAATAGTAAATTGCATAAAAGTAAAGAGCAAAATGTAAATGTTAATTGTCAATAGTTAGTGTGCCATAAGGCAAATTTAGCGCTATGTTAAGCAATCGTAATTGGACTTATGTAGAAGTCACAACTATCTGAGGCCGGTCAATAATAATGTAGGCAACAACACAAGTTAGAAGTCTTGATTAGTGAACCAAGTTCCAACAACTTGCCATGCCAAAAAGAAAATGAGAATTGATCTTGTATTGGTTTAAGCCTTTTGCATGATTTAGAAAACAACCTATCCTTAATGCAAAGCCATTCACTTGATCAATTGATCAAGATGAATTAGATTTGAATCAAGGAAGATTAAGTCTCCCTAATCAATGCTAACTTATCAACCTTCAACTCATTGATCAAAAAGAAAATAAGAAGAAGAAGGAGATGGAGAATGGATAAGGAAATGGAAAGATCAAAATGCATAAAGTGAAATAAGATGTACCAATCCATGTGTATTGACCAAATGACATTGAAAGTCAAAGTCAAACAATGATAAATCAGAAATGAGATGAAGATTGGAAATCAAACAATAATCATAATATTTTTGGCATTTTTAAATATTAAAATAAACTTGAATTAAACATAAAAGAAAGGTCAAACTTCAAAATCACTTCAAATCAACCTTGAAAGGTCGAAGTGATTTATCCCAAGTTCAACAAGGTCAAACAAAGTTTGACAAAAAAATTCAGCATTTTTAAAAGTCAGAAACTATTTTTAATCAATTAAAAATGAATAAAAATAACCTAATTGAACTAAAATCTCAAATAAATCTCAAATCAATTTAAAAATTGATGAGAACATTTTTCATGGATCCATCATCATTCAAATAGGTTAGGAAAATATTTTTGTATTTTTTAAATATAAAAAACTATTTAAAATGAATTAAAAACAACCAGAAAAGAGAAAATTCACAAAAAATATCAAATGACAAAATAAAAAATATTAAAAATCAGAAGTAAAAACTAGAATTTATTTGGAGACTAATGCAATTGGTCCCATAATTTTTGGATTAAAAATGAAAGAGTTATGGATTTTTGAAATAAAAGGGAATAAACAAAATAAAATCAGAAATTGAAATAATATGAAAAATCAGGGATCGTTGGATGTGTTTCATTAATTGACGTGGCACATTAAATGGTACAGAGGCGCGTGCTCACGATGAGTCCAAGTCAATGCGTAACACACAACATTAAAATAAGTCATAACAACCAAAGGCCAAGATCAAATCTGGAAAATGAATCCAAGGGTCCACAATGCATCTGGCAATAGGACAGCCACCAGAGCCACCGTCTTCTCTGGTGAGCTTGGATTTTCCAGCCAAAATTGCAGAGATCCAAACCTTAATGAAAATGCACGATCTATACATCTTTAGAAAGCTGGGATGATGTACATCATCCCTGTGCCACTCAATTCCACTCTTGATCTTTATATTGAGAGAAATCAGAGATGGAAGTTCTGTGGTGTTCATCATGTACTCAATGGATTTCAAAAAGTAAATGCATAATCATGACGCCTCTATTGAGAGGACTTCAGCCAACACAAGATCCAAGCAAATAGGTCAATGGATGATGAGATTCGAAGAAAATACCAGTTGAAGAGTAAGCTTGAATTCTGGACACTTGAGCTCGATTCTTTGCTTTCCTTGCCAAAATAGAAGATCAGTGAGATGAATGATGAAGGTTTAGAAGCTTTAGATCCAAGGATTCAACCAGATGTAGTTGAATTTTGGAGTTGAAAAAATTTAGAGAAAAATGAACTAGCTTCTTTGGTAATGGTTATGGATTCAATTGTGCAGCATTTCTGGCGCCATTAGGTTGAGGAAGAGTGAGGCTGAACAACTCTATATATAGCAATTGGCAAAGGCAATGCATGAAAATTTCATGTGCATGAATGAAGAGGGCCTCCATGCATGGGCCTGTACAGGCGCATGGAGGGCCCAAATATAATTGATTTGGCAAGCTTAACATCAACACATTGCTTTTGGACGTGGAGATATGATGTAATTGGATTATGCATGAAGTTTGAATCAAGTTTCCATAAATTCACCAAAATATTCCCTTCTTCGAAAATGCCATTTGCCAAATCCAAGTATGATCATGTGAGTAATGGTTGGAAAGGTCTTGATGTAAGGAACAATTGTTATGTTGGGAAAAAATCCATTTGAAGTGTGGAAATTTATGAAATTTGAGTTTAAAGTGCAAGGTGCATGACATGTCAAAGCAAGGTCTCTAATTTTGGCCATTTTTCAAGCCCTTCTGTTTTGATGATGCAAGCCTTAAATGAAAAAACCTCCAACATCAAAGTTGTAGATCTTTTCAATACAATCAAATGGACTTAAATTGTGCATCATTTGGATTTTGGATGAAAGAGTCATGGGCACTTGAAGTTGGACTTTTTTGCCTTTTAATGCATATGACCCAAAAGGACCTATAATGTCTTGCATTATCACATGTATTTCCTTTGAGATTTTGAAATTTTGTCCAACATAACATTTTAAGTAGACATCTTAAGCTTTCCAATTCATTTAATCCCACCTTAAAATCATAAAAAATGAATGAGTTATGTCCTTGGGAAGTTGACCCAAAATTAGGGTTTCAGTCAAAATGACCTATAATGTATTGGAATGGGAGATGGTCTTTCAAGCTTCAAATCAATTTTTTATGAACATGAAAGTTGTTCATATTGTCCTTAAGAACATGTTTTATTTTGTAACCATCTCCATTTTACCAACACATAAAAAGTTAGGTCTCAGTGCATTTCAAGATAGTTAGATGAATTGACTGATCAACTTCTCAAGTCCATGCCTCATATATTGATGAATTGATGATTGAGGCCACTCAAATAAGTTCAAATATGCATGAAATAATGAATTAAAGAACTTCCCTTGATTGTATTTGACCATGGGCTGAGGTTGCTTCAGGAGTAAGGCATTGTGGTGCACAGATGAATTAGGGTTTCTTTGGGGAACCAACCTCAAACCCTTTGACTTGCTTTGATGGGTGAGAGCTTTGGGAACCATTACCATGCTTGCTATCATCTCCTCTTGACCTTACCATTGCATAAGTGATCTCCTTGAAGCTCTTGACCTTGTGATTGCTCAACTACAAACAAAAGATGTTAGTGACATATTTTTGTGCTTTTGGTTAGTGAACAAAATAAGAAAAGCAATGATATACAATTCAAGCATGCTTGGTGATCTCAAACCACTCTCAAGAAGTACCACCCAAAGGCAAAGGGAACCAAGATGCTAATGATCCTTGAGGCAATGCAAATGCAATATTATGATGCCATGAGGGATCTTAGGGACAAAATTAGGGTCTTACAGGGAGGAATCTGAAAAGCATGGGTCTGATAGATAAGGTCAGAGTCAAACCCTCAAAGGGAACCTCCTAGGAAGCTCTGAAGGGTCAAAGGGAGATATCAAATGGGATGTATCTGTTCTCGAAGATTGATCCTCCAGAAGTCATTGCGTGCTACCTGCAGGATCTAGAAGCCCAAGGATACGATATCTCTGGCTTCAGCTTGGACTGACTCCCAGATCAACCCCTCAACTTCATGAAGAGAAAGAAAGAACCATCTAAGAAGAAGAATAAGAAGAGTCTCAAGCTAGGAGAATCTTCAGCGACTCAAAAGTAGCATGCCTTTGAGCTCTTCAGCACCAAGTAAGTCTCATATCTTAGAAGCCCCTATTTCTTCTTGTTCTAGGCAACTTGCCTCATCATTACCTCAACCACCCCTCACACTCTCAACATCTGTCATTACTTCCTCCACTTCACCTTCCACAAAACCCAAATCTCAACAAAATCCCTCTAAACCAACAACCTCTATACCCATCTGTTCTAAACCAAATACTTCTGAACCCATTACCTCTGACCCTATCACATCTTCACCTCCACTACCTCAATTCAACCTCACAACAACATCCATCTCCATATCTGAAGCCATAATGTTCAACGAACCTATATCACCCCCTTCCTCTAACCCCAATTCCCCCTTACTACGACTTTTCTTCAAACTTTGAACACTCTAGTTCAAATAACCCTGACCTAACCTCCCCAAACCATCAAGAACATCAGGCCACGGATGGCTCTGAAAAGATCCAATCTGTACCAGAAACCTTTGTCACCTTACCTGAAACCTCTATTGCATCACTCTCTGAACCCCTTCCCGAAACCTATGAACCCGCTCTCATCATACCTACCCTTGATGAGGCATTTTCTAAGTTCTTAGAGACTTCTACTTCAAGACTTAAGAAGCTTTCTGACGAATCCAGTGTTAGTGACAACCCTTCTAATGTAAGGACTCACTAGAACAGGTTCATCGGGTGAATGACTTCTGAAGTCTTCAAGTTGAAGGGACTATATGAGCAAGTCAGAAATGACTATATCAAAGCGCTGAAGAGAAGTTGGAGGCTCATCTGGCTTAGGAGGATGATGAGAGGGTGAAGAGAGAAGCCGAGGAGAAAGCTACTGCCATGGAGGAAGCAGAGAAAGTTGCTGCAAAGGCTACAGCTAGAGCAAAAGCTGAAGCTAAAGCAACATTGGCCGTTGAAGTTGCTCAGAAAGCTACTGAAGACGCTGAGAAGACAACTAAGGTTGCTCTGACTCGAGGCGAGTCATCAACAACTAACCTAGCTCCTCGAGTCATCAAGACTCCAAAAGAGTTACAGAAAAAACAACAACTAGTCAGAGCCAGACTCGACAAGCAGGATCAAGTCAACTCCAGCATCCAGAATCTTCTAGCTCAACTTCTTCAGAGGATGCCTCCTCCTCCAAACCCTTAGGCACTCTAGGAATTTTTGTGTAATTTTTCTAAGAGTTTTTGCCTCTGAGGCCTTTTCTTCTGTTTCCTTCTGTTTTGTAACTCTCTCTTATCAATGAAGTTTTTTTAATGATTTTATTACTTGTGATTTTCTTAACTTTTTGAGTCTGACAAAAAGGAGGGAGAAATAAATAAAAGTCTTTTTGATGAAATAATTTATCTAACTCTCAGAATGCACTACTTACATTCTAACATTAAAATAATTACATAGTCTAAGTCCTTTTACAGGATCTATCTGAAGAAAGAAAATATAAATCTCTATCCGAGAAACAAATAAATCAAGGCAAGCAACCTAAGAAGGTTTGGTAAGAAATTATCTACCTCATAAACCCTTTTTTGATACTACTGTATTTAAAATATTTTTTAAGTATCATACTTAGGGGAAGTCATTCTCTATCTGAATCTGATTTATTTAAATATGTATCTCTTAAAGTACTTATTGTTTCATCAAAATTATGAGTTTTTGTCATCATAAAAGAAGGGGAGATTGTTATAACAAGATTTTGATTCTACAATATATCTCTTAGTTTTGATGATAACAAGAATGAGACAATTTGGTACCCTAATATTTTTCTTAACTTTGCAGGTTTCTAAGTTAACATAAGTCTAAGGAAACAAAGATATGACATCCACACTAGTCTTGATAAGCTGAACAAGCACAACGAGAAATCAGATTTGACTCCAAACAGAATCCATATGAGGAGAAATTCCTAAAGAATTTAACGCTAAAGTTCAACTCTGATACCTAAAGACTATTCAAGAGAATATCTGAAGACTTTGCAAGAAACCTTCAGAAGACTCTACAAGATAATATCTGAAGAATACAAAAGTATATCTGAAGACTGCAAGCAATATCTGGAGTCTGCTCAAAGACTCTGATCATGCTCACTCTGATTCACACTCAAGACTTTATTTGGCATCACCAGATCAGAAACTTACTCAGGAAGCATTCTAAGTGTAGTACAAGTATTTTTCAGGAAACAATGGATTATGTCTAAGACTGCTAAAGGACAAGAAATTTACTACCATTAACTCCTATAGCTGGCACGAAATCTCCTTTGATTTCCCTCCAATGGTATCATCTCTAAAAGCTATATAAAGGCCTCATTACAACCTACTGTAAACCACATCTCAATATACGACAACATTTTCATATTCTCACTATCATTGTTGTAAGAAATACTTTCATATTTGTTTCTCAATATCGTGTGGTTGTGTTTCATAGTTCCTTAAAGTGTGTTTATGCTGCTTATCTAGAAGCATATAGTCAAACACTTGAATTCCTAAAACTCTTTGTAATTCCTCAAGTGACTTGTTTAGGTCTGTATACTTGATAGGTAAAACTCTTAGACATTTTTGTAATTTGTTGAGATTATTGGATTAAGTCCTTATTGAAGGCGAAATCACCTTGGCCGGGTGGCCTGGAGTAGCTTTGAATTTCAAGCGAACCAGAATAAACTCTCTATGTTGTTAGATTTTATTTTTATATGTGTGGTGTTGCAAAAAGTTTTTGATTATAGTGAAAATAATTCAAACCCCCCTTTCTTGTTTTTCTCTACCTTTAACCAAACCCCTACATACCTTGTTTCTATTGTAACGTCAGACTTTTGATCCTACTACAAGCAGAATGTTCAGATTATCCAGAATGTGGCCATATTGTTGCATATCATTTGAATATCATAAAACATCATTATATCATATAATTCTTTTTGCATATGTAGTTCTATGAGAGCCTAGTTTGTTGTCAAGTAGTTAGAGACATAATCAATTCTGGTAGAAGAAGTGTGTTTAGTTACAAGTTTGTGGAACCTCGGTTGAAGATTTTAAAGGATTTAGGAACTTGTTTGGATCTGGATCACAAAGAAGATTTCAAGAAGGCCTATGGGAATCTCCTAGGTATTCTCAACACTGAGGTAAACACTATAGAAATCCATACCCTGGTGCAGTTCTATGATCCTCCCTTGAGGTGCTTCACTTTTCGGTATTATCAGCTGGCTCCGATGTTGGAAGAATACTCACATATCTTAGGGGAGAGAAATAAGGATCAGGTTCCTTTCGTTAGTACCAAGGAACTACCAAAGTCTCACTTGTAATCGAAGCTTTGCATCTGGAGAAGAAGGGAATGAACTTAACCTTAAGCCTAAGGGTGGAACTCATGGTTTTACTCTGGAGTTTTTGGTTGAGAAGACCATTGCCTTTGCTGATGTTGGGAGTTGGATAGCTTTCAACATTGATTTCTATTTTCTCATCTATAGGATCGTGTTGTTTCCTAATATGGAAGGATTTGTGGACCTTGCATCTATTCACATCTTGTTGTCCAAGAATTCAATTCCTACATTCCTTGTTGACACTTACTACTCTATCCATGTAAAGACTCATAAGAAGAAGGGTATTATCATGTGTTCTGTTCCTTTGGTGTGTAGGTGGTTTATTTTGCACCTACCCAGCAAGGGTCCTTTCATCGAGAACAAGGACAATCTCAAGTGGTTTCAAAGGACCATGTCTCTCACCACTAATGATATTATATGGTACTCTAGAGCTTTTGATGATGGAAAGGTTATCCTAAATTATGGAAGTTTCCCCAATGTACCCTTCATAGGTACGAAGGGTGGAATCAACTACAATTTGAGGATAACTTTACGTCAGTTGGGTTATCCGTCGTTATGCAAGCCAAATTCCGAGTATGTGGAGGAGTTTGTTTTGTATGAAGGGGTTAACAATCTAGAGTTACTGAAGGAGATCATCAGAGCTTGGAGGGAAGTTTGTTCTCAAGGAAGATCTGAGTCAAGAAAGAAGAATTGTTTTGCTAAGGAAGCTTATACACAATGGGTTAAGGACATGGTTGAAGAAATTTGGTTGTCGTTTCCGTTGGATCCATTTATGAACATCCCACAACATGTGCTTGCAGTTGTTCCTATCTCTAAGGTGGGTAAACTCAAGGAGACTATCAAGATTTTTGAGAAAGAGAATTCTTATCTCCGATATAATCTTGGTAGGCTTACAAGGGAGAAAGAAGACTTGGATCTTAACCTCAACCAAAAGAGGATCATGACATCCCAAGCGGTGGAGGAAGAGCCAAGAGGAGCAGTTCAAAAGGAGGAAAGTAGGTGATGCTTTGAAGGGAACTATTGACAGTTTATTCATCAAGAAAAAATGGCTCGCCGATGCCAAGTACCAGGCATACAAGGTAGAGATCGGTTGCCAAGAACAGTTCAAGAAGCTTCGAGAATAGCTAGAGAGTTGCAAGAAGGAGTTTAAGGAAGAAAGAATACGTACTAAGCAGTTGGAGGTTTTGTTTATCTCAACACTAAATAGAGCTCGACAAGCGATTCAAAGAGATTCAAGGGTTGAAGGATCAAGCACATCAAAGTAGAGAAGGTACTAATCAACTTTAACAGGAAGCTACACATTGGGAGACGAACTGTCTTCATTTGCAAGTACTCTTAGACCATAAGGGGTTTGTGAGACAAGACCTTTTGAGTAGACCCACTCGGTATGGACCTTCAAGGATACACAATGGTTGTTGACTGAGACTTAGCAAATGCCTAGTTATCTATAGGGATTTCCTTTTGCATTATTGTATTTTGAATACACTTGATGTAGCCCTTGGGGGAAAATTGTAATAATATTGTACTATTTATTATTTTGAATATAAGAGGGTCTTTGTCGTTATTAGTTTTTGTTTTGTGCCTTATTGTTTATGCTTTATGATTGCTTATGACAAATAAAGAGTCGAGAATTCCCTAGTAAACTTTACAATAATCAAAATTGGTTTGCATAACATATCATTGATATATACATCTTTTATCTAGAAAACCAAAAATACAAAATGCTTATATTCGTCTTCCTCTTCTCCAGAAAGACGACGACTCACTTGTACTTCACCAGATCTAGCAAAAAGAGAATTATGTCTGATTTCGAACAAGAGAGCGGTGAAACAAGGAAGGGTCTAATTCTTCTCCAAGGACAAATGGGTACCATTCTAGAACAACTGCAGACTCAGAGAGACAACAATATTGTTTTTAATCAAGTTGATGTTACTATAGTGACTTCTACCACTGACACAACTCTGGTTGCGATGGATCTTGCTGATTCAATTATTCCACCTGCTACTGCTAGCCAACCATTGGCTCATGCTGGTCATAGTAGGCTTGCTGATGCTTACCCATGGGGCATGCCACACAATTACAACCCTCAATTTGCTACTAGTAATCCATTCATACCGTACCAGTCTTTTGCGGCTGATCCTGCCAATGTGAATTTTGCTACTTTCCCATGGGGGATGCATAATATGTATTCTGCTCAAGGGGTCGAAACAGAAGAGGCACCCGTTGTTGACATTGCTGAAGACCAGGAACCTAAGTATATGGGTCCTCCCTCAACTTCCATATCATTGCTCCACATGCTGCTACTGCTATGGTCACACCTTTTCCTAACAATGCTCCAATTCAATGTCCCTATTTTGGGGCTCCTCTTGCTCCGAATGTACACCCTTGAAGGTAGAGTATTCAAGAAGAAACTCCAGGTGCCCCGACTTAGAATCCTGGTTTGATGCATCAAATTTTCCCCCAGTTTATGCCTCATATGCCTGCTTAGAATATTGTGCAACCTCATCCTAGGGTTTCTACTTATAGGGTTCCTAGGATCAATCCGTATAGACCTACTGAATATCAACTGCTAGAGGAGCGAATCTGCGCCATGGAAGGTTTCTCCACTCTTAGTTTGAATGCAAGAGAGTTGTGTTTGGTGCCTGTCACACCCCAATTTTGACCCTGAATCGCTGATTCAATACATTCATCATAGCTATTGCATGTCTACATAGCATACCATGCATTCCATACCGCATAGTGCCTAAAATATCAGTCGAAATAATTTTTTCGGATCTACAGACAAACCGGTTGAATTAATCAACGGATGTGCGTCAAATCAGTGGACGAATTTTTTTAAAATCAAGCTTCTAGACATCAATTTTATTAATCTACGTTTCGCGTAGTTTAATCTGGTATGCTCGATTTATTTTTCAGCTAATTTTTTGGCCACTTTTTGATCAGCTCAAGCCTGTTTAACCGGTCAAAATTTATTTCAAAATTAAAGAAAATGCTGTATTTTTTCAATAAGTATATTTCGTACTGATCATTTTAGTGCGTCCAATTGAGTTTTTCGAGCGAATTTTTGTCCGACTTTTATTCATTTTTAATTCGCTCTTCAAGTAAATAATATTATTTTTGTTGGAACAATTTGTTTTGTTTATTTTGATTTTTTTGTTTTCTTAATTATCAAAGTTGTTTTTAACTCACAAGATAATAATAAAGGTTTAATTAGAATTAATTTAGTTTTAGAAATTCATGATATGTTCTATTTTAATTTTTATTACTTATCAATTTTGTTGTGAGTTCAAAAAGAGAAAATAATAAAAATGTTTGCATCGAATTCTCTTCATAATTGTACCTTGACAACTCATTTTAAGAGAGAGAATGTCACCTTTAGAGGGAGACACTTGCTCAGTACCAAGAAAGTTTTTTGGACCTTACTGCGATCCATTTTCAACCTTTGGCTGACCATTAGAAAAGGACAGAGAGGTAGGTCTTTGGAGGGAGGAAAACGACAACATTAAAAAAGGATCTCTTCTACTTCGCTCCTCACTTCCTCATCTTCATCACTCACTTTCCACCTACCTTATGAACCCTCAGCCGCCACAAACCCACCATCTTCGACGAACCACCTTCGTCTTCACCGAAACCCCTCTCACCGTAAACCTCCATTTTCTCCCTCCACCACCTAACCACCACATCGTCGTCAACATCCAAACCTTCTTCGTCGTAACACAAAACCCCACTTCTCCACATCACACAACTCAAAAACCATAAAAAGACCATCTAAGATTCAATTTGGAAGAGGTCCATTCCCTCACAAAACCGACACATCTCCACGCCGTCTCCGCCCTTCGCCGACTGACCCACAACATCAAATCTCCTTCAAATTTCTCCTCCACCCATTGATTTGGAATGAAGCAACGCTTGATTTTGGCCTTGCGTGAATCTGGTATCACTACGAACACTTCGTCTTGGTGTCGGACATGGTGGAATCAAGGGGATGAAATCAAGTTCAAAGCAAGTCTTCGATGCTTAAGTCTCGAACGACTATACGACATCATGATTCCGTCGCATTCAAACTTCGAAGAGCGATGAAGAAATATGGCTCCGAGGTCGCGTTCCCTTTCCAAAATCGCATCAGCCGGATTCCATTACCATTTCTATGTACGCGAACGTGAAAAGAGCAGAATTGCAACCAGAGCGAAAAACTCATCGAATTGGGATTTTGATGCATACATGATTTTATTTGGTTCTGGTCATTCTGTTATGAGGGTTATTTGAAGATTGAAGAAGGTTTGAGGGCGAGTGAAGTTGACAGAAGATTGAAGGTTGAAGGAGAGTAAGGTTGACAAAATGACGAAGGTTGAAGGATGATGGGTGATGAAGATTGAAGAATCCCCCAGGATTGGAGAATGAAGAACCTTTTATAGGAGAGGGCAAGAGTTAACAGAATTAACTTTGTTAACTCATCCAGGTGAAAAAGTTGTTAGCAGGTTTGAGAAGTTGTTCTTGTTATGGTTCAGTTGCAAAGTGGAGCTGGAAGGAAATGAATTTTGAAATTCAGGTTTGGATGAAACAAAGCTAACGGTAGAATATTAGATAACTTATTACGCGGTCCAGTAGTTGGAAATCAACGGTGCCGATGTTGGTCTGCTACCGACCCACCAAACGAGGGTGGTTCAGTGGCTTGGAAGGACATCGGTTTTGTTAGTGAAGAGAAGGTGGGGATGGTTTGGAGAGTGGAACTGGTTCTGGAAGCTTGAAAAATGCAGGTTCACGGATTCGGCGCGGCTAGAACAAGTTATTCAACTTAAACTCCAGCTACTTCAGCAAGAAACGATGGGTCTGTACTTGACGAAGATGCCACGAAAACAGGACCACGTCCTTATGGCCACGCCATGGATCCATGTCGGAGTTTTACGGTTAAATGAACAAGCATATTATTTTGTCACCAAGTAAACAAGAGATATGGGAGGAAAATGTCATCGCCAGAGAACCCTACATCCGGTGGGTAAAACAAAGGGTTCAAGTGATCAAACTTCCCTTCATTATTGACTCTCCAACCTTCCCACCTATTCTTGAGCCAGAGCATGAGAAGAACGAATAATTGAAATGATACAGTCAATAGATGAAAAATAAGCTCACAAATAGCAGCAAGAGGGTCTTGATTCACATTTAAACCGACAACTTCACAATACACCAGGGAGGCTTTCATCTTTCACTGATACCGCATCGCACCTCACCCTCAATCTCTTTCACCAACATCATCAAAACCTTCTCATATCCTTCACCCTTAAAATCATCTACACAACATAACCCCTTTCTTCTTCAACATAAATTTTCCTCCAAACCATCATTAAATCGCACCGCCGCCACCGTGCTTCGTCACTTGAACCCTCTCCGGCCAACTCCCTCCGTAATCCTCACTCTCAACCATAAACCCTTCCTTCCACGATCCAATAAATTAGAGATAGAGAAGAGTGCATTGTAAATCCTCACCGAGTCCATTTGTCACTTCAGCTTCCTCTGATGGCGATGCATTTAGATCTAATAGTAGCGGTTGGAATTTAAACAAAACTGTCATCAATTAAGTCACGTCCAAATGACGTGAATTGTTTCGATTCGTCTTACTCGGTTTTGAATTGCATAAGCTCATCATCAACTCCCAAGCAACAACGTCAAAGTTGTTCCTACATGTGACTCTTCTACGTATCAGCGTCAACATTGACCACAATCCGGTTTCGGTAATTTCCGGTTTTCAAACTCTCTTGCGTTATTTATTGATGATTGGTTATGCGTACTAGTTTTTCTGCTTGAGTTATTAGTGAGATTGGTATTTGGTTTAAATGATCATATGTCAATAAGAGAGGTGTGTGTTGTTTTTGTTCATATGAGTTTGAGAAGAAATGTTATTAGATTTGAAAATGCAGGGATGAGAATTGAAGATGAGTTCACGTTTTTGGAACTGAAACCATTTCTTTTCTAGTTAATATTTTTATTTTCTGTTATTTATAAATTTTGGTTTCAATAAACTGAAGTACTGATATTGCATTTGAATTTTCAATTAAGTATTTTGCTGTGCTATTTTGGAACAGTACACGGTTTCATTTTGATTACTCTGTTACAATGTATTTTGTTGAATCGACATTGTACATAATTTTGGTTAGTATTATTATGTGTTATTTTGTTTCAATAAAAATAGTAGTAGAAAATTTCACAAGCATGCTGCTAGTTTTACTATTTTGAAAAATACATGCACTTTTGATAGATACAAAGGTAGGTGTGTGTGAAGTCGATCTACGGTATTGAAATTTTTGTGAATAATTCTAATGCAACGTTGAGCAATTTTTCTAAT
Source organism: Lathyrus oleraceus (assembly GCF_024323335.1). Classification (NCBI taxonomy): domain Eukaryota; kingdom Viridiplantae; phylum Streptophyta; class Magnoliopsida; order Fabales; family Fabaceae; genus Lathyrus; species Lathyrus oleraceus. The sequence continues at coordinate 405,488,825 of NC_066581.1, forward strand.
TATTATTATTATCATTATTATTATTATCATTATTATTATTATTATTGTTATTATTATTATTATTATTATTATTTTCCCTTTTTCATTTCATTTTGAGGTCATAGTCCATTACATTTTACTCTAATACATTATATTGTCTCATTTTCGGTTAATGTTTGGTAATAATCTCGTTTAGATTGATTTTGCTAGTAAGTTTATAATGCAATCATAAAATATCTTTTTTTTATAAAGAGGTTATGTATTTGTTTTGCAAATATGATGCCAGTTTTTTCTAGTATTCCTAATATGAAGAATTAAGGGTTTTATATATTTGTTTATTCTAACTAAGGGTATCTTTTGACGTTTGTCCATGATATTTGAGACATTTGATTAAATCAACAACTTGGTAATTCCAAAAGTTAATAAAGTTGTACTAACGTGATCAATTGGAGCACGACTTTACTTTAATTTAATCGCAAAACTATTGGAAACAACTAGAATATTTTCATAATTTAACTCAAAAATCTTTTCTTAAACAAACTCGAAAGAAAAGGACCGTTGGAATCTAGCATTCCAGTGTAACCCTTGAACAATTGAGTCCAAAAGCACATGTCTTATTCTTATTGAGTTTTCATTTTCCATTAAACCATTTCAATTTCGACTTCAAATAATTTTTGTAACCAAGTCAAACTGTCTCAAATCATTTATGTGAATCCATCCTCGATCACATATTGAGAGATATTTCTTAAAATCAAATACAATATCCAAACTTTTTTCTAAATAAACACGAAAGAAGAGGACCATTCGAATCTTGCATTCCGGTGGGAATCCTCGAATGATCAGTCCTGAGCCTCACATTTTGGATTAACCATTCATTCTTTTCTCTCATTCTTAAAACACTTAATAATTAACTTGGACAAAATAAGGGCCGTTGGGATCAAGCATTCTGGCGTAACTCTTTGAACAATTGATTCTTATCAAGTGTTCGTTTAAATAATTCGAATGAAAAGGACCATTGGAATCTGGCATTCCGGTGGAACCCTGAATTATTGATCTCGGGGCTTATGTCTCGTTCTTATAAAATTCGTCTTTCAAACTCAAAAAAATACTTAATTCCTACCTTAACACTTTTTTCAATAAAGGTGGAAATGGAACATGGTATATACCGTGCACTCCTGAGATTAAGATTCAAGGTGGATGCCTTGCCTATCTTAGCTCTCGCCATCGTCTAAAATTGCCAATGCAGTTTCTTCAAACCCTTTCTCAATCAAACCTAAAAATACTTAATCTTTATTAAACATTTTTGCCAATAAAGATGGAAATGGAACATGGTGTATACCGTGCACTCCTAAGACTAGGATTTGAGATGGATATCTCGCTCATCCAAGTTCTCGCCATCACTCAAAACACATCCAACCAATCAAACTCTTTTCTCGCCACCGCGCGATTAATCTCAAAAAAGCTTTTTAATAAATGAAAGATATATTGTCTTAAGGTGATGTAAAACAATGTTTCGGCCACGATTGTTGAGTCGAGATAAGTGACGTTTTTCCGAATGATGATTTGTAAATCCATTCGATGTGTGGTATACGTCCACTCCTCATCTGTTTTGGGTAAACCAATGTTTTCATCGATTAATACAGTATAGCTTTCGCTAAAATCGACCAACAAACAAACATTTTTCTACCCAGAACTACGTAAGCCTTGACTTCTCTATTGAGATGCGTAGGAGCAGGATTTATAAATCTTGTCAGGCCCACTAATAAAAAACTTAGGTTTAGTCCCCTTTATTGCAAAAATCCCAAAAACATCTTCCCTTTTATTTTGATCCTATTTTTCTCTCCCTCATAATAACTTGAGAAGACTAACAAAAGCTAACATTCAGAACGAAACTAACTAAACATTTCCCGTTGAATACAACGGACGTGTGGGGTGTTAATACCTTCCCCTTGCGTAATCGACTCCCGAACTCTGATATTGGTTGCGACGACCATAATCATTGTCGTTTTGTATTGGGTTTTATCGATATTTCCCCTTTCCTTTTCAGGTATAAATAAAGTTCAGTGGCGATCTGTTCAGTCCATCATTGCGAGCGTGCGATTGCGCTTCGCTTTAAAGTCGTATCCCCATTTTTCGAGGTGCGACAGTGCCCAATGTAGTGATGCCTCAGAAGTTTAAAGTACCCGAGCTACCCAAGTATAAAGGTTTAATTTATCTGCACAATCACATCACCATGTACTATCGGAAGATGACTTCTTATATAAATAATGATGAGTTGTTAGTACATTATTTCCAAGATGTTTGTCTGGGGCATCTTTAGACTGGTATGTGGGTCTTGAGTCGGGGAAGATATGGAATTCGAAGGATTTGTCTGATGCCTTAATGAACTAATACAAATACAACATGGACATGGCGCCCACTCTACTTCAGCTTCAGAACCAGGCCCAGAGGTCCAACGAAACGTTTAAAGAATATGCACAGAGATAACGTGAAATGTCTTTAAGGGTCAGGCCGACCTTGACAGACACTGAGTTGGTAGACATTTTTATGGGAACACTCCAAAGCTTATATTATGAGAAAATGGTTAGGAATCCGTCTTCCAAATTTGTTGACATAGTTATAATTGGAGAAAGGATTGAGAGCAAATTAAAAATAGAAGACCTCCTAGTGGGTATGCCAAGAAGAAAGAAGGAAAGACAAATGTCGTAACAACAAGTGTGGTGAAATATCAAACTCCTATGGTTCCTCCACCATATTATTTATATCCATATGTGGCAACAACCCTTTAACAACCATTTCAGTACCAACCGCAACAAGAACAACAATGATAGTAGAAACCGCCTTAAGGACAACCTCCTCAATGGCCGAATGCAAACAACATAGGCCCTAACTAGAACTGTCGTGATCAAGAGCATAATCAAATCCAAAATCAGAATCAGAACCAGAGGCATTCTAAATATACCCAGATCCCGGTACCATATTTTGAATTGTTCCCTTATCTTGTGCATGTAGGGGAAGTGGCTCCTAAACAGATTCTGCCAGCAGTATATCCTTTTAGTCCAAATCACAACCCCAATGTATCTTGCGCTTTCTGTGCAGGGTATATCGGGCATACAATGGAGGATTGTTATGTGTTTAAGAATAAAATACAGGACCTTATTGACCATAATATTATGCCCTTCACTGAAGAGAAACCTAATGTGAAGGCGAATCTATTTCATAATCATGGTAACTAATCGATGAATGATATTATTGAGGAGGATAGTTCATAAGTGGTCCATTTGGTTGAGGATGTGAAGACTCCATGGTCGGTCATTTCTAAGAGTATGCTACAGTGCACTGGCAGGTGTGCATGATGATTGTGGAGTGTGCAAGGCTGAGCCTAAAGGATGTAAAGAGCTCAAGGACTATGTCCAAGAGTTGATAGATCAAGGCATTTTGCAATTTTCCAGAAATAGAACTATGGGGGAAGTTTCAGTGATCGATCCCATTGAAATTGTTTATTGTAAGAAACAAATAAAAGCTCCGATCAAGAAGGTTCAACCCATTGTATTTCATGTTCCTTCACCGTTTGAGTATCAGAATTCCAAGGTTGTGCCTTGGAGGTATAATGCAATAGTATTTGTTGGTGGGGAAGAAGTTCAGGTTCCCAGTGCAGAGATAGTCAACATATTCGGTCCAAGAAGGATGACCCGCAGTCGTCACATGTTTGCACCAAAATGTACTCCAACGACGATTCCCACAACCGTTCCTTTTCCTCAAACAGGGGCGTGTATTTGTGTTCCTACTACTCTAGTAGGGACGCCTGATATGAAAAAAAATACTTTTGACAAATCTGCAGAGTCAACAAATGCAAAAGGGAAGGACATAATCAGTGAGAAAGAGCAAGCTGAGAAGACCATTTCTACTGAAGAAGGGAAAAAGTTCTTAAAATTGATCAAACATAGTGATTTCAATATTTTCGACCAGCTGGGTCAGACTCCATAAAAAATATCAATCTTGTCGTTATTGCTCAGTTCTGAAGTTCATCCGAAATCTCTTTTAAATGTGATTAACATGGCCCATATGATGCATGATATTTCGGTAGATCAGTTTGATGATGTGGTAGCCAACATTTCTATAAGAAGGTACTTGGTTTTCAACGAGGCCGAGTTGACAATTGAAGGTAATAATCACAACAAAGCTCTACACATTTTTGTGACTCATGCAGACACTTTAACTTCGAGGGTCCTAGTTGACATTGGCTCTTCACTTAATGTTTTGTCTAAAAGCACATTAATTCTACTGCATTATGAGGGACTAGAGATAAGAGCGAGTGCCTTGATTGTCCGTGCTTTTGATGGATCTCAGAGAGAGGTTATTGGGGAAGTTGATTTGATAATATGTATGGGTGACTGCCACTTTACTATCACTTTCCAAGTCATGGATATCCACCCTGCCTACAGTTGTCGACTGGGGAGACCATGGATCCATGCAGTCGGCGTCGTCACTTCTACTATGCACCAAAAACTGAAGTTCTTGTTTAAGGACAAACTTGTCATAGTTTGAGGTGAAGAGGATTCTATAATGAACTAACTGTTTTCTTTTAGATATGTTGAGACTGAGGAGGGAATAATTGAGGTTCCATTCCAAGGTTTATATTTTGAAGAAGTTAGCTCCACATCTGTCGGTCAGGGTCAGTCAACAACCTTAGTGTTGTCATCAGCTAAGAGTGCCAAGCAGACTTTGGAGAATGGTCCTCTTCCTAGATGGGGCCAGATTATGAAAGTCTCTAAGAAGCGTGATCGCTTTGGCCTCGAATATCGTCCTACTTCCCATCACCTAGCTGCAAGGGGAGGTAAGGGATTCAACCCAATCAGGTTCAGCAATGCAGGTTTCTTCTGTAGCAGTGGTGGATGGAGAAAGTTCCAGTCATCGTGAAGTTTTTGGTCTTATTTACAAGTTTCCTCTAGGGTTTAAGCTTGATAACTGGACTTCTATGGTGGTTCATGTGGTGTTCTAAAAAGAAATGTAATGCATTTTGTATTTTTCTTAACCCTTGCCCTCGCCTGAGGCAAGTGGTTAGCATGTAAGGGCCTTCCATTATTTTAAAAGCATTATTCAATCAATGAAAGAGAACTTTTGTATTCAAAATCATGATCCTTTTTATTTCTGTTATGTTTCACTTAAAAAAATGGAAAAAGTTCCTTTATTTTTACATTTTTTCAAAACAAAAATCACATTTTAAAAATAAGCTCATAACATGCAGAATAAACAGCTCCATAGAAAGCAACATTACTGAAGTTCATTATAGATATGGGTTTCCAATTAACCAAGCCGAAGATGATGGTGAGGAAGATTGTGAAGTTCCTTATGAGCTTTCCAGACTTCTTGAGCATGAGGAAAAAGAGATTCAGCCGTTCAAAGAACAGTTGGAAGTGATCAACCTGAGCTCCAAAGAGGTCAGAAGAGAGGTCAAGATTGGGGCATCCCTTGCCGAGCATGTACACCGTGAGTTGGTAGAGTTACTTCGTGAGTATGGTAATATTTTAGTCTGGTCTTATTAAGATATGCCTAGGTTGGAAACCAACATTATTGAACATTGCCTACCATATAAGCCTGAATGCCCTCCAGTAAAGCAAAAACTTCACAGAACCCGACCTGACATGGCACCGAAGATCAAAGAAGAGGTTAAGAATCAGTTTGATGCTGGTTTCCTGGATATCATAGAATATTCTCAGTGGGTTTCCAATATTGTTTCGGTTCCGAATAAGGATGGGAAAGTTTGAATGTGTGTAAACTATCATGATCTTAACAAAGCCAGCCCAAAGGATGACTTTCCTTTGCCACATATTGATGTTTAGTTAGATAACACAGCTCAACACTTAGTCTTTTCTTTCATGGACGGTTTCTCAGGGTATAATCAAATCAAGATGGTTCTAACTGATATGGAGAAAACAACTTTCATCACGCCATATGGAACTTAATGCTATAAAGTCATGCCTTTTGGTTTGAAAAATGCAAGTGCAACATATCCACACACCATGATGACTCTTTTTGATCCACAAGGATATTGAAGTGTATGTAGATGATATTATTGCTAAGTCCAAGACTGAAGACGACCACTTGGACCATCTAAGAAATCTTTTTTCCAGACTCCACAAATTCCAGTTGAGGTTGAATCCTGCTAAGTACACTATTGGGGTCCAATCCAACAAGCTTTTGGGGTTCATAGTGAGTCAAAAAGGGATTGAGGTTGATCTAGACAAAGTCCGGGCCATTCAAGACATGCCAACTCCCAGAACTGAGAAAGAGGTCAGAGGTTTCCTTGGATGGCTTAATTACATATCCCGGTTCATTTCACATCTAACGGCTACCTGTGAACCAATATTCAAATTATTAAGAAAATATCAAGAGGTCGTGTGGAATGATAATTTTCAAGAAGCCTTTGACAAGATAAAAAAGTATTTACAAGAACCATCGATCTTGAAACCGCCAGTTCCTAGTAGGCCTTTAATCTTGTATCTCACTATACTAGATGAATCAATGGGTTGTGTTTTTGGTCAGCACGACAAAACGAGACGTGAAGAACATGCAATTTATTACTTGAGCAAGAAGTTTATTGAATGTGAGGCTAGATACTCACTGTTAGAGAATACTTGATGTGATTTAGCTTAGGAAGCTCGACGCCTGAGACAATATATGATTTGCCACACTACTTTATTGATATCCAAAATGGATCTAATAAAGTACAATTTCGGGAAGCCCGCTGTCAGTGGAAGGATTTCCCGGTGGCAAATGTTGTTGAGTGAGTATAACATCTAGTATCTGACTCAAAAAGCCATTAAGGGGAGTGTCTTGTCTAACTACCTTGCCCATCAACCTATAGAGGGTTACCGACCTATCAAGTTTGACTTTCCCGATGAAGACATCTTGTTCATCAAAGACTACAACATTCATGGTCCAAATGAAGGCCCCGAACCAGAAGCGTGATGAACGCTCGTGTTCGATGGTGCCTCTAATTCTAAAGGCCATGGAATAGAAGAAGTTATTACATCTCTGACTGGTTTTCATATTCCTTTCACCTCCAAACTTTGTTTTGATTACATAAATAACATGGCTAAATATGAATCATGCATCTATGGTATTGGAGCAACCATCAACTTAAGAATCAAGATTCTTGAAGTGTTTGGAGACTCTGCTTTAGTAATCATTCAAGTCTGAGGAGATTGGGAAACTCGGGATAAGAAGTTAGTTCCGTACAGAGAATACACCGTAAAACTGATTCCCTATTTTGATGAAATCACTTTTCATTACATTTCGAGGGAAGAGAATCAGTTGGCCGATGCTTTTGCAATTCTTTCATCCATGTTTAAGGTTAAGTGGAGAAATAAATCACCATTTATCCATATTGGGCACTTGGATGAACCATCACACTATCTAGCAATGGAAGCTAAATTTGACGATGAGCCTTGGTTCTACGACATCAAGAGATATTTGGAAAGACAGGTAAGAAAGCATCTATAACATATAAGAAAGCTCTGAGAAGATTTGCCTCTAAATTTTTCTTGAATGGGGATGTGTTTTACAAGAGGAATTATGATTCCATGCCACTCAGATTTCATGGATAGACACGAACTAAGCACGATCATAAGGTCCATACATTAAAGCTACGATGGTGTACATGCTAAGGGGCCCGATATGGCTAAGAATATTCTTTGGGATGGATACTATTGGACAACAATGGAAGTGAATTGTTATAACTTCATCAAGAGGTGTCCCAAAGCCATATATTTTGTGATAAAATCCATGTTCCTCTAACGTTGTTGAATGTCTTGACTTCTCCCTGGACTTTCTTTATGTGGGGTATTAACATGATTGGAATGATCAAGCCGAAAGCTTCTAACGATCATCATTTCATTCTTGTTGCCACTGACTACTTTACTAAATAGGTGGAAGTTGATTCCTACACAAACGTCGCGAGAGAAGTAGTTACCCAATTTATGAAGAAATAAATAGTATGTTGATATGGTGTTCCTGGAAATATTATTACTGACAATGCTAGTAACCTGAACAACAAGATGATAAGTGAGTTGTATCAAGAGTTTAAGATCGAGCATCATAACTCTTCACCATATCATCCCAAGATGAATGGTGTAGTGGAAGCAACTAACAAGAATATCAATAGAATCATCCAGAATATGGTCAACACCTACAAAGATTGGCATGCGATGCTCCCATTTGCTCTACATGGCTATAGAACTTCAGTACATACTTGCACTAGGGGAACTCCTTATTTACTCGTATATGGATGGAGGATGTTCTCCCTAATGAAGTTAAAATCCCCTCTTTGAATGTTATCATGGAAGTAGATCTCGATGAAGTTGAATGGGTGCAGTCCAAATATGATCAACTGAATCTCATTAAAGAGAAGCACTTGACAACCGTTATCCATGGTCAGTTGTACCAATGACGTCTCAAGAGAGCTTTTGATAAGAATATTTTTCCTCGCTCATTCCAAGCCGGTGAGCTTATGGCTCAAGAAACCCTAGTTTATGCATCCTTTAATCCTTGGATTTTGCTTCCTTTGATCATCCTATCATACCATATTTCATTCCCCATCAACTCAAGTCAATTTCAACCATAATTCACCAATAAAACATCCATTTTATTCATGTTACAATTCATTGGTTTGGTAATGGTTTTTGAACTTTCAAGGCATTGGATTCACCTACGGATTTGACCTAAAATCACTTCTCAAAGCTCCAGACCTCATTTTACATCATGATATGATCATATAAGCTTTAAATATCCATCATTGCACCATAAAAATTAAGAAATCACAAAATGTCATTTCTAGGTCAAGTTGGTTGGTTACATTTTGGCAAGAATGACCTATCATTTGATCAAAAGTCCATAACTTTTTCATCTTTCAAGCTTTTCAAGATCTTCTTTGAGCCAAATGTCCTAATTGAGTCCCTATTCAACTTTGTTTTAAGGTCCAAGACTTAATTCATTGATAAAGGACCTTAATGTTTGCATTGGCGAAGCTGGTCCAAGTGCCTAACATGACCTAGAAACCTGACAAAGACCACTACTTTACCACATTGCCATTTCCAAACCACGACTCCTTTTGACCTGGTTCTTTTTTCATTTGATCAAGGACATGGCAAGGAACATTTGGCACAAATTTCATGAAAAATGCAAGAGCCAATTTCATTTGGCCATATTTAAAAAATTGGAAATTGCCATGATGCACAAACCAGACCATGTCAGCCATAACTTGCAAATTGATTCACCAAGGTTCCAATCCATTCAATCTGATTCCTTTTGACTTGTAACATGTTACTCAATATATCAAGGCTCAAACGAAAGTTAATTTGGATGTGGAAAGCTCACCATTTTCCAAAATGGTTAAAAGTCAAATGTATAACAGGCCACTCCAATGCCCTTGGTTGCTCTTGTTTGGTGCTAAGGACCAAAACTAGTTGGTTGGTGAAGCCAACTAGGTCAGAATATACAATTTCATGTCCCAAAAAGTCCCTCCTCGAGCATGCTCCAAGTCATATATTTTTTTGAGCAAATCAACCCCATTCTCTCACCTATCCATTCCAACACCTTTCCTATAAATAAGGGAAGGTATTCCATGAAATATCCAAGCTTAAACAACAAAAAACACTCTGCTGCAAAACCACCTTGAACCTTCAAAAACAGAGATACGATTTCTGAGTTTCTAAGCATTTCAAATCAAACCAACCACCCACAATCCTTCCATAAACATCACTCAAGCTTTTCTAAACACTAACTCACCTTCCCAGCATCTCACCTGAGCTACTCCAACTCATCGAAGTTCAGTTCTAAAACCAATTCCGATCAGGTAGCTACACTCACCCCCTTCACTCAAATAAGTTACCATTTCACTCGAAATCATCCACTGAAGCTTAACCGTATGGTGTGAGTGTTGATTGTTCAGTGTTCTTCATTTAATTTTTATTTTAGGTTATGTTATTTTTCTAATTTTTTGCAAAATACTCCACACTCAGAGCCAATCAATGGCTCATGAGTGTGGAGGTTAAATCGTTAATGTGCATAGAAGTTGTTTCCATGTTCAAATTCAATGAAAAACACGTGTTTTGAGGTTTTGATTTTGGGGTGAGTCAAGGTAGAAGTCGAAGTAATGCGTGCGTTTTTGAATTTGGAAAACTTGGTTATCATGTTATAATTGGCCAGCTTACACGTGTGTTCCATTTTAATATTTGTTTTGTTATTTTATTTTATCAAAGAGCATTTGTATCACCAAGAGCGCTTGGCTCAGTTGGTGAGGGGGTTGACCATGTAGCGGTAAATTCATGACCATCGAGCTATTGGTTAACTCAATGTCAATAAAATAAGAGTCGCCATCGCGCTTTTATTATTTCCAAAGATAAAGGGGAAAAGTACGAACAAAGCCCAAATATAAGAAGTTTTCAAATCAAAACTAATAAAATGTCAGAGATTACAGGTAAGGGGGTTGGTTACGCAGAGGGAAGGTATTAGCACCCAAAGTGCCCTAGGTACTCCTAGGGAGGCATTTTTTGTGTGTAAGTGTTTTAGTTAAAAAAGATGTTTGCTAAAAAATAAAATGAGGGGATGAGAAAATAATTCATTTATTTAGCTTTGAAAAGAATATTAGGTTTGGCCTATGTCAATGGTTTATGAATTTAATGGTTTCCTGAATGTGGTGTGTGCATGATTATGCTTTTTGAATATGGTTCTGATTGTGTATGTATCATGCAGGTTATTTTGGGTAGGCACATGGTATGTAGCAGGTTTTTGTAGGTTGGGCATGCTTTTGGACATCGAATAACATGGAGTTTTGGCATACATGGCATGGCGTAAGAGGTTCAAGGCAACATGAAGGCAATTATGAAGATGCTTGGAGATTAGAAATAGCAATAGGTCTAGGGTCCTGGTCAAAGCTTGGTCAAAGTGTAGATTTTTTTCATGTATTCCTCAATCTGGCAATGTTTCTCTTGTATTTTTGTACATTTGAATAAGTTTGGACCCTTGGCTTTGTAATGTTGACTTGCATCTAAAGAAATTGAATTCCTTTGTTTTCTTTCCCTCTTTTCAATTTGATTTTGGATGCTTTAATTTGAATGGATCACTTGAAGAACTATCATTGAAAAATAACCATGATCAAGTACCAATGAGAGACCAATATGACTAAGTAAACACAAAGTCAACTTTGCATGAATGTTTCCAATTTCCTTTTCTCCATAATGTATAAAAAAATGTAGTCATTGAATGTAGTAGTGGTCAAATGTGAGATCCAAAGTGACTTGGTCCAAAAGTAAGCACCACAAACCATAATCCATGATTTCTATCTGATCACCAATAAAAGGACCTTAATCCAAAAGAATCCTTAGATCAAAACAGTAATATTCCAAGCATGAATCCTCAGATCAAACCAATAATATCCCAAGCATGAGACATCAAGTTAAATAGTTAAATCCATCATCAAGTGAACCTTTAGGCCTAGTATTCTTACATGTAGATGCATGTGAAAAATGGATGATCTAAACTAAAATGAGTGATTAGGGTAAATGTATGCAGATGAATCAAAATCCATAAGTCAGATGAAAATGAAAATAGGAGGGCAAAGTTTGGGGTATGACAGTTCTCCCTATTTAATCATCTTAAACTTTAAGGTATGAATAACAATGACCTTCAAACTTTCAAGGTCGAAGAGGATTAAATACAAAGAGCAAAAAATTTGTACTCCGAAGAGAAGAGATAGGTATAAGTATTTATGATTTTTTTGTTTGTTTTTATTTTGCCTCCACTCATAAGTTTTGGCGGGTATTTGTAGTTGAGATATTCCCGCACGGTTCCACAAAGGTAGAAAGATCACGTATTTGCAAAAGGCAAGTAATATAGGTAACTTGGAACTCCTTTCTGAAAAAGGCAGAGAGATCTTCAAAAGAAAAGTAAGGCCTTGATAGGGAATGACAAGATCTTCCACTATAAAAGGTATAGCAAACTTGCAAAAGGCCAACAAAGGAGGATGGCATATCCTCACACAAAGGAAAATGAGCATTCCTTAGCAAAATTCTAAGAAGATACATGAAGATAAAAGTGATTTCTCACACAAAAGGCACTAAGAACTTCTTAATAAAAGGTTAAGAAGAAAGATGAAAATGAATAGGACTTCTCATGCAAAAGGAAGTGAGAACTCCTTAACAGAAGGTTAAGAAGAACGTATGAAGGTGAATAATAACTTTACTAGGGATATAGTTTCTCGTACAAAAGTTAACGAGAGCTCCTTAACAAAAGGCTAAGAATGCAAGACGGTGAATATGACTTCTTATGTAAAAGGCAATGAGAACTCCTTGGCAAAAGGCTAAGAGAAAATATGAAGGTGGTTTCTCATGCAAAAGGCAATGGGAACCCCTTAACAAAAGGTTAAGAAGAAGGATGTAAGTGAAAGAGGAAGTTGAATATGACTTCTCATGCAAAAGGAAGTGAGAACTCCTTAACAAAAGGTTAAGAAGAAAGATGAAATTGAATTGTGATTCCTCATGCAACAGGTAATGAGAACTCGTTAACAATAGATGAAGAAGAAGTATGAATAATGATTTATCATACAAAAGGTAATGAGAACTCCTAAACAAAAGGTTAAGAAGAAAGGTGAATTTTGATTTCTCATACAAAAGATAGTGAGAACTCCTTAACAAAAGGTTAAGAAGAAAGGTGAATATGGTTTCTCATACAAAAGGCAATGAGAACTCCTTAACAAAAGGTTAAGAAGAAACATGAATATGATTTATCACACAAAAGGTAATGAGAAACCCCTTAAAAAAAGGTTAGAAAGAATGATGAATATGGTTTCTCATACAAAAGTTAATGAGAACTCGTTAACAAAAGGTTAAGAAGAAAGGTGAAAGTTTCTCATACAAAAGGTAATGAGAACTCCTTAACAAAAGGTTGAGGAGAAAGATGAACTTAATCATTTTTCTCTTGCAAAAGGCTAGGAGAATTCCTTAGCAAAAGGCTAGGAAGATTTATGAAAGGAAAACGAGGAACAAATGCAATCCCTCATGCAAAAGGAAATAAAGGACCTTCCTCACACAAAAGGCGGAGAGTTCTTACAAAAGGTAAGTATAAGATGAAGTAAACTTCCCTATGCAGAAGGCGGGGGAGTCTTGCAAAAGGCAAGTGAAGGAGCTAGAGAATACTTACAAAAGGTAAGTGAAGGTAGAAATGTACTTTCCTATGCAAAAGGCAGAGGATATGCATGAAATGAGATGAGAGACTTACAAAAGGTAGAACTTCTTGTACAAAAGGCCGATAAAATTTGCAAAAGGAAAGTATGAAATGAGAGACTTCCCCTGCACAAGGCAGGGAAACTTGTAAAAGGCAAGTGTAAAGGAGATGATAATCCTCATGTAAAAGGAAAATGGAACTTGCAAAAGGCTAGCCGAAGGAGAGACTTTCCATGCAAAAGGAAGGGGGAACTTGCAAATGTCAAGTGTAAAAGGGATGATGATCCTCATGCAAAAGGCAGAGGGAACTTGCAAAAGGCAAGCCAAAGAAGAGACTTCCCATGCAAAAGGCAGGGGGAACTTGCACAAGGCAAGTGTAAAAGGGATGTTGATCCTATGCTGGGGAAATATAATTGTCTTAATTGAGGATTATTTATGCTTTCGAGAAAGGCTTGAATCTGGATTATGCTAAGTATGCAGTTTGATTTTATATGGTGCAATGTTCCATCTTGATGGATATGCTACGCGTATTAGTGATCTAATTCTATATAATGATGATTTCCATATGCAAGATGTTGATGTATGATCAGGCTTCTGTGGCATGTATGGGCTATGCAGGGTCATAGGTTTTTTTCCGAAGGGATCAAAATGACTGACATTTAACGAATTAGACTTTAGAGGTGCTAATAAGGATTGGGCTTTATGAAGGTGACAAGCGAGGCTGGGCTTCAAAGGGGTACCAAGTATGGTGGGGCTTTGACTCTATTGGTAGGAATGTCTTGACTTCCCGACATCTCGGTCTCTTGATATTACTGTAGTAGTGAGACTGATCTGGATCTTATAATGACCCAAGCTTGATATGAGCAGGCAAGTTGAATGTTGATTACTTGAGTGAATAACGATTCTTGTAATTTGTTAGGTCAAGACGATCTCTGTGATTTTGTGTACTTGTGCACTGTATGTAATACTTGGAAACCATGGTTATCCTTCATACATTTCAAAGTCAAAGTAATCTCATGTTTTCTTTCAATGCTTTTTGTTATCATCCCCAAGAGTTTCAATGCATTGTTTATTAAAAATAAACTCACATTTTATAAACAAGCATAAAAAGATAAAAATGAGGAAAACGTTTTGGTAAAAGAAATTTCATTGATGAGAAATTGGACCGTAAATAGGAAATTACATGAGGAAGCAATTCCTAAAAGAGGTAATTTCCACAAAAAGGTAAAAAATACAATGGCAATGAGAAAATTTCAGTTTTCCATTCAGTTCTAATTCTGCTATAGCCCTTATATCCTTTAAATCCCTCACTTATTCCTAGACCGCCCCTTCGATTTTTAGTCTATCGGAATACCTTGTTTTTCTTTCCTAAGTTACCCCTTTGGTTTTTCAACTTACCGGGTCTTTTCATTTCTTTTGATTTTATCCCTAATTTTTTCTAGGACCTTTTCTTTTTGTGGTCCACTGGAATGCACATTTTTTCCTAAGTCGCCCCTTAGGGTTTTCGACTTAGAGGGTCTATTTTTTAGGCGAAGTATTTTTTGACTATGGCTGCATTCACTTAGGATGCAAGGTCTTCCCCGTCCATAGCTGAGAGAATCAAGGCTCCTATGAAGAAAAACTTTTTCACAATGTATGATCCTTCTTAGTTGGATGTCCATTTGCCCCGTGAATCTGTATGAATTAGCAAGATCTTCTTCAACACCGAGTCTCCTTCTTGGAGTTTCCAAGGATGAACCTTCTTGTCAAATGCCTTTTTCAGCCACTTCTGGTATAGTTGACCGTGGCAAAGGGTTGTCAAACACTTTTCTTTAATGAGGTTGAGTTGATCAAGCCTTGTTTGAACCCATTCAACTTCTTCAAGCTTGACATCTATTAAGATACTCATGGAGGGAATATCTACTTTGAGGGGAAGCACTGCGCCCATGCCATATACAAGAGAAAACGGGGCTGCCCTAGTTGAAGTATGTACCGAAGTATGATAGCCATGTAAATAAAAAGGTAGCATTTCGTGCTATTCCTTGTATGTTTTCACCATGTTCTGAACAATCTTCTCGATGTTCTTGCTTGTTGCCTCAACAACGCCATTCATCTTCGAACGGTATGGCGATGAGTTATGGTGTTTGATCTAGAATCTTTTGCATAAATCTTTCATCATTTTGTTATTAAGATTTGACCCACTTTTAGTAATGATCTTGTTGGGAATCCTATAACGACATATGATTTCCTTCTTCAAGAACCGAGCAACCACTTGTTTGGTGACATTTGCATATGAAGCAGTCTCCACCCATTTGGTGAAGTAATCAATGGCTACCAAGATAAACTGATGTTCGTTCGAAGCAAATAGTTCAATGTGTCTAATCATATCTATGCCCCACATGGCGAAAGGCCAAGGTGATGTCAAGATACTTAAGGGAGTTGGTTGTATATGCACTTTGTATGCATAAATATGGAATTTTTGGCACGTCTTCACGTGGTAATAACAATAAACTTCCATTGTCAACCAGTAGTAACCTACTCACAAGATATTTATGGTTATCAAATGCCCACTGGAATAATTCCCAAAGGAGCCTTCATGGATTTCTATTATGATACAGGTTTCTTCGTGTCTATCCATGCATCTGAGCAAGACCGAGTCATAATTCCTTATGTAGAGCATGTACCTACTCAAAAAAAATTGGTTGAGAGCCTCCTCAGAGTCTTCTTATCTATAATTGAGGCATTCTCAGGATACTCCTATGTCTCAAGATACCTCTTGATGTCGTAGAACCAAGGTTTATCATTAGATTCCTCCTTTGTTGCTAGATAATACGCAGGATCATCCATGTGTTCAATTTGAATAAAGGGAGCTTCATTCTTCCACTTGACCTTAAATATAGATGACAGGGTAGCAAGAGGATCTGCTAGTTGATTCTCTTCCCTTAGGATATGCTAAAAAGTGATTTCATCAAAATAGAGAATTAACTTCATGACAAGTTCCTTGTACGAGATTTGCTTGTGATCACAAGTTTCCTAATCTTCTTTGACTTGATTGATAACTAAAGCTAAGTCTTCGTATACTTCAAGGATCTTGATCCTTAAATTAATGGCTGCTTCGATACCGAAGATACATGCTTCGTACTGTGCCATATTCTTGGTGCAGATGAAGCATAATCTTGCAGTGAAAGGAAGACGAAAGCCAGTTGGAGAAGTGGTTATTGCCCCAATCACATGACCTTGTTTATTGGAAGCACCATCTAACATGAGCATCCATCGTGATCCTGGTTTGGGCCCCTCATCAGGGCCTGGAATTGGACATTTTCTGACAAATAGGATATCCTCATCTAGAAAATCAAGCCGCATTGGTTGATAGTCTTCCACAAGTTGATGTGTGAGATAATCTGACAGCACACTCCCTTTGATGGCCTTTTAAGTGACATACTGAATGCCATATTCTGTTAATACCATTTGCCAATAGGCAACTCTTTAGATAAGAGTAGGCTTTACAAATATATACTTGATTGGATCCATCTTTGATATCAACAACATTGTGTGCGTCAACATGTATTGTCTCAGGCGTATGGCAGCCCAGGGGAGCGCATAACATGTTTTCTCAAGTAGTGAGTACCTCTTTTCGCAATCAGTGAACTTCTTACTTAAGTAGTAAATGACATTCTCTTTTTTGCCTGTCTTGTCATGTTACTCAAGTACACACCCTATAGATTCCTCAAGAACTATCAGATACATAATGAGAGGTATACTCGGCTCTGGAGGCATTAAGATTGGTGGCTCTTACAGAAACTGCTTTATTCTTTCGAATGCTTTTTGGCAGTTACCATTCCACTCGACAACTTGGTCTTTAAAGAGTAGCTTGAATATGGGTTCACAAGTGGTTGTAAAGTGCGATATGAATCTGGAAATGTAGTTCAATCTTCCTAGGAAACAATGAACCTCTTTCTCTATTCTCGATGCGAGCATACTTTATATGGCTTTCACTTAATCAAGATCAACTTCAACCCCATGTTGGCTTACTATGAAACCCAGTAGTTTTCTGGATCTCACACTAAAGGTGCATTTGTTGGGATTTAGTCTCAGTCTGAATTTTCTTAATCGTGCAAACAAGTTTTGCGGATGGACAAAATTCTCTTCTTCAGTCTGGGATTTTGCATTATATCATTTACATATACTTCGATCTCTTTATGAATCATATAATGAAAGAGAGTCACCATTACTCGCTGATATGTTGCACCAGCGTTATTTAAACCAAAAGGCATGACCTTGTAATAGAAAGTCCCCCAAGGGGTAACAAATGTAGTCTTTTTCGTGTCTTTTGGAGCCATTTTGATTTGATTATAACTGGAGAAGCCATCCATGAATGAAAATATCGATAATTGAGTCGAATTATGCACTAACACATAAATGTGAGGTAGTGGAAAGTCATCTTTCAGGCTCGGTTTGTTTAAATCTCTGTAATCAACACACATTCGTACCTTGCCATGTTTCTTTGGTACAGGTACAATGTTCGTAACCCATCGAGGGTAATTTTATACGGCAAAGAAATCTGCATTGAGTTGTTTTTGAACCTCATCTTTGATCTTGATAGCCATGTCAGGTCGGGTTCTTCTCAACTTTTGCTTAACCGTCGAACATTCTTCTTTGAGAGGAAATTTGTGCACCACAATATCTGTATTAAGTCTTGGCATATCTTGGTATGACCAGGCGAATACATCCACATACTCGTGAAAAAGTTCAATCAACCCCTTCTCTACATCCCCATCTAGAGAGGCACCTATCTTGATTTCTTTTTTATTGTCCTTTATCCTGAGATTAACGATCCCCATTGATTCATGATATGGTTGAATAAACCTCGATTCCTGCTATAATAGTCTAGCTAACTCCTTGGGGAGTTAACAATCTTCCTCACAATCCTCGTCGGCATGGTAGATTGGATTATCAAAGTCATAACGAGCCATAACGGTATTGTTATCAATGGAATCCGAGACGTATCTGTATGAGTTATGATTCATGCTTTATTTTAGAATGATGAAGAAAAAAATTAACGAAAAACATTTCCATATTTGTAAAAGAAAAATGAAAGAAATGGAAGTCAATTGAATGCCAAATGTTCCCTTTATTTATGATAAACTTTGTTTGAAAATAATGGGGGGCCCTACAAGCTTCCATTATGCCTTGGGCAGAGCATATGGATTAGAAATAAAATTAGAAAGTTACTTTTTAATTAAAATGACTTTGGGGACATCCATAGAAGTCCGGTTGTTGAGTTCTTGGCCTTGAGCTTTCTGGTACACAAGGCACATAGTACCAATGTTGTTGTCTTTGTCATCCACGAGATAAATATGGCCTTGAAAGAGGTGTCTCACGATGGTGAAAGTCTCTGGTAATGGAAGAAATTGCCTCTTGGCTACTTTAGGGGTCCTCTGTTGTGACACTTGAGGTGATTAATACCCTAATCCATATCGGTCTTTTTTTATCCGCAGCTCGAGCACTCTACCCCAACCTTCAGGGTGACTAGTTTCTACCACTGTCTTTGCTTCTTTCCAAGAAGATACAGAAAGTCCACGCTTTTGGGGTTTTTCACGACGGAGAGGGACCATTATCACATTTGCTATTTCAAAATCTTGGAAAGGGTTTTCGTGAACCTCCCCATCCACTTCAATGTATCTAAATGATTATAATTGGCTAACAATTATATCTTCTTCACCCTCTATGATGATCATTTTTCCATTGACAATGAACTTGAGTTTCTGGTGAAGATTTCAAGTGATTGCCCCGACCTAGTGGATCTAAGGTTCCCCAGGAGACAACTATATGCAAGATATATATCCATGACATAAAATATGATGAAGAAGGTATACGGGTGTAGCGATAAATTCATGACCATCAAGCTATGGACAAATTTGACGTCAATAAAACCAGAGTCGCCACCGCGCTTTTATTGTTTCCAAAGGAAAAAGGGAAAAGTACAAACAAAACCCAAAGATAAGAAGTTTTCAAATTAAAATAAATAAAATGTCAGAGACTACAAGTAAGGGGGTTAGTTACACAGAGGGAAGGCGTTAGCACCCAAAGTGTCATAGGTACTCCAAGGGAGCCTTTTTTTGTGTGCAAGTGTTTTGGTCAAAATGATGTTTGATAAAAATATTGAGTGGAGGGATGAGAAAATAATTCATTAATTATATTTTTGTGTTTGACAAGACCTTCGGTCTTATGCCTACATACCAAGATAAAAATGAGGGATAAAAACCCCATCGTTTGTGGTAAAAATTTCAAAGAAGTTAGTGAATTGATTTTAATCAAAGGTTTAAATGAAAGGGAACAAAAGGCAAAAGATTTGAATGGGATTGTTAGTTATTTTTGTTCTTTTGAAATTAAAGTCAATATGGTTATGTTCATTCACAAGTTTGATTTAAGAAAAAGTTTAAAATTTCAATGGCATAAGACCAAAGTTTCTAATCATTAAAACATGTCTAAGTTGAAAACAAAAACAAAGAAAGTTTTTTTGAAAAGAGGGAGATATTTTGAAATTAAATAAGTGGTAGGAGATGAAGGGACTGTCCTAGACAAAAATTAAAAGTTAAGAGTTGAAAAGATCTGACCAATGGGATGCAATCCAACAGACAAGAATGTCATATAGAAACCCATTTTGCTTTGGACTTTAGCAAGCAACAAGTATAATCAATATCCAAGAAAACCATATGAAGACCAAGGATATCAAATAAAGATATCCATAATATCCAAGCAAGTATTCCTATAGTTAGCAGTCTTCAAATGTCTTCAAATGCATCAGATGAAATATTCCTTGGTGAACTCATAAGCACTCATCAAACATCAATAATAATAATAGTATAACAATTAAACACAAAGACAAAGTGACAGATGAATCAAGGGCACTCAAGGTCTTGGATCAGATGAAAGGCACCGTCAAGAATAACTCAGTTTCAAATAGTGGCATTGGCCAAGTCCTTTAGCATATGGAATGTTGCATACTTCTAAGTCCAGAAGTTCATATCAAGTCCAACAGTCCACCAAGATGTTTTTTAGGGTTTTTGTTGTTATTGGGTGTTTTAAGGTCCTAAGACCACAAAAAAAGACAAGCAAACAATATATACATTCACAAGATATCGCTCAAATGAGCAAAGTAAAAATGAACGAAACATAAATATCTTGCATGAAATGTAAATGGCAATGAATGATAAAGATACTGAAATTTAAATTACCTTAAGTAAATGACCTGAAAGTCAAGCTATATTAATAAAAGTTAGTAAATGGTTAGTCAAATGTTGGTGAAGAGTTTTGATTGTTTAAATTATTCTTTGGAGAACACTCAACCATTCATTCACAAGTATGAATCTATGAACCAAGACATCAGCCATGAGAAGGGCTCCAACTTGAATAAATCAACAACTATACAACTAGCTCTCATGAATGGAAAAAAGGTCAAGTTTTCACACAATGCCATGAAGAATGGGAGACTTACAATCTCACATACTAGAATGTTATGCCTTACAGGACAAATTTAAGCTTTATGTTAAGCAATAGTAATTGGACTTATGTAGAAGTCACAACTATCTGAACTCGGGCAATAGAAATATAGGTGTTAATGTATGTTAGAGATTTGGTACAAAGAGCCAAACTCCTAAAACATACCACACACTAAAAAAATGGGAGGGATTTATCTCATTCAGGCTCATGTTGATTCTTCTAACACAAGGTCATTGATGAATCAACTAACATTAGACATTAGAGAAATCATTGGTCAATGATGGATTTGGAAAGAATAGGGATGAAGATGAAAAGGGGAGGGAAATAAAAACCCAAATTGATCATAGGAGTTATTTCATCTGATCAATACTATCCATTCATTTTGGGAGATGAAATGTATATTTCATCAATCCCTTAAATCCAATAGTGTTGGTCAAACAAAAGTCAAATCAACCATGATCAAGACCAAATAGAAAGTCAAACATCTCAAGACCAAGTAAATGGCTCAACATAATTTTTAAACAATTATTCCATTAAAAAATCAAATCTAAAATGAATTAAAAATGCATTTTTAAATGGACAAAACCTCAAATCCCTTCAAAACACCAAGTAAATAGCCAAGGGTTTTATCCTAGGTCAAACAAGGTCAAAGGACCTTAGATAAAAAAATTAGAATTTTTGGAAAGTCAGGAGTATTTTGAAATATTTAAAAACAAGTCAAAATTCATTTAATTCATGAAAAATATCAAAATTAATCCAAAAAATAATTTTAATTTAAAATATGAAAGAGGAAAATATTTAAAGATTTTGGTGAAAGTACCATATTTTTTGGATTAAAAATGAAATTTCTATGAATTAAACAAAATAAAATGATTAAAAGTAAAATCAAAAATTAAAAAGAAAATAGAAAAAACAAGGGCCATGTAAGACCCCAATTTTGTCCTTAAGATCCCTCATGGCATCATATCATAGCTTTGCATTGCCTCACGGATCATTGGACACCTTGCTTCCTTCCCTGTGGGTGGGATCTTTCTTGAGAGTGATTCTTGATCACCAAGCATTGCTTGCATTTGTGTATCATTGCTTTTCTTTTAATCACTAACCAAAAATGTACAAAAATATGTCATATAACATTTGTCTTGCAGCTTAAGCAGTCAACAGGTCAAGGCAATTCAAGTGAATCCTTTGTGCAAGAGATGAGGGTTCCATTGAGATATGGATCATGTGATCATTATTTTGAGCTTATATGAGCTATGGTTCCATTTTGGAGCAAATTCCCCAAGTGGCAAAGGCCCAAGTTCATCAGAATATTTTCAGGTCATCTAAAGACCAATACAAGTCAACTGAAAGTCAACTGAGGGCTTTGAGGGTGAGAATTGAATTTCTTCATCCCATTCATGTTCAAACAAGGCCTATTCATCATGTCAAATATCTACATTGAAGAATTTGAAGTCAAAGCAAAAGTTTCCCAAAATGGAAAGTGACCTGTAATTTCAAGTTTCCAAAAATGGAAAGTTTTTGGACCAACTTCAACTCAACTTTCCAACATCAAAGAAGCTTCAAATGAATTTTTGTCCAACATGAAAGTTGAAGATCTCTCTCTCCCATTTCTAAAAAGTCCGAGATCATGAGCATCTGATGAATGGTTGAGGAGATATGATCCAATCATTGCAAAGTGTGCTTGAAACTTCAACAAGCCATAACTTTTGATTCAAAACTCCAATTGAGTGCGTCTCTTTGCATATTGCTCCTTATGACATATATTTTCCAAATCATTCATTAAATTGCATGAAATTTCATCATATGATCATTTGCTCATTCATGCTTATTTTTGAGGGAAGTTTGCAAATTTGAATTTGGTGCATCATATGAACAAAATACCATTGCCATTATGCTTATGAGATGATTTTAAGTGAAATTGATCATGCATGTGGTACTGTTCACGTCCAATTTGCCATGCACCTCCACACTTTCCAATTTTTTGTCATGCACCTTATTTTTGCTAATCTCTAATTAACTAATGCCTAATTACATTTTCAGTAGGATTAACACATGGTATAAATGCTTAATTCTAACAGAATTGTTCAGAACTTGACATTCTAGATCTCAAATTTCTCTTCCCTCCAAAATTTTCTCTCAATCAAAACTTGAAAATTCTCCATATAACATAGCAATTTTCTTGCATATTCTGGATTATGGAGTGTAATTGAGTGCAGATCAAGCTTTGATTTGAAGAATTCGAGCAGAAATCAAGCATACCAAGCTCAAGAACATGAAGATGGAAACTGACTTTTGAGCTAGATCCAAGCATCTCCAAGCTTCAATTCACTCACAAAGCTTCATAATATCATCTCAGGAGTAGATCTGGATACTTGCCAGGCCTTGAATCTACAGATTTCAGTGACTGCTCTTCAAGAGGTTAGGTTTTCGAGTATCTTAATTCTCCTTTTTATGTGCATAATGGTTTAGAGCTTCTCATGCTGATCATACTGATATAAATTTAATGAAATTTGGTTGAGAAATGACTGAGTTATGTTGAGTAGAAGTTTGGTAGATCAAAATGTTTTGTTTCGATTTGCAATGTACATGATGAATTAGACTGAATTGATGCTGGATTTGTGTTCCTCGTGAGATGAGCTTTTGATTGATATAATTTTTGTGCGTTTCTGGAGAAATTTTTGAACACGTTACTGTAGCAACCACCATCTTCATGAAGAAGACGGTGGAAACCACCCCTGACTGCCGTGCGTGAATAGTGCTCCGCCTTCTGGTTTGAATCCTAGGGCTTATCCCTGTGTGCGCCACATATGCGTCCATTTGTCCAAATGATTGGATATAACTTGCTTGACCTGCGCCACATGCGCATTTGACTGTGACTAGGCTGTCCACGTCAATTATTTAAGTGATGCGTTTTGGCATATACACGCTTCGATTCCCAGCTCCATCATTTTGGAATTTGTTTTGTTTCTGCGCTTCATTTTGGTTGCCATACGGTTCGATCCCTGCAGCTAGCACTTTTTCAAATTAAATCCACCATTTACCTTTCCCTCCATTTCATCGTGTGCTTTGTTTCATTTTATTTCATCATTTTCTTCCAACTTCAAAAAATCACCAAAAAAAGCATGTTGATCCAATTAATTCCAAATTTTTTGCTACATGATCCTTGAAGTGTATATTATTTTATGATGTGATTTTCTGATTTTTATCATTTCAAGATTTTGAATTGTGGACTGTTCTTTGAACATGTATGCATATGTACCATGCTTCATTCAATCTTTTGTGAAATGCTCAATAATGATCCAATTGCCATGAAATTTGGTATGATGATTCCCAACATGTTGCATGATTTTTGAGGCTTGGTTGTGCATTTTTCTCATTTTTCATCTCTGTTTTAGACACATGATTGTATGGTGTGACAATGTGTGTCACACAATTTGATGTCATACTTGTGCATTTTAATTTCTAGGTCAATTGAGCTTTTCTGTTTACAATTTTTGGCATGAAGATTATGTTTGACATATTGTGTGCGCATAAAAATTTCCATGATTGTTTGATTCATTTTTGTTTTAATATAGAATTTCCATTCTTGATGATCAATTGTGTGTTTTGAAATTGTCTTTGCCATAGCTTGCTCATGTAATGACTTTGCTTAATGCTTTTGACTTGGTCCTTTTTAGGACATGTTCTTACTTGTTTAATTGAGCTTTATGTTGAATATTGGTTGCTGTTTTGACTTTTTACTTTGCCTTTGACCCTAGGCTTTGCCCTAGGGGTTTGTACTCACAATTTGAGCTTTGCCTTTCAGGTTCAAGCAATAAGTCCTAATGGATGATGTGATCTCCTTGCTTGAGATACAATTTGCTTTGTTTAACTAATGTTGATTGTGTTGTAGGTCTTTTGGTGGTGGACTCACTTGAATGAGTGCCTTTTCTGACTTGCATGTTGTGTATATTGGTTGTCTCACTGTTGACTGTCTGTTTGGTTTGTCTGAATGTGAATATTGACTTGTTTGATTTTCTTACAGGTACTTTAGTAGCTTTAACTCATTACTTGAGTTGCTTTGCTTTGCTTGTGGTTGATTTACCACTTAGGTAATCTCTCTAACTTCATGTAGTCTGGAAGCCCTGTCGTTTCTGTTTGGCAGGCATTTGGCTGAAGTCCTTCTTAAGAGGCAATGACTGTTTTTGTTTACTTTTGTGCCATGTACTTCAAGTCCTCCTAAGTGAAGAGGCAATTAGCAGATAGAAGGGATGTGCAATCCATCCCCTGCTATTCAGTTGAGTCTTTCATATCGCTCGCACTATGTGCTGATGCATTTGAATAAACACCCAAGATCATTATATATAGAGTTAGTCATATGGAGTAGAGTTCCTCATTCTGGACTCCCACACCTTCTTTGATTCAAGCTCACCCCAGCCAGGGTTAAGAGCTATGAGGTCTAACCCTCATCCCTCGTTTCATCTGCTCACCCTGACAGTCAATGTCAGTGGTTAAGAGCCTAAACACCCTTACATATCTGGCTTGTTTGTCGAGGTTGATATGACCCCTTGACTAAAGCCCAGCTTTGTTTGAGCCTCTTGGTTGTGTATAGCGTGTGCTAATTGATTGATTGTTTGCTTACTTGTGCATCCTTCATGTTGCTTTTGCATATTGTTTGCATTTTGCTTTTGCATTTGTTATTTGTTTTGTTTGAGGAGTCAGATGTAAGACCAGTGATTGGCTATCTGTTTCCTGTTCCTTTTGGGGAGCTGGATATAAGACCATTTAGTGGCACTCCATTTCCTGTGTTATTTCTTTTGCGGAGTCAGATGTAAGACCAGTGATTGGCTATCTGTTTCCTATCTTGTTTTCTTTTTATGGAGTCAGATGTAAGACCAGTGATTGGCTATCTGTTTCCTATCTTTGTTTTCTTTTGTGGAGTCAGATGTAAGACCAGTGATTGGCTATCTGTTTCCCATTTGTTTTCGGAGTTGGACGTAAGACCATTTTTTGGCATCCATTTCCAATTTTGTTACTCTTTGAACCTGCTTATTTGCTTATTGCTTTGTTGCCTATTCCAAAGGATGGTACTTACTTGGATCATCTGTATATGATCTCAAGAGAGGAACTCCTAATGAAGTTTTTCTCCTCATCCCCACCTTTTGTTTCCTTACAACCTCCACTTGCATTTGTAACCCAAACCAGAAAACTTTGTGCAAACATTTTCATCTGTTTTCAAACTAGAAACCTAGGCCTTAAGCCTCTGATTTTCAAACTTCGTTTTCACAATACTTCTTCTGAATTGAATCTAATGTCAACTTTGACCATTTTTGTGAATACTCCAATTGGTTAATTTCACTCACTCAATTGCTTTTTGTGGCTCTTGTCCACTTCTTGATAAGTTTTCATGCATTAGCCGTAGATCTGAATTATCTTAGTGGTTGATGTGAATCTCACCGCATCCTTAGTGAGTTGATTGTAAGACTTCCATACTTATTATAAGGTTAACCCCTCACTAGTATGTTGAAGCTATCCTAACATGGTGGATTGTTGGTTCAGGTTGACTGTTCTCCCTTTGATAATGAAAGACCTTAAGGCTCTTGTTTAAAATCAATCCACTCACTTTTTGGAAATCTTTTAGCCGAACTACGAGGTTTTGATCCTGTAAAGGTATGTAGGCAATGGATTCATCCATCCAAACACAAAAATAATAAAATTTGTATATTCTTTTCTCACCGCTGCCCTCATGTTTGCACAATAAATATTTTCATAAACAATAATTTTTACAACAAGTTGTGAAAAGGGTTCCCTAGGAGTACCTAGGATGCATTGGGTGCCTAACACCTTCCCTTTGCATAATTACCCCCTTACCCAGATCTCTGTACCTCTTTTATTAGTTTTCTTTGTAAAACTTCTTAGGCTTTTGTTCGCTTTCTAGCCATTCCTTTGGATAAATAGAAGTGCGGTGGCGACTCTATCTTTGTATGCTTTGCTTTTGATTTAGTCAATAAATCTAAAGGTAATGAATACACCGCTACAGGCCATAAGATCTCCCTCATTAATTGAGGTGGCAGATCTGATGGACACACATCATGTCCATGATGTTCCCAATTCAACACGTTGCATACTTGGTAATCATCATGGACGAATGAGATTAAAACGTGGGATCATGATCAAAGGGCTTGAAGAGTGCCACCATACCACCTGAGCTAGGGCTCCGATCATCTTCTCCGGTGGACCTCACCGGACTGGTCCACCACCAACATTCATAAAAAAAAGAGCACTCTATTTTAAAGGATAAAAGCTCAGGATCTCGAATCTGACCTCAATTTCTCCTAATTCCAAGTATATTGAAAGATACGAGGATTTGAATTTTGAGGTACATGATCTGAGTTGCTTCGATTTGACCTAAAAGCAACTCAATCTTATTGCATATATTGGTATGACTTTAGACAACCAATAAACAAGAGAATTATGGAGAAATGAGATAGAATTGAAAACTTGAAAATATGGAAAAATCACCTTCAGGTTGCAGCGATTTAACTTGATCTCGATGAAATTCCCCTTGGTTATTCCTCCTCTTGCTTGCCGGAGTTAAATGAAGTGAAAATGACTATGAATCCTTGGAGTTCTTGTTCATAAATAGAAGTTGAATCAAGAACTCGATTTCAATAAAATCCTCAAGGTATTCTATGGAATGAGGTTCTGAGATTGCTTGGAATAACTTGGGCAAAGGGTCCTCCTCAATCTGAGGCAATGCACTTCATTATATATGCTATGGAATTGATTTCTAGACCATTTTAAATTTGAGCCAAAAATAGAAATTTCATGTGCATGGGTGCATGAACATGCACTAGGCCCAAAATGATGATTGCATTGAGTCCAAATTCATGCCCAAATGCTACTGATGTCATAACATGGATCCATGCAAAGGTAATTGGAAATTGAGTTCAAAAGTTTCCAAAATAAGCCATGAGAAGAATCCATGCGCAAGTCCCTCAATTCTTGTCCAAATAAAGTGATCTTGGACTCTTTAGAAAGGTGACATGAAGAGGAAAAAGTTTGACGTTGAAGACGTTTTCATTTGGAACTTGGATCATGATGAATTTTAAGGTGGAAGTTGTAAAAATCAAACATAATTGAAAATTTTCTAAGTACAAAGTCAAATGACCATTTCTTCCACCTTGAATAACTTTTGCTAAGAGCTCCAAATGAAAATAGTTTATTCAACAAAGTTGTATCTATTTAATTCATATTAAATTTAGTCACAAATTTGACACCATTTAGATTTGGCATGAATGAGTTATGGATTTTAGAAGTTGAGGAAAATTGCTTGTTCAATGGTAATGACCCAAAATGACCTATAATGTTTCCTCTTAGAAAGTGCCATTTCAAGTAGAATTTGACATTTCTAAAAGAATAAAAGTTGGAGAAAACATATTGAAATTGACCATGAAACTTGGTTAGTCTTCATATCATAAAAATTGAGCAAGTTATGCTTCTTGGAAGTTGGCCTTCTAACTAGGGCACGGACAAAATGACCTATAATCTTTCACAATAAAATATGACTTTCCAAGAAAAATTAGCTCTTGATGACAACATGAAAGTTGTTTGTAATGACATGCAAAGTAACTTTGATCTTGGAATAGTTTTAATATGAAAAACATTGTAGGAGATAGGGTCTAGGGAACCCCAGTTTTGACTAGTTGACTTTCTCTAGTCAACCTCCTTGAACCAACTTGCAACCTTGAAGTTATTTTGATATTTGGAGATCATGGAGAATCATATATGCATAATATGATGTATAATTGATTATCCCTTGATATATTTGACCAATTGATGAAGAAACTTGTTGAGGAAGTCACACAAGATACCCAAATGAATTAGGGCTTCCAAGGCAAACAAGCTTCAAACTCTTGATGAATTCTTGATCAAAATTACAAATAATGAGCATAGGGATCTATATATGATTATTAGAACCATTGTGAACCTTTCCTTGATTGATCTCTTGCATTGAGTGTCTCAAACCCTAGATATGAGCTTTATGAGGCACAAGTGGACACACACACTACCTACAAAAGAAACAAAGCTACACTTAGATATATTTTTGGTATTTTGGTTAGTAAACAAAAGAAAATAAAGTAATATACAATCAAAAGTGCTTGGTTATCTCTCCCAATGAAAATCCAATGAATGAGGGGTAAGGAGGACGCCAATGTGTGATCCCAAAGCCAATGCAAATGATGAGATAGAATGAAGGATCTTAGGGTCAAAACTGGGGTCTTACATCTTCCCTTATTTATGGACATTCTAGATGAGGATGTGAAGGTTAAAATTTTCGTATTAACTCAGTAGAATGGACTTAAATAACAACATCAAGAAACAAATTTTGGTCCCTAAGAGACCTTATGATGTATATGGTATGTATGCAAAAAATAATCTTTGTAGGGAATATATTTCCACAAAGGAAAATAATCTAGAGAGACCAAAAATCTATAGGAGCATAATGAATTCCATAAGGAAATCTCATTGAGGAGACAAAGACTCTGGGGATAAAAGATATTCGTAGGCCAGGCTACGACTTCAAAACTGCTGGACACACGAGGAGATTTCCATGAAAATAAATCAATGGAATGACTTAGTTTGGGGAGAAAGGGAGTTCGCATGTATTGGGATAACACCCATATAGAAAGAAACACCCGCTGGGAAAATGTGTAAATCGGAACAAAGCTGAACCATTCATGGAAAAAGGGATTCGATTTCTCAAAGAAATATGAAACCAAACTCAATTGGGGAAGAAAAACTTCAACACAGAAGTAGAAGAGATATATTATCCACTACCGGTTACTGGGTAAGAAGATAATATACTCAGACAGAGGGAAATCTGTTATCGGTTAGGGTAAACATATCAAGGATGACTCATTGAGAAAAAAGAGGCATATTCATTACCAGTTACTGGGTAAGAATGACCTACTAGGGAAAATAAACCATATAGGATTTACAACTATCTGTTACTGGGAAGAATACCAAATAGAGAGTATCCGTCACTGGTGAAAGTGAACATATCAAGGATAAACTCAAAGGGAAGAGTATCTTTCACCGACTAAAGTGAACATATCAAGGATAGACTTCCGGGGAAAAATAGGATTTACAACTACTGGTTACTGGGTAGAAGACCAAAGAAAGAGAAAATTCGTCACCGGTTAAAGTGAACATATCAAGGATAGACTCAAAGGGAAGAATATGATTTATATCTACCAATTACTGGGTAGAAGACCGCAAATAGGAACTATAACTATCGGTTACTAGGTAAAATACCAGAAGAAGAGAAAATTCGTCACCAATTAAAGGGAACATATCAAGGATAGACTCTCTGGGGAAAGAAGGGATTACAACTACCTTTTTACTAGGTAGAAAACCAAACAGGAACCATATCCGTCATCGGCTAAGATGAACATATCAAGGATAAACTTGTTGGGGAAACGAAAAAATGAATCCGTTGGAGAAAAACAAAGAAGTACATTACCTTTTACCGATTACTGGGTAAATTAAGACATGTAAAATACTTAATAAGAAGTATATTACCAGTTACTGGGTAAATTAAGACATGTAAAATACTTAACAACAAGAAGTATATTACCAGTTACTAGGTAATAAACTCTTAGGGGACTAAAAGTTCTATCTCGGTAAGAACTAGAAAGAAATAGTCAAACAAGACTCAACCCAATGAGGATATAACTCAAGTGTAAGGAGAAAAGATAAACTTTTTCTGCTTAAAGGGGCTGACACTCTACAATTGAAGGAGGACAGACACACCAAATTTGCATAGGAAGTAATATCACCAAAGCAGGGGATCAGAAGAAAGATCAATGCGATAAAATGCACAATGAACTATCTGATGTTGTGTTTCATGCGTGAATATGCATGAGTATGTATATGATTATGTTGACGAACGAGCACAAAGGATACAAATAACAAAGATTTGAATCATCATAACTAGATACTTGGCTAATCTCAACAAGATGGGAACACCAATTGGAGAACCTGCCAGGGATGAAAATAAAACACCAAGGATATAAATCTAACTCAAAATGAATTCAACTTTGGCTAGGGAAAGGTATGAAGAACATGCATCCAACCCTAAAATATTGAGGATCAAGAGGGATCTACTGAGGATCTAAACAAGTCAACGCTGCGAGGGATTTTAAGTTAACACCATATCAAACGGGAGACAACCTTGTAAGGGACACCAGCAATACTAATCATAACCAAGCACTACTAGGGATGGGAGAAGAGCTTCTATCAGAAAAAAGGAAGCCCATTGGGGTCTCAAGTCACAACAAGAGCTAAAACTCCGAGTGAGGAGAACTAGACGCTCTACTTGGGATTCCATCCCCAAAACATCTCTATTAGGCTTCACTGGGGATACAACAATCTACCAGGAAACATCAAAAGCCAACAGGAGGATACAAATATCAACAAAAACTTCATCAAAAAGGAAAACAATAGTCATCATACTCTTCTTGGAGATTGATAAATAAACCAATTCCAAGGTACCAAAATACCAACCGGATCTGTAGACTCATGCATGGGAGAAACTGTCACGGATGTGCAACACACAAGTAAATGCGTTGAGGATTTGGAGACCAAATAAAGGTTTCAAGATACTCCGAGGTTCATTCACCAATACACAAACTAGGAAATACAAAAACATGAACACCTCAGCTGGGGAAAGATGAAATGCACAGGGAACAAAATATCAACTCTTTCGAGGATGAAAACCCTCCAACCATGTTAGGGATGAACAAAAACCGTTGTGGAGGTAAAGTCACCAAACCACTGCTCGGGGGAAGACCAACAATGCCTCATACGTCAAGACTTACTGTAAGACCCCAATTTTGACCCTAAGATCCGTCATGCTATCACATCATATGCATTGGCTTTGGGATCACACCTTGGCATCCTCCTTACCCCTCATTCATTGGGTTTTCATTGGGAGAGTTCACCAAGCACATTTTATTGTATCATAATTTGTTTTTCATTATTTACTAACCAAAGTGCCAAAAATATGTCTATGTATAGCTTTGTTTCTTTTAAAGGTAGTGTGTGCAACCACCAATACTTCATCAAGCTCACAATTAGGGTTTGAGACCCTCAGTGCAAAGAGATTAATCAAGAGATGGTTCACATTGTTTCTAGACATGATTTATGGATCCCATGATCTTCATTGATCATTTTTATCAAGAAATCATAAGACGTTTGAAGCTTGTTTGCCTTGGAAGCCCTAATTCATCTGGGTATGTTATGTGACTTTCTCAACAAGTTTCTTCAACAATTGATCAAATATATCAAGGGATACTTCATTATACATCATATTATGCATATATGATCCTCCATGAGATCTAAAGATCAAGAGAACTTCAAGTTTGCAAGTTGGTTCAAAGAGGTTGACCGGAGAAAATCAACTAGTCAAAACGGGGGTTCCCTAGACCCTATCTCCTACAATTTTGGTCATATTGTAGCGGTAAACTCATGATCATCAAGCCATGGATAAGCAAGACATCAAATAACAAGAGTCGCCATCGCGCTTTTATTGTTTCCAAGGGAAAAGGGAAAAGTAAGAACAAAACCCAAAAGTAAGAAGTTTTCAAATTAAAACTAATAAAATGTCAGAGATTACAGATAAGGGGGTTGGTTACACAGAGGGAAGGTGTTAGCACCCAAAGTGTCCTAGGTACTCCTAGGGAGCCTTTTTTTGTGTGCATATGTATTTTGTATAAATTGATGTTTACAAACAAATAGAATGGGGGGATGAGAAAATAATTCATTAATTATATTTTTTGTGTTTGACAAGACCTTCGGACTTGTGCCTACGTACCAACATAAAAATGAGGGATCAAAACCTCGTAGTTCGTGGTATAAATTTCAAAGTGGATGTATTGCTTTTAACAAAAATTAAGTTTGAAAGGCACAAAGGCCTAAAATGGTTTGAATGAGTTAGTTCTTTTTGGCTTTTTTGAAAGTTCAAGTCAAGTATAATTAAGTCTATTTACAAATTTGACTAAGAAAAGGAGTTTGAAAATGCAATGGCATAAGGCCAAAGTTTCTAATTTGCAAAATGGTCTAAACTTGGAAACAAAACAAGTACAAACAAAGAAATTTTTAAAAGGAGGGAGAGATTTTGAAATTAAAGAGATGGGGAGGAGATGAAGAGACTAATCCTAAGCACAAATTTAAAAGTTAAGAGTTGAAAAGATCTGACCGATGGGTAGCAATCCAATAGATAAGAATGTCATATAGAAACCCGAAATTCCCTTGGATATTAGAATCAAGCAACAAACGATGCATACAATATTATCTTGAAGAGCAAGGCATCAAATGAAGATAGCCCCATCCAAGCTTTAGCCACTCCATGATCTCCTTCAAATTTGCTCATGTAACAGATGAATTCCACAAGTCACAGTTTCAAAATAACAGTTTCACAATGATCATGTAGCAGATGAACTCAAAGGAATCTTCAATGATGTATCAGATGAAGTTTCAAATTGCAAGTACTTGGTTACATGAAAGTTGGCATTGGCCAAGTCCTTTTGCATATGGATGTTGCCTAAATTCTAAGTCCAATTGTCCAAGATCAAACCAACAATCCACACAATAGTTTTTTTAGGGTTTTTGTTCTTATTATGTACATTAATGGCCAAAGACCACACAAGCAAACAAAGTATACACAAATAAGATATATCACACAATATGGTCCAAGTGAACAAAGTGAAAATGACATTAATATAAACAATTAGAATGATATGAATAATGGCAAATGAATAGAGCTTAAGAGTTAAAGTGCATTAAAAGTAGATGGCTTGAAATTAAATTTTAGTTGTTAATGAATTAGAAGTTAGTATTGTTTTTGCTTTTGCCTTTTAAATCATTCTTTGGAGAACACTAAACCGACTTATCACAAGTATGGATCCTTGAACCAAGACATCTTCCAAAGGAAGGAAAAAAAGGCCAAGTTTCCACACAATACCATGAAAGAGGGGAGACTTACAATCTCACTAACTAGAATGTTATGCCTTTTGTATCAAAAATTTAGCGTTATGTTAAGCAATCATAATTGGACTTATGTAGAAGTCACAACTATTTGAGGCTGGGCAATAGAGTTTTGGTGTTAATGCATGTTAGAGACATAGTATAATGGACTATGCCCATGAAACATACCACACACAAAAAGAATATGCAAAAGAGGTGGCCTAATCTCATCCATACTTATGTTAAGTTTTCAATCAACTAGCCTTAGGATTTAGAGACATCATAGACCAAATGAAATGGATGCATAAAGAAGGGAAATTAGATGAAGAGGGAGGGGAATGAATCAAAACTCAAATTGGTCAAAGGAGGACTTTTACCAAATTAAGATCATTCATTCGTTTTGAGAGATGGAATGTACATTCCATCAATCCCCTAAATCCAATGATTTTAACCTAGCAAAGTCAAATCAACTTTCACCAAGGCCCAACAACACAAGTCAAACTTATACAAACCATCAAAATAGCTCAACACAATTATTTGGCATTTATTCAATTTAAAATACTAAAAATAAAGCATTAAATAAAATATGGTTTGTCAAATTCCTAAAACCTCATCAAAACACCAAAGAAATGGCCATGAGATTTATCATAGGTCAAACAAGGTCAAAGGACCTTGGAATTTTTTTTCAGAATTTTTAGAGACTAAAAAGTATTTTTAAACAATTAAAAATATTCACAAAATCAATTAAATCATGAAAAAAATTAATAATGATCGAAAAAATGATTTTAATTCAAAATATGAAAGAGGAATTTATTTAAATTTTTTGGTGAAACTCTCATATTTTTTGGATCAATATTAAAATTAATATGAATTAATAAAAATCAAATGAAATAAAAATGAAAATAAAAAAATCAAAAAAACTTGGACCACTTGATCTCCCTCATTAATTGAGGTGGCTGATCAAGTGGATGGAAACGCGCGTTCCATGGTGGAACTTAGTCAGCGCGCCACACGCGTGGTAATCACAACCAACGCCCAAGATTAAAACATTTTAAATGAGATCAATGGCATAGAACCTATCCAACACACCACCGGCGCTGGACCTTCAGTCACCATCTCAAGCGAGGTCCACCAGACTGGTTCACTCATCACCATCAAGAAAATGAAAAAAAAAGATATAATCTGAAAGAAAAAATGGCGTGGAGCACGAATCTGACCTCAATTTTAACTAACTCCACACATATAGAAAGATATGAAGAGTTAAATTTTGAGGTGTGTCAATTGAGTTGCTGCGATTTGACCTCAAAGCAACTCAATCTTCTTGCCTACATTAGTAGGACTTCAGACAACCAAAGGTCCAAGAGAATTGATGAGAATTGAGTGAGAATCTAAGAGAAGAAGTTTTTTGAAAATTACCTTCAATGTTGTGCATAAATGGATCTTGCTTGCTTCAAACTTGATTTGATCACACTCGAGGAGCTTGCATAAGTGGTTTAGTAATGGTACAAAGCTTTGGATCCTGGAGGTTTTGAATCTCCAAATAGTGAGATTCAAACTCAATTTTCAAGTTGAAAATTCTCAGGTTTTCCTTTGAATTGTGAGGGTTTCAATTGGGGGGCAAAGTTGGCGTGCAAGGTGTGTTTGAAATGATCTCCAAGGCATTGTATTTATAGCATTTGGGAGTGTTATTTGCACACTTGAAAAATTGCTAAAATTGGCAAGGTGATGCACAAGCTTGCATGGGCGTGTACAAGCCCATGAAGCAATCCAATTTGATCCAATTACATCTGTATTGAAGTTCAAATGATGCTTGAATGGCAATGCAATGATATGTGGCGTTTTTGGCATTTGATTTTCTCCAATGACACAACCCTGTTAAGACCATGCGCAGCCCTAGCAAATCTCATCCAAAATGCACGAAATTAGGTTCTTTGGAAAGCTTAGGTCAAGGGGAACAACTTTGATGTTGGGCACTTTTTCATTTTGAACTTGGATCATGGTGAATTTTGAGGTGGAAGTTTGGAAATTTCAACATGTTGAAATTTTTTCTAAGTGTTAAGCCATATATCTCAATATTCCGCAGTGCTTAACTTTTTATGTGAGCTTCAAATGAGAAAAGTTTCTTCATAAAAATTGTATCTATTTCAAAGAGCTTAAAAATGGTCACCAATTTCATGTCATTTGGATTTAGAATGATAGAGTTATTCATTTTTGAAGTTGAGGAAAATCACTTGTTCAATGGTATAGGTCAAAAATGACCTATAATGTATCCTCATATCACATGCTCATAAAAGTTGATTTAGCTCCCACTACAAACATAAAAGTTGAAGTAGACAACTTGAATTTGATTTTGAAAATTTTAAATCTTTCATCTCAAAAAAATTGAGCCGGTTATGGCCTTGGGAAGTTGACTTTCAAATTAGGGTTTAGACAAAATGACCTATAATGTTTCAACATAGAAAATGATTTTCCAAGCAAAACTAGCTCTAGGTCTCAACATGAAAGTTGTTTTTAATGTCATTTAGAGTAAAGTTTCTCTTGGAATAATTTTCATATGGTGAAAATTGTAGGAGATAGGGTCTAGGGAGACCCAGTTTTGATTAGATGAATTCATCTGGCCAACCACCATTAACCAACTTGCTAACCTTCAATTCTATTGACTTTCTAGGCTCATGGTAGATCATATATGAATTAGATGGTGGAAATTTTAAGTGTCCCTTGATAAAATTGATCAAATGGTGAGATATCTTGTTGGAGAAGTTACTTAAGATACTCAGTCAAACTAGGGTTTCCAAGGAAAATCACCTCCAAACTCTTGAAGAATACTTGATAAATATGACAGGTAGAGATCATTGGGACTCATATATGATGATTTGAGACATTGTGGATCAATATTTGGTTGTGATCTTAGCCATGAGGGTCTTAAACCCTAGATGTGAACTTGATAGACCAATGGTGATCATGCCCTACCTACAACAGAGTTAGGCAAATGCAAAGACATATTTTTGGTATTTTGGTTAGTAAAATGACAATATAAAAGTATGATACAATCACATGGTTCTTAGTCACCTCTCCCAAAAGAAACCCAATGAAAGAGTGGTAAGGAGGATGTCATGGTGTGATCCCAATGCTAATGCATATGATGAGAAGCATGAGGGATCTTAGGGTCAAAATTGGGGTCTTACACATATGAAAATGATTCCAAGAGAAACTTTAATCCTTATGACATTCAAAACAACTTTCATGTTGAGGTAAAGATATATTTTTGCTTGGAAAGTCATATTTTATGGTGAAAGATTATAGGTCATTTTGTATGTGCCCTACTTAGGAGGTCAAATTCGAAGGACCATAACTTGCTCATTTCTTATGAGATGAATTCCATACAAGTTTCATGATAAATTTAAAGATTACCTATCCAACTTTTATTCTTTTGGAAACTTCAAATTCAACTTTCAAGGACATGTGCCAAGAGGAAACATTATAGGTCATTATGGGCCATTACCATTGAACAAGCAATTTTCCTCAACTTCTAAAATGCATAACTCCTTCATTAAAAATCCAAATAAGGTCACATTTGTGACAAAATTGAAAAGGTTTGAAAGATCTACAACTTTTATGAAGGAATGTTTTCCATTTGAAGCTCATCGCAAAAGTTATTCAAGGTGGAAGAAGTGAACATTTGACTTGGTCTACAACTTTTTTAATTATGTTTGATTTTCCAAACATCCACCTCAAAATTCATCATGATCCAAGATTCAAATAGAAAAGTGTTCAACATGAAAGTTGTTCCCCTTAATCTAACCTTTCCAAAAAATACGAATCACTTTATTTGGACAAGGTTTGAATGAGTTACACATGGTTACTCTTCATGGTTCCATTTGGATGAATCTCGTGGTCACTTCTCAATTTCAAATGCATGGCTTCATGTTACACTTTCAACATCACTCATGATCATTTTTGGACTTATTTACATCATTTCATGGACCTATCACACACCCATGCAAGCATGCACACTTGAATTGCAATTTTTGGCATTTGGATGGAAGTGTGTGAAAATCAATTGCCAAGCCTATAAATACATTGCCTCATGCTCAAAATTGTGGACACCTTGACCAATATTTGCTCCTGCAACCTTCCTACCACCATTATAGGATAATCTTGAAGGTTTTCAATTGAAAATTGAGTTTCAATTTCACTTATGTTTTGAAGTTGAAACTCCAAGAATCCAAGCCATTTGAGCTCTCAATTCACCTCCTGCAATCAAGTGGAAGTAAGCCCAAGCCAATTGAGATCCAGATCAAGCTTCATCACTGCAAACAAAAGCTGAAATTTGTTAAACTTTCTCTCTTCGATTCTCTCTCAATTCTTCACCATTCTCTTTGATTTTTGGTTGGCTGATGTCCTACCAACTTAGGAAAGAAGATTGAGTTGCTTTTAGGTCAAATCGAAGCAACTCAAATCATGAACCTTAAATTTCATGGTGGTGGTTTATGGTGGACCAGTCCGGTGAGGTCCACCGGAGAAGATGATCGGAGCTAGGGCTCCGGTGGTGTGGTGGCATTGCCCATACCATATGATCATGAATCCACGTTCTAATCTCGACCCTTGCTTTTGAATACCACGCGTGTACACGCATTGACTGAGACGTTTGATGGAAGCGCGCGCTTGGCCATCAGATCTGCCACCTTAATTAATGAGGGAGATCTGATGGCCCTTTTTTTTAATTTCATTTTATTTTACGATTTTCCATTTAATCCCTTTATTTTGTTTAATTCATATTAATTTCATTTTTAATCCAAAAAATATAGAACTTTAACCAAAAATCTTTAAATATTTTTCTCTTCCAGATTTTGAATTAAAATCATTTTTTGGATTAATTTTGGTATTTTTCATGAATTAAATGTTTTTGTGTAAATTTTTAATTGTTTAAAAATACTTATGACTTTTTAAAATTTGTGAATTTTTTTGTCCAAGGTCCTTTGACCTTGTTTGATCTAGGATAAATCCCTTGGCCATTTATTTGGTGTTTTGAAGGGATTTTAGGTTTTGAGCAAATTAAAATGAATTTTTATTCATTTTTAAATTGATTTTTAATTGATTAAATGTTTAAAAATATTGTTGAACCATTTTTATGGTATTGTGATGTTTGGCTTTCTGTTTGGGTCTTGGTCATGGTTGATTTAACTTTTGTTGGATCAAAATCATTGGATTTAGGGGATTGATGAAATGTACATTTCATCTCCCAAAATGAATGGATGGTTTTGATTTGATGAAATTCCTCTCATGATCAATTTGTGTTTCTATCTTCCCCTCCCTCTTCATCTTCATCCATATTCTTTCTCATTCCCTCGTTTGACCAATGAAATCTCTATGTCTAAAGGCTAATTGATACATCAATGACCTTGTGTCAGATGAATCAATACAAGTATGACTGAGATAGGTCCCTCCCTTTTGATTTTTCTTTTAGTGTGTGGTATGTTTTAGGAGTTTGATTCTTCATACCAAATCTCTAACATGTATTGACACCTATATTTTTATTGCCCGACCTCAGATAATTGTGACTTCTACATAAGTCTAATTACGATTGTTTAACATAGAGCTAAATTTGACCCTCAAGGCATAGCATTCTAGTAAGTGAGATTGTAAGTCTCCCATTCTTCATGGTATTATGTAGAGACTTGACCTTTTTTCCTTTCATGGGAGCTAGTGGGATACTTGTTGAATTATCCAAGTTGGAGTCCTTCTCATGGAAGATGTCTTGGTTTAAAGATTCATACTTGTGAATGAATGGTTGAGTGTTCTCCAAGGAATGACTTAATCAATTAAAAGTCACCACTAAATTTTGACTAACCATTTAACTAATTCTCGTTAATATTGCTTTACTTTCAAGTCATTTACTATTATGCAATTTAAATTTCAGTCCTTTATCATTCATTGCCATTTACATTTCATATAACTTGTTTATGTTTATGTCCTTTTCACTTTGCTCATTTGAGCCATATCTTGTGATTGTATATATTGTTTGTGTGTTTTGATTTTGTTCCTGGTCTTAGGACCTTAAAATACCTAATAACAACCAAAACCCTAAAAAACATCTGGTGGACTGTTGAACTTGATCTGAATTTTTGGACTTAAGATCAGGAAACATTCCCTGTGCTAAAAGAACTTGGCCAATGCTAACATCTTGAGACTGAGCTACTTTGAATTGTGCCTTCATCTGATACAATACTTGGGAATTTGTTGGGTTCATCTGTTACTCTGTCAGTGTGCTTAATTGTTATTTTGATCTTGTGTCTGATGTTTTGTTCTAAGTTGATCAAAGAATATTTCATCTGATACATGGGAAGACAATGAAGACTGTTAGCTATTGAGGTGCTTGCTTGGATGTGGCCATCTTTATTTAATGCCTTAATCTTCATGATGTTTGGATATTGCTTATTGCTTATTAATTATTGCTTGATTAAAGTCCAAAGGAAAATGGGTTTCTATATGACTTTCTTGTCTGTTGAATAGCATCTCACTGGTCAGATCTTTTCAACCCTTAACTTTTAAATTTGTGCTTAGGATAACCTCTTCATCTCCTCCCACTTATTAAATTTCAAAATCTCTCCCCCTTTTCAAAAACTTCTTTTCTTGTGATTTCAAACTTAGACTTTGTTTTAATAATTAGAAACTTTGGCCTTATGCCATTAAATTTTCAATGTATTTCTTAAATCAAATTTGTAAATAAACTTAATCATATTGACTTAAAATTTCAAAAGACAAAAAGAACTAAGAACTCCATTCAAACATTTGTCCCTTTGTGCCTTTTCTTATTAAACTTTCGTTAAAAGCAATTTACCAACTTATTTGAAATTTTTACCATGAACTACGAGGTTTTGATCCCTCATTTTTATGTTGGTACGTAGGCACAAGATTGAAGGTCTTAACAAACACAAAAATATAATCAATGAATTCTTTTCTCATCCCCACACTTTATTTTATTAAACATCATTTATACCAAAAACATATGCACACATAAAAAAGGCTCCCTAGGAGTACCTAGGACACTTTGGGTGCTAACACCTTCCCTTTGTGTAACCAACCCCCTTACCTGTAATCTCTGGCATTTTATTAGTTTTAATTTGAAAACTTCTTATCTTTGGTTTTTTTTCCGTACTTTTCCCTTTCCCTTTGGAAACAATAAAAGCGCGGTGGCGGCTCTGGTTTTATTGACGTTAAGCTTATCCATAGCTTGATGGTCATGAATTTACCATTATAGAAATTAAGCGGCGACTCTAATGGGGAGTAGTCCTAAGTGGGTTTAGCCTACTTTTTTATGTGTATATATTTGTATATTTGATGTTTGTATATCTTGTTTGTGTGATATAATATGTTTGTTGTGCTTGGTGATCTCTGAGTGGTGAGATAAGTTCTAACCCGAACTTGAGTGTAATTAATATATGAGGATGGTATAGTCATGTTCAACTTGTGTGGAGTAGTCCTTAACAAGTTAGCTTGAGTCCTATCTACTAAGTGGAGACCTCTTTGGAGTTACTGATGTCACATAAGTTATTTGTGGATAGATATTACTTTCTCTGATTTGGGGTCCGAGAAGCTGAGGACCGTAGAACATTTAACCCAACTTGGCCTACTTAAGACTTAGTGCGGAGATTGTTCAGGTGTAGACTTGATCACAGTTGTTACGCGATACTACACTCAAACGAGTTTCTCTTGAGAATATTATGGGTTGATTAGTCAGTCATCCTAACCTATAATATCCGATAGATGGGATTAAGACTATGGGAAC
Source organism: Lathyrus oleraceus (assembly GCF_024323335.1). NCBI lineage: Eukaryota > Viridiplantae > Streptophyta > Magnoliopsida > Fabales > Fabaceae > Lathyrus > Lathyrus oleraceus. The sequence continues at coordinate 405,530,306 of NC_066581.1, forward strand.
TGTTTAGAACATGATTTACATGTTTTTTATCCTTAGTACACTCCTTTGAGGATGGTTCTTAACCTGACTCCATGCTCGTGACTCAAAACAAACCCTTTGATTCTTGGTTGATCCGATCAAGTCTTGTCAATATCAATGGAACTTGGGTGTGGATATGGTGAAAACCATAATCCACCAAAATGGATGATTGATCTTGATGATGACTTGATACATACCTTGAACTTTGTTTATGTTTTCCTTGTGTGTGATCCCTTATATGTGATTGTTGCATTCATGCATACATGCGCATCATGACATCCATCACAGAAAATAAATTTCAAGGAAACTAAGGTCTTGTTTGTAAATATTTTCAGACCATGGATTATGGACGAAGGAATACTAAGAAGTACAATTTCAGAAGTCCCGACTTAAAAGAGTTAAGGAAGTTGTCATCTTTTGTATTAGATCCCTTGAACTTCAAGCAACGTCATGGGAAGCTCTTGTCTGTATTATCTACTGATGTGGTTGAAGGACTTTTAAGTGTTTTGGTTCAATTCTATGATCCTCTCTACCGGTGCTTCACTTTTCCTGATTATCAGCTTGTGCCTACATTGGAAGAGTATGCCCGTCTCTTGGGTATACCCGTATCTGATAAGGTACCTTTTAGTGGATTGGAGGAGATTCCCAGATCTCATATCATAGATGAAGTTCTTCATCTGAAGAAATCTGAGACTGATGCTCATTTGGTGAAGAAAGGAGGTATTCTTGGGTTGTCTTCTAAGTTCCTCATTGGTAGAGCTATTGTTTATGCTCAAGCCGGTAGCATGGATGCTTTTGAAGCCATCTTTGTATTGCTCATCTATAATTTAACCTTGTTCCCTAACATTGACAGTTTTGTTGATGTTAACGCCATTATAATCTTCTTGATTGGGAATCATGTTCCTACTCTGTTGGGTGATATGTATTTCTCTTTGAATTTAAGGAATTATAAAGGTGGTGGGACTATTGTGTGTCGCGTTCCTCTTTTGTACAAGTGGTTTATTTCGCACTTGCCTCAGACGCCTTCTTTTTTTGAGAACAAGAAATGTCTACGGTGGTCTCAGAGACTTATGGTTCTCACTAATGACGATATTGTAAGGTATGATTCTGCATTGAGTAGCTTGGACATTATTGACAGTTGTGGTGAGTTCTCTAACGTGCCTCTCATTGGTACACAAGGAGGAGTCAACTATAACCCTGTTTTGGCCCGTCGTCAACTTGGGTTCCCCTTGAGAGATAAACCTAATAACACTCAGTTAGAAGGTCAATTTTATCAAGAGGATAAAGATCCCCAACACTTGAAGAAAAGGATGATACATGGTTGGCATAATGTGCATAAGAAAGGAAGATCCGAGCTTGGTCCATGCAACTGTGTAGCTTTGGAAGCTTACATTATTTGGGTGGAGAAGAGAGCTTTGGAGCTGAAGATATTGTATGCTTGTGAAAGACCTATGCCTATGGTTATGGTTGATCCATCAACTCTCCTTAACCAAGATGTAGAGGAGTTGGAAGACGCACTCACCAAGATGAAGCAAGAAAAAGATATGTGGGAAGAGCGGTTCCAGGCTTTGAGCCGAAAGCATGAATAGTTGCAGCTTAAGTCGAAAGACAAAGATGCGCTTATAGAGATTCTTGAAGACCGTACAGTGAAGAGACAAAGAGATCCATATGGTTTACCTTTCTCTAGCATGCCTCAACCTTCCGGTGCTTGGAAGAAGATTGTCAACCAGTTAGTTCTTGAGAAGGCTCAAATGAAGACATCCTTTGAGTCTGAGATTCGACGCATCCGAAGGAAGTATGCACCCATAGCCAAGTCATCAAGTGCAATTTCTAAGGGATCCTTAGGATGATAGTTTTCTTTTCTCTTGTATTTGTACTTTGGTTTCTGAAATTGTACTCAATATAATCCTTCCAAATTTTATGAATAAAAAGAGATTTTATGGTCAATCAAATTGTTATTATTGTTATTACTTGAATACATATATTTGCAAACAGGACTTCATATGTTCCTTGAAATTAAAAACAAACAAAAATGTTGCATTTCATACATCATTTGCATAACAGGTTTCTTCTTCCAGATGTCTTATTAGTTCTTCTTCTGTGAATCAGCCAAGCTGACTCACCGCTATAATACTCGTGCTAATCAACCGAAGAGGATGGAGCATCTAGAGCAAGAGAGCCGAGAGCTGAAGGATGAGATCGCCAAACTTACGACACTGATGGAGTCTGGCATTGCTTCCCAAAATCAATCATCACCAACTCTTGCAACTCCTCCTCCTCAGAGGACTGCCATTTCTAAGGTTGCTTCTTCAACTGTTCTAGTTTCCGCCGCCTGTCAATCCATTCCTTCTATGTCTGCTGGATTCCTTAGGGAATACCGTCAAATTTTATGCCAGAAGGGTATGCTCCTACATTTGTTTCTCTGTCGGCATCTAGCCTGGTCATGTTAGTGCCACCTCTAGTTGTTCACACTCTTCCTCGTGTTGAGGACACTCTCTACCATTCTGAACCGTCTGAGGGTCCAGATGTATACGAGAAGATGGATGAAATGAAAGATCAATTCCCCGAGTTACGCAAAGAGTTGAAGACCCTGAGAGGGAAATAATTGTTTAGGAAGAGTGTTGTTGAACTCTGCTTGGTCCCTAATGTCAAGATTCCAGTGAAATTTAAGGTCTCAGACTTTGAAAAGTACAAAGGGAATACTTTCCCGCTGAGCCATCTTGTTATGTATGCCAGAAAAATGTCTACTCAGACTGATAATGATCTGTTACTGATTCACTATTTCTAAGGTAGTTTAACTAGAGCTTCCTTGAGGTGGTATATCGGTTTAGACAATGCAAGCATCTGTACTTTCAATGACTTAAGCGAGGCCTTTGTCAAGCAGTATAAGTACAATGTGGATATGGTACCTGATAGAGACCAGTTGAGGTCTATGTCTCAAAAGGACAAATAGACATTCAAAGAATATGCCCAGAGATGGAGAGAATTGGCTGCTCAGATAAGTCCACCTCTTAAAGAGAAAGAAATGACGCAAATATTCTTTAAGACGATGAGTTCGTTTTATTACGAACGTATGATTGCAAGGGACCCCCAATGATTTTACCGAAATGCTAAACATGGGGATGAGGCTATAAGAAGGAGTCTGTGAAGGACGTTTGTCTAAGGAAGAGGCATCAACCAGCAAGAAGTACGGTGGTAGTTTCTCTAAGAGGAAGGAAGGAGAAGATAATTTAGTATCAGTGGGGAGGCATAGGAGGCCTCATGTCAGAAAGAGTTCTCAACCTCGTCAACATCAATATCAAGTTTCCTCAGTAATTCTAGGTTTTTTCAATAATTCTAATAATCAATTAGTTCCAATTTACCAACAACAACATCAACAACAACCGCAACAAAGAACCAACTATAACAACAACAATAATCACCAACAAAACTTTGAGAGGAAGAAGGTTTCCTTTGACCCTATTCCTATGACTTATACAGAGTTATACCCGTTATTGGTCCTCAAAAATCTCATTCAGCTAAGAAATCCTCCATAAATTCCTGAGCCACTACCATGGTGGTCCAAGCCTGATCTTCATTGTGCTTTTCACCAGGAAGCCCCTGGTCATGATATAGAGAATTGCTATCCTCTAAAGTACGAAGTTCAGAAGCTGGTAAAGAGTGGTATGGTTTCCTTTGAGGACAGAGTGCCAAACATGAAAGCCAATCTGTTGCCTGCTCATGGTAACGTTTTTGTCAACATGGTGGACAACTGTCCAGGGAATTTTAGAGTTTTTGATGTACGACGTATCCGAAGATCTCTAGTGGAAATGCATAGAACTCTGTATTTAATCAATGATTGTGAACATGACCATGATGGTTGTGTCATTTTCAGTGTGAACCCCCATGGATGTATGATTGTCAAGAGAGATATCCATAAGTTGATGGATGAGAATGTAATCCAGATTCAACAATCGAGGGATATGGGAGATGATGTGAATGTCATTATGCCGGTCTTCAAGACCCCTGAGTGGGTAGTCATTTAGTTTAATAGTAGCAACATCAATAATATCAATAGATCGGTATCACCGTTGCTCATACGGTTAGTGGGCCCTGCTCCATACTCATCCAATAAAGTTGTGCCATACCAATATAATGCCATTATGATTGAAGATGTTCAAGAGGTTCCTCTACCAGTTGCAAAATCAGTGGTAAATATTGCAGATATTATGAAGATGACCCGTAGTGGCCGTGTATTCAATCCAATTTTCCCTAAAGCAGTAGAAGATGTTTCAATAAGTAAGAAGGCAGAGATCCCTGTAGCGAATCCAGTTAGTGCTCCAATGTATCAGTCTGGTGAATCTAGCAAATTGAATATTACCAATGATGATGAGGTGTTAAGGTTTATTAAGAGAAGTGAATTCCTTGCTGTAGAGCCGCTGCTCTAGACTCCGTCAAAGATCTCCGTGTTGTCACTACTGATGAATTCTGAAGCACACAGAGAGGCATTGCAGAAGACAACATTCAGTAGACTGCAGTTTTTGAGAATGTTATGCTAGCTAAGGTAAATGGTCTTACCCAACCTCAGCTTGTGTGAACCCCAGTTGATAACTCTACTATACAAGAACGTCATGTTGTTCAAGATTCCTCACGTCATAATGCTGTTGAGTATCACAGTTTTGCATTCTCCGTGCCAGATTCCCATGGGACAAGCCTAGTCGTTAAAGCTGAACAACCACAAGATGATGAGATTGCTAAAGGATGTCGCGTGCTAGAGAAAAGACTCAAGGCCATAGAAGGAAAAGATATTCTTGAACTGAATGCTTTAGACATGTGTTTGGTACCTGGCCTGGTTATATCCCCAAAATTCAAAGTACCAGAATTTGAGAAGTACAAAGGGGATAGCTGTCTAAAGCACCGTTTGATGATGTTTTGCCGAAAAATGACCTCTCATGCCCATGATGATAAGCTAATGATTCACTGTTTTCAGGACAGTTTGACTGGGGCATCATTAAGCTGGTACATGAAGTTAGAAAGGAATCATGTTCAATCATGGTTGGACCTAGCTAACGCCTTCTTGAAGCAATACAAATATAATTTGGACATAATTCCCGATCGCATGCAGTTGAGGGCCTTATCTAAAGAAAATAGGGAATCCTTCACAGGGTATGCCCAAAGATGGAGAGAGTTAGCGGCTTGCATTGAACCACCACTCTTAGACAAAGAATTGATGGAGTTATTCAGGGATGCCTTACAAAGCCCTTACTTCAAAAGGATGTTTAGTAGTGCAGCATTAGACTTCGCTCATTTGGTGTCAATTGGAGAATGCATCGAGCATGACCTTAAAAGTGGAAGAATCCAATGCGCCTTACATAGCCAGAGCATTGAGAGTGAATCTGTTTCCAGTTCCCAAAAGGAAGAAGAGGCTGAAGTTAATGCAGTCTGGGAAATCCCACAAGCTCCACATTAGAGACCATTCTCTCCTCAGGGTCAGTATCCTACAAATCAAGGATCTCTTCAGTATCAGCGATAGATTCCACATCAGCAGCCATACAAACGACAAGATTTTCCACATCGACAGCGTCAACATGCTCAACCAAGGCCAAGAAAGCCAGAGAGACACATTGATCCGCTTCCAATGCCATACAGTCAAGTACTTCAGTATTTAATGGAGAAAGGACTGATAGTGCCAAAGGAGCTAAAACCAGTGAGTCCTCCATATCAACCAGGCTTTGACGCCAATGCTAGATGTGACTTCCTTGCTGGGGCACAAGGGAATTCAACTAAAGACTGCTTAGTGTTCAAGAGTAAGGTACAAACCCTGCTTGATTCCAAGATGTTCTCCTTTGCGCTTCGAAGCTTGTAAGTCAACAATACTTCTTCGCCTAACTATACGGGTCCATCAGTCCAAATGGTGGAAGAGATTTCCGAGAATAGATTTGAAGATGATTATCATGCTAGTCTCGATGAGCAGAACTACCACTACTCTGAATGAAGTTAGCCCAACATTGAACCAGACACAAGAAAGCTTCCTCTGCACTGGAAATCATTTGACTATTTTAGCATTTTCATTTGTATTTTTCTTTGCATGTTAAGTATTTATCTGCTTTCAAGTATTGTTGACTTCCTTTAATGGTAATATTAATGAAAGGATCACGCATGTTTTGAACGAATCCTTTCGTGTTCACTCATATTTTCCATTTATATAACAAAAACAAAAATATTTCTCCCATTCACTTATCAAACTATTGTCTTAGCAAAGATTGAAGGCAGGATGACGAAAACAGAATACCCATAATTGCTGACTGTATGCTTCAGGATAAAATTCTACTGATGATGTACAAGCATTGTTTCAAATCCCCAAACACTAGAGAGATAAGGAGTTAATCCCTAGTCAACCACTTCGAGCCTAGAAGTAGGAGTTTCTTTCGGATCTATAAAACCCTTACACTTAACCTGGGAAAGGGTAGTGTTCAGCTAATTTGACTCTGCATTCGAATTACAAGATGAAGCATTCCGCCTGTGGATCGACTACATACCATTTTTCGCACACATCCTGAAGTGTCAAAGGAACCTTGAAAAATCCAAAAGTTGTATCGGTTGTTATTCAATGACCAATGGCTTGGCAGTCACAATTCTCTAAAAAAAATCAAAGAAAGAGCCTGCTAAGTCGAACACCCAAAGAGGCGACTTAGGCAAAAATTAGGGCAATCCCGGTGGACTAAGAGCTTCAAAAAGCGGTCCAGGAAAAAGTTAGGGATCAAAACAAAAATCAAAAGAGGTCACGAAAACCCTATACGAAATAAAAACAAGATTCAGTGACCACCATATCAAGAATCAAAGGGGCACCGACATCCATGAAGAGCAAAATAAGGTGACTGCCATTTCAAGCGAATCTTGGATCCTCATCTTTACACCATCGAACTCTGTTAAAAGTTGAATGTGTTTATTTAGTTAAATGAACATAGGATTGGAGGTCATCATGAATAAGGGGTGGGTTAAAACAAAATTTGAGCCTTATATCCTTTTGTTCAAAAACCATGAACCATGCCACATTATAACCCTCAAAAGACCTAATTGAGGTAAGGTTTATTCTGAAAATATACTACAGCAAGGTTGCGTAAACTGACTCCTAAATATTTGCTAATAACTTGTATTGGCATCATATTCTCGCTGTATCATTCACACACTAGCTAAATCAGCAATGTGTTTGAACTAATGGTTCATTCGTCACACACTATCACATCACCTCAATAAATGATTTTTCAAACCTGCATGGATGTCACATTAAAATTACCATTGATTAAATAAATAATTTTAATTACAAGTAAGTACTTGACATCAAGGAAACCTAAAAAAAACAATCAGAGAAGGACTTGATCGTTCGTCAATGCTGACCCAAATCAAGACTACTTCCTAACCCTATAGATTAGGAGCATGGTATCCAATGATTATGAATTGGTCAGTCAAAAAATCTCGAAGCATCAGTGGATCAAGGAGGCAAATAATTTCTCAATATTCAGTCCATTTGGGGAAAGCCTTTCAAAATCTCAACCAGGAGCAAACTATTGAAAGATTCATACACTGGGGAAAATTGGTTCAAGCTATGGTATATTAATTCCCAGGGTTTCCTTTCAAAGGAAAATTCCTTCAAAGATCCTACAAGTTGGGGCAGACGAGTTGCAAAGAGCCTTGGGGCAGAGCAAGAGCATAATCACCATGCATTGATTATGTCGCTATGCTTATTAAATCATTTGCAGTCCATCAAGGCACATCAAGCAAAGAAGTTGAGGTTCTCTCAAGAACAAACACAACGTCCATCAACAAATGACCAAACTTGGGGCACCAAGAGCATATATGTCTATCACCCAATCATCAAATTATCAAATACAGAGTGTCGGGAAGTCAAAACCTTTCACCAATCAAAAGTCTAATCCATATTAGCAACTACCAAAAATAAAAGCCCACTTTGCTGGCATCTTCATAAACTCAAATCCAATCAACATTGGTAACTTGAAAGTCTCACCTTCAAAAAAGGAGATTAATCCAAAAAATAACCAATATTCATCTTGCATTACCACGTGCACTGCATATAATGAAAACGCATAACTTTCCTGCCAAATCAGGAAGTCGCATAGCAAAATGCTTTCTCACAGAAACGAGAAAATTCCATTGACATGCATCATATGCATACATAACATAATAAGTCCTTTCCATCAACCCTTTGATGAGGACATAACCTGACTTTTTCTTTCCGTCAACCCTTTGACAATGAGAATATTTTCCATCAGCCTTCTGATGACGATATTTTACAAAGATCCTTTTCCACCAACCCTTTGGTGATGCCACTCCACAATGAGGTCTCTTTTCCATTAGCCCTCTGATTTTGGTCGTCCTTTTCCATCAACCCTTTGATGATGCCACTCCCTGGTGAATTTTCTTTCCGTTAACCCTTTGACGATGACAAACTCTTTTCCATCAGCCCTCTGATGATGACAATCTTTTCCGTCAACCCTTTGACGATGATACTACATACAAAATTCCCTTTCCACCCACCCTTTGGTGATGCCACTCCATAGTGAGGTCTCTTTTCCATCAGCCCTCTGATGATGGTCGTCCTTTTCCATCAACCCTTTGATGATGCTACTCCCTAGTGAAGTTTCTTTCCGTTAACCCTTTGACGATGACAAACTCTTTTCCATCAGCCCTCTGATGATGACAGTTTCTTTCCGTCAACCCTTTGACGATGATACTACATACATAATTCCTTTTCCATCAACCCTTTGGTGATATCTTTCTTTACCTTTTCCATCAGCCCTCTGATGATGACAGTTCTCTTCCGTCAACCCTTTGACGATGACCCTACATGTTCAATTTTATTCTGTCAACCCTTTAACGATGACAATTACCTTCCCGTCAACCCTTTGACGATGATAGTCACCTTTCCATCAGCCCTCTGATGATGATAATCTTTTCTGTCAACCCTTTGACGATGATATTTACCTGTCCATTAACCCTTTGATATCGACATTCACTATCTTCCATCAACCCTTTAATGATGATATAATCTCAAAAAAATAAAATCCTACAAAAAAATATCCAATTACCCATTTGCATTCTAACATGCATCATATAAATCATTCATAAATGGTTTTCCTACCAAATAGAAAATAAAAAAAAACACAGTCATATCAATCATCAGCATACTCATGCATAATCATTCGTATTCCTACATGCACAACCAAATATCCCCAACGATTGTATCCCTTCATACATATAATGCATCATCCTATGCATAGTACTACCACTCAAAGTGGAACATCATACAAAAATCACACCAAAATATTAGGATCCAATGTCATTCATATATATCTTGGACATTCCTCATTTCCAAATAAAGTTATTACCATGCATGCGCTCGTGGGATCATTTCCCGACAAGCCACTTTTTCAATTTTATAATTAATAATGATATTCCCCCATCATCTTTGCTATTATTGCTCTCCAAGCAGAGGTTACCCTAAAAGGTCTCTTATGAGCTTTTCCCATGCAGAGCATTTCTAGTAAATATCCTCCAAATGGAGTCTTTTCTTAAATATTTTCCCCAACAGACGAACAGTTGAGATACTGCTTCATTTATCTGAAGAATCTCATTTATCTGTTTGAGATACTGCTTCATTTATCTGAAGAATCTCATTTATCTGTTTGAGATACTGCTTCATTTATCTGAAGAATCTCATTTGTCTATTTGAGATACTGCTTCATTCATTTGAAGAATCTCATTTATTTTCAATATACTGCTCTAGTATCCTCGGAGAATCTTAGATACTGTAGCGGGGTATTCGTTACCTTTAGATTTATTAACTAAATCAAAAGTAAATCATACAATTTGAGTCACCACCGCACTTCTATTTATCCAAAGGAAAGGTTAGAAAGCGAACAAAAACCGAGAAGTTTTATCAAATCAAAAACTAATCAAAAACCGAGAGGTTAGAAAGCGAACTAAGGAAGGTTTTAAGCACCCAAAACATCCTTAGTACTCTAAGGGAGCCCTTTTCACTAATGTTGTAAGGTAGGTTGGTATTTGTGAAAATTAATTGTGTAAACATGATTGGGGAGATAAGAGAAGAATGTACAAATTATTTACAATTTTGTGTTTGAATGGATAAACCCATTGCCTAAGTACCATCTTAAAAAAGATTAGGATTAAAACCTCGTAGTTCGGGGTAAAAATCTCAAAAGAAATTGGTGAGTTGATTGGTCCAAAAGCCTTAAGGTTTTTTGTTATCAAAGGGAGAAAACTCAACCTAAAACCACAAATCCACCATGTGAGGAGAGCTTTAACATGCTTGTGAGGGGTTAACCCTATAATAAGCATGGAAGCCTTATAGTCCATCACTAAGGATATAGGTGAGTATTATATCTACCTCTAGGATAACTCAAACCTAATAGCTAATGTTTATGAAAAGCTCTGGCAAGAAGTGGCCATTGAAACCACAATAACAATTGAGTGAGTTGTATTTACAAATGAAGTATTCACAAAGTATGGTCAAAGTTGACTTAAGGATTCAATTCAAAATAAGTGTTATGAAAAGAAGTTTGAAAAAATCAAAAGCATAGTGCTTAGGTTTCTAATTTTGAAAACAATGTTAATGTTTGCACAAAAGTTTGGCTTGGGTTAGAGTGGAGGGAATAAGAAGAATGGCTAAGTCCTAAACATACAAAGATGAAGGAAGAGAAATAAAACCACATTGGAGTTCCCTTCTTGAGATCATAATGATGATCCAAGTAGCTCCCATCCTTTGGAATTAGCAATCAAATAGCAAATAACTCAAGAAATCAAGCAAACAATCAAGCTCCTAGGAATCTTACAATGACTTTTGTATCTCTCACTTTGGATGCTCATGACAATGGTTCTTCTACTTGGCTCAAGTTTGGGATCTCTAGCACAAGAACACACAAATCAAAAAGTTCCACAATGCAATAGAAAGAATGAACAAGAGGGAGTTTAGAATTTGGTCCTTTCAATGTCTTCTTCAAAATTAAGCATTCTAAAGGCATGAGGCCTAGTTGCTCTTTGACATTTTTCTTCTTCTTTTATAGCATTCTAAAGGCATGATGCCTAGTTGCTCTTTGACTCCATTTAGCATATGTAAGGTCCTAAAATCCAAGTCCTTTGTCCATTTGCATTGGGTTCACAAAATCAAAATAAAACAAGAACAATAGTATATACACAATAATATGCTCAAGTGAGCAAAAGGCAAATTGCATAGCATAAACATGAGCTCAAGTGAGCTTATGACACTGAATTTCACCGTATTTTCGACTCCGATTTCGCATGCATTTTAGTAGTTTTATTGTTATTTTATTGTGTTATTACTATGTTTCTATTTGTTTTCAAGTTTTTACTTTAATCAGAGCCCCGATCGAGAAAAGGAGTGAAAATGAGCTAAAAAGACTAAAATTCAGCATTTTGCACTTCTGGCTCCCAGTGTGGCTGGCACCATAGGACCAGCCATGACGTGTCATAGCTCAACTTCCCTCAACTGCCATGTTCCCCACTACTTGCACTAAGGCGCCACAATTTTTCCTTATGGCGGGCGCCATGGACTTGTGGCGGGCGCCACAAGACGCAAAGTTTTCCCTCCCAATTTCAAATTGAAGGGCATCCTTGTCATTTCCAATATTTCACTTGCCTATAAATACAAACTCGTTTTCATTTGTTTAATCATCCAAACTTAGAGTAGAGGAAAACTTATAGCAAACTTAGTTTCACTTAGGCATATATTCAGTATTTTAAAGTGGTAATCGCTTCGCATTGGGGTGTTACCACAATTGTGTAATCAAGTCTGTGATCGAGTCTGTAATCGAGTTTGGAGCATTTCGGAAGGAAGTTAATCCTGCTGCCATTTTCATTTCCGCTTTGCATTTTATTCAACCCTACGATTGGAGCAGGTTTTTATTGCTTTGCCTTTATCTATTTTATTTTCCCGGATTAGGGAAAATGATTGAGCTAGAAGACAACAAGTCCCTGGCTGGCATAGGTTATTCATCTGGGGTTTCTAATACGCAAGGGCTGTTCAAGAGTGGAGGTTTCATCCACACTGGTCAGGACAAGGAGGCTGCTGCCATCTTGGAAGAGGACGAAGAGGATTCTGGCAACTTCATCATCCCTGGGGGGATCTGTAATAATTGGGTCGCTGTGGATATTCCAACAGTTATCCATAAGTCAAAGTTGATCAAACCCATTGAACATAATGGCCTAACACCATCTCCCAACTTTGAATTCCCTGTATTTGAAGCGGAAGAATATGATGTTGAAGAGATTCCTGACGAGATTACCCGTCTACTTGAGCATGAAGAGAAGATCATTCAGCCACATCTTGAGAATCTGGAAACAGTCAACTTGGGGTCTGAGGATTGTGTGCGAGAAGTGAAGATTGGGGCACTCTTGGAAGAATCTGTTAAGAAGGGGTTGATTGAATTGCTACGAGAATATGTTGATGTCTTTGCCTGGTCATATGAAGACATGCCTGGTCTAGATACAGATATTGTGCAACATTTCCTACCTTTGAAACCTGAGTGCGTGCCTGTGAAGCAGAAGCTCAGAAGAACTCATCCTGATATGGCAGTAAAGATCAAAAAGGAAGTTTAGAAGCAAATTGATGCGGGGTTTCTGGTGACTTTTACATATCCTCAATGCGTGGCCAATATTGTGTCTGTGCCTAAGAAAGACGGAAAAGTCTGGATGTGTGTGGACTATAGAGACTTGAATAAAGCTAGTCCAAAAGATGATTTCCCTCTACCACACATTGATATGTTGGTAGATAATACAGCTAAATTCAATGTCTTCTCATTTATGGATGGATTTTCCGGATATAATCAGATTAAGATGGCACCCGAGGATATGGAGAAGACAACATTCATCACACCCTGGGGAACATTTTGTTATCGAGTGACGCCCTTTGGTTTGAAGAACGCCGGAGCCACGTATCAACGAGCTATGACCACCTTGTTTCATGATATGATGCACAAGGAGATCGAGGTATATGTTGACGATATGATTGTTAAGTCAAGAACGGAAGTTGAACATGTAGAGCACTTGTTGAAGCTTTTTCAGCGTTTGAGAAAGTATAAGCTCCATCTGAATCCCAACAAGTGTACATTTGGAGTCCGTTCCGACAAGTTATTGGGCTTTATCGTCAGTGAAAGAGGTATTGAGGTTGATCCTGCAAAGGTTAAAGCAATACAAGAGAAGCCTGCGCTAAAAAATGAGAAGCAAGTCCGAGGTTTTCTTGGCCGCTTGAATTATATTTCCAAATTCATATCCCACATGACTGCCACATGTGCGCCAATATTCAAGCTCCCCCGGAAAGACCAGTCCCATGATTGGACAGAGGATTGCCAGAAAGCTTTCGACAGTATTAAAGAGTATTTGTCTAAGCCTCCGATCCTGTCTCCGCCCGTGGAAGAAAGACCATTGATTATGTATCTGACTATTCTTGAAGACTCAATGGGTTGTGTCCTTGGTCAGTAAGACGAATTAGGAAAGAAATAATATGCTATTTACTACTTGAGCAAGAAGTTCACTGATTGTGAGTCTCGATACTCAATGCTTGAGAAAACATGTTGTGCTTTGGCTTGGGCTGCAAAGCGCCTACGCCAGTATATGTTAAACCATACGACGTGGTTGATATCCAGAATGGATCCAATCAAGTATATCTTCGAGAAGCCTTCCTTAACAGGGAGGATTGCCCGTTGGCAGATGTTGTTATCTGAGTACGATATTGAGTATCGAGCTCAGAAGGCTATTAAAGGTAGTATTTTGGCTGACCACTTGGCACATCAGCCGATTGAGGATTATCAGTCAGTTCAGTATGACTTCCCAGATGAGGAGATTTTGTAATTGAAAATGAAAGATTGCAATGAGCCTGCGCTCGATGAAGGGCCAGAGCCTGGTTCCAGATGGAGTATGGTGTTTGATGGTGCCGTAAATCAATATGGAAATGGTATTGGGGCAAAGATTATTACTCCTCAGGGCACACACATTCCTTTTACAACAAGGCTAACTTTCAAATGAACGAATAATATGGCTGAGTATGAGGCCTGCATTATGGGATTGGAGGAGTGCATTGATCTTAGGATCAAGCATCTTGATGTATATGGTGATTCGGCCCTCGTTGTTAATCAGATTAAGGGTGAATGGGAGACGAATCAGCCTGGCCTCATTCGATATAGGGATTATGCGAGGAGGATTTCAACGTTCTTTACTGAGGTTGACTTCCACCATACTCCTCGAGATGAGAATCGGATGGCAAACGCTCTTGCTACACTTGCTTCAATGATTGTGGTTAGACTTTGGAATGAAGTTCCAAATATCACTGTGATGCGCTTGGATAGACCAGCCCATGTGTTTGCGGCTGAAGAAGTAAAGGATGATTATCCATGGTATTATGATATCAAGTGTTTCCTTCAGAACCAGTCTTACCCGCCTGGGGCATCTGTGAAGGATAGGAAAACTCTGAGGAGATTATCAGGAAGTTTCTATCTCAATGGTGATGTGCTTTATAAGAGAAATTTTGACATGGTTCTGCTCAGATGCGTGGATAGACACGAAGCAGGCCTGTTGATGACTGAGGTCCACGAGGGTTCATTTGGTACTCATTCCAATGGACATGCCATGGCTAGAAAGATATTGAGAGCAGGCTATTATTGGCTGACAATGGAGTCTGACTGTTGCAAATATGTGAAGAAATGCCATAAGTGTCAGATTTATGCGGATAAGATTCATATTCCCCCGACACTTCTGAATGTGATTTCATCACCATGGCCTTTCTCCATGTGGGGAATTGACATGATTGGCATGATAGAGCCAAAAGCGTCTAATGGACACAGATTTATTCTCGTAGCAATTGATTACTTCACCAAGTGGGTTGAAGCGGCATCATATGCAAATGTGTCTAGGCAGGTAGTCGTGAAGTTTATCAAGAATCAACTCATATGCCAATATGGTGTGCCAGATAAGATCATTACTGATAACGGATCTAACCTGAACAACAAAATGATGAAAGAGCTGTGTAGTGAGTTCAAGATTGCGCATCACAACTCTTCTCCCTATAGACCCAAGATGAACGGGGTTGTTGAAGCTGCTAATAAGAATATCAAGAAGATTATCCAAAAGCTGGTTGTCACGTACAAAGATTGGCATGAGATGCTGCCATTTGCTTTACACGGATATCGTACATCTGTCCGCACTTCAACAGGGGAAACCCCTTTCTCTCTTGTTTATGGCATGGAGGCTGTACTCCCAGTAGAGGTGGAGATCCCATCAATGAGAGTCTTGATGGAAGCCAAGTTGACTGATGCTGAATGGGTTCAGAGTCGTTATGACCAGCTGAATTTGATAGAAGAAAAGAGATTGACTGCCATGTGCCATGGTCAATTATACCAGCAAAGGATGAAGAAAGCTTTGGACAAGAAGGTCAAGCCTCGTGTTTTCCGAGAGGGTGACCTTGTGCTCAAGAAAGTCTTGTCTTTCGCGCCCGATTCCAGGGGCAAGTGGACTCCAAACTATGAAGGTCCATATGTTGTTAAAAGAGCCTTTTCAGGCGGTGCTTTGATACTTACAACTATGGATGAGGGGGATTTCACTCGTCCTGTGAATTAAGATACAGTCAAGAAATACTTCACCTAAAATAAAAACAGAATAGCTCGCTAAGTTGAAAACCCGAAAGGGCGGCTTAGGCAAAAATGAGCGTCTCGGTGGATTGAAAACCCGAAAGGGCGATCCAGGCAAAAGTTAGAGACATAAAAAATAATAATAAATATATGTATCCCGATAGATTGAGTACCTCATCCTGGGGCAATCTAGGAAAAAATTAGGGATTTGGCAAGTAACTGCACCCTGGCAAGACTTTGTTCTACAACTGTCATCCGTCAGAGATTCTTGCTCATTCGTCATCAACCAAAGCTTCAAATACATCGGATTCAGAATTGGTGGAGAAATGGTCATTATGTTCAATGTAGCCCTTTTCCAATATATATCACCAATTTCCAATTTGTAAAGATCTATGGAGTCTTGCCATTCGCAAACTACCATCCCATCAAATCAATTTGAGCCTTTATCCAATTATTTGCACTCTTATTTATTTCTATCCAACAAAGGTTTTGCATGTTTTCATTGAAAAAAGTATCATTGTTTTAATTTTTCATAAATTTGTTTTTTTAAACAAAATGAACATTCACAATGACATAATGATCCCCAACAGGGTAAGACTTTTGTTCACATTCCTGGCATGTTTGTATCCCCTTCCTACCGGGTCCTTTTGAGGTTTTTCTACCAAGCAGAGTGTGTGGTAAGACATTCATCCTTCTTTCCTCCTCAGCAGGTGTGACCTTTGGTAGTACGGTATTTGGTGGTGACTGTGGGGTGACCGTGGAAGATTCCTATTTGGTGGTTGTTCCCCACAGAATCCCCCACCTCCTTGGATTGGTTCCCCAATAGATTTGCTTATGCGGCGGATTTTATCTGTGCAATAACTCCTGCCCCCAGCTGGAATGACTGATGTTCATTCCCCTGTAGAGATCTTTGTTTCCTGGTATCACTTGCCCTCATCAGATTGGATACTTTCCGGTGAACCTGGCTTTCTCTCTTGGGATGTAGTACCGGATGTTTGTGTACTTATCCTTTGGAGCTGTTTGTGTTAGAAATGTCTGTTTGTCAGCATTCATCATACATAAACCATGCATGCGTGCGTATAATTTTCAAACATTCAGATATTCATGATTGCATTCTTTGCCATATATCTTTGTTTGGTATCCCCTGCTAGTGGGTAATACATTTCCCAAGCAGATGTCGGTGTCTGATCTCCCCATGTAGAGTCAGCCCCTTAAGCAGAAAGTGTTTATCTTTCCTTCCATATTCCCCACCGAGTTATATCCTCGTAGATGATGGTTGTTTCTGTTCCTTCCCAACATATGTTGGGATGGGTTTCCCTATTGAGTTATATCCTCACTAGGTCGAGTTTTGATTCAGCTTGCCTCTTTAGTTTGATCCTAGGTTGGCCTTTTGTGACTATTTCCTACGCTTCACTGTGGTATAAATGAATAATTGCTCAGTAATTAGTAATTATTCATCTTATCCCCGGCGGAGTCTGTGGTTTTCTACCTTTATACCGGTAATTGTAAACCCTATTTCATCCCCTTGCAGAGTTAACCTTTTGTTCATCCTAATCGATGACGGTTACTCTCCCGTAGTTTTCTACCCAGTATCCGGTAGATGTAATCCCCTCCTTGACGGTTATCATTATCCAATATTTGGTGTTGATATTCCCTCATTCTTTTGGATAATTGCTTTGATTAAGCAGTTTATCCCCAGCAAGTCATCTTTCATATACCGGTTGCCGGTAATGTTTGTTGCTCCCCTTGAATGGTCATTATTATATACCCAGTTTCGGTATCCCAATGCCTTTCTCTCTCGGTCGATTTATCCTTTATTAACCCAGTTGCCGATTGTGGATAATCTTCCATGCGAGTATATTATCTACGTTCTGACGGTAATAGATAATATATCTCATGCACTCTTTGGTCGAAGCGTTTTCATCCCTTTACTCCCCGGTAGAGTCTCTGCCTTATAGAATGAATTATTCATAGGAATTGTCGATTTCCTCCTGATCTTTGCCTTTGTGGACACATATCCCCGCAGAGTTTTACCATTTGCATGCATATATCTGCATCATGAGGTCTCTTAGGGACCAAAATTCGTCTATTTGTTATTATTTAAGCCCATTCTACCTTGTCGAAACAAAGATTTTAACCTTCACTCCTCCGGCTAGAATGACCTTAAATAGGGGCATCTGTAAGACCCCAATTTTGACCCTAAGATCCCTCATGGCATCATAACATTGCATTTGCAAAGCCTCAAGGATCATAAGCATCTTGTTCCCCTTTACCTTTGGGTAGGATCTCTTGTGAGTGGTTTGATATCACCAAGCATGCTTGAATTGTATATTATTGCTTTTCTTATTATTGCTTACTAACCAAAAGCACAAAAAAAATGTCACTAACATCTTTTGTTTGTAGCTTGAGCAATCATAAGGTCAAAAGCTTCAAGGAGATCATTGGTACAAAGATATGGTCAAAAGAAGAGGAAAGCAAGCATGGTAATAGTTACCAAAGCTCCCCTCCATCAAATGTGCTTCCCTAGCATCTGAATTCATCATTTTGATCAAAGCAAGTCAAAGGGCTTGAGGTTTGTTCCCCAAAGAAACCCTAATTCATCTGTGCACCACAATGCCTTGCTCTTGAAGCAACCTCAGCCCATGATCAAATACAATCAAGGGAAGTTCTTTAACTCATCATTTCATGCATATTTGAACTTATTTGAGTGTCCTCAATCATCAATTCATCAAGACATGAGTCATGGACTTGAGAAGTTGATCAGTCAATTCATCTGATTATTTTGAAATGCACTGAGACCTAACTTTTTATGTGTTGGTCAAATGCAGATAATCCCAAAGGAAATTTTTTTCTTAAGGACAATATGAACAATTTTCATTTTCATCAAAAATTTATTTGAAGCTTGGAAGGTTATCTCCCATTCCAAGACATTATAGGTCATTTTGACTGAAACCCTAATTTTGGGTCAACTTCCCAAGGACATAACTCATTCATTTTTTATGATTTTGAGGTGGGATCAAATGAATTGGAAAGCTTAAGATGTATAATTCAAATGTTATGTTGAACAAAATTTCAAAATATCAAAGGAAATACATGTGATAATGCAAAACATTATAGGTCACTTTGGACCAAATGCATTGAATGGCAAAAAAATCCAACTTCAAGTGCCCATAACTCTTTCATCAAAAATCCAAATGATGAAAAATTTAAGTCCATTTGGATTGTCTTGAAAAGATCTACAACTTTGATGTTGGAGGTTTTTTCAGTTGAAGTTTGAATCATCAAAATAGAGGGGCTTGAACATTGGCCAAATTTAGAAACTTTGCCTTTACATGTTTTGCACCTTGCACTTTAAACTCCAATTTCACCAATTTCCACACTTCAAATGGATTTTTGCCCAACATAACAATTGTTCCTTACATCAAAACCTTTCCAACCATTACTCACATGCTCATGTTTGGATTTGGCAAATGGCATTTTCAAAGAGGAGAAGTTTTAGGCATGATTATGCATAACATGTTGAAACTCATTATACAAGCTTGTGCATTGCCAATTCCACGACCATTTCAGCTTAGTTATGCTTTAGAATGCATTTGGCATTGAATTTGGGCCTTTTGAATGATCATGCAAGCCCATGCAATGAATATCCAATTCCATGCACACGGCTTTGATCACACTTACCTTGCCTTTCCATCTATAAATAAGAGCCTCACTCCATTCAAATTTCATCCATGAATCAACCTGAAATGCTGCTGAACTGAAAACCGAGCCACACCTAAAGGAACTCTTTCAATTTTCTTCATTTTCTCAGATCTGAAATTCAACTAAATCAGGTTGAATTTCTAGATCTAAAGTTCCTAGACCTCTTTCTCACACTCCATTGATCTTCTGTTTTGCCAAATGAAGCAAGGAAGCAAGCTCAAATCTCCAGAATCCAAGGTTGTTCTTCAACTGGTTTTTTCTTCGAAACTCACCATTTATTGATCTATTTGCTTGGATTTTGTGTTGGCTGAAGTCCTCTTCATTGAGGCAATTGTTTAGAATGCTCAATTGTTGAAATCCATGAAGTTCATGATGAACACCATCAAGCTTCCATCTCTGATTTCTCTCTTAATAGAAATCTAGAGTGGAAGTGGATGGTATAGGAGTGATGTACATCACTTCCTCTTTCGATTAATGCCTGGATCGCATGTTTTGGCGCACATTTGCTCTTCTGCAAATTTGAGCTCTCACCGGAGCTAGCCGGAGAAGACGGTGGCGCTGGCCACCGTCTGGTCTCCAGATCCAATCGTGGCCGTCCATTCTTATTTCCAGATCTAATCTTGGCCCTTGCTTCTTATGACTTTCAATAATGCCATGTGTTTCGCTGATGACTTTGGTACACCATGGAAGCGCGCATGTGGAGCGTCTGATCAGCCACGTCAATTAATGAGGCTTGATCAGACGCTCCCTGTTTTTTTGAATTTTCTAATTTCTGTTTTAATTTCTTTTATTTCCATTATTTTCCAAAATTCATATCTCCTTCATTTTAATTCCAAAAATTTTGGGACCAATTGCATTCTTCTCCAAATAATTTTTAGTTTCTAATTTTGATTTTTAATATTTTTTATTTTATCATTTGATATTTTTTGTGAAGTTTCTCTTTTCTGGTTATTTTTAATTCATTTTAAATAGTTTTTGATATTCAAAAAATACAAAAATATTTTCCTAACCTATTTGAATGATGATGGATCTATGAAAAATATTCTCATCAATTTTTTAATTGATTTGAGATTTATTTGAGATTTTAGTTCAATTAGGTTATTTTTATTCATTTTTAATTGATTAAAAATAGTTTCTGACTTTTAAAAATGCTGAATTTTTTTGTCAAACTTTTGACCTTATTGAACTTAGGATGAATCACTTGGACCTTTCAAGGTTGATTTGAAGTGATTTCGAAGTTTGACCTTTCTTTTATTTTTAATTCAAGTTTATTTTAATATTAAAAATGTCAAAAATATTTTGCTTATTGTTTGACCTCCAATCTTCATCTCACTTCTGATTTCTCATTTTTTGATTTTGACTTTCAATGTCATTTGGTCAACACACATGGATTGGTACATTTTATTTCACCTTATGCACTTTATTCTTTCCTTTTTTCCTTTTCCATTATTCATCTCTTTCTTCTTCTTCTTTTTCTTTTTTTTGATCAATGAGTTGAAGGTTGATAAGTTAGCATTGATTAGGGAGACTTAACCTTCTTTGATTCAAATCTAATTCATCTTGATCAATTGATCAAGTGAATGGCTTTGTATTAAGGATAGGTTGTTTCCTAAATTATGCGGAAGACTTAAACCAATACAAGATCAATTCTCTTTTTCTTTTTGGCATGGCAAGTTGTTGGAACTTGGTTCACTAGTCAAGACTTCTAACTTGTGTTGTTTCCTACATTATTATTGACCGGCCTCAGATAGTTGTGACTTCTACATAAGTCCAATTACGATTGCTTAACATAGCGCTAAATTTGCCTTATGGCACACTAACTACTAATACTAACCATTAACAATTAACATTTACTTTTTTCTCTTTACTTTTAATTCAATTTACTATTCTTTCACATATTATCCATTTGCTTTTCCCTTTGCTCACTTGAGCACATGTTTATGTTAATGCCATTTGCCTTTTGCTCACTTGAGCACATAATTGTGTATATACTATTGTGCTTGTGTTTTGTTTTGATTGTTGTGAACCAAATGCAAAGAATTGGACAAAATGGACTTAGATCTTAGGACTTTCCCTATGCAAATTTGGAGTTAAAGAGCAACTAGGCATTGGGCCTTTAGAATGCTATAAAAGTCAAAGAGCAACTAGGCATTGGGCCTTTAGAATACTTAAGCTTGAAGATGAACATTGAAAGGATCATATTCTAAACTCCCTCTTGTCCATTCTTTGATTGTATTATAGAACCTTTTGATGTTTGTTTTCTTGTGCTAGGAGTTCCAGCTTGAGCTTAATTGAGGAACCATTACCATGAGCTTCCAAGAGAGAGAGATCCAAGATACATTGAGGAGTCTTTCAAAGAGTTCATTTGACTGTTGATTGCTTGAGTTTATGCTTATGTGATTGCTTATTCCAAAGGATGAGAGCTACTTAGATCATCAATATGATCTCAAGAGAGGAACTCCATTATGGTTTTGTTTCTTATTCTGTACCTCTTGCATGCTTAGGACTTTAGCCCTTCTTCTTCTTTTCTCCACTCTAACCCCAAGACAAAACTTTTGTGCAAACATCTGACACTTGTTTTCAACATTAGAAACCTAAGCCTTATGCTTTTGATTTTCAAACTTTCTTTTCATAATACTTATTTTGAATTGAATCTTTAAGTCAACTTTGACCATTTTGTATATACTTCTAATTGGTAAATATAACCCATTCAAATGTCTTTTTGTGGTTTCAATGGCCAATTTCTAATCAAAACTTTTTCATACCCTTTAGTTATTAGGTTTGAGTTATCTTTGTGGTAGATGTAATACTTACCTATATCCTTAGTGATAGACAATGAGTCTTCCATGCTTATTATAAGGTTAATCCCTCACTAGCATGTTGAAGCTATCCTCACATGGTGGATTTGTGGTTTTAGGTTGAGTTTTCTCCCTTTGATAACAAAAGACCTTAAGGCTTTTGGACAAATCAATTCACCAACTCATTTTGAGATTTTTACCCCGAACTACGAGGTTTTGATCCTAATCTTTTTAAGATGGTACGTAGGCAATGGGTTTATCCATCCAAACACAAAAAATGTAAATAACTTGTATATTCTCTTCTCATCTCTTCAATCATGTTTGCACAAACAAATTTTCACAAAACAACAACCTTACCACAAATATGAAAAGGGCTCCCTAGGAGTACCTAGGATGTTTTGGGTGCCTAACACCTTCCCATTGCATAACCAACCCCCTTACCCAGATCTCTGACTCTCTTTTACTAGTTTTTGATTCGATAAAACTTTTAGGTTTTTGTTTGCTTTCTAAACATTCCTTTGGATAAATAGAAGTGCGGTGGCGACTCGACTTGTATGATTTGCCTTGGATTTAGTCAATATCTCTAATGGTAACGAATACCCCGCTACACATTTATAGACTAGATGTTGGAGCGTCTAGCCAGACACTCTTAGTTCTGCTATCTAGATGGATACTCCGGATTCTTCCAAATACCTATCCACCCCGAAGATCAAGAAAAACTACCTTTACATGCCCTTATGGAACTTTTGCCTACAGACGAATGCCATTCGGCCTCTGTAATGCCCCAGCTACTTTCCAATTCTACATGATGTCAATCTTTGCAGATTACCTAGATGGTATCATGGAAGTGTTTATGGATGATTTCTCGGTTTGCGGATTTTATTTCCATAATTGTCTTGCTAACCTTCAGAAAATCCCGGAGAGACGCGTGGAGGTGAACCTCGTGCTAAACTAGGAAAAGTGTCATTTCATGGTGACTGAAGGAATTGTTCTAGGACATATAGTTTCCGAAAAAGGTATAAAGGTAGATAGAGCTAAGATAGAAGTTATAGAAAACCTAAAACCACCAAAAACCATCAGAGAAGTCCAAAGTTTTCTTGGACATGCTGGATTCTACCGGCGTTTTATCAAGGACTTCTCCAAAATAACTAAACCCTTAACTAGCCTTTTAATGAAAGATGCTGAATTCATTTTCAATGAAAAATGTAATGACGCATTTAATCTTTTAAAGCGAGCATTAGTATCAGCACCCATTATGAAACCCCCTGATTGGTCAGAACCTTTTGAGATAATGTGCGATGCTAGTGATTATGCCGTTCTAGGACAAAGGAAAGATAAAAAATTACATGCAATATATTATGCCAGTAGAACCCTAGACGCTGCCCAACTTAACTATGCAACAACTGAAAAGGAATTACTCGCTGTAGTCTTCGCTATAGACAAATTTAGGTCTTATCTAGTAGGAGCCAAAATTATAGTTTACACCGATCATGCTGCCATTCGTTCCCTATTAAGTAAAAAAGATGCCAAGCCAAGGTTACTCCGATGGATTTTGTTACTACAAGAGTTTGATTTAGATATAAGAGATAAAAAAAGGCACTGAAAATGTAGTAGCTGATCACCTTTCTAGGCTAGAACATCTAAAACTAGACTTAGTACCCAAAATTGATGATTTTGCCTGTGATAGACTGATAGCTAGACTAGAAACCATTAGAGACGATAACCTAGGCCCTCATGAGCACTTCCAAAAATCCTTAGCAGTAAGTAACGTACCATGGTATGCAGACTTTGTTAATTACCTAGCTGCTGATATCGTACCCCTTGATCTTGACTACCACTGCAAGAAGAAGTTCTTCAACGATGTGAGAAACTTTTATTGGGACGAACCGCTCCTTTTCAAAAGGGGTAAAGATGGAATTTTTCGCCGTTGCGTTCCAGAAGAGGAGGTAAAAAGTATAATTGAGCATTGTCACTCTGCACCCTATGGTGGACATGCGAGCACCTATAAGACATACGCCAAGATTCTTCAAGCTGGCCTATTCTGGCCTACCATGTGGCGTGATGTCTATGCTTGCATTATCAAATGTGAAAGATGCCAACGCACTGGAAACATTTCAAGGCGTGATGAAATGCCACTAAGAAACATTCAGGAAGTAGAACTCTTCGACGTATGGGGTATAGATTTCATGGGACCTTTCCCACCATCCTTAGGAAACAGGTATATCTTAGTAGCTGTAGACTTTGTATCTAAGTGGATTGAAGTTATAACTGCACCCACAAACGACACTAGGGTGGTGATAAAACTGTTTAAAAACTATATATTCCCTAGATTTGGAACACCATGTTTAGTCATAAGCGATGGAGGATCACACTTCATATCGAGAATATTTGATAAACTTTTAAGAAAATATGGAGTTACGCATAGAGTAGCAACACCATAACACCCACAGAATAGTGGCCAAGTGGAAGTATCTAATAGGGAGATAAAACAAATCCTAGAAAAAACTGTTTCTATCTCTAGGAGAGACTGGTCTCAGAAGCTTCAAGAAGCATTATGGGCCTACCGAACCGCTTTCAAAACCCCTATAGGAACTACTCCCTACCAACAAGTCTATGGAAAATCCTGTCACTTACCTTTCGAATTAGAGCATAAGGCCTATTGGGCCATTAAAACTTTGAATTTAGACTACCTGACCGCTGGTGAAAAGCGTATCCTTGACATTCACAAACTAGAAGAACTTAGGCAATCTGCCTACGAGAATGCCAAGATATACAAAGAGAGAACAAAAGCATGGCACGGCAAAAGAATAGTAAAGAAAGACTTCAATATAGGCGACCCTGTTCTCCTCTTCAACTCTAGGTTAAGACTCTTCCCAGGGAAGTTGCGCTCAAGATGGATTGGCCCTTTCGAAGTATCCAAGATTCTGAGATCCGGAGCCGTAGAAATCAAGAACGAAACCTGTAGTCCATTCATTGTAAATGGAAAGAGATTGAAGCTCTACGAAGGAGGAGACATTCCAACAGACTACTCAAGCCACACTCTGATTGATCCACCGATTCCTACTACTACAGGTGTATAAATTCTGATAGTCAAGCTAATGGCGTTAAACAAGCGCTGCTTGGGAGGCAACCCATGGTTTTTTATTTTATTTTACTTTTTTGCATTTATTTTATTTTATTTTATTTTATTTTTATCATATTTTTACCGAGACTAAATATTTGAATGGTTTGTATTTTCAGGATCCCTTTTCCTAACTTTTATAGGATGCAGGACTTTGACGATATGCACGTAGCCTATAGAGATGATGCTCAGAGAGAGCACTACATAGCTCTTTACCAGCGCCCTATGGCGCCCACATGCTATCCAGATCAGCACTGCATGAAAGCCCTGGGTGTCGAGCCAAGTATCTGATTTCTGAGCCACCAGCTTCATTGGGACGAGTTCGCTGACGACCTGAGTAACACCTACAGGAACTTGACATTGGAGTTCCTTAGTTCATTTGATTATGACACGTACTCTGGACCGGATGGGTATGCTGCTTTCAGGCTCTTTGGAGTTGAGTACTCTTTCAGCCAGAAAGAGTTCGGTGACCTATTGGGTTTCTAGACCACTCCTGACGCTATCCCTGAGACACATATGGGATGCTTTATGGGTAAGGAGGTGGAAAAGTTCTGGAGTGATATATCAGGTGGAGGGAGTCAGGATCCTTCTACGCAGTTGTCTCAGGCTATACATAACCCTGCTTTTAGATACTTCCAGATGATACTGACATATTCCTTCCTAGGAAGACCGGATGATGAGACGTTACTAAGTGAGGAGGAGATCTTCCTACTATTTTGTGGATCCCAGTCTCGCCCAGTAGCATGTGGGAATTTTCTGTTGTGTGGCCTCAGCGGTGTTTCCAGATCGACTTTTGCAAGCTGTTACATCTCCGGACCTACTGTGGGTACACTACCATGGATATCGACTTTTGCTTGACTAGAGGGTTGATGAGGAGATCCTCCTTCCACCCAAGTCAGTTTAGGTTGCTGGTCGATAGCGAGGCGATTCATTATTTTACACTACCTGATCCTATGGTGACTAGTGTGCATGATCCAGCTAACTGGAGTTATACCTTGGAGGGCCAGGGAGAGACTATCGAGGAGCCGAGATCCCCACCTATTGCTGAGTATACCCCTACACCGCCATCGCCCAGGATCACTGTATTTTCTAACAATTTATCATTGCAGACTCCAGACATCCGCACCCAGATCGCAGAGTGTCGTCGAGAGATTGTCGGGCTTAAACAGGAGGTGACTGACCTCACCTTATAGATGGGAGTATCCGATCTCACACACACTACCGAGGTCGACTGTTTATATTAGGAGATCGCCGAGCCTTGCCAGGAGATAGCCATTCTCCGTGGATCTACTCAGGAAGACGAACC
Organism: Lathyrus oleraceus; assembly: GCF_024323335.1. Lineage (NCBI taxonomy): Eukaryota > Viridiplantae > Streptophyta > Magnoliopsida > Fabales > Fabaceae > Lathyrus > Lathyrus oleraceus. Next base: position 405,556,907 of record NC_066581.1, read on the forward strand.
CCCTACTATATGATCTTACCATCTCATTTTATTTTGTCTCATTTATGCTTATATTTTTCGCATTTATATAACTTATTTTATATCATTGCATTTGGGATATTTTTCTTAACTATGTTAGCACATTGATATTTCTACATTTATTTATATATATATATATATATATATATATATATATATATATATATATATATATATATATATATATATTATGTTTGTTTATTATATTTATATTTTTATTATAGTTTAGTTATATTAATTGTTTATTTATTTATTAGTCTAATATTTAAATTTTATTTTTATAAAATTATGCAAGCCTTATGTTACTAGGAAAATACAATGCAAATGCTATCCGGACCCCCCAACCAAAAAGAGAACGAGAAGCCCAAGCCAAATGACCAAAATCCGGCCAAGCCGAATTTTGCCTTGTGGCGCCCGCCATAGATGCTGTGGCGCCCGCCACAACGTCTATATAAGCTCGGGGAAAACTCCCTTTCTTCACAATTTTCACACCTTCAAACCTTCAAAGCCCATTTTTCCACCTTCCGAAAAAGCCCTTGAACCCCACAAAAGCTCCAAACTTTCTCATCTTCACACCATACAAATCATTTTCCCAAATTCCATTTTCATTTCCATCCGTCGAATTTCATAAAAATCCCACCTTTTTACAAACCCATTTCATCTTCTTCACATTGCAAGAGCTACATAATGGAGTTCAACGGATTCATCCTTCGAGGAGGGAAACCGGGAGATAGGCAAAGGAAGATTATGGAACGGTTACAAAATCGGGAGATCCTCCCGACAGAGTATGTTGATGAAAATTGTCTTTACACTTTGGGTATCTACCATAGCATTTTTTATTTATTAGATAATTTAGGGTTGCATAGTATCTTTTCAAACAAAGAACCTACCTTTGAGAGATTGACAATCGAATTTTTAAGTTCTTTAATCTATATTGTCAATCCTAACACTGCTAGCACAATTGGTACTGTCCGATTTAGAATGTTTGTTGTTGAATACGAATTCAGTACCGACGAACTAGCAGGCTTGTTAGGAATCCCTCATGGGGACGGTGCTATTTGTGAGGCCCCTTTGGATTCAGATTGGTCGGTCGAGGTGTTTTCCTTCTGGCAAAGATTGTCAAACACTTCCATAAATTCTTTTGAAGGAATTCTTGCCTCGACCATCCATAACCCGACCATCAGAGTTTTTAGATATCTGTTGGCATGTACTATTTTTGGCCGGGAGAATCCAAATAAGGTCAATGCTCAAGAGCTTCTATTTTTGCAAGGAAGCCTCATAAATAGAAGAATTAATTCGGTCTCATTTATGCTCTCGCATATGGCTTTAACTCTTAACAAAGCGGGATCGATTGTTTTCGGAGGACTCATTACGTCTATTGCTCGGGCGCTTAACCTGAACAATGAGATAGCTACCCTAGATCCCTTACCTCCTCGCACAATTAACCTAAAATTTCGGAGAGATATGAAATTGTGCCGATTGAGGAGAGAAGGAGGCTATGTGCTTATGGTTCATGGTGTAGCTATCCCATCTATTGTCTTACCATGCACTAGACGTACTGATGTACGTGATGATAGGAACTGGACCTACGTTTTAGATGCTCCACCTATTTTGGGTCCACTTCCTCCTAATGTTCCTGATGCGGAGGGACACGACACTGATGAAGAATATGATCGGCGAGAGCGATCTCCCGTACCTCATGTGTCCCCCAATCACCCTTCACCACCACACATCGCACCATCTTCTTCTTTTGCAGGTTCTACTCCTGGCATCTATATTACAGAAGAGATGTGGCGTGACCACATGGCTATAGAGCAAAGGCGTGATGACCTACTCTCTACCATCCAACAACAACTGGCGGATAACATGAGCTTCATGCAAGAATCACAGCGGAGGATAGATAGATCCTATGACACTGTTTTACAGTCCCTGCTAACGATCACAAATACACAAGCCCGTAAGCAACAATACCACCGCCAACATACTGCACTCCTCGAAGCCACTAAAGGTTCCATTTTGGGTAACCTTTGAGAGGTGAGGACTGCTCAGGATGCCTTACAGGCCAGCATGGATCAGAGAGACCGTCATCATACCCAATCCCGTCGTCCACCTCAGGATGGCGAAGGCACCAGTGGTCAGCAGTAGGATGTCAGGTGACTCTCCCCTTATCTTATTTCGAAACATTGGGGACAATGTTCGATTTAAGTGTGGAAGGAGACTTTATCGCTTTTTTTTATCGCTTTTCTTTGCTGTTTTCAGTTAGTTTGTTTATTTTCTTTGCTGTTTTTAGATAGTTTGTTTATTTTTATTTATTGCTTTTTAGTTGCTTATTTTGCTTTTAGTGCTTTAGATAATGCATGAGTCTGACGAGTCACCAGTATAGTGTATTTTCAGTACAGTCTAATCTCCCCATACCTTTAGCCCTACCAAAAAAATTTTTTGCAAAAGAAAACAATGTTATTCTGAAAGTTTTTGGGTTTTAAAGACGGGTTTGAGTAAGGATGCAATGACTTGGGAGAACTTTTTGAAACATCAGTATTGTTTTAGCACCATAGACTTCGTAAATATATGAATCATTCCCGAAACCCCATATACCATGGCCTTAATCATCATTTCAGTATCAGTCCTCAGTAGTTTATTCCAGCAGTCAGCTCCGGCCTACACATCCTCTATGTAGGGGACCGATGAACATAAGTGAATGATCCAGTGAAATAAATAAAAGAAAGCAAAAAGGCAAATCCAGTATAGGTGACCCTCACAAAGTCATTTAAACCAAAAGAGTTGTAAAAATTTGCTACAAAAAGAAAAAGAAAAAGAAAAACTTACCTGCTGTTAGCTGGTTCAGAGGTATCTGGCACTGAACTCGGTAGGGCGGATTACGATCCGATCCCCCACAACTGCAGTTGGGTCAAATAAAAGGGTTTACACATATTTATGTTCCAGAAACCCCATGTTTGGATCATAATCACTAACAGGTCACTCTTCTATGAAGCATGTACGGATAACGGGCTTAATGTGATTGCACCTGAATGAAAAGGACACAAAAAGAGATGAAAAGGTAGGCCTAGGTATTGTGGGATAATATGGGTTGGTTAATATTGGAATGGAGTTTATGTCCGTATTTGCGGATAAGTGTCATCATGATACCCTTAGTTCACTCAGTTAGTACCTATCACTGCATCCCGACTGGAACTTAGAACCTTTTTAGCCCGAAACACTCGTTGACACCAGTTTTTCTTCTATGAAATTTTTAGTGTTTTGCTTGAGGACAAGCAAGGGTTTAAGTGTGGGAGAATTTGATGACACTGAATTTCACCGTATTTTCGACTCCGATTTCGCATACATTTTAGTAGTTTTATTGTTATTTTGTTGTGTTATTACTATGTTTCTCTTTGTTTTCAGGTTTTTACTTTAATCGGAGCCTCGATCGAGAAAATGAGTGAAAATGAGCTAAAAAGACAAAAATTCAGCATTTTGCACTTGTGGCTCCCACTGTGGCTGGCGCCATAGGACCAGCCATGACGTGTTACAGCTCAACTTCCCTCAACTGCCACGTTCCCCACTACTTCCACTAAGGCGCCACAATTTGGCCTTATGGTGGTCGCCATGGACTTGTGGCGGGCGCCACAAGAGGAAAAGTTTTCCCTCCCAATTTCAAACAGAAGGGCATCCTTGTCATTTCCAATATTTTACTTGCCTGTAAATACAGACTCGTTTTCATTTGTTTAATCATCCAAACCTAGAGCAGAGGCAAACTTAGAGCAAACTTAGTTTCACTTAGGCATATATTCAATATTTAAAAGTGGTAATCGCTTCGCATTGGGGTGTTACCACAATTGTGTAATCAAGTCTATGATCGAGTTTGTAATCGAGTTTGGAGCACTTTGGAAGGAAGTTAATCCTGCCGCCATTTTCATTTCCGCTTTGCATTTTATTCAACCCTCCGATTGGAGCAGGTTTTTATTGCTTTGCCTTTATCTATTTTAATTTCCCGCACTCGCTTTACTTTATTTATTTTCCCACACTGTCTTTACATTATTTATTTCTCGCACTCGCTTTACTTTTATTTATTTCCCGCATTGTCTTTACTTTATTTATTTCTCGCACTCGCTTTACTTTATTTATTTCTCGCACTCGCTTTACTTTATTTATTTCTCGCACTCGCACTACTTTATTTATTTCTCGCACTCGCACTACTTTATTTATTTTCCGCACTCGCACTACTTTTATTTATTTTCCGCACTCGCACTACTTTTATTTACTTTCCGCACTCGCACTACTTTTATTTACTTTCCTCACTCGCACTACTTTTATTTAAATTAAAATGAACTTTTACTTTACCATGTCTAACTAAACCTATAAGGTTAGAATGTAAGGATCGTAATTGAACCGATAATCCGTACGATTGTTCGTAGAAACACTTTAGGGATGTTTTGACTTTCAACTTTAGTTTTCCTGCACTTAATTTCCGTTGGGTAAGATCGAAAGCCGTCCAACGTCTATTTAAACTTAATTGTTTTTAACTATTTCAAAAACAGCGAAAGTGCTTTGTTTAGTTCATTAGGAGTTTTTAACTTATGAAGAAAAGAGATTTTAAAACTATTTTTGGACGCGTTTATCAGTTTAGAGTCTGGTTCGTGAGAACCTCTTTTGGTTAAGAAATCCAGGTTAAAATACTTTTCAACTTAGTCAAGATACTATATTTCTTAAAAATAGGTTTACTACTCTAACGCAATGCGCGCCTTTTTATAAGTGACAATAAGAGGGTTTGATTAGGGAGTACAACTCGGTTCTGAATATGAGAAAGCGACAGTTCCTGTTAAATTGGTTCTTTTCAAAGTAGGAAACACTGCCCATAAGTAGTTCTATTAGCAAGTACTTGGATTATTAATTGATTATGTGAATTACATTCGAGTTTGTCTTTATAAATTGAACTTTATTTAATATTTTACTTTTCATTGCACACTCTAAAAATCTCCTATTTTGATTACCTTAGATAAACACCATAACAATAGATAATGATAAATTGACACTTGGTCTCTATGGATTCGACAATCTTTTATATTACTCTGACGCGTTCGTATACTTGCGAAAAGCACGCATCATGAGCAAAGGGCAAAAGAAAATGAATTAATGTGCAAGAATATTAAATTGCATTAACGTAAATTGCAAGAATTAAATGACTTGAATTAAAAGTTAATGATTAGTAGTTAGTGTTAGTGTGCCATAAGGCAATTTAGCGCTATGTTAAGCAATCGTAAGTGGACTAATGTAGTAGTCACACCGATCTGAGGCCGGTGAATAAAACTATAGGCATCAAACACAAGTTAGAGACCATGACTAGTAAGCCAAGCTCCTACAACTTGCCATGCCAAAAGAAAAGAAGAATGATCTTGTATTAATTTAGGTTTTTTGCTTGACCAAGAAGCAACCTATCCTTAATGCAAAACCATTCACTTGATCTTTGATCAAGATGAATTAGATTTGAATCAAGGAAGGTTAAGCCTCCCATATGTCAAGGCTAACCACCAATCTTTAACTCATTGATCAAAAAGAAAAAAAGATGAAGAAGAAGATGAATAAGAATGTACATAAATTGAAATTCAAATGAAACAACTAATACACATTGATCAAACATGAATGGAATCAAAGTCAATCAATGGTAAACAGAAGCAAAATGAAACTTAGAAGTCAAGAAACAAATAAAATATTTTTGGTATTTTTGAGAATTAAAATAATACTTGAATTAAAATAAACAATTAAAGGTCAAACTTCAAATCCATTTCAAATCAACTTGGAAAAGTCCAAATGGATCATCCTAAGTTCAACATGGTCAAACAAAATTTGACAAAAAATTTCAGCATTTTTGGAAACCAGAAACTATTTTTAAACAATTAAAAATGAATAAAAAATAACATAATTGAACTAAAATCTCAAATAAATCTCAAATCAATTTGGAAATTGATGAGAACATTTTTCATAGATTCATCATCATTCAAAGATGTTAAGAAAATATTTATGCATTTTTTGAATATTGGAAACTATTTTAAATGAATTAAAAATAACCAGAAAAGAGAAAATTCACAAAAAATATCAAATGACAAAATAAAAAATATTAAAAATCATTTTCAGAAACTAGAATTAAAAAGGGAAATAATGCAATTGGTCCCATATTTTTTGGATTTAGAATGAAAGAGTTATGAATTTTTAAAATAAAATGAAATAAAGAAAATAAAAATGGAAAATCAGAAATTGCCAAAAATCCTGGCGCGTTGGATCAACCTCATTACATGAGGTGGCACATCCAAGGATCCTCATGCGCGCGCTCATGGTAGGCAATAGTCAAATGAGAAACACATTGAATTATTAAAAGTCATAACAATTAAAGGTCCTCATTCAATCTGGAAAACACAATGGACGGTCCAGATGTGATCTGGCATGGTGGACGGTGGTGTACACCACCGTCTTCTCCGGTGAGCATGCCAGCTCCGGCTAGAGTTGCAGGTCACGAAATCTTAACCAAAATGGAAGATCCTCATATCATTGGAAAGCTTGGGTGATGTACATCACCCCTGTGCCATTGATTTTAACTCTAGACTCTCATAGAAAGAGAAATCAGAGATGGAAAATTATGGAGTTCAAACTGAACTTGATGGATTTATGAAATTAAGTGCACCAATCAATTGCCTCTTATGAGAGGACTTCATAGGAGCCAACAAACACAAGAAATGAGCAAGAATCAATGAGTTTCGAATTGAAAAAGTTTGAACAACAACCTTTAAAGTGCAGATCTATGAGGCATGATCCTTCCCAAATCTTGATAGCAGTGTGTTCTTGAGATGGAAACAGAGCTAAACTAAGGAATTATAGTCCAATAATCAACCAAGGAAGTTGAAAATTGGAACTGAAAAATTGAAGAGAAATTGCAAAATTCCTTTGGGTGAGTGTGAGGATTCAGTTCTACAGCATGTAAGGCGCCTTAAGGTTGGATTGGAAAGAAGCTAAGCACTTGTATTTATAGCAAATGATGAGGCAAGCAATGCAAATTTCATGTGCATGTGTGATGAAGGCCTCCATGCATGGGCCTGTACAGGTGCATGGGAGGCCCAAATGCAATGGAAAATGAATGTTCAGATGTAATTGAGATGAATTGGACGTGTACATGGCATTGCATTTGAGTGTGCATGATGTTTCAACATTGTTTCCAAAAATGCACATAAATCTTTACCTCTTCAAAAATACACTTTTCCAAATTAAAACATGGCCTTGTGGGTAACGGTTGGAAAGGTCTTGACATGAGGAACAATTTTTATGTTGAACAAAAATCCATTTGGAGTTGGGAAATTAATGAAAACTGATCATAAAGTTCAAGGTGCAAAACATGTGTATGTAAATTTTGCCAAAATGGACCAACTTCAAGCCCTTCTGTTTCAATGATGCAAGCCTCAAATGACAAAACCTTCAACATCAAAGTTGTATAGATTTTCAATACAATCAATTTGGACTTACATTTTGCATTATTTGGATTTTGTATGAGAAAGTTATGAGCATTTGAAGTTGGACTTTTTCACATTTCAATGACTTTGGTCCAAAGTGACCTATAATGTTTTGTATTATCACATGTGTTTCTTTCAGGGTTATGAAAATTTGTTCAACATAACAAATGAAGTAGACATCTTAAAATTTCCAATTCATTTTATCCCACCTCAATATCATGAAAAATGAGTGAGTTAGGACCTTGGGAAGTTGACCCAAAATTATGGTTTCTGTCAAAATGACCTATAATGTTTTGAAATGTATGATGACCTTCCAAGCTTCAAATAAATTTTTGATGAACATGAAATTTGTTCATATGGTTCTTAAGAACAGTTTTTCTCTTGGGGTCATATTCATTTGACAAACACATTAAAATTGAGGTCTCAGTGGATTTCAAAATAGTCAGATGAATTGACTGATCAACTTCTCAAGTCCAAACTTCAAATCTTCATGAATTGATGATTGAGAACACTCACATAGGCTCATATATGCATGAAATTATGAATGAAAGAACTTCCCTTGATTATATTTGATCATGGGTTGAGGTTGCTTCAAGAGCAAGGCACAGGCAATGCACAAATGAATTAGGGTTTCCTTGGGAAACAATCCTCAAGCCCTTTGGTTTGCCTTGATCAAATTGACAAATTGAGATACTTGGGAGGCATATATGATGATTGATAGATTTGTGAACCATTTTCATGCTTTCTTTCAACTTCACCTGACCATATCAATGAGTATAGGGGTCTCCTAAGAGCCTTGGATCTTATGATTGCTCAAGCTACAAAACAAAAGATGTTAGTGACATATTTTTGTGCTTTTGGTTATTAAACAAAATAAGAAAAGCAATAATATACAATTCAAACATGCTTGGTGCTCTCAAACCAACTCACACAAGTCCCAACCCTAGGGCAAGGAGCCAAGATGCTATGATCCTTGAGGAAAATGCAATGTACAAATGATATGATGCCATGAGGGATCTTAGGGTCAAAATTAGGGTCTTACAGATGCCCCTATTTATGGTCATTCTAGCTGGAGATATGAAGGTTAAAATCTCCGTCTCGACGAGGTAGAATGGGCTTAAATAATAACAAAGAGACGAATTTTGGTCCCTAACAGACCTCATGATGCAAATGTGTGTATGCAACTGTTAATGCTCTGTGGGGATATATGTCCACAAGGGAAAAAGAAATCAGGAGAAACTGAAAGTCCATATGACTAATACACTCATAAATTGGACAGGGACTCTGGGATTTTACTGGGAAGTAAAGGGGAATAAAATGCGTGAGCAGGTCACGACTTAAAACTCGTTGAGAGACACGAAGGAATTCCATGAATATAAATCAATGGAAAGACTCGAGCTGACGCAAAGATGCATGTATTGGGGAATATGCCAATACAACAAAATTATCCACAAAGGATACTTCAGACAAAATTCTGGACACAGATAGGGAAAACCCATTAAGGGACTCAGATGGGGATATCCATAAAGGACTCAGCTGAGGAAGAAACAAAATGAGGTATTACCGGTTACTGGGTAATAAGCTCAAAGAGACATGTGATCAAAACACCGGTATAAGGGTGAGAGAACAACGCGCTCGGGGAGAACGAATATCTAAGACCGGTATAAGTGTGAGAGATATCAATCATCCAAAAACATCCGAGGAAGACCTAAAAAGGTATATTTCATCTCAGGAAAATCTGACTCCATAGGGGACAAAAGTCATAATAGGGAGTAGAAAGGAAGGAACACCAGGGATACCAGTTACTGGGCATATAATAGGTGACCAACCAAGGCGTGAATTGGGGAATATTTCCAAAACACTCATCATCCGAAAGGAGGGCTGAAAAAGCAAACTCGATTACAGGATGGACATTCGATTCCATAAGGAAATACGAATCTTACTCAACTAGGGAAGAAAAAGACTTCGAACGAAGAGCGCATGAGATATATTATCTATTACCGTCAGAACGTAGATACATACTCGCATGTAAGATTATCCACAACTGGTTACTGGGTTAATAAAGGATAAATCGACCGAAAAGAAAGGACATCGGGTTACCAGCTACTGGGTATAAAATGATGACCAATCAAGGAGAGAAACAATCATTACCAAACAAGGGTAAATGAAATATTACTCACTGGGGATACATTGACAAAGGCAATGATCCTGGAGTTATATCACCGGTTACTGGGAGATATACTCAAAAGGTGAAGGAATATCAATACCGAATATGGGATAAAGATAACCAACAAACAGGGGATTACATCTACCGGCTACTAGGTAGAAAACTACAAAAGAGAGTAACCGTCATCGGTTAGGATGAACAAAATCAAGGGTTAACTCTGCAAGGGGATAAAATGGGGTTTACAACTACCTGTTTTTGGGTAGAAAACCACAAAAATAGGACTTACAACTACCGGTTACTGGGTAGAAGGCCACAAAACTCCGCTGGGGAAAAGATGGCAATTACTGGTTAATGAGCAATCATTCATCTGAACTACGGGGAAGTGCAGGGGAAATAACAAGAGGAGTCAATCTAGGAACAAACTAGAGAGACACAGCAAAACAAGACTCAACCCAATGAGGATATAACTCAGGGGAGCAACTCCATCCCAATACATATTTTGCGAAGAAACAGAAATAATGATCATCCACGAGGACATAACTCAGTGGGGAATACGGAAGAAAGGATAGACACTTTCTGCCTATGGGGCTGATTCTATATGGAGAGATCAAAAACCAACATCTGCTTGGGGAAATATATATCACCAAATAGAAGGAGATACCAAAAAAAGATATATGGAAAAACAAATGCAACATTAATATCTGAATGTCAATAATTATGCATGTATATGCATGGTTTATGTATGATTAATGCTGACAAACAGACATATCTAACACAAACAAGCCCAAGACTCAAATGGACAGACATCCGGTACTACATCTCAAAAGAGAAAGCCAGGCCCACTGGAGAAACATCCAATCTGGTGGGGGGCAACAAATACCAGGAAACACCACTCTATGCAGTGGAATAAAAGCCAATGCTGAGGATCAAACAGAGTCACTGCCGGGAACAAAGACTACTGCTAGAGAAAAAACAGGATCACCGGGGATCAGGGACCACTGTCGGGAATAAGCAAGGGATCACAATCACCAAAGCTGGGGATCTTCTGACAGTACGCAGAGACAAGGATAAGATCAGTCAAAGAAGCAACTACTGGGGATCTTATCAGGAAGTGATGTAGAATTATGTGGGGAACAACCACCAAACATAAGCACATCCAATATTATTCACTTCTAATCACGGAAGGAAATATCTCTACTAAGGAGAAGGAGAACCAGTCACTCCACTGGGGAAGGAATCAACACATCTTCCTCAGAATTTCCAACGCCAAACTGAAATCAGGCAAAGTCTTAGCTGGGAAGCTAAACACGGATAAGATCCATCGTAGAAGCGACTCTACTAGGGAAATTATCAAGGAGAGAAATGAAACTCTGTGGGGAATAACCACCAAACAAAAGTTCCAAAACCAACATATTTCCTCGTACTGCTGGATAAACAAAATCTCTGCCGAGGAGAATAGAAACACCACTCCGCTGGGGATAGAAAATAAACATTTTCATCACCCACTCTGCTCAGGAGAAACACTATCCAAGAAGGAGGAATCAACAAACAGGCTCTGATCAGACAACTCCACTGGGGAAACACTGTCGAGGACTGAACCGGGGATAACCTGTAGGCAATCAACTGGAGATAACCTGCTAGTGACCGTTCTGGGGAGTTTAATGAGATAAACCCCGCTGAGGATGATCAAAAGGCAAATCTGCTGGAGATCAATGTAGGCGAATCCAACAGGGGATAAGCTACAAACCAACTGCTCATGAAGAGAAATCCGGCTCACTCTGCAGAGGATTTCCAATCTGAATGAGGGAAAACCAACTTCTCCGAAAAGATTAGCATATTCAATTTATCAATTTATAAGGGATTTTAGGTCAATCCACATAAGGGATGACAACCATATAATCGATAACACAAATGCTAGATCCAGCCTCAACTGAGGAGCTAGAAGACTAAGACCAAACTCCAGACTCTCTGGGGATTTGGTGGGATGTTAGAGATATACTCCTCTAAACAAAATAGGACCAAGGCTCCAAACTCTTTAGGGAATTTGGTAATGCATAATCTTCTTCTGCGCTCACTGAGGAGATAACCTGAAAGGTGATGAAGAGGATAGAAATATGCTAGGAATAATGAACAAATGCCTTTCCCTTTTGGAGATCATACTATCCTTGGGTGAGCGTTCAAGATGTCTCAGTTATCCTTTCAGTCATTGTGAATGTTCACTTCGTTTAAAAACAGTTTATAAAAACTTTATTTATTTAAAACAATGATATTTATCAATTAAAACATGCAAACATTTGTTGAACATAAACAAATAAGAGTGCAAAGAATTGGATAAAAGCTCAAATTTATTCGATAGAATGGTAGTCTGCAAATGGGAAGACTCCATGGATCTTTAAAAATTTGAAATTGGTGATATATATTGGAAAAAGGATACATTGAACATAATGACCATTTTTCCACCAACTCTAAATCCAATTATTTGAAGCTTCAGTTGACGATGACTGAGCGAAATTCTTTGACAGAAGACGGTTGAAAAACAGAGTCTTGTCAAGATGCATTTACTTACCAAATCCCTAATTTTTGCCTAGATTGCCCCAGGGTGAGGTACTCAATGTAGCGGGATATATTCATTTTTTATGTCTCTAACTTTTGCCTGGATCGCCCTTTCGGGGTTTCAATCCACCGGGACGCTCATTTTTGCCTAAGACACTCATTTAGGCGAAGTATTTCTTGACTGCATCTGAATTCACAGGACGAGTGAAATCCTCCCCATCCATAGTTGTAAGCATCAAAGCACCGCCTGGAAAGGCTCTCTTGATAAAATATGGACCTTCATAGTTTGGAGTCCACTTGCCCCTGGAATCGGGCGTGAAAGACAAGACTTTCTTGAGCACAAGGTCACCTTCTCGGAACACCCGAGGCTTGACCTTCTTATCAAAGGATTTCTTCATCCTTTGCTGATATAACTGACCATGGCACATGGCAGTTAATCTCTTCTCTTCAATTAAGTTCAACTGGTCATAACGACTCTGAACCCATTAAGCCTCAGTCAACTTGGCTTCCATCAAGACTCTCATTGATGGGATCTCAACCTCCATGGGGAGCACAACCTCCATGCCATATACAAGGGAGAAAGGGGTTTCCCCTGTTGAAGTGAGGACAGATGTACGATAGCCATGCAAAGCAAATGGAAACATCTCATGCCAATCTTTGTACGTAACAACCATCTTCTGGATAATCTTCTTGATGTTCTTATTAGCAGCTTCAACAGCCCCATTCATCTTGGGTCTATAAGGAGAAGAATTATGATGTGCAATCTTGAACTCGCTACATAGATCTTTCATCATCTTGTTGTTCAAGTTAGATCCATTATCAGTAATGATCTTATCTGGCACACCATAACGGCATATTAGTTGATTCTTGATGAACTTCACAACCACTTGCCTGGTCACATTCACATATGACGCCGCTTCAACCCATTTGGTGAAGTAATCAATTGCTACGAGAATAAATCTGTGACTGTTGGACGCTTTTGGCTCTATCATGCCAATCATGTCAATTCCCCACATAGAGAAAGGCCATGGTGATGAAATCACATTGAGAAGTGTCGGGGGAATATGAATCTTGTCCGCATAAATCTGACACTTGTGGCATTTCTTCACAAACTTGCAGCAGTCAGACTCCATTGCCAGCCAATAGTAGCCTGCCCTCAACATCTTCTTAGCCATGGCATGTCCATTGGAATGAGTACCAAATGAACCCTCATGGACTTCAGTCATCAACAGGTCTGCTTCGTGTCTATCCACGCATCTGAGCAGAACCATGTCAAAATTCCTCTAGTAAAGCACATCGCCATTGAGGTAAAAACTGCCAGATAGTCTCCTCAAAGTCTTTCTATCTTTAGCAGATGCCACGGGCAGGTAAATCTGACTTTGAAGAAACATTTGATTTCATAATACCATGGCTTATCATATTTCACTTCTTCTGCTGCAAACACATGAGCTGGTCTATCCAAGCGCATCACAGTAATATTGGGGACTTCATTCCAAAATTTCACCACAATCATCGAAGCAAGCGTAGCAAGAGCATCTGTCATCTGATTCTCATCTCGAGGAATATGATGAAAGTCAACCTCAGTAAAGAAAGTTGAAATTCTCCTCGCATAATCTCTATATGGGATGAGGCCAAGCTGATTCGTCTCCCATTCACCCTTAATCTGATTAACAACAAGGGCCGAATCGCCATAAACTTTAAGATGCTTGATCCTAAGATCAATACACTCTTCTAATCCCATAATACAGGCCTCATACTCCGCCATATTATTCGTGCATTTGAAAGTGAGCCTTGTTGTAAAAGGAAAATATGTGCCCTGAGGAGTAATAATCACTTCCCCAATACCATTTCCATATTGATTTACAGCGCCATCAAACACCATGCTCCATCGGGAACCAGGCTCTGGCCCTTCATCGAGCGTAGGCTCATCGCAATCTTTCATTTTCAAATAAAAAATCTCCTCATCTGGGAAGTCATACTGAACTGACTGATAATCCTTAATTGGTTGATGTGCCAAGTGGCCAGCCAAGATACTACCTTTAATAGCTTTCTGAGCTCGATACTCAATATCATACTCAGACAACAGCATCTGCCAACGGGCAATCCTCCCAGTTGAAGCAGACTTCTCGAAGATATACTTGATTGGATCCATTTTTGATATCAACCAAGTCGTATGATTCAACATATACTGGCGTAAGCGCTTAACAGCCTAAGCGAAAACACAACATGTTTTCTCAAGCATTGAGTATCGAGACTCACAATCAGTGAACTTCTTACTCAGATAGTAGATGGCATACTCTTTCTTCCCAGATTCGTCTTGCTGACCAAGGACACAACCCATGGAGTCTTCAAGAACAGTCAGATACATAATCAAGGGTTTTTGGCAATCCTCGATCCAATCATGACTCTGATCTTTCTGGAGGAACTTGAGTATTGGCGCACATGTGGCAGTCATGTGGGATATAAATCTGGAAATATAATTCAAGCGGCCAAGAAAACCTCGGACTTTCTTCTCAGTTTTGGGCTCAAGCATCTCTTGTATTGCTTTGACCATGGCAGGATCAACCTCAATACCTCTCTCGATGACAATAAAGCCCAATAACTTGCCGGAACGGACTCCAAATGTACACTTGTTAGGATTCAGATGAAGCTTATACTTCCTCAAACGTTGAAAAAGCTTCAAAAAGTGCTCTACATGTTCAACTTCCGTTCTTGACTTTGCAATCATATCATCAACATATACCTCAATCTCCTTGTGCATCATATCATGAAACAAGGTAGTCATAGCTCGTTGATACGTGGCTCCGGCGTTCTTCAAACCGAAGGGCATCACTCAATAATAGAATGTTCCCCAAGGTGTGATGAATGTTGTCTTCACCATATCCTCGGGTGCCATTTTGATCTGATTATATCTGGAAAATCCATCCATATCAATGTGTGGTAGAGGAAAATCATCTTTCGGACTAGCTTTATTCAAGTCTCTATAGTCCACACACATTTGGACTTTTCCATCTTTCTTAGGCACGAGCACAATATTGGCCACCCATTGAGGATATGTAGAAGTCGCCAGAAACCTCACATCAATTTGCTTCTGAACTTCTTCTTTGATCTTCAATACCATATCAGGATGAGTTCTTCTGAGCTTCTACTTCACAGGCACACACTCAGGCTTCAAAGGCAGGAAATGTTGCACGATATCAGTATCCAGACTAGGCATGTCTTCATACGACCAGGAAAAGACATCGACATATTCTCGTAGCAACTCAATCAACCCCTTCTTAACAGACTCTTCAACGAGTGCCCCAATCTTCACCTCTCGCACACAATCCTCAGACCCCAAGTTGACTGTTTCCAGATTCTCAAGATGTGGCTGAATGATCTTCTCTTCGTGCTCAAGTAGATGGGTAATCTCATCAGGAATCTTTACAACATCATCTTCTTCGGCCTCAAATACAGGGAACTCAAAGTTGGGAGATGGTGTTGGATCATTATGTTCAATGGCTTTGATCAACTTGTATAATGATTTTGGATATAAAAGAGATTTTAGAAGTCAAACAAGGCAAATCATTATGTAAATGAAAAGATTGATTTTATTCTATTTTTAGGGTTTTATGGTGATCGCCAATTTCATGCAAAAAGCAAACAGTGAAAATAATTTGGAAAAACAAAAATTTAACATGAATTTATTGAATGAATATCAATGTACTTATGTGTCAACAATGTCATCACTTCTCCTTTTGGCATGGGAGAAGGGTTTTTAAACAAAAATGAACATTACGCTGACTTATGGAAAACTGTTGGAACATCAACAACGACCCAATTATTGTAGACCCCTCCAGGGATGACAAAGTTGCCAGAATCTTCCTCTGCATCCTCTTCCACAATAACAGCAGCTTCCTGATCTTCAACCGTGTAGATGAAACCACCACTCTGAAACAGCCCATGCTTGTTGAAAGTGCCTGAAGAATACCCTCTGCCAGCCCGGGATTTATTGTCTTCCAGCTTGATCATTTGTCCTAAACCAGTAGTTACACCATGCTCAATGGCCAACTTCACATCATTGTAGGACGCAAATGAAGAAGTTCCTTTCTTAGAAGGCTCAGCAATAGAAAAGGCATGGAACGGCGTCCCAACCTCATCCTCAGCATCAATATAAGAAAAGGAAGACAGATGGCTCACCAAGAGAGCCTTCTCCCCTTACCACCACCAACTTTTTGTTCTTCACGAACTTCAACTTTTGGTGTAGGGTGGATGTCACGGCGCCTGCCTCGTGAATCCATGGTCCGCCCAACAAACAACTATATGATGCGTGGATATCCATGACTTGAAAAGTGATCTGGAAATCACTAGGTCCTATCTTGACTGGGAGCTCAACCTCGCTAATCACAGTCTTGCGCGATCCATCAAAAGCTTTCACGACCGCTCCACTCTGCCTCATGGGAGGCCCCTGGTATAAAAGTTTATCCTGAGTGGATTTTGGCAACACATTCAGTGATGATCTAGTGTCTACAAACATATTAGACATGGCATTATCCTTGCAGTTCATTGAGATGTGAAGTGCCAAATTGTGGTCTCTTCCCTCATCGGGGAGACCAGCATCACTGAAACTCAGATTGTTACAAGCAGTTATGTTTGCAACAATACTATCAAATTGCTCTATGGTGACGTCATGATCTACATACGCCACGTCCAACACCTTCTGCAAAGCTTCTCGGTGTGGTTCAGAGTTCATTAGCAAAGACATCACTGATATCTTTGAAGGAGTTTGTAGCTGCTGATCTACAACATTATATTCACTCCTCTTGATGAGTCTCAATATCTCATCACAGTCCTCTTTCATCATGCCATTCTGGCCAGCAGGGACAGGAGTTCTAACAGCATTGGCAGGTCTAATAACAACAAGTGTCGGATCAGAGAATTGGAAGAATTACCAACAGGATGGGTGGCACTATCAGCAACATCAGCTCTTCTGGTGTCAGCCTGGGGTTTCGGCGGTGCCGAGAAAACACGACCACTACGGGTCAAACCACTGACATCAACAATATTCACAACAGAAGTAGAGGGTAGGGGCACCTCCTTCCCATCTTCCAATGCCATATCATTATAACGATAGGGAACAACTTTGTTGGAAGAGTATGGAATAGGGCCAACTGGCTTTATTATGAGAGTAGGAGAGGCCTTCTGCTTGCTACCATCGTATCTGACGACAACAGGCTCAGGTATCCTGAATACAGGTGATACCACGTTAACTTCATTATCCTCGTCACGATTCTGAAGTATCTCAATTACACCTTGATCCAACATTTCTTGGATGTCTTTTCTAACTTGACGACATCCCCTCTCATTGAAAGTGCAAACACGGCAACTGTCGTGGTCATGCTCATAGTGATTGTATCCACACAACAGTCTATGCATCTCGACCAAAGATTGTCAGATATGGCTGACATATTGGACCTTGTATTTGCAAGGGCAACCCTGAACCATGTTAACAACTGATTTCCCATGCTCGAGCAATGGGTTCTTCTTGACATTAGGACCTACGTCCTCGAAAAACAATATACCGCTTCTCACAAGGTCTTGAACCTTGGTCTTCAACAGTTAGCAATTCTCCACATCATGTCCGGGAGCACCGGAATGATAAACACAATGAAGCTCAGGCTTATACCACCACTGAGGGTTGGTAGGTATAGCAGGTGGGTCACGTGGAGTGATCAGTTTCCTTTCAATTAAAGAAGGATATAGCTCTGCATAGGTCATAGGAATAGGATCAAAACTGACCCTCTTCCTATCATAGCTTGTACTGGTCTGATTGTTGTTTCGAGGCTGGTAGGCCTGCTGTTGAGGACAATGCTGTTGTTGTTGATATTATTGATGTTGTTGTTGCTAGTTCTGATTATGATGCTGATATTGCTGATTTTCTTTGAAAACAGGTGCTATATCAGCCACCTGGTGTTGATTACTGGCCGGACGCATAGTATTCCTCTTCACAGAGGGTCTTCTAGATTTGACATGGGAGGTTACATCATGTGCCTCTCCATCTTTCTTCTTTGCAAACTCCCCATAGCGTTTGGCAGAAGAGCCTTCTTCTCTAGTCAGGTGCCCTTCCCTAACTCCTTCTTCTAGATGCATCCCCATATTCACCATATCGGTGAAGTTAAAAGGAGCGCTATCAATCATCCGCTTATAATAGAATAAACTCAAGGTCTTCAAAAATATCTTGGTCATTTCCTTCTGTTCTAGCGGAGGCACGATCTGTGCAGCCAATTCTCGCCACCTCTGGGCGTACTCCTTAAAAGTTTCCTTATCCTTCTAGGACATGGCCCTCAATTGGTCCCTATCGGGAGCCATATCAACGTTGTATTTGTACTACTTGACGAAGGCTTCCCCAAGGTCGTTGAAGGAGCAAATGTTCGCTGTAAGACCCCAATTTTGACCCTAAGATCCCTCATGGCATCATATCATTGCACTTTGCATTTGCCCCAAGGGTCATAGCATCTTGGCTCCTTAACCCTAGGGTGGGAACTTTTGTGAGTTGGATTGAGATCACCAAGCATGCTTGAATTGTATATTATTGCTTTTCTTCTTTTGTTTACTAACCAAAAGCATAAAAATATGTCACTAACTTTGCTTGTTTTGTAGCTTGAGCAATCATGAGACCCAAGGCTCCTAGGTGGCCCCATGCTCATTGAAATGACTAGGTGAAGATGAAAGCAAGCATGAAAATGGTTCCCAAATCTCTCATCCATCAAATATGCCTCCCAAGTATCTCAAATAATCATTTTGATCAAAGCAAACCAAAGGGTTTGAGGCTTGTTTCCCAAGGAAACCCTAATTCATTTGTTCATCAACTATGATTTGCCCATGAAGCAACCTCAACCCATGATCAAATACAATCAACGGAAGTTCTTTAACTCATCATTTCATGCATATTTGAGCTTATTTGAGTGTCCTCAATCATCAATTCATCAAGATATGAGGTTTGGACTTGAGAAGTTGATCAGTCAATTCATCTGACTATTTTGAAATACACTGAGACCTAACTTTTAATGCGTTTGTCAAATGGAGATGGACACAAGAGCAACAATGTTCTTAAGAACCATATGAACAACTTTAATGTTCATTAAAAATTGATTTTAAGCTTGGAAGATCATCATCCATTTCAAAACATTATAGGTCATTTTGACTGAAACCCTAATTTTAGGTCAACTTCCCAAGAACATAACTCATTCATTTTTCATGATTTTGAGGTGGGATCAAATGAATTGGAAAGTTTAATATGTCTACTTCGTTTGTTATATTGAGAAAAATTTCATAATCCTAAAAGAAATACATGTGATAATGCAAAACATTATAGGTCACTTTGGACCAAAGGCATTGAAATGTGAAAAAGTCCAACTTCAAGTGCCCATAACTTCTTCATCAGAAATCCAAATGATGCAAAATTTAAGTCCAAATTGATTGTCTTGAAAAGGTATACAACTTTGATGCTGAAGGTTTTGTCATTTTAAGCTTGCATAATTGAAACATAAGGGCTTGAAGTTTGGCCATTTTTGAAATTTTCACATGTACATGTTTTGCACCTTACACTTCATGAACAATTTTCATCAATTTCCCATTTTCAAATGAAGTTTTGATCAACATAACAATTGATCCTCATACCAAGATCTTTCCAACCATTAGCCATAAGGCTATGTTTCACTTTTGGAAATACCATTTTCGAAGGGATGAAAGATTTGGTGCATTTTTGGAAACTCATTGAAATTGCATTGCATGAGCTCAGTACACATTATCTGCACGTCCATTTTTTTTTTATATTTGGTATCAACTTGCAAATCCAAGTGGAATTGGGCCCTCCATGCGCTTGTACAGGCCCATGCATGGAGGCCCTTTCCATCCATGCACATGAAATGCTCATGTATTCATCCATAATTTGCTATAAATAAGTGCTAAATGCTTCACATTTACACAACCTAAGGGCACCTGTTATGCTGCACGAATCATTCCATAACCATACTCAAAGGAACTCACTCTTTCTTTCAAATTTTTCAGATCTAAATTTCAATTTCCTTGTTTGATTTCTAAATCTACAGTTCCTAAGCCTTGCTCACCTTGATCCTAAGACTACACTGCAAGCATAAGCATCAAGGAATCATGCTCTCTAGCTCCTCATTTCAGAGGTTTACATCTGAACTTATTTTCTTCGAATCTCCTTGTACATAGCTTATTTCTTGCATTTGCTGGGTTGTCTGAAGTCCTCTCCATAGAGGCAATTGTTTTATGCTTTGAATTTTTGAATTCCATCAAGTTCCAATTGAACACCCCAAATTTGAACCTCTGATTTCTTTCTCTATGGAAGTCTAGAGTGAAATTGGTTGGTACAGGGGTGATGTAAATCACCCCAGCTTTCATTTGATACCTGGATCGTGGCTTTTGGTGAAGTTCTGATCTCTGCAACTTTTGGCCAGCGCCGGAGGTCTTGCCGGAGAAGACGGTGGTGTACACCACCGTCCCAACTCCAGATCAAATATGGACCGTGCATTGTTATTTCCAGATCAAATCTGGATCGTTCCATGTTATGACTTTATTAATGGCAAGGTGTTATGCATTGACTGAAGTGCATGGTGGATGTGCGCATGTGGTCCAAGGGATTTGCCAGCTCATTTAATAAGCTCAATCCAACGCCTCCTGTTTTTCCATATTTTATTTTCTGATTTCATTTTCTATTTTATTTCTTTTATTCTATTTCATTTTAAAAAATCATATCTCCTTCATTATTCGTCCAAAAAATGTGAGACCAATTGCATTATTTCTCTTTTAATTTCTAGTTTCTAAAAATGATTTTTAATATTTTTTATTTTATCATTTGATATTTTTTTTATGAATTTTCTCTTTTCTGGTTATTTTTAATTCATTTTAAATAGTTTTTGATATTCAAAAAATACAAAAAATATTTTTCCAACCTATTTCAATGATGATAGATCTATGAAAAATATTCTCATTAATTTATCCATTGATTTGAGATTTATTTGAGATTTTAATTCAATTAGGTTATTTTAATGCATTTTTAATTGATTAAAAATAGTTTCTGACTTCTAAAAATGTTGAAATTTTTTGTCAAACTTTGTTTGACCTTGTTGAACTTAGGATAATTCACTTGGACTTTTCAAAGTTGATTTGAAGTGAATTTGAAGTTTGACCTTTAATTGATTATTTTAATTCAAGTATTATTTTACTTTTGAAAAATACCAAAAATATTTTATTTGTTTCTTGACTCCTAATCTTCATTTTGCTTCTGTTTACTATTGTTTGACCTTGATCTCACCTATCTTTGGTCAATGCTTGTTGATTACTTCATTTCATTTCCATTAATGCACTTTATTATTCATCTTCTTCTTCTTCTTCATCTTTTTCTTTTTTGATCAATGAGTTAAAGATTGGTGGTTAGCCTTGATACATGGGAGGTTTAACCTTCCTTGATTCAAATCTAATTCATCTTGATCATGGATCAAGTGAATGGCTTTGCATTAAGGATATGTTGCTTCCTAATCAAGCAAAGAACCTAAATCAGTACAAGATCATTTCTCATCTTCTTTTGGCATAGCAAGTTGTAGGAGCTTGATTCACTAATCAAGATCTCTAACTTGTGTTGTTTCCTACATTTTATTGACCGGTCTCAGATAGGTGTGACTACTACATTAATTCACTTACGATTGCTTAACATAGCGCTAAATTGCCTTATGGCACACTAACACTAATACTAACCATTAACCATTAACCATTAACATTTAATTCTTGCACTTTACATTTATGCAATTTACTATTCTTGTACATATTGTTCATTTGCTTTTGCCCTTTGCTCATTTGAGCACATGTTTATGTTAATGCAATTTGCCTTTTGCTCACTTGAGCACATAATTATGTATATATTATTGTGCTTGTGTTTTGTTTTGATTGTTGTGTACCAAATGCAAAAATGGACAAAAAGGACTTAGACTCTAGGACATTACCTATGCAAAAATGGAGTAAAAATGCCTTAATGTTGAAGATGGATTAGAAGGACCAAATCTCTAAACTCACTCTTGTCCATTCTTGATTTGCTTCATGGAACTTTTTGATGTGTGTGTTTTGTGCTAGGGGATTCCTATTTGAGCCAAAGTGAAGAACCATTGTCATGTGCATCTAAAGTGAGAGATACAAGAGCCATTGGAAGATTCCTAAGAGCTTTGCTTTATTGATTGATTGCTTGAGTATACAATTATTTGCTTGCTTATTCCAAAGGATGGGAGCTACTTGGATCATCAATATGATCTCAAGAAAGGAACTCCATTTGTGGTCTTACTTCTTTTCCTTCATCTCTTGTATGTTTAGGACTTAGCCATTCTTCTTCTTCCCTCCACTCTAACCCAAGCCAAAACTTTTGTGCAAACACTAACACTTGTTTTCAAACATTAGAAACCTAAGCATTATGCTTTTGATTTTCAAATTTTCTTTTCATAACACTTATTTTGAATTGAATCTTTAAGTCAACTTTGACCATATTATGTAAATACTTTTCATTGGTACATATAACCCATTCAAATGTTTTGTGGTTTCAATGGCCACTTATTATCAAAAACTTTTTCATAATCTTTAGCTATTAGGTTTGAGTTATCCTTGAGGTAGATATAATACTCACCTATATCCTTAGTGATGGACAATGAGTCTTCCATGCTTATTGTAGGGTTAACCCCTCACTAGCATGTTGAAGCTATCCTCACATGGTGGATTTTGTGGTTTTAGGTTGAGTTTTCTCCCTTGGATAACAAAAGACATTAAGGCTTTTGGACCAATCGATTCACCAACTTGTTTTGAGATTTTTACCCCAAACTACGAGGTTTTGATCCTAATCTTTTTTAAGATGGTACGTAGGCAGTGGGTCTATCCATTCAAACACAAAAATTGTAATTAATTTGTATATTCTTCTCTCATCTCCCCAATCATGTTTGCACAAAAATTTTCACAAAATACCAACCTTACAACAATTGTGAAAAGGGCTCCCTTGGAGTACCTAGGATGTTTTGGGTGCGGTGGCGACTCGACTTGTATGGTTTACTTTTGATTTAGTCAATAAATCTAAAGGTAACGAATACCCCGCTACAGAAAAGTGGCGACTCTGCTGGGGACATTTGCCTAGTGGGTTTTGCCTACTTTTCATACTTGTTGTATTGTATTTTATATTATTTTTGTGACATATTTTTGTGCAATTTGGGATTACTGTATTATATGTAATGATTGAATTGCTTGATATTGATGATGATCTTCCCGAGGAGGGAAAAGACCACAATTTGGCTTTACACATATCCGTAAATTGTAAAGACGATGCCCTGTCCAATGTGTTGGTGGACACAGGGTCATCACTCAATGTATTTCCAAAATCCACTCTTGCTAAACTTTCATATCTGGGGCCTCTCATGAGGCAGAGTGGAGTGGTAGTGAAGGCGTTTGATGGATTATGCAAAACTGTGATCGGCGAATTAGAACTCCCGATAAAGATTGGACCTAGTGATTTCCAGGTCATGGATATTCATCCATCTTATAGTTGTTTGCTTGGTAGACCATGGATTCACGAGGCAGGCGCCGTGACATCCACCCTGCACCAAAAGTTGAAGTTCGTAAAGAACAAGAAGTTGGTGGTGATAGGGGGAGAGAAGGCTCTCTTGGTCAGCCATTTATCTTCCTTCTCCTATATTGATGCTGAGGATGAGGTTGGGACTCCGTTCCAAGCCTTATCTATTGTTGAACCTTCGAGGAAAGGATTGCCGTCATTTGTTTCCTATAATGATGCGAAGTTGGCCATTGATCATGGTGCAACTACTGGTTTGGGGAAAATGATCAAGTTGGAAGATAACAAGTCCCGAGATGGCATATGGTACTCTTTTGATGTTTCCAATGATCGTGGGCTGTTCCAGAGTGGAGGTTTCATCCACACCATTGAAGATCAGGAAGCTGCTGTCATTGTCAAAGATGATGAAGAGGAAGACCTTGGCAACTTTGTCATACCCGGAGGAATCTGCAATAATTGGGTCGCTGTTGATGTTCTAACAGTTATCTATAAGTTAACGTAATGTGTTCATTTTGTTTAAAAACCCTTCTCCCATGCCAAAAGGAGAAGTGAAGACATTGTTGGCATAACTTGATTAATACAGTGATATTCATTCAATAGTTGCATGTTAAATGTTTGTTTTCCAAATTATTTTTCACTTTTTGCTTTTTGCATGAAATTGGTGATCACCATAAAACCCTAAAAAGAAAATAAAATCAATTTTTCATCTGCATAATGATTTGCCATGTTTAAATTCTGAAATCTCTTTTATACTCAAAATCATTATGAAGGTTGATCAAACCCATTGAACATAATGATCCAACACCATCTCCCAACTTTAAGTTCACTGTATTTGAGGCAGAAGAAGATGATGTTGAAGAGATTCTTGATGAGATTACCCGTCTGCTTGAGCACGAGGAGAAGATCATTCAGCCACATCTTGAGAATCTGGAAACAATCGACTTGGGGTCTGAGGACTGCATTCGTGAAATGAAGATTGGGGCACTCCTTGAAGGGTCTGTTAAGAAGGGGTTGATTGAGTTGCTACGAGAATATGTCGACGTCTTTGCCTGGTCATATGAAGACATGCCTCGTTTAGATACTGATATCGTGAAACATTTCATGCCGTTGAAGCCTGAGTGTGTGCCCGTGAAGTAGAAGCTTAGAAGAACTCATCCCGATATGGCAGTAAAGATTAAAGAGGAAGTTCAGAAGCAAATTGATACGGGGTTTCTTGTGACTTCTGCATATCCTCAATGGGTGGCCAATATTGTGCCTGTGTCTAAGAAAGATGGAAAAGTCCGAATATGCGTGGATTACCGTGACTTGAATAAAGCTAGTCCAAAAGATGATTTCCCTCTACCATACATTGATATGTTGGTAGATAATACAGCTAAATTTAATGTCTTTTCATTTATGGAAGGATTTTTCGGTTATAATCAGATTAAAATGGCACCCGAGGATATGGAGAAGACAACATTCATCACACCTTGGGGAACATTCTTTAATCGAGTCATGCCCTTCGGTTTGAAGAACGGAGGAGCCACGTATCAACGTGCTATGACTATCTTGTTTCATGATATGATACACAAAGAGATCAAGGTGTATGTTGATGATATGATTGCAAAGTCGAAAACAGAAGTTGAACATGTAGAGCACTTGTTGAAGCTTTTCCAGCGTTTGAGGAAGTACAAACTCCGCTTGAATCCGAACAAGTGTACATTTGGAGTCCGTTCCGGCAAGTTATTGGGCTTTATTGTCAGCGAGAGGGGTATTGAAGTTGATCCTGCCAAGGTCAAAGCAATACAAGAGATGCCTGCGCTCAAAACCGAGAAGCAAGTATGAGGTTTTCTTGGTCGCTTGTATTATATTTCGAGATTTATATCCCACATGACTGCCATATGTGCTCCTATATTCAAGCTCCTCCAGAAAGATCAGCGTCATGATTGGGCCGAGGATTGCCAAAAAGCCTTCAACAGTATCAAAAAGTATCTGTCTGAGCCCCCGATTCAGTCTCCGCCTGTTGAAGGGAGACCGTTGATTATGTACTTGACTGTGCTTGATGATTCCATGGGTTATGTCCTTGGCCAGCAAGATGAATCAGGAAAGAAAGAGTATGCAATATACTACTTGAGTAAAAAGTTTACTGACTGTGAGTCTCGATACTCAATGCTTGAGAAGACATGTTGTGCTTTGGCTTGGGCTGCTAAGCGCTTACGCCAGTATATGTTGAATCATACTACTTGGTTGATATCCAAAATGGATCCAATCATATATATCTTTGAGAAGCCTGCTTTAACCGGGAGAATTGCCCGTTGGCAGATGTTGTTATCTGAGTATGATATTAAGTATAGAGCTCAGAAAGTTATTAAAGGAAGTATCTTGGCTGACCATCTGACACATCAACCAATTGAAGATTATCAGTATGTGCAATATGACTTCCCTGATGAGGAAATTTTATATTTGAAGACGAGCCTACGCTCGATGAAGGGCCAGAGCCTGGTTCCCGATGGGGTATGGTATTCGATGGTGCTGTTAATCAGTATGGAAATGGTATTGGGGCAGTGATTATTACTCCTGAAGGAACACATTTTCCTTTTACAACAAGGCTAACTTTCAAATGCACGAATAATATGATGGAGTATGAGGCTTGTATCATGGGTTTGGAAGAGTGTATTGATCTTAGGATCAAACATCTTGATGTTTATAGTTATTCGACCCTTGTTGTTAATCATATTAAGGGTGAATGGGAGACAAATCAGCCTGGTCTCATCCCATACAGAGATTATGCGAGGAGGATTTCAACTTTCTTTACTAAGGTCGACTTCCATCATATTCCTCGAGATGGTTGTCACTTACAAAGATTGGCATGAGATGTTGCCATTTGCTTTGCATGGCTATCATACATCTGTCCGCACTTTAACAGGGGTAACCCCTTTCTCTCTTGTATATGGCATGGAGGTTGTGCTCCCTGTAGAGGTTGAGATTCCATCAATGGGAGTCTTGATGGAAGCCAAGTTGGTTGAGGCATAATGGGTTCAGAGTCATTATGACCAGCTGAATTTGATTGAAGAAAAGAGATTAACCGCCATGTGCCATGGTCAGTTATATCAACAGAGGATGAAGAAAGCCTTTGATAAGAAGGTCAAGCCTCGTGTGTTCCGAGAAGGTGACCTCGTGCTCAAGAAAGTCATGTCTTTCGCTCCCGATTCTAGGGGCAAGTGGACTCCAAATTATGAAGGTCCATACGTTGTTAAGAGAGCCTTTTCAGAAGGTGCTCCTCACAACTATGGATGGGGAGGATTTCACTCGTCCTGTGAATTCAGATGCAGTCAAGAAATACTTCGCCTAAAAATAAAAACAGAATAGCTCGCTAAGTTGAAAACCCGAAAGGGCGGCTTAGGAAAAAATGAGTATCTCGGTGGATTGAAAACCCGAAAGGGAGGTCCAGGAAAAAGTTAGAGACATAAAAAATGAATATATATATATATATATATATATATATATATATATATATATATATATATATATATATATATATATATTATATATATATATATATCTCCCGCTGGATTGAGTACCTCTCCCTGGGGCAATCTAGGCAAAAATTAGGGATTTGGCAAGTAATTGCATCCTGACAAGACTTTGTTCTACAACTGTCATCTATCAAAGATTCTCGCTCAGTCATCATCAACTGAAGTTTCGAATACAATGGATTCAGAGTTGGTGGAGAAATGGTCATTATGTTTAATGTAGCCCTTTTCCTATGTATATCACCAATTTCAAATTTGTAAAGATCCATGGAGTCTCGCCATTTGCAGACTACCATTCTATTAAATAAATTTGAGCCTTTATCCAATTCTTTTCACTCTTATTTGTTTTTGTTTAACAAATGTTTGCATGTTGATGAATATCATTGTTTTAAACAAATAGAGTTTTTTAAAACTGTTTTAAACAAGATGAACATTCACAATGACTGAAAGGATAAGTGGAATGTCCTCAGTGCTTTCCCAAGGATAGTATGATTACCAAAATGTAAGACATTGGTTCATATTCTGGCATGTTTATAACCTCTTCATCAACTTTCAGTTGTCTCCTCGTCGAGCACTGAAAAAGGTCATCAGTTCCCCAGAGACTTTGATAAGAGAAGTCTTCTCTGATGACAATAGATTGTTCTATCTTGTTGGATTGCTTTCTCCTGGCAGAATCTGTGGATGTTCATTCAAACAGTTCTCGGATGGTTTGTTTATGCATACATGTTTGTTTCCCCGCGGAGTCTTAGCGATCCATGATTGGTTATATGGTTGATCTGTGGATGATCCTTTCGGTTCCAGTTTTTGCCTTGATCTTTTAGAGACATGTATCCCTCTATATCAGGCACTGACATTTGTGTTTTATCAATTATATGGTTGTCACCCCCTGTGTGGGCTGACTTAAAATCCCTTATAGATTGATAAAAGTTGATATGCTATTCTACTCACGAAGACTTTGTTTTTCCTCAGCATGAGTAGAAGTTCTCAGTGGAGTAAGCATGTGTTCCCTGCAAAGCTATCTTTCAGATAGTTGTCTCCTCAGCAGGAAGTTGCCTGGGGCAATCTATGAAGGGCTTGTTTCCCTTTTCATCCCCAGCATGTCACGTGTTGACAAAGGATTCATTTCCGATTCCCTCAGCCAAGGCAGTTCCTTTGAGAACACTTGCAGTTTATCCCCAGTAGGTTTGCCTGATCTGAGTTTGATGATTTGTATCCCTTCCGAGTCTGAATATTTCTTCTGGTATTGAGAGATGATGTGGAAGAAATGTTGTTTCCTTCCCAAGTAGAGCAAATTGTTCTTTCTCCCCTTAGCAGAGCTTCCTCTCCAGTATATAGAAGGGAGTGTTTTGATTGATGTGTATCTGATTGGTGTTTGTTCCCCATGGAATTTCACATCGTTCCTTGATAAGTTCCCCATTAGAGTTTCTTCTACGACGGATCTTATTGATATTTAGCCACCTGTTCCTGAGAGTTGATGGAGAGTCCCTGTCAGGTTCTTCTGCATCTTCCTTATGTCAGGATTGTTGGCCCCTGGAAGACTCCTCTTGTGTAGAATTTTTTTTCTTGCAGATGGAAGCTGTGACTTTGCCTGTCCCCAATTGTGATCGTTGTCTTCCCATGTTTGATCATCCCCACCAGAGCTGAGTTCTCCAGTAGGCGTTGCCCTTCTTGTTGAGATGTTGTGTCGGATGTCCGTTCGTGATTCTTGGACCTGTTTGTGTTAGATATGTCTGTTTGTCAGCATTAATCATACACAAATCATGCATATACATGCATAATCATAGCATTCAGATATTCATGTTGCATTCTTTTCCATATAACTTTGTTGGTTATCTGGTGCTATTGGTGAAGTGTTCTTCCCTAAGTAGATGTTTGTGTCTGATCTCTCCATATAGAGTTAGCCCCCATAAGCAGAAAGTGTTTATCGTTTATTCTTTCTTCCCCACTGAGTTATGTCCTTGTGGATGATTATTGTTTCAGTTTCCTCCCCAGTTGTGTATCGGGATGGAATCACTCCCCTGAGTTATATCCTCATCGGGTTGAGTCTTGTTTGGTTGTGTCTTTCTAGTTTGTTCCTAGATTGATGTTCCTTTCTTGTTATCCCCTACAGTTCCCTATGGTTTAGTTGTTCAATTTCTCAGTAACCAGTAATTATTCATTCTTTCCCCAGCGGATCTAGTGGCTTTCTACCCAGTAACTGGTAGTTGTAAGTCCTATTTCTGTGGTTTTCTACCCAGTAACCGGTAGATGTAATCCCCTCTTTATTGGTTATCATTACCCAATAACCGATATTGATATTCCTTTGTTTTGAGTATACCACCCAGTAACCAGTGATATATCTCTCGTATAATTACTTTGGTCAAGCAATTTATCCCTTGTGAGTCATCTTTCGTTTACCCTTGATTGGTAATGATTGTTTCTCCTTCTGATTGGTCATCATTTTATACCCAGTAATTGGTATCCCGATGTCCTTTCTTTTCAGTCGATTTATCCTTTATTAACCCAGTAACCGGTTATGGATAATCTTCCATGCGAGTATGTTATCTACGTTATGACGGTAATAGATAATACATCTCATGCGCTCTTCAGTTGAAGTCTTTTCCTTCCCTAGTCGAGTAAGAATCGTATTTCCTTATGGAATCGAATGTCCATTCTATAAGTCGAGTTTGCTTTTTCAGCCCTCCCTTTGGATGATGAGTGTCTTGGATATGTTTCCAATTCACGCCTAGTTGGTCACCTATTATATGCCCAATAATCGGTATCCATAGTGTTCCTTCCTTCTGCTCCCTATTATGACTTTTTTGTCCCCTGTGGAGTCAGATTTTCCTAAGTTGAGATGTGCCTTTTAGGTCCTCCTCAGATGTTTCGGATGATTGATATCCCTCACCCTTATACCGGTCTTAGATATTCTTTCTCCTTGAGCATGTTATTTTCTCACCCAGTAACTTGTGTTTTGGTAACATGTCTCTCTTTGAGTTTATTACCCAGTAACCGGTAATATCTCGTTGTTTCTTCCTCAGCTTGGGTCCTTTATGGACATCCCATCTGAGTTCAAATTTTTATCCGATGTATCCTTTACGGGTAGTCTTGCTATATTGGCATATTCCCCAATACATGCATCTTTATGTCAGCTCGAGTCTTTCCATCGATTTATTTTCGTGGAACCCCTTCGTGTCTCCCAGCAAGTTTTCAAGTCATGGCCTGCTCACGCATTTTTTACTTATTTCCCCAAAGTCTCTATCCCCCTAGTGAGTGCGTTACTCCTATGGATTCTTCAGTTTCTTCTGATTTCTTTTCCTTCGTGGCAATCATTCACCATGAAGATTTTATTTTGCATACATTTGCATCATGAGGTCTCTTAGGGACCAAAATTCGTCTCTTTGTTATTATTTAAGCCCATTCTACCTCGTCGAGACGAAGATTTTAACCTTCATATCTCCGGCTAGAATGACCTTAAATAGGGGCATCTGCAAGACCCTAATTTTAACCCTAAGATCCCTCATGGCATCATATCATTGCTCAGTGCATTGCCTCAAGGATCATAGCATGTTTGGCTCCTTAGCCCTAAGGGTAGGACTTGTGTGAGTGGTTTGAGACCACCAAGCATGCTTGTATTGTATCCTATTGCTTTTCTTATTTTGATTACTAACCAAAAGCACAAAAATATGTCACTAACTCTTTTTGTTTTGAAGCTCAAGTGATCATGTGCTCCAATGCTCCTAAGCTCAATGCAATGGCCAGATGAAGATGAGGAAAAGCATGACAATGGTCCACAAAATTCCTAATCATCATATATGTCTCCCAAGTATCTCAATTTTCCAATTTTATCAAGATAACCCAAAGGGCTTGAGGATTGTTTCCCAAGGAAACCCTAATTCAATTATGCCTTGAATGTGCCCTTGCTCATGAAGCAACCTCAATCTATGATAAAATTTAATCAAGGGAAGTTCTATCATTCATTATTTTATGCATATATGAGCTTATTTGAGGATCCTCAATCATTTATTCATCAAGATTGGAAGTTTGGCCTTGAAAAGTTGACTAGTCAAGTCATCTGACTAAACTGAGGTCCACTGAGATATAACTTATGATGTGTTTGTAAAATGAAGATTACCCCAAGAGAAACAACGTTCTTAAGAACCATATGAACAACTTTCATGTTCATAAAAAATCCATTTGAAACTTGGAAGGACATCATTCATTTCGAAACATTATAGGTCATTTTGACTGAAACCCTAATTTTGGGTCAATTTATCAAGGACCTAACTTCCTTAGTTTTTATGCTTTTGAGGTGAGACTAAATGCATTGGAAAGATTATGATGTCTACTTCAAATGTTATGTTGGACAAAATTTCATAATCTTAAAAGAAATACATGTGATAATACAAAACATTATAGGTCACATTGGACCTAAGTCATTGAATTTGAAAAAGTGCCTAACTTCAAATGCCCATAACGTTTTCATGGAAAATCCAAATGATGCAAAATTTGTGTCTAAATTGATCATTTAGAAAAGATCTACAAGTTGGATGTTGGAGGTGTTTCCATTTGAAGCTTGAATCATGCAACAAAGGGGCTTGAATAGGCTTGCTTTTGGTGAAAATTTTTAAAGGTGACTTAAACATGTTTTGTACCCAAACTTTCAAAGCCAGTTTTCATTAATTTCCAAATGCCAAATCATTTTTTGCTTAACATGACTTTTGTTCCTTATTTCAAGGGCTTTCCAACCATTACTCACATTACTTTTTTTGACCTTCCATTGTTAAGTTTCGAAGAGCTCTTTCTTTATGTCCATTTTTGCATTTCATGGTGAAACTTAATGTGTAAGCTGATTACATCACATGTACACGTCTAATTCCATTTCAATTGATTTCAGCTTGGTTTTGCCCCATCATTGGGCCTCACATGCGCCTATACAGACCCATGCACGAAATTTCAAATTGCCATGCACACGAGGGAATCATGAACTCAACCACATTTCAACTATAAATAAAGCTTCATTCACACTCATTTGGAAACCTTTTGGAGACCTGAAACACTGCAACACTGAAATCCCAACCAATACCAAAGGAATTTTCCAGATTTTTCTCTCATTTTCAAGCTTGAAATTCAACATCATTAGTTGATTTTCAAAGCTCAATTCCTTATCCTATCATCTCCATTACATCTCCAGAGCAAAAAGGAATCAAGATCTTGAAGAATTCGTGGCCTTAAGAGCTCCAACTCAGAGGTAGAACTTCAAACTTTTTGGATCTAGATCTTGCAAATCAATGTAGTATTCTCTTGTTTGTGTGGTTTTCTGAAGTCCTCACACTTGAGGCAAGCCAATGGTGGTTTCAATTTTCCATTTCGTGCACTTTCAGTTTGAACACCATGATTTTCCACTTCACATTTCTCTCAAAATAGGAAGAGTGAGGAAGATCCATGGATACAGTGGTGATGTACATCACATGAGCTTCAATTTGATGTCCTTGTTTTTCATTTTCGTAAAAAAAAATTCTCTGCAAGTGGTGGCCGGATTCTGGTGGCTCATCGGAGAAGATGGTGGTTCCCACCACCATCACCACGTGTATGCATTCATGACCCTTGGATTGTGTCTCAACGTTATAATCCTGAGCATCCATTATGTTTACTTGCTTTAATGCATTATGTCGCGCGTTTGACTTATGTCCATTATGCGCCCTCACATCTGAGCCTTTGAACCATGCCACGTCAATTAATAAAGTTGATCCTGTGGCGCTGGATTTTTCATTATTTCTATTTTCTTTTTAATTTCAGTTAATTCCTTTTATTTTAAAAAATTCATAAAAAAATTTATTTGAAGTCACAAAAATATGAGACCAATTCCAAAAAAATACTTGAAAAATCTAGTTTCATATTTTTATTTTTTAATATTTTTGTGACTTCATTTAGTATTTTTTTTGTGAAGTATTTGGTTTTTAATAGTTTTAATTCATTTTAAATTATTTTCTGATATTTGAAAAATCCAAAAATATTTTCCTGACACCTATGGATCATGATAAGTCAATGAAAAATAGTCTCATCAATTTCTTATTTGATTTGAGATTTATTTGAGATTTTAGTTCATATTGTGTTATTTTTTATTGTTTTTAAATAGTTTCTGATTTCCAAAATTGTTGTGAAAATTAGTCAAAGTTTATTTGACCATGTTAGACCTATGAGAATTTAATTGGACTTGTTGAAGTTGATTTGAATTAAATTTGAGGGTTGACCTTATTTTGATTATTTTTATTTGCATTTTATTTTAATTCAAAAAAATACCAAAAAATTATGGTTGACTTGTTGACTTGTAATCTTCATTTCTTTTCTGTTTGGCATTGATTGATGATGACTTGGTTCACATTTGATCAATTGGATTTGATATTTGTCTTCCTTTTCCCTTCCTTTCATCTTCATCCCATTCTTTCCATTTATGGCCAATGAGTTAATGTCTTATGGTTGGTCTTGACAAATGAGAGGTTTAACCAACCTTCTTTGATCCAAACCAAACTCAACTTGATCCATGATCAAGTGAGTTGTTTTGTGTCCAAGATAGGTTGCTTTTTAGTCAAGCGAATAACCTAAAGTCCATACAAGGCCCTTCCCCTTTTATTTTGGCATGGCAAGTTTGTGGAGCTTGGCTTACTAGTTATGATCTCTAACTTGTGTTCTTTGCCTATATTTTTATTGACCGGCCTCAGATAGGTGTGACTACTACATTAGTCCACTTACGATTGCTTAACATAGCGCTACATTGTCTTATGACAAGCTAACATAACTTCCACTAATTTCTAACTTTAATTTGAGCATTTAATTTCTTGCCATTTACATTTAATGCCATTTATTTCTTGCTCATTATTCATATTGATTTTCCCTTTGCTCACTTGAGCCCATATTTTATGTTGATGTCATTTTTCTTTTGCTCATTTGAGCTAATTATTGTATATAAATATATTGTTGTCTTGTGTTTGTTTTGTGTTTGTTTTGTGTGAACCAAATGCAAAAGGAGAAAGGACTTAGAATTAGGACCTACCTATTCTTAAAGGAGTTCAAGAGCAACTAGGCCTCATGCCTTTAAAATTCTAAACTTGTTAAAGAGCAACTAGGCCTTATGCCTTTAGAATGCTAAATTTCAAAGTTGATCTTAAAAGGACTTCTCATCCAAACTCATTCTTTGTCCATTCCTCTTATTGTGTTTGTGAACTTTTTGATGTTTGCTCTTGTGTGATAGGGATTCCATCTTAAGAGTGTGAAAACAAGACTATTGTCATGAATAGCCAAGTTAAGAGACAAGCCAAATGGAGATCCTAGGAGCTTGAATCCAAATTGTTTGATTGCTTAGTTGTGTGCCAAGTCCAAAGGAAAGGAGCGTCTTGAATCATCTTTATGATTTCAAGAAAAGGAACTCCAAGGGTTTATCTTTTCTCTCTCATCTTTTTATGCCTTAGGACTAGCCCTTATCTTCTTCTCCCCACTCTAACCAAGCCAAAATCTTTTCTTAAAAAACTTTAACTTTGTTTTAAATTAGAAACACATGCCTTAAGCCTTTGACTTTTCAAAACCATTTTCATTAATACTCATTGTGAATAAATCTTAATCTGACTTTGACTTTATTTTGTAAATAAATCTAACTTGTAAATATAACTTACTTCAAGTTGTTTTTGTGGTTCCAATGGCCACCCTTGTTAAAACCTTTTTCATAAAACATTAGTCATATGTTTGAGTTGTCATAGTGGTTAATGTGAATCTCACCTCATCCTTAGTGATTGGATTATAAGTCTTCCAGGCTTATTATAGGGTTAACCCTTCACTAGCATGTTAAAGTCTTCCTCAAATGGTGGATCGTTGGTTTAGGTTGAGTTTTCTCCCTTTGATAACAAAAGAACTTACAGCTTTTGATAAAATCAATTCACCAATCTTTGAGATTTTTACCCCGAACTACGAGGTTTTGATCCTCCTTTGTGATGGTACGTAGGCAATGGGTTTATCCATTCAAACAACAAAATTTGTAAATATAATCTCTTCTCTTCTCATCCCCCCCAATCTTTTGTACAAATATTTTCACAAATACCAACCTATAACACATATTTGCAAAAAGGGTTCCCTTAGAGTACTAAGGATGTTTTGGGTGTGTAAAACTTTCCTATTTCATAACCAACCCCATTACCCAGATCTCTGACATTTTTATTAGTTTTTGATTTGATAAAACTTATTACTTGGCTTTTGTTCGCTTTTTAGCCTTTCCTTTGGACAAATAAAAGTGCGGTGGCGACTCAAATTGTATGTTTACTTTTGGTTTAGTCAATAAACCTAAAGGTAACGAAAACCCCGCTACACAACCCATTGGTCAGATCTTTTCAACTCTCAACTTTTAAATTTGTGCTTAGGATTATTCTCTTCATATCCTCCCCATTTCTTTAATTTCATAAAATCTCTCCCTCCTTTTAAAATCTTCTTTTCTTGTGATTTCTAAACTTAGACTCTTTGCAAATTAGAAACTTTGGCCTTATGCCATTGCATTTTCAAACTCATTTTCTTAAACAAACTTGTGAAATAAACTTAATTATACTTGACTTAAAATTTCAAAAGCCAAAAAGAACTAAGACCCATCCAAACCATTTTTAGGCCCTTTGTGCCTTTGTTAAACTTAAAATTTTGTTAAAAAGCAATTCACTCACTTTAAAATTGATACCACGAACTACGAGGTTTTGATCACTCATTTTATGTTGGTACGTAGGTACAAGTCCGAAGGTCTTGTAACACAAACATATAATTAATGAATTCTTTTCTCATATCTCCACTCTATTTATTGCAAATATCATTTTGTACAAAAACACATATGCGCACAAAAAAGGGCTCCCTAGGAGTACCTAGGACACTTTGGATGCTAACACCTTCCCTCTGTGTAACCAACCCCCTTACCTGTAATCTCTGGAATTTTATTAGTTTTGATTTGAAAACTTCTTATCTTTTGGGTTTTGTTCGTACTTTTCCCTTTTCCCTTGGAAACAATAAAAGTGTGGTGACGACTCTGGTTTAATTGATGTCTAGCTTATCCATAGCTTGATGGTCATGAATTTACCTTTACACACGCCCTCCCTAAACAAAACCCATATGAACCAGAAACCTTCATCCCTTCCCTATCTGAACACCCAACAACACCACCCTCTGAACCTCACACCGATGCTCCCTTTGAAAACCCGGTTAGCCAAACCTCTTACTCTCCCACCGAAACCATCCCCACCCCACCAGAAACTATCCTTCCCACCTCTGAGCCTGAACCAACCTTCCCCACTGTGGAAGAGGCATTTTCTAATTTGTTGAGTCTTCAGCGGAAAAGCTCAGATCACTGTCTCAAAACTCTAAAATCAGTGATGATCCCTCTGCAGTGAGGATTCACTGGAATAGAGTAATCAAATGGATGGCATTTGAGGCTTTCAAGCTAAAAGGCCTCTCTGAACAAGTCAGAAACGAATTTATCAGA
Source organism: Lathyrus oleraceus (assembly GCF_024323335.1). NCBI lineage: Eukaryota > Viridiplantae > Streptophyta > Magnoliopsida > Fabales > Fabaceae > Lathyrus > Lathyrus oleraceus. The sequence goes on from NC_066581.1 coordinate 405,593,739, forward strand.
GAAGTTGGAGAGAGGTTAGAGGCTCGTTTAGCCAGAGAGGCAGAAGAGAGATCTCGCAGAGAAGCTGAGGAAAAGGCTCGATTAGAAGAAGAAGAGAAAACGAGAAGAGAAGCTGCAGAAAAGGTCGTCGCTGAAGTTGCTGCTGCAGCTGAAGCTGAAGCTAAAGCCAAGGCTGACGCTGAAGAAGCAACACGCATTGCTGCGGAAGAAGCTGCCAAGGAAAAGGACACAACTCTGACTCAAGGGGAGCCGTCTCATTCTGACTTTGCTACATTGGTGTTGAAGACTCTAGAGTAACTCCAGAACGAGAAATGGATTGTAAGAGCCAGACTGGATCAATAGGACTCTGATAACTCAAACATTCAAATCGCCTCCTCCGAACCCTTAGGCACAATTAGATTTGCTATGTTATCCTTCTCTAAGTGTTTATCTTCTATGTTTTTCTTCTAAGTTTTTTTTTCTTTCTCTTATCTGTACTTTTCCCTTATCAATAAAAATTGTCTTGCCTTTACTTGCCTTACTATGTCTTTTTGAGTCTGACAAAAAGTGGGAGAATTAATTAAACAACCTCTTATGAAATAATATCTAAGCCTCATAATACACTGCGCACATTTAAAAACTATTATTATGAAGTCTAAAGTTCTACAGGAATTATCGGAGTAAAACATCTGAGAAACAAGCTATACAACTTAAGGAGATCTGGTAAAAACCTCTAAACCTTCTTAAGCTTCAGATTTAAGGGGAGATTGCTTATCTCAGGGGGAGTCATCATACATCTGACTATGAGATTACTTCTTTAAGTTTTTATGAAGTATCATTGTTTCATCAACAATATGATGATTTTGTCATCATCAAAAAGGGGGAGATTGTTAGAACAATATTTTAGGTCTACAATTCATCTCTAAGTTTTGATGATAACAAAGGATGAAACAAATTGGTACGCTAACAATTTATCTAAGTATGCAGGACTCTAACAGAAAATGGATCTGATAGACAAAATCTAACATCACACAAGTCTAGAACAATTGACTTAGAGTCAAATAAAGAAGTCCCTCTGACTTTGAAGACAACGACGCTCACAGGATCTGAAGTTTGAAGACTCAGATACTCTGAATTTGAAGGATTCTACACATAGTTACTCTGTTGACTCGTACATCTGAAGAAGGTCCAACTGAAGACTTATCAAGAACTTCTGAAGAAAATCAGTTCCAACAACTTCTGGAGAATACATGTCCTACAAGAAGATCTGGATTCCACGCACTCTGATTCAAGCCAAACAGATCAACCACAAGAATTAGTAACAAAGTATTCCATATTTGGTATATATATCCTTTTGGAAAAGAATAAATACTCTCCCAAATGGCTATGGAAATAACATCGAACTTAATGTCAATAAAGTCCCATCGTTGACGAGATATCACATCAATGCTTCAGCCAACGACTTCATATTCGAAGCACTATATAAAGGCAACATCATCATCATACTAAGCATGAAGCAATCACACCAGAATAGTGAAAACTCAATTCTATATTATTATTTCTTGTTCAAGTCTGTTCACACAAGTTTTTGCTCTTAGTGTGAATTTTCATTGTTTTTATTGTGTTAAAATTGCTTACCTAGAAGCACTAAACACTTCCTTGTAATTCTCAAATAGTTGTTGAATATTTCCTCAAGCGACTTCTGAAGTCTGTAGACTCGAGAGGGCTAAGAGATCTTTGTTCTCTTAGACGCTTTTGTTGTAATCTTTCTAGATTATTGGATTAAGTCCTTGTTGAAGGCGAAATCACCTTGGCCGGGTGGATTGGAGTAGCTTCAAATTTCAAGCGAACCAGGGTAAACTTCTGTGTTGATTTCTTTATCTTTTGTGTGTGTGGTGTTTGCAAAAGTTTTTATTATCAGTGAAAACAAATCAAACCCCTCTTTCTTGTTTTTCTCTACCTTCAAGTGCACTCTAGTTACATCTACCATTCAAGAGACACCTCACTGAGGCTATCTTGAAAGAAGTGCATCAGTAACTTCTCATTATCCGAGTAGGGAGCCATCTTCCTACAGTAAGACCTGATATGGGTTTTGGGGTAGTTATCTCTCTTATACTTTTCAAAGTCAATGAGCTTGAACTTTGCAGGAATTTGAACACTCGGAACCAAACACATGTCAACAACATTAACCCAAAGGCACCAGAACCTTTAATAGCCTTCATCTTCTCTTCTAAGACATTAAATTTTTTCTCCACCTCATCAGTTGATGGTCCAAAGGCGTCATAGGCTGAATCAACCTTTGGAATGAAGAAAACGTCATGATGATCATCCACTTCAGGTTGAGTTACCCAATTTACCGGAATGTTGAATGTATGACCAACATTATGATTCCTGGGACCTCCCTCAGGATGTGTATGTGTCACAATTGGGGTATTGGTACCTACTAGAAGATTCATCGGAAGTCTCACAGGAGGATTCGTAACATCAACCCTCAAATTGGCATGTCGTAACTCTTTTTGGACCCTAGCCATAACTTGCATAGTTTCCATAAGTTGACCCATATGGGCCCTCATGGTGAGCATGTCTTCTCTCGTTACAACTTGATTTTTCTCTAGTTGATCAATTAGAAGCCTTTGGTTATTACGAGTATTGTAATGATGTCGGGAAGTCAGATTGACGGTAGAATATTCTGGACAAAAGGCCAAGTAACAGTGAGTTTTCTTGGTTTCGTTTTATGAAATGCAAGATGATGCATGAATGATGTATGAGTGATTTATGCCTCTTGTTTTTTATTTTCAGGGATCCTTACAAACTTTTAATGATTAGCGAGCATTAAAATGGAAGATAAAGCAACACATGAAAGCAAACAATTCAAGTCCTTTTTATTTACTATAGAGTGTACATGGTTTGAGAGTACTGGTTATTACAATTGTCAGAAATATAAAACAGTAATTCAAACTAAAACATGGAAAGTATGGAGCAATAATTAGATGACACGCTTGGCTTTGTGTTCCTTGATCTTTTTCAGTTCAATATTGAATCTCTTCATCATTATTTCATAGAGCTGGACGAAGTGATGCATTGTAGAAGGAATATTTCTCTTATCCGTGTCTTCTACAACATCTTCCAACCTCCAAGGTATTTCCCTAATCAAATCATTCCAGAACCTGAGTAAACCATGAAGTTCGCCACGGTACATAACAACAACTGGACTCGGGATGTTGATAGATTTTTCATAAGTAGATAGAAGTTTGTTCAGGTGGTTCTTCTTATTCATCCAACCTAAAATGTCTTATTTCAAGGCTTCATACCGCTTTTTCCAATCCTGCACACACTTATTGGCAATTTCTGCTTCCTGATGTTTTCCATTCCACTCCTTAGCTGTGATATAAGAAGTTCTCATAGCTTCTTCTTTGGCGAGCTCTTTTTCAACCTGGGTATTAGCATTCCTAAGAGAAAACTTGAGTTTCTTGATCTCAGCCTAAATTTTTTCCCTTTGCTCGCTCTTTTCTTTCGTAGCCAAGTTGAACCAGTAGTAGGCTTCCGCACGCTCTTTCTCAATTTTCTCTAACATTTATCAAAGTGAACTCAACCCAAGGTCAACCCTTGCTAAGCCATATTGGTATTTTTCTTTGAGGTCTTCAGCAATTTTGGCCTTTTTCTTACTTTCGACAAATAGCTCTATATCAACTTCATTGTTTCTTTTGAGTCTCATATTTTCCCTAGTTTTTATATTGAGTTTGAATCGCAGTTCTTCGTTCTCTTTAGTCAACCATACGATCGTGTCCCTCAATTTATCAACTTTTTCTTTGGGAAAATGAGTAGGATCAAGCTTTAGAGGCGTGATTAGAACCTTGATGCTGAAAGGTAGCTTGACTTCTTCCACCCTTTTGATCACCCATTGCTGATAAGGCTCTTTTGCTCGGCAGTCTCTTTTACCTAGCTCTTTTCCCTTTTTGTGAATCTGACTCCAAGATTTTTTTATCTTTCTCAACAAGTCGGGATTCTCCATTCCCATGCCAGGTAAGATGAAGTCTTTCAAGGATTCTCTCTTTGGTTCATCCTCTAAAGGATATCTGAATTGTCTTAGGGACAAGGTTAAATTATAGTTGATATAACCTCGGGGTCCTATAAGAGGAACATTTGGGAATTCCCCACAACTGGTAATAACCTTTTTCACGTTCCAAGTAGGGAGATACCAAACCAAAGCATCAGCGGTAAGAGAAACTAACTTTTAAGACCACTTCAAATTCTTTAGGAACTCCTCCCAAGAACACTTCTGAGGTATCTGGGACAAAAGCCAAGAATACAATATTGGAGCAACACATATGACTACCCCTTTCTTGTTATCATGTTTGGTATGGAGGCAGTAGTACATTTCTGTAGGAACCAAATCTTTCTCCAAGAACACACTGATAGTAATGGATCTATAAATTCATCATCATTAGGGAACATGGAGAGTCCATAGATAATAAGAGCTAGAACAACGCCAAAAGGCTCCCATTTTCCTTCTTTCTCTAACTCCCAAACATTTTCCTCTAGGAACTTCCTTAAAAACCATCCGGGTCCCAAACCAAATGCTACTTCTTTGACAATAAGATGCAATGCCTCTTCTACCATTTATGGAATTAAATCTTCTCCTAATCTTATGAATGGAGCATGATCCTTCAGATACCACCCCAAAAGTCTCTCAAACTCTTCAATGGTCGAAGCTAGATGTAAATTTCAGAAAGTAAAGCAACAAATTGGAGGACCATAATATTGAGCCAAATCAGCTAAGGCCCCAACATCTACACTTGTGGTTAATAGCTTCAATATCTTAACATACCTTCCTGTGAAGTTGTTCTTCTTGCATGGCGTTACTTTGTCACTCAAGGCTATCAGATTGTCTATCTTGGGTAGCTTGAACTTGAGAGTAAGTGTGATTCTTTTATATGAACCCATCTTTCAAATGCTCACTGCACAATATAGATATTTTAAGATTCTCTAAGAATAAGGCCCAAATACAAATGCATGTAATGTAATGCTATGCATATTTTTTTATTCATAGGTTTAGTGTACTCTGGACAATCTATTTGATTCTCAAGGTAGGTTGAGTTTTAGGTTTCGTATAAAAACCCATGTCCCCTCACAGGTGAGCTCTAAAGCTTTATGAAGTTTTAGATTCACAAATCCTTAAATGAGAATACAATTACCGTCGGAAAATAACTTGTGGGCCAAGGATACCCTCGAGGGCATTTACTCCAAGTGAGGTCACCCTCGACTTCAAAATCCATAGGTTTGCCAAAGTTCCTAGAGTCACAAATCCATCATTCAAAGTATGGTTGTCATTGCAAAATCACTTACGAGCCAACAATACTTCATGAGGAATCTACTATAGGTGGGGCCTTCACACTAACCCATCAAGACAACTACGTCCGACAAGTAAGTACGATGCAACCACCATTATATCTGAGGTGTTCTCTCCAAGCATGAGTAGGGGGCTCATCACTCAATAGTAAACCATCCCACAACAGATATATCCAGAATATCAATAGATACAATAAATGAAAACGAAAACGAATAAAACTGGAATTGGCTCTTTTAATTCCCCAGCAGAGTCGCATGTTGTCGCGCTGCGAAAAATACAGAGTCACCGCTGAACTTTATTTATTCAAAATGAAAGGGAAAATATCGATAAAACCCTTAAAATATGGTCGTCACAACCAAGAGAGAGTTTGGGAGACGATTATGGAAGGGGAAGGTATTAGCATCCCTCGCATCTGTTGCATTAAACAAGAACCATTTTGTTTGTTCTTTGTGCATATGAGTGTTATTATCTGAAGGTTACCTAAAATTAGTAAAAGGGGAAAAAGTTTTAAATTAGTGTGCTTTCCAAGAATTTGAACCCACTTTCCTATGTATCCTCATAGTGCAATGAGAAAATCAGAGCTATGGTAGAAAATATGGATCTGTTGGTTGTTTTTAGTGGATGATTTTAACATTCTCATTCTAGCAGTTAAACATTATTGGTATGCTCGGGTATGGGAGACTCAAGAGTTTGTTTATTTGTGGTAGAATGGATGTGCTTGGATTTCATTCTAGTAGTTAAACATTACTTGTATGCTCGCGCATGAAAGGATTAAACATTGTTCATATTGCGATAGAATGGAGATAACATGTCCTTTGTTAAAAGGTTTTTGGATGCCCTAAGGTGGAAAATTGGATTTGATGGGTTGTGATTGATTTTAGAGTGGGAGACAAGTATCATACCACAAGCTAAGTATGATCGATAGTCCGAATACTTGGGAGTTGAAAGGGAAATGGTATCCTAACCTATCTTTTTCATCCAAAGAGGTTTTTTTATGAAATTTATGAGGCGAGTTTAATCATTGGTACTTAGAGAGAGACAAATATCTAACCACAAGTTAAGTACGACCGATAATCAGAATACTCAGGAGCTGAAAGGACAATTTATCCTGACCTCTCTTTTTCGCCCTAAGAGAACCGAATTAAACTCATTTTATTTTAAAGTGTTTTGAATGGAAGACAAGCATCGGGCTATAAGCTAAGTACGACCGAGAATCCAAGTACTTGAGAAATGGTATGCACATGCACGTACACCCCATCCTTTTTCATCCAGTTTATTACAAAAATATTTTGAAAATGACTTGATATTGGATTAAGTGTTTGAAGATTGAAATGTGAAAGTGTGAGAATTTTATGAATGAAATGGAAGAGATACATGACATTGGATCAAGCACTCGTGTTTCGTTCAATTAAATTTGATTTGGAAAAGCACTTGACGTTGGATCATGTATATTTTTTTTCTTTTGAAAAGGGTTATTTTTATTGTTTTTTGGTTTTATCTTGTTTATTAACATGCAAAGGAAAACGGCAGAGAGAGGTATACCTTACACTATTACATGTTCATGAAAAATGAGAATATTTTACCCATAATGGGGTGATGGATCTTAAACCATATAAGAATTAAATCCATACAACTATACACCATTAGATGCACAACAATCATTCAAGTGGAAAGAAGTAAATCAAGAAATATTCACAACCATGATCTATGCATATAAAAATGTAATTAAGAATAGATGCAAAAAAAATAATTAATTTCTAATGGATTCTAATTTAAAATCAATTTCTAAGACTAATCATGATTAGTGGCTAATTAAAGACTAAGGTAATTATTTTGATTATGGATTTTCAATCAAGAATATGATTAAAATCTAATGAACATGTTATTTTCTACAATTAAATTGAAAATGAATTCTAAGGCTAATGACTAATTTCAAACCTAAACGAATCAAAGTATTATGTACATACTTCTACAAATTAATCGAAATCTAATGTAAACATATTTTTTAATTTATAAAAAAAAACTAATTGAGAATTAATCCTAAAAATTAATGATTAAATTATAAACAATGCAATATTTTTATTAGTTTCTTATCATGGAAAAAACAAAGGATCATAAAGTCTAAGAATCATATTTTAGTATTTCATGTTAAGGATTATTAAAAAGTATTTAAAGAATGGAATTTAAAATAACAAATAAAAAGAAGAAAATTGAAAATGAGAAAAAGGAAGAAAAAGAGAGATAAGGTTAGCTGAAGCAGCAAGGGTGTAAGGAGTTTTTGAATATAGGCTTTGTCAAAGGCCCAAAGTAAGCTCCATGAGGCCATAGAGGGTGTATGCGACTGAATAAGGTGTAATCAGTGAATTGAGGTGTTGGGCTTGCTAGGCAAAACCCAAGATGTTGTTAGGATTAGAAGGGGGTGCACCTGAGTAGCACAAGGTGAGAATATCATTTTTTATGGGCTTAGGGAATTCTAAGCCAAAACAAATCCAACATGATAATGAAGGGATCTGCATTCCAACTTAATTCACTTACTCACTCTTGTTCATTTCACACGCGTTCTCTCTCTCATGGCAAGAGTTCTTTAGCTCTTCTGCGTTGGGAATCACCTCTGACGACGACGGAGGGCCAAACATCACAAACCATATACCATTGTAACCGTCTCAACATCCTCTATCACAATCTGACCCCACCTTCCCCAGAATTTCACTCTAACATTCAAACTGAAGCGAATTGAAAAAAACCCTAACTAGTGAAATCAAGAATTAAACGCCATCAAGAGTGAATTAAAGCCTCCAAGGTTAGGGCTTTAATTCCTAGAAGTCGAAACTACATTGTGGTGATGATTTGGAGTGAAAATCCAAGAAGATTTAATGGAGTGCTTACCTACGAGGATAAGGAGTTCCTCGGTCAAAGTTAAATTTCAACACGGGTGAAGATTTCGGAGAGAGCTGTGAAATTCAGGTAACTACCCTTTTTACTTAGCATAGATTTTCTTCTTTTCTAAAATCTTCTTCCTCTTTGTTCTCAGTCTATAGGAAACTGCGAATCTATGTTGTGTTATGTGTATGTTTCCTGAATAATTTTTGAATGCGTGAGATTGAGAGTTGTGCAAAACATAATGAGTTGAGAGAAATTGATGAAGAGTGAAAATGCGAGTGAGAGGTTTTAACGTGATTTCAATGATTTTGAATTTATATTGATTAATGAATGTGTGAGAATGATTTTTTAGTTGATATGCCAAGATCTAGAGGGAGGGTGAATAAATCACAAGTTAAAAACTTAAACCAAAATTGGTTTTGAAAAAGTTTATAACACGGAAGCAAGTTTCAAAAATTTCTTAGATAAAAAATCGTCTAACCAAACCTACTATCAAAAAAGCTCGGATATGCGTAGAGGTGTCAATGCAATGATAATAATCCGCAAGTAAATCAACAAAAGCTAATCACAACTAGTTGAATACAATACAATAGGAAAAGTCTATCTCCAACGAACAAAACACACAAAAACTTAAGTCAAACAATTTGTCGAACACTTAGTGTGCGACCAACTATGTTTGAGCTTGATGTTGTATTTGTTGTTCTTAGAAATCCAATCACAACCAAATGGGTTGTTATCTACTCAACAACACAAATTTCAAAATGCATTCAAAATTATGATCCAAACAATGTTAATCAAATGATCAATGTAACCGACAATTTGCAAACTAAAAAATAAAAGACATATAAATATATATATATATATATATATATATATATATATATATATATATATATATATATATATATATATATATATATATATATATAGAGAGAGAGAGAGAGAGAGAGAGAGAGAGAGAGAGAGAGAGAGGGAGAGAGAGGGAGAATGCACAAGGATTTGTGTAGGTAGTTCCCTAAAAGACCTCGCTATGGGTATGTCTTGCCTCAATTCAAATTCGAATGGAGATATTATATTATATCTTACTTTGCAAAATATATGTATATAAGAGATGAAGAAATCAAACTCTAAAAACCCTAAGTTTGATGTTGACTCAACCACTTCCAAAACGATTGATCAAAGATTGATCAAGTAACCAATAATGTCGCTTCAATTCACCTATTCTTGCTACTTCCTTGTGAGGCACTTCTTGTCTCAAGGATTTCACCCGTTTGAATTAATCCCAAACGCACACTTGTTGAAACCTAAGAATTTCCAACACGATCCACCGTATCACGCTACTCCCTTGCAAGGCACCCCTTGTCCCAAGGCATTAACTCGATCGGATCCGAATTGCATAATCTTTTCCAAAACCTTCAAAACCCAAAAGATCTTGAAGGAGAACCCTAACTCGGTTTTCTGATTTGAATCCCTCAAAGTTATCAACCCAATATTCTTGGTACAAAAACCTAATTGGATGTTATCAACACTAATCAAGATGTCACCCAATTAAAAAATGATTATGTGTAGTTTGATTGTGTGTATGAATAGATTGAGTTAAAGATGACGAGAATGCTTTAAAATCCTGGATTCATGTAGGTTTTACTCACTCTAGAAACCTTACTTGAGAATGATGCATGTATGTAGTATTTATATGCATGAGTTATTGAAGGCAAAAAGGATTGCAAAAGGAATTGAAAAGAATGTGAAAATTGAATATTTAAGGTGTACAGGTCAACCTATTCGAGCCATGTGTCGACCTATACAGGTCATTTGTCGACTTGTTTGAAGCATAGGTAGGCTTATAAAGGGCATGTTCTCCATATAGGTCGACCCGACAAGGCGACACATGAGACAAAGCTTACAGGATTTAATAATGCAGTATGGCTGTCGACCTATCAACTCTATGTGTCGACCTATGCAAAAGAAAATTTTCTATATGTCAACCTAAAGTCATATGTGTTGATTCTCATACCCCAAACTTTTCTCTCCACTTTTCACTTTTTTATTTAACCTTTGACTTGAGATTCATTTGCACCCATGCCTCATTCATGTGCATCAATCATCCATGTTAACACTTACTAATAATCATCATAAATTCAATGTGTATGGTATGGCTCTTCATATGGAATCATTCGGGTGAAGCCCTGATACCTTGATCTTTGGGACCTTGATTAAAGGAGATCACATCATGGCATTCATCTATGTATTAAAACCCTAATTCTTGATTGTGCTACTATGGGATCTTGTAATTGACCTCTTGAGCATTGGTTTGACCACTAAACCCTAATTGTAGGCCCATGTGTTAGGAGATTGACTATGGAGCTTTATGCTTGGTTTGAAGACCTTGATCAGAGGGTGTGCACCATGAAACCCTAGTCAGGGAACCTTGGTACTTGTGAGCCTTGTTTGTTTGACTTTTGACCATGGGATTGAGTGAAACCCTAATTCATGGGAAGGAGGTTCTGGCCATCTTGTCATGTATCATCAACCATTTAACTTTCTTTGTGCATAAAAATCATTCTTAGTCCATTGATTATACTCCTATGGTGTTTTGAAGATCATAGGTATTGGGTCTTTGATTCATGTTTGCATTGGTGCATTGATCTTTGGTTCATTGTTTGTCCTTGATCCATTTTGATTCATAGGGATATTTATTCTTGTTGCATCCATGTGTCTTGGTCAATTTGGTTCATGTGTTATCATATGATCATGTTTCAATTTATTAAAAGCATTTGATTCATACATACACCAATTTAAATTTTTAAAAGATCATTCAAAAGGTCAAATTTAGATTCACAATCATCCGTAGTCATTTCATCCAAACAATTGGTTTTTCATTCATTCATTAAGGCATAGATGGTTCATTACAAAAGGAAATAAAAAATTACATTTTTTGAATGTTGACTTTTTGGACAACTATTGACTTTTTGGTCAAACATTTGACCAAAGACAACCATTGTGTTTTTGTCATCATAAACCTAATACTAATGGCATTTACATCTATACTTGATCCCATGAGTTTCCATGTTTCTTCATGATCAAGAAAGTCTTTGGTTTGAAATCTTGCCACCATTTGCCATGCCTTGGTGATGTATGGTCTTGCCAAACCAAAGACCTTGCCTTGTACAAACCATAAATTAGGCCTTGCACTAAAATCTTGCATGCCTAAACATGCAAACCACACAAACATTTCCTAAGACATATTAAAATCCATTTGTCAAACTTCAACAAGAACCAAACTTACCATATATTTCGCACTTGCATTGCTATCCATATCAGGCCTTGACCTTCATTATAACTACCTGTTGTAGCCAAGGCTTACACCAAGGTCACCATGTCACCATCATTCCAATATGATGGCCTGCATCAACATCATGACTTTCCTGCATTAATACATAAACATGGACCTGCTGCAACCTCACCATGGCTTGCTGCAACAATACCAATATATGCCTTTCCCTACATCCACACATCATGATCTACAACAACATACATCAGGCCTTGATACATCATAATCACCATGCCAAACAATTGCATAGTCTTCACCCTACAAATCATCAACATAACATGACATGGCCTTTGCAAATTGAGCATGTTGATTGTGTCCATTCAACTAACTATTTACTATCATTAACATACATATAATCCATGTATAACTAACTAATCAAATATTGCCAATTAATGGAACTAACCACATTAATAGAAATCAGAACATGAAATCAAGTTGAATTCAATTTTAAAACAAATTTTAGAAAATACATTTCTTCAAAAAACAATTAACCACACTCGATTCAGTTTTCATTATTTCATTTCACACCATCTAAATAAGTTATAACTAACTCAGTTAACTAACTAAATTGTGTCAAACATCCAACTTATTTTCACTTCCTTGAGTTAAAAGACTTAACATATTAGTGATGTTCAATCTCCTATAAATGGACATCAATCTCATTCATTCTTGACGCTCGACTCTTCACTCTGAAACACTCTAAATCACTCTCAAATCTCAACCTCCATTTCTGAAATCTCAGAGCTCGTTTTTCTCTCCCTCTGAATTCCTTTCGATTATGTTCACTTCTTTGTGACAAAAGACGTTTTAGAAGAAGGAGAAGTAAAGAGAAGGAAGTACGAGAAGTTTTAGAAGGAATACCTGACATTTTCGGCACGGTCCTCCGGTGAGTGTATCTCCAATCTTCATCATTTCACCTCAAGTGAGTTACCACCATGTAGAGCACTCTGAGACGAGTCAAACCCCTAACATCTAGGGATCTCATTCTTGTTATGCATCATTTAATTTTTGTTAGATGTTCTAGGGTTCTTGACATCATAGTTTCGATCTGGATTTGTCTCAAGGAATTAGGGACTTTTGTTTATGTATTGAGGTTCATCATGTGATTATGAATATGGTTGTGTATTGGAATTCATGATTTAAGGCTCCATCACCGCTGACAGTGAGCTCTAGCGCGATGGAGGGAATGAATTGAAGGAGATGTAGTTTGAAATTTTCAGGCACATGCAAAACGTGTAAAACATTTTACATGCTTCTCTAGCCAACTTATACTCTTTCCCCCTTGCCTCCGAATTCAACTTGAATGAGTTTTGGGCCTAATCATTTGCATTTGTACCCTATTTCCACTACTGCATCTCATTTTTCATATTAATTTCATATTAATTAATTTTTTTATGTTAATTACCTCAATTGTTTTTTATTGATTTTAATTTTTGTTTTTGGTAATTTTTCCATGAAATCAATTTTTAGATTAATATTAGAATTAATTTAGGTTAGTTTAAATGTTTTTCCCATGTTTTTTATTATATAATTGAATTTTAATTAGATATTAAGTAGGTTAATTAGTTTTAATTAGGTTTGATTGATTAATGTTTATACATTTACATGGTTACCCCTAGGGTGTAGAACACTCAATATGCATGCTCTCATAGTTTAAAATTTGTATAGAATCAACTGGTATAATTTGACAGATTAATCCATTAGGTTGTACATAATCCAACTGATCGGTTTCATTCCCATTTATTGTGTTGGTCAAAGGTTGCTTTGATCAGCCAAGTCCTTTGCACTATGCTCAATTCCCCAAGCCTGTTCAAGTAATCAAAAGACCCTTGATCACTTGATAGGGAAAGTCCCTTGAGTTCAAAGTTGTACTGGACCTCAGGAGCTCAAGACCTCAATATTCAAGATCAAGAGATCAAGACTTCAAGTCAGGATAAGGCATTCACATTGCAGACAGAGTGGAATACTATTTAAGCACAACAAATGGGTCTTAACACTTGTCAATCAAGATTCATGTTGTCTACGATGAGCCTTAAGAAACGGACAATGATGAGAGGGATTATTCCTACCCTTGTCTAGAGTATCGTTGAGTATGGGGCGTACACCCTATCTACTCAAAATATTTTCCTCCATTCATAAACTTTAGTATAATTCGAATCAAATAATTGTCAAGTCTCATCTTCACAAGCAACATTTTATCATAAATAGCAATAAGCAGAATCAGTATCAACACTTGTTAATCTTGATCCAAAGTTGTGTGCCATGATCCTTAAGCAACAGAGAATGATGAGAAGGATTATTCCTATCCTTGTCTAGAGTACCTTTGATTACGCGGTTGTCATGCCCTCATATTCACCCTTCCTTCATACAACCTTCATAACCTTAATGCATAAGCATATGTTCATCGTGCATCATTTTATGTGCATCTACACATATAATGAGCAAGCATGAACTCAAGGAATGATGTTCACATCTGAGAAGCATCAAGATCTCCTGATCATATTGGGGTGTGCCCAAGCCATCATAAACCCTAATTTTCATCATCAAGCATCCTTTGACCTTAGAGGACCACCCAAGTCATTCCATTCATCTCCAAAACCCTAATTGGGTGGTGAATCTTGGTTGGAGACTTTACATATTCATCTGGTCATCCATTGGGCTTCAACCCTAGTTTTTTTATCCTTTATGGCTTGTACAAGTCACGATCTACCTTGTGCCTTGACCTTGCCTTTGAGGAATCCTAATATCCAAACGTTGACCACGCCTTAACCTTGTGATTTGCTTCAAGAATCCTTTTGAGGAACCTTGTGATCTAAGAAACCCTAATTTGTGTACCCCTTTTTCTTCTATGTCTTACCTTCCTTGATCACCCCATCACTCATCACTCTATTCACATTCAATTCAAGCTATTTTCAAAAATCATTCATCAAGCAAACATCCATTTCATCCATGACACAAGTTCTTGGATTAGTCTTGAATCTTCAACTTCAATGCATTGGTTTCATGAGTGGGAGTCGAATCCATGTTTGATTCCTCCAAAAAACTTCAGTTGCAGAGTTTAAAAATTTGAAGTTCTGAGGTTGAGGACGACTATGGTGTCGTTGCTTCACGCATTTCTTGGTTTCAAATTAAAAAAATGTTGTCATGTTCTGATTGGTTGTTTATAAGTAACATGTCCTCGTGTGTGTATGTATGTGTGTGTGTGTGTGTGTGTGTGTGTATGTGTGTGTGTATGTGTGTGTGTGTGTGTGTGTGTGTGTGTTCCTTTGGTCAATGCGTGCATCATGAGTCCTCTTGATCTGACCATTCATTGGTTTTACTTTTGATAAGTGACTTGATCTAAGGGCCTTGGTTGATCTGTGTTTATTTTTATTTGATTGTTTATTATTTATTTCACTTAGCATGTTTATTATCATCAATGGATGCCCTTGGCCCAGTGGAAAGGGGGTTGATCCATGACCTTGGGCCTTTTGTTTATTTTTCTAACTTTTTCCCCTTATTTTTATATTTTCACTTATATTTCTTACTTTCTTCCCATTTTTCATTTCATTTTTTTACCACTTATTTATATTTTAATCTCACAATTTTGTATATATTTAGAAAATTTTCCATCCGTATTTTTTTTTCTCATTTTATTTATTTTATTTTGACCATTTTATTGACATTTTTACCTTTGTTATTGATGATGACTGATGAGATCTATGGGTCATGATCTTTGGATATTTAGAGTGGATAAAATCTTCAATATTTCAAACATATCAATGAATGATCAAGGGATGATTTATGATACTTTGGGGTATTGATAGGTTGCCCCTATTTAACCATGTTTTAAACCATTTTATGAATAGATGAAAGCTCGCTTATTGATTCCTTACATATTGATCTATTTGATTATGTTATTTTCATTGACCACTAACCATCTAAAAATATTGTTTAAATGTCTAAGATATACATAAATAAATCTTTAACTTGTAATTATTTGGGTGATATAATCTTCCATTTATCAAATCATTGATAGATGGACTTGGGGTTGTATAACTTTCTTTGGTTCAAATATATTGTTAGATGATCATGGATCATCTTCAATACTTTGCATCAATGATAAGTTATATCTCATGCATATTTATCATTGTCATTTATTTATTGTTATTATAATCAAAAACAACAAAAACATGATAAAATTAAAAGATGCATTCATCTATACTCAACTGTTGGACATAGATAATTTCATTTAGGACCCTTGCTCAAGGACCTTGTCCTATCTCTTGAAACTTTTCCCTAACTTGGATTTTCAAATGTAACTTGCAATCTTTTATTGTAAGAATTGCATCATGGCACTACCATAGAGAGACATGCTCTGTAAGCCCATTATCAATTTGTTAGCTTAAGTCACTTTTGCACACACAAGGCTTTCTCTTAGGCTACCTTACAATGAGACCTTTTTTTTCTTGCTTTGTTACTTTGTAAATATTCTTGTATGTCACCATTTTCAAATACATGTTTTGTACCTTGAACTTCACGGCCAGTTTTCAATATTTTACAAACTCCAAATTGATTTTTGTTCAACATAACTTTTCTTCTTCATGTCAAGACCTTTCCAACCATTACCCACATGCTTATGTTTCAATTTTCCAATTGGCATTTTCGAAGAGGTGAAGCTTTGTGATCATTTATGCATAACATGTTAAATTTCCATGCACAAGCTAATGCATTACCATCTGCACGTCCAAACTTCATTCATTAGTGTTCAACACTCATTTGCAATGGATTTTGGGCCTCACATGCGCCTGTATAGGCCCATGCATGGAGGACCCAAGTTCATGCACACACGAGTTCTTCACATCCTTGCATCAGCTTTGGCTATAAATAGAACGCCTTGCCTTGCTTATTTCTCAACCTGAAGGCGCCTGAAACTCTGCAGAACTGATTCCCTAACCTCTCACTCAAAGGAATTCTGAATTTTTTCTTCACTTTTCAAGCTTGAATTTCAACTTCCCTGGTTGATCTTCAGCTTCTAATTCCTTAGCCTTGCTTCATTGTTACTTCAAAATCAAGCTGCATTCGAGGATTGGATTGGATCAAGCTCTTAAAAGCTGCAATTTAAAGGTTTTCACCATAACTGTTTTCCTTCGAATCTCTCTTATTATTGTGCATTGCTTGGTTTGATAGGTACTTCTGAAGTCCTCATGTGAGAGGCAATTGATTTGTGGTTTTAATTTTGTGAATTGGACAACTTCAGATTGAACACCTCATTTTTCAATCTCATATTTCTTCCTCCATAAGAATCTTGTGAAGAAACTAAGGTTACAGGGGTGATGTACATCACCCCAGCTTTCAAATGGTATATGGATCGCGTGCTATGGTTGAGGTTTGAAAACCTGCAACTGGTGGCCGGATTATGGATTCTCACCAAAGAAGACGGTGGTTTCCACCACCGTCCCCACGCGTCCAGACCTAGGCCCTTGGATGATGAATCTCATATCTAATCTTGGTTGTTGAATGTTATGACTTATTTTAATGCATGATGTCACGTTGCTGACTAACACTCACCATACGCGCGCGCTTCCTGGTTGTCTGATGAGCCACATCAATTAATGAGCTATGATTTGAAGCCTCAGGATTTTTCTCTTTTATTAATTTCTGTTTTAATTTCTTTTATTCCATTTTATTTTAAAAATTCATAACTTCTTTATTTGGAATCACAAAAATATGGGACCAATTGCAAAAAAAAAATCTATTAAATTCTAGTTTCATAAAATGATTTTTAATTATTTTTGTAATTGCATTTAATATTTTTTGTGAATTATTTCATTTCTGGTTATTTTTAATTCATTTAAAATACTTTTTAATATTAATGCCAAAAATATGTTCTTAACATCTTTGTATGATGATGAATCTATGAAACCTATTCTCATCAATTTCTTAATTGATTTGAGATTTTAGTCTAATTATGTTATTTTTCTCCATTTTTAATTGTTTAAAATTAGTTTCTGTTTTCAAAAAACATTTGTCAAACCTTGTTTGACCGTGTCAGACTTATGATGATCCAATTGGACTTATCAAAGTTGATTTGAATTGGATTTGAAGTTTGACCTTTATTTCTTCATTTTATTTTATGTATTATTTTAATTCCAAAAATACCAAAAATATGTTTGACCTTTCTTGACTTCTAATCTTCATTTTACTTCTGTTTACCATTGATTGATGTTGATTTCATTCATGTTTGATCAATGTGTTTTGGTAATGATTTTTGAATTCCAAATTTTGTACATTCCATTTCCATCTTCATCTTCTTCTTTTTCTTTTGACCAATGAGTTAATGATTTGTGGTTAGCCTTGACATATGAGAAGCTTAACCTTTTTTGATCCAAATCAAATTCATGTTGATCAAAGATCAAGTGAATTGCTTTGTGTCAAAGATAGGTTGCTTCTTGGTCAAGCAAAAAACATAACAATCCATACAACGTCATTCTTCTTTTCTTTTGGCATGGCAAGTTGTAGGAGCTTGGCTTACTAGTCATGATCTCTAACTTGTGTTTAGTTGCCTATAGTTTTATTGACCGGGCTCAGATAGGTGTGACTACTACATTAGTTCACTTACGATTGCTTAAGATAGCGCTAAATTGCCTTATGGCACACTAACACTAACTACTAATTACTAACTTTTAATTCAAACATTTAATTCTTGCAATTTACTTTAATGCAATTTAATTTCTTGCTAATTTATTCATATTGTCTTTTCCCTTTTGCTCACTTGAGCCCATGTTTATGTTAATGCAATTTGCCTTTTGCTCACTTGAGCACATTATTGTGTATATATTATTGCCTTGGGCTTATTTTGTTTTTGTTTGTGTGAACCCAATGCAAATGGAGAAAGGACTTAGAATTAGGACCTTACCTATGCTAAATGGAGTTTCAAGAGAAACTAGGCCTCATGCCTTTAGAATGCTATAATTATTGAAGAGCAACTAGGCCCCATGCCTTTAGAATGCTTAATCTTGAAGATGACTTAAAAGGACTTCTAATTCTAAACACACTCTTGTATATTTTCTTTATTGCATTGTGGAACTTTTTGATTTGTTTGTTCTTGTGTGGTAAGGATCCCAAACTTGAGCCAATTAGAAGGACCATTGTCATGAGCATTTAAGTTAAGAGGGACAAATCCAAATTGGATGATCCTAGAAGCTTGATTGATTATTTGCTTGATTGCTTGAATTAATTTCTTATTGCTTGCTAAGTCCAATGGAAAGGAGCAACTTGGATCATCTTTATGATCTCAAGGAAGGAACTCCAAGGGTTTTATTTCTCTTCCCTCATCTTTGCATGTTTAAGACCTAGCCCTTCTCTTCTTCTCTCCACTCTAACCCAAGTCAAACTTATTTTGTGCAAACATTGACATTGTTTTCAAAATTAGAAACCTAGGCACTATGCCTTTGATTTTTCAAACTCTTTTTTCATAATACTTATTTTGAATTGATTCCTTAAGTCAAATTTGACTTTATTTTGTGAATACTTCTAATTTGTAAATACAACTCACTCAATTGTTTCTGTGGTTCCAATGGCCACCTTTGCCAAAGCTTTTCATAAACATTAGCTATTAGGTTTGAGTTATCATAGAGGTTGATGTAAACCTCACCTGTATCCTTAGTGATTGGACTATAAGTCTTCCATACTTATTATAAGGTGGAACCCTCACTAGTATGTTGAAGCTCTCCTCACAAGGTGGATTTGTGGTTTAGGTTGAGTTTTCTCCCTTTGATAACAAAAGACCTTAAGGCTTTTGACCAATCAATTCATCAACTTATTTTGAGATTTTTACCCCGAACTACGAGGTTTTGATCCTACCTTTGTGATGGTACGTAGGCAATGGGTTGATCCATTCAAACAACAAAATTGTAAATATTGTATATTCTTTTCTCATCTCCCCAATCATGTTTGCACAAATATTTTTTCACAAATACCAACCTACCATACAACATTTATAAAAAGGGCTCCCTTAGAGTACTAACGATGTTTTTGGTGCTTAAAACCTTCCCATTGCATAACCAACCCCCTTACCCAGATCTCTGACATTTTTACTAATTTTTGATTTGATAATACTTCTCGGTTTTTGTTTGCTTTCTAACCTTTTCTTTGGATAAATAGAAGTGCAGTGGCGACTCGAATTGTATGATTTACTTTTGATTTAGTCAATGAATCTAAAGGTAACGAATACCCTGCTACAAAAAGTGGCGACTCTGCTGGGGACGGTCTGTGTATTCCTAGTGGGTTTAGCCTACTTTTTACCTTTGTTGTATTGTATGTTTATATTATTTGTGACATCTTTTTGCTCAAATTTGGGATGACTGTATTGTTTGTAATGTATGAATTGCTTGATATATCAATTGCTTGTGGGCTTGGTGGTCTCTTGTGAGATGAGTTCTATACCCGAACTCAAGTGCACTTATGATAGGAGAATGGCATAGTCTTGTTGACTTGTATGGAGTAATTCCTTAGCAAGTTGACTTGCAAGCCCATTCACTTGGTGGAGGTTATGTTGGGATCAATAATGTCACACGAGTAGTCGTGGTTAGGCATTACTCTTTCCAATATAAACCTTAGAAGCCAAGACCTTAGACTAGCTAACCCATCTTGGCCTATTTTAGGACGTAGTGCGAAGGTCGTTCAAGTGTAAGATTTGATACGATTGTTACGCGATACTACACTCATAAGAGTCTCTCTTGAGAATATTTTTGGAATACGAGTAGTCGTTTATCTGATAATATCCGAAAGATGGGATGATGACTATGGGAACCTCTTGTAGAACATGATCGTCAGGTTTAACCATAGTACACTCCCTTTGGGTGATTCTTAACCGAGACTCCATGCTCGTGACTTG
This sequence comes from Lathyrus oleraceus, assembly GCF_024323335.1. Classification (NCBI taxonomy): domain Eukaryota; kingdom Viridiplantae; phylum Streptophyta; class Magnoliopsida; order Fabales; family Fabaceae; genus Lathyrus; species Lathyrus oleraceus. The sequence continues at coordinate 405,614,157 of NC_066581.1, forward strand.
CAACAAACCCTTGATTCGCGGTTGATCCGTTCTCGTATATCCTTAATATCAATGGAACTTGGGTGTTGATAAGGTGTAAACCATAATCCACCAAAATGGATGATTGATATTAAGGATGACTTGATCCATCCCGTGACCTTTGTGTGGTGTGATTTTCTTGATCCTTGAGTGTGATTGTTGCATCCATGTATCCATGCATTCATTTGCATCCATATCATCAACAATGAGAAAATTTTCAAGGAACTTAAGAGGTCTATTTGCAAATTTTTAGACATGGATAAGCGAAGAAGGAATACGAAGAAGTACAGTTTTAGACAACCCGACTTGAAAGAGTTAAGGAGTTTGACATCCTATGTATTAGATCCCTTGGAGTTCAAAGCTCGTCATGGGAAGCTTCTGTCTATTCTTGCTACTCAGGTGGACGAAGGTCTGATGAGTGTGTTGGTACAGTTCTATGATCCCTTGTACCGTTGCTTCACTTTTCCGGATTTCCAGCTTTTTCCTACGCTTGAGGAGTATGCCTATCTTGTGGGTATACCTATCTTAGATCAGTTGTCGTTCAGTGGCTTGGAGAGAGTTCCTTCTTCCGAAGAGATTGTTGATCTGTTGCATATAGATGAATCTATTATTGGTGCTCATATGACTACCAAAGGTGGAATTCAAGGTCTCCCATCTGATTTCCTCATTGCTCAAGCTACTTATTTTGGGAAGGCCATGAATGAGGATGCCTTTGAAGCCATATTTGTACTTCTCATCTATGGGCTAGTGTTATTCCCCAACATCGACAATTTCGTGGATGTGAACGCTATTAGGATTTTCTTTACTCTTAATCCCGTTCCGACTCTGTTGGGTGACACTTATTTCTCTTTGCATATGAGGAATGCAAAGGGTGGTGGTACCATTGTGTGTTGTTTGCCTCTGTTGTACAAGTGGTTTATTTCTCACTTGCCACAGACTCTCGCCTTCAAGGAGAACAAAGGATGTCTACGGTGGTCCACGAGACTTATGTCTCTCACTAATGATGATATCTTTTGGTATAACCATGTATACGATGGTGTGCAGATTATTGACTCTTGTGGTGAATTCTCCAATGTGCCTCTTCTTGGTACATGTGGTGGAATTAACTACAACCCTATTTTGGCACGCCGTCAGCTTGGGTTCCCCTTAAAGGATAAACCTAATAACATTTTGTTAGAATGTGTGTTCTTTCAAAAGGGTAAAGATCCCCAAAACTTGAAGGGCAGGATGGTCTGCGCTTGGTGCAAGATTCATAGGAAGGGAAGGAAAGAGCTTGGTCCAAAGAATTGTATTGCTTTGGAACCCTACACCTCGTGGGTGAGGAAGAGAGCTTCTGAGTACTGCATGCCTTACGACTATCCGAGACCTACACCTATGGTTATGGTTGGGCCTTCAACCCTCCCTAACGAAGGAGTAAAGGAGTTGAGAGATGAAGACCGTTCGTGTGCTTGGGTCCGTGAGCGAGAGGAGCTACTTCAGCAACTCAGAGATAAGGATGCTTTGATAGGATTTCTGGAGCATCAAGTTATCGACGAGCCTGATGATGTGGTGACTTCTCTTCTTCCTCAGACATCCAGGTTTTGGAAGAGGAAGTATGATCGACTCGCCAAAGAGAGGGCAGATATGGAGGCAGCCTATGAGAGAGAGGTGAAGAGGCTTCTTGCAGCTTAACTTCCGGTCTCGAGAGCTTTGGACGATTTTTTCTAGGGTTCCATAGGATTTTCGTTTTCCTTCTCTCTTGTATTGTATTTGGTTACCAAGACTGTACTTCTTTGGTGTAAATTTTTTTCCAGATATTATTGATATGATTATTCCATTATATGTCTAAATGATTATAATTTCTAAATATTTGCAAACAGATCTCTAAAAAGTTCCTCTGAAAAAAATAAAATCATATGCACAAGCATTTCATGCATCATATGCATAAGCAGGCTTTGTTCAGGGCTTCTTGATCAGTGGTCTAACTCTGTATTCTTCATTTATTTTGAAGACAAGTTGACCCACTGGTACTACACCAGAGCCAACTCCTCAAAGCTGATGGATCACCTCGAGCAAGAAAACAGAGAACTCAAGGAGGAAGTGGCTAGGTTGACTACCCTGATGGAGTCATTCCTGGAAGCCCAAAGCCAGTCTTCTCCAGCGCCTTCAACTCCTCCCCAGAGGATGGTCATTTCAGAGGTAGCTTCCTCTACCGTGCCTGCTGCCAGTGCTCATTTTGCTCCGTCTGCTATGCCAGCCGGGTTTCCCTGGGGAGTGCCCACTAATTTTGTTCCAGAGGGTCTCGCCCATACCTTTGCTTCTCTGCTGGCATCTAACCCGGTCCTTGCTGTGCCACCTCCAATTGTGAACACTTTACCGAGAGTTGATGACACCATTTATCACTCTGAGCCGTCTGAGGGCCCAGATGTGTACGAGAAAATGGATGCTATGAATGATTAATTCCTTGAGCTACGCAAGGAACTGAAAACTCTAAGAAGGAAGGACCTCTTCGGTAAATCTGCTGTTGAGTTGTGCCTCGTGCCAAATGTCAAGATTCCTATCAAGTTCAAAGTGCCTGACTTTGAAAAGTACAAATGAAACACTTGCCCGCTCAGCCATCTTGTGATGTACGCGCGCAAGATGTTTACTCAAACTTACAATGATCAACTCCTCATCGACTACTTCCAGGACAGCCTGTCTGGTGCCGCATTGAGATGGTATATGGGCTTGGATAGTGTGAATATTCGCTCCTTCAACGACCTTGGTGAAGCTTTCGTCAAGAAGTATAAGTACAACGTTGATATGGCTCCCGACAGGGACCAACTGAGGGCTATGTCCTAGAAGGAGAAGGAACATTCAAGGAGTACGCCTAGAGGTGGCGTGAATTGGCTGCACAGATTGTGCCCCCGCTCAAAGAAAAAGAAATGACGAAGATCTTTCTGAAGACTTTAAGCTCTTTCTACTACGAGCGGATGATTGTTAGTGCTCCCTCTGACTTCACCGAGATAGTGAACATGGGGATGCGACTAGAGGAAGGAGTCATGGAAGGACGCCTGACCAGACAAGAAGGCTCTTCTGCCAAACGTTATGGGGCGTTTGCCAAGAAGAAATATGGAGAAGCACATGTCGTATCTTCTCTTATTAAACAAAGAAGACCCTATGTGAAGAGGAATACTATGCGCCCGGCCAGTAACTAGCACCAGGTGGCTCATATAGCACCTGCTTTCAGGGAAAATCAACATTATCAACATCAGAACCAGCAACAGCAACACCAACAGTATCAACAGCAATAGCATCGTCCGCAACAGCAGGCCTACCATCCTCGAAACAACAACCAAACCAGCACTAATAGGAAGAGGGTCACTTTTGATCCTATTCCAATGACTTATGCAGAGTTATATCCTTCATTGATTGAAAGGAAGCTGATCACTCCACGTGACCCACCTGTTGTACCGACCAACCCTCAATGGCGGTACAAGCCCGAGCTTCACTGTGTTTATCATTCCGGTGCTCCTGAACATGATGTGGAGAACTGTGACCCTCTCAAGACCAAGTTTCAAGACCTTGTTAGAAGCGGTATTTTGTTTTTCGAGGACGTAGGTCCTAATGTTAAGAAGAACCCATTGCCCGAGCATGGGAAGGCTGCAGTTAATATGGTTCAGGGTTGCCCTGGAAAGTACAAGGTCCGATATGTTAGCCATATCAGACAATCTTTGGTCGAGATGCACAAACTGTTATGTGGATACAATCATTACGAGCATGACCATGACAGTTGTCGTGTATGCACTGTCAATGAGAGGGGATGTCGTCAAGTCAGGAAAGATATCCAAGAGATGCTGTATCAGGGTGTGATCGAGATACTTCAGAATCGTGATGAGGATGAAGTTAATGTTATATCCCCTGTATTCAGAATACCTGAGCCTATTGTTGTCAAATATGATGGCAGCAAGCAGAAGGTCTCCCTGTCTCTCGTTATTAAGCCAGTTGGCCCTATTCCATACTCTTCAGATAAGGTTGTTCCCTACAGATATAATGCGGTTGCATTAGAAGATGGGAATGAGGTGCCTTTGCCCTCCACTTCTGTTACAAGTATTTCTGACGCCAGTGGTTTGACCGGCAGTGGTCGTGTTTTTTCGGCTCCGTCGAAATCCCATGAAAACGTGTTGAGAAGAAGAACTAATGTTGCTGATAATTATGCCCGTCCTGTGGGAACTTCTTCTACTTCTCCGAATTTGGCACTTGTTGTTGACAAACCTGCCTCTGTTGCTAGAGCTCCTGTCCCTGTTGGCCAGAATGGCATATTAAGAGAGGACTGTGATGAGATGTTAAGGCTCATCAAGAGGAGCGAATATAATGTTGTAGATCAGCTGCTACAAACTCCATCAAAGATATCTATGTTGTCTTTGTTAATGAACTCTGAGCCGCACCGTGAAGCTTTGCAGAAGATGTTGGACGTGACATACGTGGATCACGATGTCACAATAGAACAATTTGATAGCATTGTTGCAAACATTACTACTTGTAACAACTTGAGCTTTTGCGATGATGATCTTCCCGAGGAGGGAAAAGATCACAATTTGGCTCTACATATTTCCATGAACTGTAAGGATGATGCCTTGTCTAATGTGCTGGTAGACACAGGATCATCACTGAATGTGTTTCCAAAATCCATTCTGGCTAAACTTTCTTATCAGGGGCCTCCCATGAGGCAGAGTGGAGTGGTAGTCAAGGCTTTTGATGGATAGAGAAAAACTGTGATTGGCGAGGTTGAGCTCCCGATCAAGATCGGACCTAGTGATTTCCAGATCACTTTCCAGGTCATGGATATCCACCCATCATATAGCTGCTTGCTTGGAAGACCATGGATTCACAAGGCAGGCGCCGTGACATCCACCCTACACCAAAAGTTAAAGTTCGTTAAGAATAAGAAGTTGGTGGTGGTAAGGGGAGAGAAGGCTCTCTTGGTAAGCCATTTGTCTTCCTTTTCTTATATAGACGCTGAGGATGAGGTTGGAACTCCATTCCAAGCCTTGTCTATTGCCGAGCCTTTAAAGAAAGGAACTTCTTCATTTGCGTCCTACAATGATGCGGAGTTGGCCATTGAGCATGGCGCAACTACTGGTTTAGGACAAATGATTAAGCTGGAAGACAATAAATCCCGGGATGGCATAGGGTACTCTTCAGGCACTTTCAATTAGCACGACTTATTTCAGAGTGGTGGTTTCATCCACACGGTCGAAAACCAAGAGGCTGCTGCTATAGTGGAAGATGATGCAGAGGAAGATTCTGGCAACTTTGTCATCCCTGGAGGAGTCTGCAATAATTGGGTCGTTGTTGATGTTCCAACAGTTGTCCATAAGTCCACGTAATGTTCATTTTGTTTGAAAACCCTTCTCCCATGCCAAAAGGAGAAGTGATGACATTGTTGGCACATTAATACGATGATATTCATTCAAAAATAACATGTCAAATGTTTGTTTTTCCAAATTATTTTCACTTTTTGCTTTTTGCATGAAATTGGTGATCACATAAAACCCTAAAAATAGAATAAAATCAATCTTTTCATCTGGATAATGATTTGCCTTGTTTGAATTCTAAAGTCTATTTTATATCCAAAATCATTATGCGGGTTGATCAAACCCATTGAACATAATGATCCAACACCATCTCCTAAATTTGAGTTCCCTGTATTTGAGGTTGAAGAAGATGATGTAGAAGAGATTCCTGATGAGATTACCCGTCTGCTTGAGCACGAAGAGAAGATCATTCAGCCGCATCTTGAGATTCTGGAAACAGTCAACTTGGGGTCTGAGGATTGTGTTCGTGAAGTGAAGATTGGGGCACTCCTTGAAGAATCTGTAAAGAAGGGGTTGATTGAGTTGCTACGAGAATATGTCGACGTCTTTTCCTGGTCATATGAAGACATGCCTGGTCTAGATACTGATATCGTGCAACATTTCCTGCCTTTGAAACCTGAGTGTGTGCCTGTGAAGCAGAAGCTCAGAAGAACTCATCCTGATATGGTAGTGAAGATTAAAGAAGAAGTTCAGAAGCAAATTGATGTGGGGTTTCTGGTGACTTCTACATATCCTCAATGGGTGGCCAATATTGTGCACGTGCCTAAGAAAGATGGAAAAGTCCGAATGTGTGTGGACTATAGAGACTTGAATAAAGCTAGTCCGAAAGATGATTTTCCTTTACCACACATTGACATGTTGGTAGACAATACAGCTAAATTCAATGTCTCCTCATTTATGGACGGATTTTCGGGATATAACTAGATTAAAATGGCACCCGAGGATATGGAGAAGACAACATTCATCACACCTTGGGAAACATTCTGTTATCGAGTGATGCCCTTTGGTCTGAAGAACGCCAAAGCCACGTATCAACGTGCTATGACTACCTTGTTTCATGATATGATGCACAAGGAGATCGAGGTATATGTTGATGATATGATTGCGAAGTCGAGAACGGAAGTTGAACATGTAGAGCACTTGTTGAAGCTTTTTCAGTGTTTGAGGAAGTACAAACTTCGTCTGAATCCGAACAAGTGTACATTTGGAGTCCGTTCTGGCAAGTAATTGGGCTTTATTGTCAGTGAAAGAGGTATTGAAGTTGATCCTACCAAGGTCAAAGCAATACAAGAGATGCCTGCGCCCAAAACTGAGAAGCAAGTTTGAGGTTTTCTTGGCCGCTTGAATTATATTTCCAGATTTATTTCCCACATGACTGCCACATGTACGCCTATATTCAAGCTCCTCTGGAAAGATCAGCATCATGATTGGACCGAGGATTTCCAGAAGGCCTTCGACAGTATCAAAGAGTATTTGTCTGAGCCTCCGATTCTGTCTCCGCCTATGGAAGGGAGAACCTTGATTCTGTACTTGACTGTTCTTGAGGACTCTATGTGTTGTGTACTAGGTCAGCAAGATGAATCAGGGAAGAAAGAGTATGCTATCTATTATCTGAGTAAGAAGTTCACTGATTGTGAGTCTCGATACTCAATGCTTGAGAAAACATGTTGTGTTTTGGCTTGGGCGCTTACGCCAGTATATGTTGAATCATACGACTTGGTTGATATCCAAAATGGATCCAATCAAGTATATCTTTGAGAAGCTTGCTTTAACTGGGAGGATTGCCCGTTGGCAGATATTGTTATCTGAGTATGATATTGAGTATCGAGCTCAGAAAGCTATTAAGGGTAGTATCTTGGCTGACCACTTGGCACATCAACCAATTGAGGATTATTAGTCTGTTCAGTACGACTTCCCTGATGAGGAGATTCTGTATTTGAAAATGAAAGATTGCGATGAGCCTACGCTCGATGAAGGGCCAGAGCCTGGTTCTCGGTGGAGCATGGTGTTCGATGGCGCTGTAAATCAATATGGAAATGGTATTGGGGCAATGATTATTACTCCTCATGGCACATATTTTCCTTTTGCAGTAAGGCTAACTTTCAAATGCACGAATAATATGGCGGAGTATGAGGCATGTATTATGGGTTTGGAAGAGTGTATTGATCTTAGGATCAAACATCTTGATGTTTATGGTGATCCGACCCTTGTTGTTAATCAGATTAAGGGTGAATGGGAGACGAATCAGCCTGGTCTCATCCCATATAGAGATTATGCGAGGAGGATTTCAACATTCTTTACTGAGGTTCACTTCCACCATATTCCAAGAGATGAGAATCGGATGGCAGATGCTCTTGCTACACTTGCTTCGATGATTGTGGTGAAATTCTGGAATGAAGTCCCCAATATCACCATGATGCGCTTGGATAGACCAGCTCATGTATTTGCAGTAGAAGAAGTGAAAGATGATAAGCCATGGTATTATGATATCAAATGCTTTCTCTAAAGTCAGATCTACCCGTCTGGGCATCTATTAAAGATAAGAAGACTTTGAGGAGACTATCTCGCAGTTTCTACCTTAATGGCGATGTGCTTTATAAGAGAAATTTTGACATGGTTTTGCTCAGATGCATGGATAGACACGAAGCAGGCCTGTTGATGACTGAAGTCTATGAGGGTTCATTTGGTACTCATTCCAATGGACATGCCATGGCTAAGAAGATGTTGAGAGCAGGCTACTATTGGCTGACAACGGAGTCTGACTGCTGGAAATATGTGAAGAAATGCCATAAGTGTCAGATTTATGCGGATAAGATTCATATTCCCCCGACACTTCTGAATGTTATTTCATCACCATGGCCTTTCTCCATGTGGGGAATTGACATGATTGGCATGATAGAGCCAAAAGCGTCCAACGGTCACAGGTTTATTCTCGTAGCAATTGATTAATTCACCAAGTAGGTTGAAGCGACATCATATGCGAACGTGACCAGGAAGGTGGTTGTGAAGTTTATCAAGAATCAACTCATATGCCGTTATGGTGTGCCAGATAAGATTATTACTGATAATGGATCTAACTTGAACAACAAGATGATGAAAGACTTGTGTAGTGAGTTCAAGATTGCGCATCATATTTCTTCTTCTTATAGACCCAAGATGAATGGGGTTGTTGAAGCTGCTAATAAGAACATCAAGAAGATTATCCAGAAGATGGTTGTTACGTACAAAGATTGGCATGAGATGCTGCCATTTGCTTTGCATGGCTATCGTACATCTCTCCGCACTTCAATAGAGGCAACCCTTTTCTCCCTTGTATATGGCATGGAGGTTGTGCTCCCTGTGGAGGTTGAGATCCCATCAATGAGAGTCTTGATGGAAGCCAAGTTGACTGAGGCTGAATGGGTTCAGAGTCGTTATGACCAACTGAATTTGATATAAGAGAAGAGATTGACTGTCGTGTGCCATGGTCAGTTGTGTCAGCAAAGGATGAAGAAATCCTTTGATAAGAAGGTCAAGCCTCGTGTGTTCCGAGAAGGTGACCTCGTGCTCAAGAAAGTTTTGTCTTTCGCGCCCGATTCAAGGGGAAAATGGACTCCAAACTATGAAGGTCCATATGTTGTTAAGAGAGCCTTTTCAGGCGGTGCTTTGATACTTACAACTATGGATGGGGAGGATTTCACTCGTCCTGTGAATTCAGATGCAGTCAAGAAATACTTCGCCTAAAATAAAAACAGAATAGCTTGCTAAGTTGAAAACCCGAAAGGGCGACTTAGGCAAAAATGAGCGTCTCGGTGGATTGTAAACCCGAAAGGGCGGTCCAAGCAAAAGTTTGAGACATGAAAAAATAAATATATATATCCTGCTAGATTGAGTACCTCACCCTGGGGCAATCTAGGCAAAAATTAGGGATTTGGCAAGTAACTGCATCTTGACAAGACTTTGTTCTACCAGCTGTCATCTGTCAAGGATTCTCGCTCAGTCATTGTCAACTGAAGCTTCAAATACATTGCATTAAGAGTTGGTGGAGAAATGGTCATTAAGTTCAATGTATCCCTTTTTCCAATATATATCACCAATTTCAAATTTGTAAAGATCCATGGAGTCTTGCCATTTGCAGACTACCATTCCATCAAATAAATTTGAGCCTTTATCCAATTCTTTGCACTCTTGTTTGTTTCTGTTTATACAAATATTTGCATGTTTTAATTGATAAATATCATTGTTTTAAACAAATAAAGTTTTATAAACTATTTTTGAACAAAGTTAACATTCACAATGACTGAAAGGATGAAATGGAAAGTTTTCAGTGCTCTCCCAAGGATCGTATGATCTCCAAAAGGGTAAGGCATTTGTTCATGTTCCTAGCATGTTTGTATCCTCTTCATCATCTTTCAGGTTGTCTCGTCTGTGAGCGCAGAAAAAGGTAATACACCACCAAATTCCCCAGAGAGTCTGAAGTTTTGGTCTCGATCTTCTAACTCCCAAGTGAGTCTGGATCTAACATTTGTGTTTTATCAAATATATGGTTGTCATCCCTTGTGTGGATTGACCTAAAATCCCTTATAGACTGATAAAAATTGATATGCTAATCTTTTCGAGGAAGTTGGTCTTCCCTCATTATGAGTGGAAATCTCCCGCAGAGTTGAGCAAGCATTCCCATCATGAGTGGAAATTTTCAGCAAGTTGGTTTGTAGCTCATTCCCAGCGGATTCGCATACAATTTATCCCGGAAAGTTTTCTCATCACTCGTCCTTAGTAGTGTTGCTCACATAAGACTCCCCCCAGTTGGTTCGCCAGCAGATTATCTCCGGTTGATCGCCTACAGGTTATCCCCAGTATGATCACCAACAGTCTTCCCCAGTGGAGTTGCCTGATTAGAGCATGATATATCTGTTCTTCCCTCCTTATTGGAAAGTTTCCTCCTAGAAGAGTTGGTGTTGAAGATGTTTATTTCCTTCCCCAGCGGAGCGGTGGTTCCTTTCCCCTCGGTAGAGATTGTTTCTCCAGCAGTATGAGGAAATTTGATTATTGGAACTTTTGTTTGGTGGTTGTATCCCCACAGAGTTTCATATCTTTCCTTGATAAGTTCCTCAGTAGAGTTACTTCTACGATGGTTCTTATCCGTGTTGAGCTCCCTGGCAGTGGCTTTGTAGCTTCCCCAGCTAAGACTCTACCTGATCCTAGTTTGGCGTTGGAACTTCGAGGAAAATGTGTTGATTCCTTCCCCAGTGGAGTGACTGGTTCTCCTTCTCCGCAGCAAAGATGTTTCCCTCAGTGGATAGAAGTGAATGTTTGATTTTATGTGCTTATATTTGGTGGTTGTTCCCCACAGAATTCCACGTCACCCCCTGATAAGATCCCTAGTAGAGTTCTTCTCTGACTGATCTTATCCACATCCCGGCGTACTGTTGGAAGATCCCCAGTAAGTGGTGGTTGTGACCCTCTTCTTATCGCCAATAGGGGTCCCTGATCCCCGGTGACCCTGTTTGTTCCCCTAGCAGTAGTCTTGGTCCCTGGCAGTGACTTTGCTCGTTCCTCGGTGGTGATTGGTATTTTCTGGTATTTGTTGCTCCCCACCAAATTGGAATTTCTCCTGTGGGCCTGGTTTTCTCTTTTGAGATGTTGTACCGGATGTTTGTCCATCGCTTCTTGGACCTGTTTGTGTTAGATATGTCTGTTTATCAGCATTAATCATACATAAACCATGCATATACATGCATAATCATAACATTCAGATATTCATGTTGCATTCTTTGCCATATATCTTTGCTTGTTATCTCCTGCTAATTGGTGAAATATTCTCCCCCAAGCAGATGCTTGTCTAATCTCTCCATATAGAGTCAGCCCTGGAGGCATAAAATGTCCATCTTTTCTTCCACATTCCCCACCGAGTTATGCCCTCGTGGATGATTATTATTTCAGTTTCCTCCCAAAATATGTATTGGGATGGAATTACTCCCCATGAGTTATATCCTCATTGGGTTGAATCTTGTTTCATTGTGTCTCTCTAGTTTGTTCCTAGATTGACCCCTTTGCTTGTTATTTCCCCTGCAGTTCCCTGTGGTTCAGGTGACCAATTGCTCAGTAAACAGTAGTTGTTCATGCTCTCCCCAGCGAATTTCGTGGCCTTCTACCCAGTAGTCGGTAGTTATAAGTCCTATTTTTGTGGTTTTCTACCCAGTAACCGGTAGTTGTAAACCCCGTTTTGTCCCCTTGCAGAGTTAACCCCTGATTTTGTTCATCCTAACCGATGAAGGGCATTTTCTCTTCTATGGTTTTCTACCCAGTAGCTGGTAGATATAATCCCCTATTCGTTAGTTGTCTTTATCCAATATTTGGTATTGATATTCCTTCATTTTATGAGTATACCACCCAGTAACCGGTGATATGTCTCATGGATAATTGCTCTGATCAAGCAATTTATCCCCAGCGAGTCATCTTTCATTTACCTTTGTTTAGTAATGATTGTTTCTCCCCTTGATTGGTCATCATTTTATACCCAGTAGCCGGTATCCTAATGTCCTTTCTATTCGGTCGATTTATCCTTTATTAACCCAGTAACCGGTTGTGGATAGTCTTCCATGCGAGTATGTTATCTACATTCTGACGGTAATAGATAATATATCTCATGCGCTCTTCAGTCGAAGTCTTTTTCTTCCCCAGTTTAGTAAGATTCGTACTTACTTGTGAAATCGAATGTCTATCCTGTAATCGAGTTTGCTTTCCAGCCCTCCTTTCGGATGATGAGTGTCTTGGAAATATCCCCCTATTCATTCCTGGTTGGTCACCTATTATATGCCCAGTGACCGGTATCTCTGGTGTTCCTTCCTTCTGCTCCCTATTATGACTTTTGTCCCCTATGGAGTCAAATTTTCCTGAGTTGAAATATACCTTTTAGGTCTTCCTCAGATGTTTTGGATGATTGATATCTCTCACCCTTATACCGGTCTTAGATATTCTTTCTCCCTGAGTGTGTCGTTCTCTCACCCTTATACTGGTGTTTTGATCACATGTCTCTTTGAGTTTGTTACCCAGTAACCGGTAATACCTCATTTTTTGTTTCCTCAGCTGAGTCCTTTGTGGACATCCCAGCCTGAGTCCGGATTTTTATCCGAAATATCCTTTGTGGATAGTTATGCTGTATTGGCATATTCCCCAATACACGCATCTTTGCGTTAGCTCGAGTCTTTCCATTGATTTATTTTCATGGAATCCCTTCGTGTCTCACAGTAAGTTTCAAGTCGTGACCTGCTCATGCATTATTAAACTTATTTCCCCCCCCCCCCAGAGTCTCTGTCTCCCTAGTGAGTGTATTACTCCTTCGGATTTTTCTGTTTCTCCTGATTTCCTTTTCCTTTGTGGACATATATCCCCACAGAGTATTAACTTTTGCATTCATACTGTTAATTCCTTAGGATTGGCATTAATTTTAGAAAACAAATAATGTAATCATCTCTGTTGTTTTAATATGTTGGGTTGAAGAAATTCAACATCTGGACCAACATGTCATGTACGATGTCACGACATCAGGTCTGTGACATCGCACCTGTGTAGAAAATTGAATTAATTAATTCAGTATATATTCTGGGATCAGCAAGGATATCTGGTGATTATCCTAACTCCCATGTGGAGGTCTTGAAGACTCAATCAGAAGATATATAGGCTCAAAATATGGAGATATATATGGAGAGATTCTAGGATTGAAGACCTTGTTTGTAGCAGAATTTTTCTGCTGAAGTTGTAACAACAAAGAACAAGTCTGTTGCGATTTCTGAAGGCCCAAATCCAGTTGTGTGATTAGGTTATAAATAGCTGATTGTAACCTAGTATTTGTAAGCCTCCTAGAATGAAAATTTAGGGGTGTGTGTGAGGTAAACCTCCCAATCTGTGCGAAGGTTACCATGTGTTTCTCAGTGGTAAAAGCTGAGAGTATTTGTAACTCAAAGCCTGTAGGCAAGAGTGATTTTGTTCTTGAATGAAGCTGTGAAGCAAGTTCAAAGTGTGGTAACATTACATTGTATTTGTAGTGATAGGAATGGAAACTGGAGGTTTCTATCTAGGAGTTCCTAGGTATAGATTGCATTGGGTAGGGATTAAGTGAAGAGTTGTAAACGGGTGAGTTTAACTCTGAATTAATACTGCTAATAGTGGATCTTCTTCCTGGCTTGGTAGCCCCCAGATGTAGGTCATGTTGGACTGAACTGGGTTAACAATTTCCTGTGTTTGTTTTCCTTCTGCATGTGTATTTATTACTGTCATAACTCAGTTGGTTTCCCAGTCAGGTTATCAAGATGATAACAGACCTGGTATATAACCTCTGATTGAATGTCAATCATAATGTTGTAACATTCATCAGTGACAGCGTATACTGAATAATAAGCATGTTAGTTTCAGTTCAGTATTTATTTAAGTCTGCTCTTTTCAAGGATAACAGACCTGGCTGGAGGATCATTGTGAAACTGTCAAACTGGACGTTTTGACAGTTGATACTGAAGGTTGATACTGAAGTAGAGACTAGTTGGTCTTTTACAGTACTGCAAACTTAGCACAGCACGTTTCCAGGAACATAACAGAATCAACATATGTTCTGGATGTCGAACTGAATGTTGTGACATTCATTCCCAACAGCAGGTGCTAAAGTGTAGGATGATTGGTTTTTCTAGCTCAGTATTTTTCTCAGGCTATTCTTCAGGGATTCAATAGCTTAGAGAAAAACCAGGAAACCAACTACTAACCTACAATTAATGAACCTAACAAATAGCCTAGTTGTTAGCAATCTAATAAGTGGAAATTAGATTAACGTGTTCAACCTTTAATTCAGGAAATACAAGTAAAAGATATACACACTGGAACAATGTAACAGATGATGTCCACAAACAACTGTAAGACATCATGCTGATAACTGTGGAAGAAAACTACAGAAGTGAGTGCTAGGTTTGATTTCTGTTGAGTCTTTCTTCCTGATGCACAGAACCAGGTGTTCATACATTCTAGGGTGACATAGAATGAGATGTCGTGACATCTGTGAACTTGTGCATATTAGTACAGTGGTTAATAACTATCTTGCTGTATTAGTTACAATGTTAGATCAGATGTCATGACGTGGAGTAGAACCTTTGAATTCTGACTACACCAGAATTTCAATTGGTATCAGAGCAGGCATCCTGTTCTGCTTCTGGATGAGATCCATGGGTGATACTTTCTGGTATCTTGCAAGGAGTTATGTTAGTACTGATGCTGGAACCTGTGAAAGGTTCTGTAATTTCCCTGAATGGTCCCTTGAAGTAGGTGGATGGGCTGTTCATGATAGGAATGGTGTGTACCTGTCTCCGGAGGGTGGCAATTGGCCTGTGTGTGGGACAGCTGTGCCAGTATTGAATCACATTCAAACTTGGTATGGTCTTGGAGGCTGATCTGGTGAAGTGTGTGTTCATAGGTTGAGTTGTATTATGATTTCCACTGCATAATACCTGGCAAAACTCAAACTCTGATGTTGTTTCCCCTCATGTGGATGAAAGGCTGCTGCATTCAAGATCTCATCATAATCTACTGAAGATGTCAAAGATACTTGAGTCTCCTCAAGTCCACTCATCATGACGTTCTCACTTCAGGATGGTAAGAATCACTTAATCACTGATTCTCTTACTCACTTGAGTAGGGTGTATGAAGACCTTGAAGACCTTCAAGGAAGGTTTGTTCCAAGGAGGTGGAACTAATGTTCTATGCGATGTTAGAACATGTTGTTCAACAAGTATGCGGCTACTGATTGAAGAGCAGATGTTTTTAGGTATCAAACAAAGGGATACTTCTGTTTGGAACCTACTCCTGACCTGGAAGAGGAGACATCTGTGTGTGCTAAGTTGACAAGGGTAGGGTCAACTGTGTGTGTGCTCAAGAAGGTCACCTTTAGAAGTCTGATCTCTAGAAGTTGAGCTGGTTGAGATGTGACATTGTGCAATCTCCTGCTGTTTGGCATATTCCTGTAGATTGATCAGGGTTGGATAGTTGTTCCCTGAAGTACTATGTTGTGTTGGAAGACAAGTCCCCTGGATGTTAGTAGTCAATAATGGGATAACATGATTGCTATACCATTTAAGAGGATTGGAACCATGAATCTTGTTATTCAAACACCACGTTTCAGAAGTGGCAGTTCTTTCGGGGAGTGAGAATATGAAGATTCAGAGGTTAGTTGAGGTAGTATGCTCTAGCAATGCATATTTACCATTAACTGGTGCTGTTTTGTATCACTAGTACATATGGTCAGCTGGAGTCTGATTGGTGCGATTGGAGTATGTATAGGTATAACTCATAGGGTTAGTTGCCACTGGTAGGGATGGTGTATGTCAGGTTGAGACATTTTTTATACAATGCATGGTTATTGCTGTGGAGTTTCCATGATTGTTAAGTTGAGGGGGAGTTTTGGTTAACCTCCTCAAGTCTGGTCAGCCTAGGGTCTGGTTGGCTGTTGACCTGTGTCACATGGGTTCTGGTGGTTGTGTGACACATTTGCAAGGAAAAATTCATCTCTCTCATTCCTAAGGGTGAATTTAATCTGGGAAGACTTTCAAAATTGTCTAGGTGCTTGCAAGCAGAAGATGTTGACACAAGAAGTGTACTTTCAAAGTATTCTTATGGTGGAAGTATCTGAAAGGAAAATTGGGAAAGGATTTAAGATCAATGTCTACTTGTGCCAAGTACAAGTGTTTAATTGATTATCCTTGGAGCTGAAGATAACGGATGTTCTTAAAGATGTTGGAACATCACTTCTTCAAGACCCTGTGCAGAATCACAGGAAGGATAGTACATTGGCTTATGATCTATCTCTTTGGTGGCAGCAAAAGCATATGATCTCTGAAAAGGTTTCCTGGCAAGAAACATGATTCAGCCTTGGTATGTACAAGAAGAAGAAGACATCATAGTCTTGATGGTGGTTACTTGGATCAGTTTATTTCTGATCTAGGTAAGGAAGTGCATTAGCTTATGCACACTGTGGAGTCAAGAACAAGTGGCAGCAGTCTTGACATCATGGAAACAACCTTGCCTTAGGATGTGGAATCCTTGGTAGAGCTGAAGGGTTAGTTTCTAACTGGTCCTTCTGAAGACTCATACTTCAGAGTGTCTGATGTCTTTGGAGAAGAAGCAGGGATTCATCAAGGTGTGAGCTTGGATGACTTAACTGCAAACCTGCAGGATGGAGGTTGTTTACTCAAACTTGGTTCCACAATCAAGTCTATGAGAACATTGAACTCTTGTTCTGTGAAGGGAGGAAGTTCTTTCAAGTTGCAGAAGAAGGAGTTGAATTCAACAGCTAGATGTCAAAACACAATGTTGTGACATTTGGTTCAACATCAGATTCTTAGTTGGTGAAGTGGCACATCAACTTGAGATAGAAAGGTCTACAGGGTTGTAGATTGGATACTTCAAAAAGCTTGAAGTTCTAGTCTCACTTAGAAGGTCAGAATATCTTTGGGAGAAGTCTGATAAACTTGGGGAGGTCAAAAAGCAGCATTTGACCTTTTCATATGAGGATTCATGAAGGAGGTAATCAACCAGTGGCAATTGGTTTACCTCAGAAGTGAGTTCGAAGAATCAAGATAATCAACATATGGCAGCTGATTATTCTTGAGGAAAGTCTGAGACAAATTACTCTTGAGTAGAAAAGTAGTAAGTTGAAGACTAAAGGAGGTGCTTTCTATTCATCCCTTGGAGCTTGTGGCAGGAGTTCTGAGCTAACTATGGAAGATTATCTCTTGTAATGGGATGAAAATGTATATGTCCCAATGAATGTCTGGGTTCTTCTTGATCAACCCGATGACTCAGTGATATCTGAAGACTATCAGATGGTGTGCCTTGTCTTGTTGTGAAGGATGTCCCAGCTGATGTTAGAACATCCAGTGAAGTGGTCTTCTGTTCTAGTTAGAAGAGAGATTGACACAGAGTGTGAATGTGTTCAGCTAAGAGGGTTGAACAGAGGGTGTGCTCTTGAAGACATGAAGATGCGTCTTGTGTTTTCCATTCATCAAGGGGTCTGGATTCTCTATGAATCAGGAAGTATGTGAAGGTCCAACTTTGGGATGTTGGATATGCCCATGTGTGATCTCCAATCTTCAAGAGGAGAGTGGGGTGTCCATGACAGGGGGAGTTCTGGCCTTGAAGCTGCAAGTAATCATCAAGCTTGTGATCTATGTGTACTCAGATAACCAGGTATGGCACCTTGTCAGTTATCAGGATGCTGTGTCAAGGCTGAGTGAGCTGAAGAATGTCTGACCGAATGTCATGACATTGCCCTGGACAATGCTGCTAATTCCTTCTAAAACTTAAAGTCAGTAGGAATTATGAAGGTGATGTGTCAAATTCTGGTAAATCAGAATAAGCCAGATGGCTACAGCTGTGTGGTACAGGGGGAGTAACCATCTGCTGAAGTGTGGGAATTTGACTGTATCAGTGCCAGATGTCAAGTCTCTACTGGAGGTATGACAGGAACCTTGGAAAATGTTGAATACTAGCAGAATGCAGGAAAAAGCCGTGTGAAATGTTAAGACATCGCGTGCAACGTGTCTGACTGCATATATGGAATAGTCTCCATGCACTGGAACGACTGTTTTGGAAAAGAAACAGTCAAGAGCTATAAAAGGTATTCAAAGATAATCTGAGATTTTGTTGGTGATTCTCTGACTATTTCTCAGCAAAAATAAATGCATCTTGACCAAGCATTTATTTCTACCGGAAATTCCTAAGCACGGGCTGGACTATTTAAAGGATGCAATAGCCCTCTTCCTCTCACAAGAAAAACACTCCATTCTCAGAATCATGGGGTATGTTAAGGTTTGGGCAAGCTGCGCCTGGATCTGGTTTTGTGAAGGGTGCCTTTACAAATGTTTAGCTAAAAAAGGGGAGAGAAATATAGTCCTGGGGTTGAGAATGTACCAGAATCAAGCCAACTGTGGATGTGGCAGCAAACAGAAGTTGGCATCAGGCACAAAATCCACCAACTGGGTTTACCACTTGTGTCTTGTGATCTGAGTTAAAAAGACAGTTGTGCCGTGTGATCTGAGTTACATTGTCTATGTACTCAGCATTACATATTCTTCAGGAAGCTCTCCGGTTGAGGGGAAGGGTTCTGGTACAACTGAGTCTTGTCCCTCTTCTTCCCCATGTACACCAACTTTGGTGTTTGTGGTGGTGGAGCCAATGACAGAGATGAAGAGTGTAGCGGTGTATTCGTCGCTATATGATTTATCGATTAAACCATAAGCAAAGCATACAATGAAATTTCGAGTCGCCACCGCACTTTTATTTATCCAAAGGACTGGCTAAAAAGCGAACAAAAGCCTAAGAAGTTTTACACGTAGAAAACTAATAAAAAGATCAGAGAGTCTGGGTAAGGGGTAAATTACGCAATGGGAAGGTGTTAGGCACCCACTACGTCCTAGGTACTCCTAGGGAGCCCTTTTCACACTTGTTGTAATAAATTGTTATTTGTTATGACATAAACATTGTGCAAACATGATTGGGATGATGAGAAAAGAATATACAATTTTATCATTGGGTTTGAACGGATGAACCCGCTGCCTACGTACCTTACATCAAAGGTAAGGATCAAAACGCCGTAGTTCGGCTAAAAGATTTCCAAAAGTTGGTGGATTCAATTTTAAACAATAGCACTGAGGCTCTTCATTATCAATGGGAGAAAACTCGACCAAGACCAACATCCACCATGCGAGGATAGCTTAGACGTACTAGAGGGGTTAGCCTTGTTTTCAGTACGGAAGTCTTATAGTCGACTCACTAAGGATAGGGTGAGGTTTACATCAACCACAATGATAATTGAAACCTATGGCTAATGCATGAAAAGATTATCAATGGACAAGGCCAAAACAAGTGAATGGGTGAAGTTAATTGATTGTGATTATGAAAGTGGGGTCAAAGTATGATTAAGATTAATTCAAAAGAAGTATCATGAAATGGAGTTTGAAAAAAGTCAAGGACTTGGGGTCCAGGTTTTTAGTTTGAAAAGCATGAAGATGTTTGCACAATATCTATGTCAAGTTTGAAAGTAAAGTGTGAAAAAGTTTAAGACATAATGAGGATGAATGGATGAAGATGGATTGTAAAACTTCTTAGAAGGTTCACCTCTTGAAATCATATAGAAGATGATTCAAGTGCGTCCTTTGGAATGAGCAATGG
Organism: Lathyrus oleraceus; assembly: GCF_024323335.1. NCBI lineage: Eukaryota > Viridiplantae > Streptophyta > Magnoliopsida > Fabales > Fabaceae > Lathyrus > Lathyrus oleraceus. Next base: position 405,633,698 of record NC_066581.1, read on the forward strand.
ATAATAACAAACAAAGAAGAAATCCAAAAAGCGGATACCGGATGCCAATCACTGGGCTTATACCAATCTCCTAAAATAGAACTGGATATCAGATGCCACTCAATGGACTTACACTAATCTCCTAAAACAGAAATGAAAAGAAAGTGGATACCGGATACCAATAGATGGATTTACACCAATCTCCTAAAACAGAAATGGATATCAGAGGCCACTCAATGGACTTATACTAATCTCCTCAAAAGAAAAACAAAGATGAAAAAAATGGAAGTCAACTGCCAATCTATCTGGACTTAGGTTAACTCCACATATGATCCTAGGAATACAAATGCCAACTTGCAGGGACTTACAATTGCATCCTCACATAAACAAAGAAAAACAAAACATGGATGTCAGATGCCAATCTGTCTGGGCTTACTCTAACCTCCACAGTATGGTCCTAGGAATACAAATGCCAACTTGCAGGGACTTACAGTTGTATCCTCACATACAAACAAACAAAGCAACATGTGATCATAGGAAAGCAAATGCCAACTTGCAGGGACTTACAATTGCATCCTCACATATAATCAACAAATGCATCAGGCAAAGATAAGATGAGTGGCCAAGGTGATGGTCTTATACTCACTTCCATATCATAGGAGCAATGGCCAAAGGATGGTCTTACAATTGTCCTCAATGGGCAAACAACAATGATAAGTCACAAAGACAAATGAGATGATTATGCATTGATGAGCAATTGATGGTGATAAATGCATAGAGCATACAAGCAAACATGTGCATATGAAACAAGCAATCAATGAAGTCATTCAGCACACACTATAACCAAACAAGGAGGCTCATACAAAAGGGTTAGGCATTGAAGCCAACTAGAATAGGGTCACAGGTGCTCTTAACCTTGCCATTGAGGGGCTAAGGTGAAGCAGATGAAAGGAGATGAGGGGTGTGCCTCATTGCTCTTATCCCTGGTCAGGGAGAGCATTTGAATATTAGAAAGTGTGGGAGCTCAGAAAGATGGAGCTCTTTCCACATTAGACTCTATAGATCTTGGGTTTTGATCTCAATGCTACAACCATTTAATGGGAGCAAGGAGAAGACTCACAGAATAGTAGGAGATAGGTTGCTTATCTCTTTGATCTACCAATTGCCTTATTTGAAGGACTTTTCCTGCTTGGGACAAATATAAACACACACAAGCATTGCCTCTTAAGGAGGACTTCAGACAGTTGCCTGGCCAAGTAACAGGCCAGGTCTTCCAGACTACATGAAGAATAAGGGATTATACCTCAATGCAAATTGCTATTAAAGCAAAGCAAAGCAAGTTCAAAGAACTAAGCAACTAATGGTACCTGAAATAGTCAAACAAATCAGTACACAGTTCAAAAGTTTAAATCAGAAGGAAGTAGAAACCAACAATCAAAACAGACAGGCAGATGTGCCAAGCACAAGACTCAAATCATATGAGTCAAGCCACCTACAAAACAAAGGTTAGCTCATGATAAACAATCAAGCTTAATCAAATTAGATTGTTCTCTTTGAAGCATTTGTGCTTAACCTGAAAACAGGAACTCAAACATAAGCCACAGGACCACTAGGACAAGCCTAGGGTCAAAAGAGGATGAAAAAGTCAAAACAGCAAGGGATAGTCAACCAAAATCAAATTTAAACAATTAAGAAACAAACTCAATTGGTCCCACATTCATATCATTCATCATCATGATTTCATAAGCAAAAGAAGTCAAAGCATGGCAAATGAAAGCTCATAGAAGTCAACAGCAAGACTTAGCTCAAAACCAATCATAATCAATTCCAAAAATCAGCAAATAAATCATGGTCAATCACAATCCATAACATGACATGCATATAAAATTTCAGCTCATTTGGATCATGGGAAGATAGTCAATGAAAATCAGAAAGTCAAAGCAATTTCAAGCATGCTCAAAGAAGTCAACCAAACATGTATCAACTTCAAAAATTCATAAGTCAGTGATAAAAATAAGAAATGAATGAGATCAACACCATGGCAAAGCTTAGGATGTCTACTAATCACATGTAAAATTTCATGTTCATCCAATAAAGTATGAGAATTTCACAAAGGAAATGGCAACATGTATCACAAAAGTCAACATTTTGGTCAAACAGGGGAGAAAATCTCAAACAATTAGAAAATGCCACAAATAATTCCAAGAAAATTCACACATAAACTAGACATACAAGAGTAGGTTCATGCAAAAATTCACATCAATTGGAGGTCAAGAGGAATGGTAAAGAAAATCATGAAATTGCATATCAATGGTGTGACACAAATTGTCACACCCTAATTCAAAAATTCATAACTCAATGACCAGATAAGATAAATTCACAAACTCTATATTAAAATCACCATGAATGAGTCTAGTTTGTGTACAAAAAATTTCAGATCAATTGGATAATGCATGACTATTTCACAAAGGATTTGGCAAAGGGTACAAAATAATGACACATGAACAAAACCCTAATACCATTAAAAATTCGACCATCCAAAAAATCAGCAAAAATCATGATAAAATACTAGACATCAAGCAGAGCACAATGGAAAAATTTTCATGAATTTTGGATTTAATATGAAGATGTTATGATTTTTGTAAGATGAGCATATCAAATGAAATAAATATTAAACAAAAAAGAAATAACACATGATTAATTAAATAAAACATGGCACGGTGGCATTTCAGTAATTATGTTGCCATTTAAATGAAACGGTGAGTATTACTATCCTGCGTGTCACACGGTAACAGGGCATGGGCAATGGAATAGTGATATTCATGCAATCACAATACAAACAACAGCCAAACGCATTCACGAGTTCTGGGCTCATGCTCTTAGGGTTTTAGCAACAGTATTTCATCTTCATGTTCACCATCATAAAAACGTATTTCAACCAGAATTGCACAAACAGCATGGCAATGAAACAGTGATATTCATGCAACATCATACAGTAACAAACCAAACACGATTTCATATGAATTTTCTGGGCAAATTCTAGGGTTTACTACAGTAGCTCATCATCTCTAACAATCAATCGAGAAAAACAAAGTGCCCAGAAACAGCAATTAAGCATGGCAATCGAAACAGCAGACCAAACACAATCATAATCCAACATCCATTATCATTAATTCGAGCTCACAAAAGAGAGAAAAGCAAGAACAAGTTCATGTAGCAAGCTTTAAATCCATGTAAATCAGTGAATACTCAACCATTTCATGCAATCCATAGCTCATTAAAGTCAGCAAAGAGAGATCTATCCTAAGCATGGCAAAGTTTAATGAAATATGAGATTCGAATATTTACTTGTTCTTGAAGAAGTTTGTGAAAGCAGTGATGTTTGAGTGCTTTGGCTTGAAACAGGTGCTCCTTGTGGTTTGGAATGATGGATACTTGAAGCAATTTAACTCAGCAAGGCTTGGAAACACTCAAATCGAATTTCACCATTGTTGGAGCTTTGGAAAAACAGAACATGGGATGCTATTACAGTTGGTGAATGGTGCTTGGAATGGCTTCCAAATGATGGTCAGATGATGAAACAACCAAGATGGCTCGTGGTTCTTTGGAGGTTTTGGCCAAAAATTCAAAGATGAGAAAATGAGGTTTTTAGAGAAAAATGAAATATTCTGTGTTAGATGGCTGCTGCTAGGGTTCACAAATTGACAGAAAATGTGTTATATACCATCTGTTTTTAGCATTAGTAATGAAGTGTTAATCCCCATTATCTCAAATCAAGCAATTTGCCATTTTGCTAATTTTCCATCAAATGCACATGGGGTGTGTATGCTGCACGATTTTGGGCCTTTGGCAAGTCAGCAATGATGTCTTAAGTCAATCCCAATTGGCCACTTGGATGTAAAATGTTTAATTCAAAAATCCAAATTTGCACCTCACTTGAAATTAAGCATGCTAGGTTCAAAAATGCCATTTTGATTGGCAATGTTTTGGCACATGAAATTTACATTTTTGGAAAGATGAGGTTAAATGTGGTTTGTTGGAAAAAACCTCACCAATTTTGGCCAAATGGTTTGAGAGATATGGCCTTTTGAAGTTCAAGAATTTTTGAAAATGAATTGATCATATCTTGACAACCATACATGGGAATTGAGAGTTCTTGGACTTTTTTGGAAATGGGAGAACAAGATCTTCAACTTTCATGTTGGGCAAACATTCATTTGAAGCTTGTATCAAGATGTAAGTTTAGGCTCAAGAAGTTTCCATTTTTGGCAGTTAAAATTACAGGTCCAGTTTCTATTTTTGGAAATTTTCTGTTTTGGCTTCAAATTCTTCAATGATGATGTTTGCCATGATATATGAGGCCTATTGGGACATGAATAAGCTCTCTCAAACCAAATCCATCCATCAAAACCATAAAATCAACCACAGTTGACCAAGTTTGACTCTTTAGGGTTTTTGACTGATTGTGCATTGAATGATTACCTCTGAGCATCCAATCTTTGACCTAAACACTTCAAATGGATCCCCAAGTCATGTGAACATGTTGGACCAACCCTAGGGCCTTGGCTCCTTGAGAATTGTGCTTGCTTGCTTGGTTGACTGATCTCCTGATCAATTTGACCTAATTCTCTTGATTTGCTTGCACTTGAGGCAACTGGGACAATGCAATGCTATGCAGTGGACCATGATATGCTATGACCTAATATGAAAATGTATGTACAATGATAGGTGCAAATTTGAGGTGCTACAGCTGCCCCTATTCAATCAGCTGGGAACCCGAACGGATGATAGCAATGGCTGTCAGACTTTCAGGGTAAACAGGGATTGAATACCAAAAGAACCGTAGAAATTTGCACCGACTGGCTATAATAAAAAGAGAACCACGTCATTTACCGATGACAACCGCATGACAACTTCAGAAAAGCAAAACCATTTACCGATGGTTAGAAACTGGAAACTTGATATTTACCGATATCAACTTCAGCGAGACCATTTACCGATGGCTGCTGGGAAAACAAACTTGAAAAAAACAAACCATTTACCGATGGTTGAAACTGGGACCTTGATATTTACCGATATCAACTTCAGCAAGACCATTTACCGATGGTTACTGCAACTGGGAATTCGATATTTACCGATATCGAAGAGAACTGGGCCATTTACCGATGGCATCTCCGCTTGGGGAGGGACAAAATCTTCGTAGTAGAACCAGACAAGACGTTTACCGACGACTTCTGGGGATTTTGGTTTTATTAGCAAAAGAACAAAGAATGACCGGACATTTACTGATGACTGGGATGAGACTCTTATTGGGGGAGAGACAAACAAATATTTGCAACTGGAAACCAGGTAGGGCATTTACCGATGACCCTACTGGGGATTTTTGTTGGGGATTATCAGACATTTACCGATGACTGAAGGAAAGACTCGATGTTTACCGACACCGAAGCAATGGCGTTTACCGACACCAAAAAATGACCAGACATTTACCGATGACTGGGGTGGGACTCGATGTTTACCGACACCGAAACAATGGCGTTTACCGACACCAAAAAACGACCAGACATTTACCGATGACTGGGTGAGACTCGATGTTTACCGACACCAAAATAATGGCGTTTACCGACACCAAAAAAACGACCAGACATTTACCGATGACTGGGGTGGGACTCGATGTTTACCGACACCGAAACAATGGCGTTTACCGACACCAAAAAACGACCAGACATTTACCGATGACTGGGTGAGACTCGATGTTTACCGACACCGAAATAATGGCGTTTACCGACACCAAAAAAACGACCAGACATTTACCGATGACTGGGGTGGGACTCGATGTTTACCGACACCGAAACAATGGCGTTTACCGACACCAAAAAACGACCAGACATTTACCGATGACTGGGTGAGACTCGATGTTTACCGACACCGAAATAATGGCGTTTACCGACACCAAAAAAACGACCAGACATTTACCGATGACTGGGGTGGGACTCGATGTTTACCGACACCGAAACAATGGCGTTTACCGACACCAAAAAACGACCAGACATTTACCGATGACTGGGTGAGACTCGATGTTTACCGACACCGAAATAATGGCGTTTACCGACACCAAAAAAACGACCAGACATTTACCGATGACTGGGGTGGGACTCGATGTTTACCGACACCGAAATAATGGCGTTTACCGACACCAAAAAAACGACCAGACATTTACCGATGACTGGGGTGGGACTCGATGTTTACCGACACCGAAACAATGGCGTTTACCGACACCAAATAAAGAAAAACACGCGCGGATGCTGATATGACACTTACTGGTATCATAAGAATAACATCTGAGATATGCCAAGGCAAGACTGATCACTTGCTAGGGGTCTCACTGGAGAGAAATAAACTTTCTGTCACCATCGGGTGAGGAAATAAACCTCTGTGGGGATAATCAATTCTGAATGCTGTCAAAGCAACTGTAGCAGACGGGCTGTGCTGATGTTGAACAAAATGATCCGCCTCTGCCGGGGATACAGTCTGATGGAGTTTCGAACACATGAATGCATATGTTTGAATTTTTCTATGGCGTAATGCTCCATATGGGATGGAAATGCTACGCAGTTTTGAGGATGCAATGATTACTATATGCAATGCAGTATGATGAGAACTCCGCTGGGGGAGTACACAGGACGACTGTGCTGAGAAATCTTCAAGGCAATTCCGCTGGGGGAAAACAAGGCAAATGTCGGGGAACCAACAATACCAATCCACTAGGGGAAGACAAGGCAACTCGCCGGGGAGTAATAAAGCAACTCTGCTAGGGGACAACAACGGTAAACTGCTGGGGATAGCCCAATCAATCCACACAAAAAATTCCGCTTGGGGAAATAAATGCTCCGCTGGGGGGAGATAATCCAGGCAACTCTCTGGGGATAAGGCTCATACAAACCTCAGATAAAATAGACTATGCTTTGGGGAATAACTGTTACTCCGTGGGGACGACCCACAATATTCACAAGTAGAATCAACTCAGCTGGGGATGCGGATATCAATCTGTTACGGTAGACTCGTCTAAACCACTAGTAGGATAAACTCTGCTGGAGAAAATAATTGCTTCGCTGGGGAAGACTTAAACAATCCGTAGCTAGGAGAATGGCTCTGTCTGGGGAAAGAACTGCTGGAGAATGCTCACAGGTAACGACCTGCGCAACGGAACAACAGATGCCCCAGGGGGTACGTGGACAAGATATGCTCAAGTGTCCTCAACATTCAAAATGATTTTCAAATGTTTTAATTTTTCTGCACGTCATTGTTTAGCCTTCATGTTTTTTAGATGCAATGTTTATCAAAAATTCGGACGTTTTTTGCAAACAAAACAGTAAAAGTAAAAACAAGAGAGCAATTTATCTGAATAACGACTTTTATTGATTGAAAGTGTGCCTGAAAAGGCAAATACATTGGGAAGCAATTCCTAGGAAGAGGTAATTGCGCACAAAAGGAAAATAAACTATCCTAATGGCAATGTGAACACGGCATCCACTGTTTCCCAACTCCGTTATAACTCATAGATCATCAGTTTCCTCCCAATTCCTTGCTTTCTGAGAAGACTGACTGGACCGATCACATCTGTCGAGATGGCAGCTGACGAAGCATGATGAAGTACAGATAACTCAAACTGTAGTCTTCGCTTTAATCCCTCTTTTGGCTGGATCGCCCTTTCGGGTTTTCAATCCACCGGGATACCCATTTTTGCCTAAGCCGCCCTTGCGGGTTTTCGACTTACCGGGTGTACAATTTTTTCATTTTTATCCCTAACTTTTGCCCGAACCTTTTCTTTCTGTTTTTGGTTCGCCGGGATGCCCATTTTTGCCTGGACTCTTTTATTCTTTTTGTCCAGCGGGTCAATTTATGCGAAGTATTTTTTGACTACATCTGAGTTAACAGGGGAAGGAAAATCTTCACCATCCATAGTTGTAAGCATCAAGGCTCCACCGGAGAAGACCTTCTTCACAACATATGGACCTTCGTAATTAGGAGTCCACTTGCCCCTGTTATCTGTACCGGGAGGAAGGATCCTCTTCAAAACCAGATCGCCAGTTTGAAATGTCCGAGGACGCACTTTCTGATCAAAGGCTCGCTTCATCCTCCTCTGATATAACTGCCCATGGCAAACAGCTGCTAACCGTCTTTCTTCGATAAGGCTTAACTCGTTAAACCTTGTACGAATCCACTCGGCTTCGTCCAGCTTGACATCCAATAATACCCTCAGAGAAGGGATCTCCACTTCAACTGGTAGGACTGCTTCCATACCATACACAAGGGAGTAGGGGGTTGCTCCGGTCGACGTACGTACTGAAGTACGGTATCCATGCAAAGCGAAAGGCAACATCTCATGCCAATCTTTGTACGTAACGACCATTTTCTGCACAATCTTCTTGATATTCTTGTTAGCTGCCTCTACAGCACCATTCATCTTTGGTCTGTAAGGAGAAGAATTGTGATGTTCGATCTTGAAATCTTTGCAAAGCTCTTTCATCATCTTGTTGTTGAGATTCGAACCATTGTCAGTGATGATTCTCTCAGGGACTCCATAACGACAGATGATTTCTTTCTTGATGAACCGGGCAACCACTTGTTTGGTGACGTTGGCATAGGAAGCTGCTTCCACCCATTTGGTGAAGTAATCGATCGCCACCAAGATGAAGCGATGTCCATTAGAAGCAGTAGGCTCTATCTTCCCAATCATATCAATGCCCCACATGGCAAACGGCCAAGGCGAGTTCATGACATTCAACGGGCTTGGTGGTACATGCACCGTATCAGCATAGATTTGACACTTGTGGCATTTCCGAGCATATTTGAAGCAATCGGATTCCATAGTCATCCAGTAATATCCGGCTCTCACCAATTTCTTCGACATTGCATGACCACCAGCGTGGGTACCAAACGAACCCTCGTGCACCTCTTGCATTAACATGTCTGCTTCGTGTCTATCCACGCATCTGAGCAGAACCATGTCAAAGTTCCTCTTGTATAGCACATCATCCTGATTCAGATAAAAGCTTCCAGCCAGCCTTCTCAGGGTCTTCTTATCATTCTTCGACGCACCCTCAGGATACTCTTGAGTCTTAAGGAAATTCTTGATGTCATAATACCACGGTTTTTCATCAATCGCCACAACAGACTCGGCTGCAAACACATATGCAGGCCTCTCGAGTCGATTCACCGCAACATGTGGCACATGATTCCACCAATGAACTTTTATCATGGAAGATAAAGTAGCCAATGCATCAGCCATCTGATTCTCATCCCGAGGGACATGATACAACTTCACCTTCTTGAAGAACGTCAGTATTCTTCTGGTGTAATCTCTATACGGAATCAAATGTGGCTGGTTTGTATTCCAATCTCCATTGACCTGATTGATCACTAGAGCAGAATCTCCAAAAATGTCAAGTGTTTTGATCCTCAGATCAATGGCTTCTTCTATCCCCATGATACAAGCCTCGTACTCAGCTTCATTGTTGGTGACGTCGAAAGTCAATCTGGCAGAGAAAGGTATATGAGCACCTTTGGGATTGATCAACACTGCCCCAACACCGTTACCGTTCATATTCACAGCCCCATCAAACATCAGTGTCCACTTGTCATCAGGATCTGGTCCTTCCTCGACAAGCGGCTCTTCACAGTCTTTCATCTTCAGATACATGATGTCTTCATCAGGGAATTCAAACATCATAGGCTGATAGTCGTCGATCGGTTGCTCGGCAAGATAGTCGGACAAAATACTACCTTTGATGGCCTTCTGTGACGTGTACTGAATGTCATATTTGAAGGTGAGAAAAACAAGAAAGGGGGGGTTTGAATTGTTTGAAAAATAAGCGCTTTTGCAAAATGAAATCACACAATGATTTTATACTGGTTCGCTTATAACACAAAGCTACTCCAGTCCACCCGGCCAAGGTGATTTCGCCTTCAACAAGGACTTAATCCACTAATCTTGAAAGATTACAAACAACCCCTAAGAGAGAAGAAAATCTCTTAGTCCTCTCAAGTCTACAGACTACAAAGAGTCACTTGAGGAAATCAAATAAAAATTAGATACAAGATGTGTAATCTAGAGTGCTTCTAAGAAAGCAAATATTACAAACTTAAGAACAAATTTTTCACTTTGATAAGCAAAAGCTTAGTGAAAATTCTTTGAAGAACAAAGATGTTTTTCTTGAGCGTGATATAATTTCAGTATAGTTTTGGCTAGTGATTTCTTGTTGTGTTTACTGAATGAGATTTCTTCTCTATTTATAGGAGTTGAAGTAGAGTTGAAGTAGCGTTGAATCTGTTGGATATTGAGATGTAGTTACGCCATTCCATTAATAGCTTCTGCAGTAGACTTTTTCTCTTAGAAGTGACTACTTACCACAAGTAGTATCTTCTCTCTTGGAAGTGGAGATTAACGTCTCTTTGAGGAAATCCATTTGCAGAACTTTAACTTAGCTTAAACGTTACTTCATCATGATTAACAATTCTGATTAGAGTCTTTGTGTATCTGGAGAAACTGGCTTCTGATGTTATCTCTTGAAAGTTCAGATGGCGCTGATAACTTCAGAATTTACAGAGGACATTTGTTCAGAGTCAGAGCTTCTAGACTTTACTTCATGTTCAGATGCTTCTGATACTTGTAGTTTTGTTCAGAGTCAGAGCTTCTTGAAACGAGATTCCACTTTACATGCTTCTGATACTTGAGATTTTGCATCTGATCTTGTTGTGCATCTGATGACATCATCAGATTTATTTCTTCTTTCTTTAGAACCCTGCACACTTAGAAACTTTTCGTTAGGGTGCCATTTTTGGTTTCATCCTTTGTTATCATCAAAATCAAGGAATCTGTTGTAGAACAATTTTTGTTCTTACAATCTCCCCCTTTTTGATGATGACAAAACAAATAAAATTATCAGATGAAACTTGAAAAATATTAGATCAGATAGACAAAAGCTCCCCCTGAGTTAGTACTAGGGAGTTCAGAAGTTCTTACCAGAGCTTTCCAAGCAATAAGATTTCTGAAAACTTTCTGCAATTTCTTAATTTTAATGTTAGAGTTATTTAATCAGAGCTATTATTTAATCAGAGCTATTTATATCAGAACTATTTCTATAATTGTTGCAGAATGCTTAAGGTTTTAGACATAATTTTCATCAGAGCTATTTAATAATTTCTCCCCCTTTTTGGCATAATCAAAAAGGCATAAAAAATAAAAAGAGTAATAAAGAGAAAAACACTTCATTAAAAAGCACAAAGGCAAACAGCAGTCAAAACATTAGATTCAACAGAATATCAGAGCTAAAAAAAAAGACAGAAGCAAAAACACTTAGGCAAACAAACAAAAATAAATCCTAAGTGCCTAAGGGTTTGGAGGTTGAGGAAGTCTCTGAAGCAACATGGCAAACATGTTCTGGATGTTTTCGTTCAGAGCATCTTGCTTGTCCATCCTGGCACGAAGCTCATTCTGATCTTTCTTGATCTCTTGCTGATCTTGCTTGATCTCCTTCAGAGTGTTAAGAATCAGAGGGATCGCAGAGGAAGACTCCCCCTGAATCAGAGCCTGCTGAGCTTCAGCTTCAGCAGCAGCTTGGGCTTCTGCATCTGCCTTAGCCTTGGCTTCAGCTTCCTGAATCCTTAGAAGTTCTGCTTCCTTTGCCAGGCGTTCTTCTTCTAACCTCTTAGCTTCTTCTTCAGCTTCCCTAGCCAATCTTTCCTCCTCTAACCTTCTGGCCTCAGCTTCTCTAGCCAGTCTCTCTTGGAGTCTTTCCTCAGAGTCTCTGATGTAGCCATTTCTGACTTGTTCAGAGATACTCTTCAGCCTATAAGACTCAGAGGTCATCCAACTAATGACTCTGTTCCAGTGTGTCCTAACAGATTTAGGATCATCACTAACTTCAGAGTTTTTAGCCAGAGACTTGATCTTCTGGACTGAAGCTTCTGCAACCTGTATAATGGCCTCCTCAAGGGTAGGTATGGTAAGTTCAGGTTCAGGTTCAGGTGAATGAGGTGGAGAGTTTTGAGGGCTGAGATTTAGAGGTTGAGGTTCAGTTTGTTGAGGTTCAGATGGTTGAGGTTCAGTTTGTTGAGGTTCAGATTGTTGAGGTTCAGTTTGTTGAGGTTCAGATTCTGCTTGAAGTTCAGAATCTGTGTTTGGTTGAAGACTAGGGGATGAAGCATATAGTGGATTTAGGTCTAAAGGGTCAGAGTCTGGTTCTGGGACAGCGGGAAGGATTGGTTGAGTGATATTAGAGGTAAAGGGATCAGATGGTTGAGTTTCAGAGGGTAAGGTTGTTGTTTGTTGTGGTGGAAGTGAAGTTTGGAGGGGTGAGGTTACTTCAGATTGTGTTGAGGGTTGTGGAGCGAAATTTTTAGCATAAATTTCAGCTATTGTTGGGGAGTTTGGGTCAGAGTGTTCTTGATCAGAGGACTCATGATCAGATAACTCTTGGTCAGAAGAAGGGGAAAGGTAAGGGGGTGATTCATATTCAGAGGATGAAGAAGAGCTGTGGTGATATAGTTGATTAGGGTCAGAGGTTGTTGTGAAAGTACGAGCAATTTTTAGAACAGGTGGAGGTTGAGAGGTTCTGGTGATTGAGGGTGGTATTTCAGAGGTGGTATATATTGGTTGAGAGGAGAGAGGGTTAGAGGAAGCCATTATAGATTCAGAAGAGACAGGAGGAATAGACTTACCAGAAGAGACATCCAGAGGTGCTGAAGCTTTGGTGCCAGAGGTTTCTCCAAGTCTGGCTTTCTTTGCCTTCCTTGCTTCCTCAGCTATCTTCTTCTCAGAAAGACCTCTTTTGTATCTGACCAAATCTTCTACAGAGTCCAGACAGTCTTCAAGGCGGAAATCAGAAATATCAATGCCTTCATCCAGACGATCCTGAAGGTAGATGGCAATGGCATCTCTGGGTTCATTCTTGAAGAACCTTTCAAGGCCATGAGGCATCTTCCTCTGATCCTTCAGAGCTTCCCAGGTCACTTCCATAGTGGGCTTGACTCTGATGTCTTTGATGATTCCCATACTCCTCAGATTTTTGGCATTCAGAGGCTTTCCAACGTCAATTGCCAGATCATCCATACATCTGGTCTTCTCCAGAGCATCTACCAGCCCATGCTCAATGAAGATGTCAGAGAGCAATCTACCCAGAGGAATGTAGGATCTGGGCTTCATGTTATTCCTCGTTTCTCTGACTGAATCCCTCAGATATCTGAAGAGGAGAACAGGGAGGTTGATTGGAATACCCTTCTGAATACAGTAGAGGATGCATTTCTGGTCAGCATTTATGTAATCTGAAGAGTTGGAGGCTGGACGATGATGGATTGTTCCCAGAATAATCTTCAGCCAAACTCGGAGGTTCTGATGAAGCTCCTTGTTCTTAGATGGGTTTCCTTCAACATTTGCTTTGAAGATTGTAGGGTTAATGACTTCTGTGATGCGCTTGGACCTTGGAGGAATGTTGTAAATCCGTTTACCTCCAGCTTTCTCCATGTTTAGCAAGGAAGCAATTGATGCTTCAGTGATGACAATCTTCACACCCAGAACAAACGAGACAATGAACTGGTCATCAGCATCTGCACATCTCCAGAACTCTTTCACCAGAAGAGGATAGATTGGACCATACAATCTGTTGAAGTAGGTTTCCCAACCTTGCTTGTGAAGATCTTCAGTAAGATCAACACCGTTTCTTCTTAAGTTCTCAAAATCCACCAGCGATTCACACAGTACATCTAAACCTTCAAAGGGAGTTGAAAGGTTTATGTGTTGTTCGCGTTCCAAAATGTGAGGTTCTTTGTAGACTGGGGTTGTGGTAACGTCTACAACCATGGGTGTTTGAGTGTTTGAGGTTTGGGGATTAGAAGCGGCTTCCATTTGTTGGGAGAAGTTAAAAACTGCTTGCTCTTGAGGATTCATGAAGAAAATTGATGAAGAAGATGAAGAACTGAAGGAGTTGCAGAGAAAACTTCGAGAGAGGGTTTAGGGTTTTAGAGTGAGTGAGAGTGATAAGTGTGAAAAGTGAGAGAAAGTGTTTATATACTAAGGGTAAAAACACATGCAAAACGACACATTTAATTGCGTTGGAACAGAACACAAGATTTGCACGCTAGGGGGGAAAAAAGATTACAGCTAATAAATGAATGTCTAATCCCAACAGTAAGCACACTGCTCGAGGAGATTTCAAGCGTTCTGACCTTTGATTTCTCTTGACAGCTGTCTAGAAGTTCTAGGGTTAGACGCATGTTCCCCACGTGTTGATGTATCTGATCTTCAGGAATACCAAAGGATTTCTGAAGATTTCTAACTCAGATATCTTCTTAACTTGGTAGAAGTATCAGAGTCAGAGGCAGAAGTGTATTTGTTTTTATCAGATTCTCATTTTACATGTTCAGAGCCAAATTTTACTCAGGGCAATTTTTAATGTTCAGATTTTCTAAGATAAAAAGAAATCTATCTTCAGCTAGAGGCTTAGTAAAGATATCTGCCCATTGATGTTCTGTATCAATGAACTTCAGCGTCACTATCCCTTTCTGAACATAGTCTCTAATAAAATGATGTTTTATTTCTATGTGTTTGGCTCTGGAATGTAGAATGGGATTCTTACTTAAACAAATAGCAGCAGTATTATCACAAAGGATAGCAATGTTACTCTCAAATATCTGAAGATCTTCTAGCTGATGCTTCATCCAGAGCATCTGAGTTGTGCACAGTGATGCTGAGATGTATTCTGCTTCTGCAGTTGATAGAGCAATTGTTGACTGTCTTTTGCTAGCCCAGGAGATTAAATTGTTTCCCAGAAGCTGGCAATTTCCAGATGTACTTTTTCGTTCTATTCTATCTCCTGCATAATCTGCATCACAATAACCAGAAAGCCTATACTCTGATGTTTTCTCATACATCAGGCCCAGGTTAGGAGTTCCTTTCAGATACTTAAGAATTCTCTTAACAGCTGTTAAATGAGATTCTCTAGGATCTGATTGGAATCTGGCACAAAGACAGACGCTAAAGAGAATATCAGGACGAGTAGCAGTCAGATAGAGACGAGAGCCTATCATACCTCGATAGAGCTTCTGACAAACTTTGTTGCTTACCTCTTCCTTTTCCAGAATGCAAGTTGGGTGCATAGGAGTTTTTGCAGAGTTGCATTCAGACATATCAAACTTCTTCAGAACATCTTTAATGTACTTACTTTGATGAATGTACGTGACTTCTGGAGTTTGATTGATTTGAATTCCCAGAAAGAACTTTAGTTCTTGCATTAGACTCATTTCAAATTCTGCCTGCATTAACTTAGAAAATTCTTGGCAAACAGAGATATTAGCAGAACCAAAAATAATGTCATCAACATAAATTTGGCATATCATGAGATCATTTTTATGATTTTTACAGAAGAGTGTAGAATCAACTTTCCCTCTGATAAAATTTTGTTCCAGAAGAAAATTGCTCAGACGTTCATACCAAGCTCTGGGGGCTTGTTTAGTCCATATAAAGATTTTTTAAGTTTGAAAACATGTTCTGGAAAGTTTGAATTTTCAAAACCAGGAGGTTGATTAACATACACTTCTTCTGAAATATAACCATTAAGAAATGCACTCTTGACATCCATTTGGTATAATTTGATAGAATGATTAATAGCAAAAGATACAAGAAGACGAATAGATTCTAACCTTGCGACTGGAGCAAAAGTTTCATTATAATCAATACCTTCTTGTTGACTATAACCTTGAGCTACCAGTCGAGCTTTGTTTCTGACAACTTCTCCTTTCTCGTTCAGTTTGTTTCTGAACACCCATCTGGTTCCAATGACATGAGTGCCTCTGGGTTTAGGAACGAGATCCCAGACATCATTCTTGGAGAATTGATCTAACTCTTCTTGCATAGCTGCCACCCAATCGTTATCTTGAAGAGCTTCATCACAGGACGTAGGCTCAATCAGAGACACTAGTCCCAGAGGAATATCTTCAGAAGTTCTGAAGGTAGATCTGGTTCTAACAGGTTCATCTTTGTTTCCCAAAATCAAATCTTCAGATACGTTGCTACGACTCTTGACTTTCCTTGGAATTTCTGGAGATTTAATTTCTTCAGAGTCTGGAGTGACAGTTGCTTCTGGAGTTTTCTCAGATTCTACCAGAGTGATCTCTAAATCTGCAAACTTTTCAACTAGCTTTGACTTTTCAGGGTCAAGCTTATCATCAAATCTAACATGAATTGATTCCTCCACAATTTTGGTTTCTGTGTTGTATACTCTGTAGCCTTTAGAGCGTTCTGAGTATCCTAACATAATACCTTTCTGTGCTTTGGAATCAAACTTGTTCAGATGTTCTTTAGTATTTAATATAAAGCAAATGCATCCAAAAGGATGAAAATAAGAAATGTTGGGTTTTCTTCCCTTACACAGTTCATAGGGAGTCTTATCCAGAATAGGTCTAATAGAGATTCTATTCTGAATGTAACACGCTGTATTTACAGCTTCTGCCCAAAAGTGCTTTGCTACATTTGTTTCATTGATCATGGTTCTGGCCATTTCTTGGAGTGTCCTATTCTTCCTCTCTACAACTCCATTTTGTTGTGGAGTTCTAGGGCAGGAGAAATCATGGGATATTCCATTAGAATCAAATAATTCTTCAAAATCTTTATTTTCAAATTCTCCACCATGATCACTTCTGACTCTAACAATTTTAGAGTCAAATTCTTTTTGCACTTTAGAACAGAAACTGGTGAATACAGAGTGAGACTCACTCTTGTGCCTTAGGAATTTTACCCATGTCCAGCGGCTGTAATCATCAACGATTACAAGTCCATACTTCTTTCCATTGACTGATGCTGTTTTCACAGGACCAAATAAGTCAATGTGAAGAAGCTCCAGAGGCTTGGAGGTAGAAACAACATTTTTCTTTTTAAAAGATGTTTTTGAAAACTTTCCTTTCTGACAAGCTTCACACAGAGCATCTGAAGAAAACTTCAGTTTAGGTAAGCCTCTGACTAACTCAAGTTTAGTTAGCTGAGAAAGTTTCCTCATGCTAATGTGGCCTAAGCGTCTATGCCATACCCATTGCTCTTCGTGAACTGACATTAAACATTTAACATTTTGATCTTTTAAATCAGAAAGATTTATTTTATAAATGTTGTTTTTCCTCTTGCCTGTGAAAAGGACAGAGCCATCGTTCTGACTAATTGCTTTACACGTTTTTTGATTAAAGATTACATCATAACCGTTATCACTTAATTGACTTATGGATAACAAGTTATGCATTAATCCTTCTACATAAAGAACATCAGATATAGAGGGAAGAGTACCATTACCAATAGTTCCGGAGCCTCTGGTCCTTCCTTTCTGATCTCCTCCGAAGCCTACAAAGCCAGCGTCTTTAAGTTCCAGGCTTTGGAACATAGACTTTCTTCCCGTCATATGTCGCGAGCATCCAGAGTCCAGGTACCATGACTGGTGTCTGAACTTTGCTGCATAGGATATCTGCAACATAGATAATCTTATCTTTCGGTACCCAGAATCTCTTGGGTCCTTTCAGATTAGTTTTCCCAGAGTTTCTTACAACTTTGGGTCTTCTAGCATTTTTAAATTTGTGTTCTTGTGTGTGTGTAGTGGTATGAAAAAGGCGATTTAATTTGGTTACTGGTAGAGGTTTGATTTTCCTCAGAATCATATCCAATTCCCCTTTTATTATTCTGACCTACTCCATAAATCATGGATGCCATAATACTCCTATTTATCCCATTCTTCAGAAATTGTTGAAAGGCTTCTTCATATTTATAAATAATTTCATTTGAAGTTTGTGGTGCTTGAGACAACACTTCTTCTAATTCTAAGCTTTTCGTTTTAGCTTCATCTCTTTCTAATGTTAAAGATATGATTGTATCATCTCTTGCTAGAATTGTTGTCTCAAGTTTACTACACTCTTCAGATTTTGCTTTAAGAAGGCCTTTGATGTTTTTAACTTTTTGTTTTAATTTCTGAAGAGAGGTAAGAGTTTCTGATAAACATGATTCTAAGTCAGATCTAGAAAGTTCAGAAAATACCTCTTCAGATTCTTCATCTGAGCTGCTGGATGTGGTAGCCATAAAAGCTACGTTGGCCTGTTCATCAGAGTCAGATTCTGATGATTCGGATTCACTATCGTCCCAGGTGGCCATTAATCCCTTCTTTGTTCTGAAGGCATTTTTCTTGAAGCTTTCTTTCTTAGAGTTATCTTTCTTCAGCTTGGGGCATTCATTTCTATAATGACCTGTTTCTTTACATTCAAAACAGGTAATATCTTTATTAGGTTTACCTTTTGAAGTTGACTCTGATCTATCCCCTCTGGGTCTTGATCTTCTGAAGTCGTTGTTGTTCCTTCTTTTCCAGAGTTGCTTAACTCTTCTGGTTAGTAAGGACAGTTCTTCTTCATCATCAGAGTCTTCAGGTTCAGAGTCGTCAGTATCTGCAGTTTCTGCCTGGAGAGCTTTGGTTCTGTCTGACTTCCGTCTTTCAGGTCTGGACTTCAGCGCCACTGACTTGTTCCTTTTCTGAGGCTCATCCTCCTCTAGTTCTATCTCATGGCTTCTGAGAGAACTAACAAGTTCTTCAAGGCTGATACTGTTCAGATCCTTTGATAACTTCAGAGCAGTAACCATAGGTCTCCATTTCTTTGGCAGACTTCTGACAATCTTCTTAACATGATCTGCAGTCGTGTATCCTTTGTCTAGCACTTTAAGACCTGCAATAAGAGTTTGGAATCTGGAAAACATAGCTTCTATAGCTTCGTCATCTTCCATCTTGAAGGCTTCATATTTCTGGATCAACGCCAGAGCCTTCGTCTCCTTGACTTGGGAGTTTCCTTCATGGGTCATCTTCAGAGAGTCAAGTATATCTTTAGCCGTCTCTCTGTTGGTGATCTTTTCGTATTCGTTGTATGATATAGCATTTAGAAGTATTGTTCTGGCCTTGTGATGATTTTTGAACTCACGTTTCTGATCTTCTGACATTTTGCTTCTGGGAACTTCAGCTCCATTTAAGGTTGGAGGTTTGTATCCATCTGTGACAATGTCCCAGAGGTCAGCATCATAACCAAGAAAGAAACTTTCGATTCTATCTTTCCAGTAATCAAACTTTTCTCCATCAAAAACAGGAGGCTTGGCATTGTAAGAATCTTTCTCATTTGAGTGGGCCATTTGTTTTTCTCGCACTGGATCTCTCTACACGGTTAAGTGTTTGATTTGAAAATCAATAACAGAGCCGGAGCTCTGATACCAATTGAAGGTGAGAAAAACAAGAAAGGGGGGGTTTGAATTGTTTGAAAAATAAGCGCTTTTGCAAAATGAAATCACACAATGATTTTATACTGGTTCGCTTATAACACAAAGCTACTCCAGTCCACCCGGCCAAGGTGATTTCGCCTTCAACAAGGACTTAATCCACTAATCTTGAAAGATTACAAACAACCCCTAAGAGAGAAGAAAATCTCTTAGTCCTCTCAAGTCTACAGACTACAAAGAGTCACTTGAGGAAATCAAATAAAAATTAGATACAAGATGTGTAATCTAGAGTGCTTCTAAGAAAGCAAATATTACAAACTTAAGAACAAATTTTTCACTTTGATAAGCAAAAGCTTAGTGAAAATTCTTTGAAGAACAAAGATGTTTTTCTTGAGCGTGATATAATTTCAGTATAGTTTTGGCTAGTGATTTCTTGTTGTGTTTACTGAATGAGATTTCTTCTCTATTTATAGGAGTTGAAGTAGAGTTGAAGTAGCGTTGAATCTGTTGGATATTGAGATGTAGTTACGCCATTCCATTAATAGCTTCTGCAGTAGACTTTTTCTCTTAGAAGTGACTACTTACCACAAGTAGTATCTTCTCTCTTGGAAGTGGAGATTAACGTCTCTTTGAGGAAATCCATTTGCAGAACTTTAACTTAGCTTAAACGTTACTTCATCATGATTAACAATTCTGATTAGAGTCTTTGTGTATCTGGAGAAACTGGCTTCTGATGTTATCTCTTGAAAGTTCAGATGGCGCTGATAACTTCAGAATTTACAGAGGACATTTGTTCAGAGTCAGAGCTTCTAGACTTTACTTCATGTTCAGATGCTTCTGATACTTGTAGTTTTGTTCAGAGTCAGAGCTTCTTGAAACGAGATTCCACTTTAGATGCTTCTGATACTTGAGATTTTGCATCTGATCTTGTTGTGCATCTGATGACATCATCAGATTTATTTCTTCTTTCTTTAGAACCCTGCACACTTAGAAACTTTTCGTTAGGGTGCCATTTTTGGTTTCATCCTTTGTTATCATCAAAATCAAGGAATCTGTTGTAGAACAATTTTTGTTCTTACAATATTCCGTTAAGATCATCTGCCAACGGGCAACACGTCCGGTGAGAGCTGGCTTCTCAAAGATGTATTTTACTGGATCCATCTTAGAAATCAACAGAGTAGTATGGTTCAACATATACTGCCTTAGTCGGCGAGCAGCCCAGGCCAAAGCACAGCAAGTTTTCTCGAGCAGTGAATATCTTGTTTCACAGTCGGTAAACTTTTTGCTTAGGTAGTATATGGCATGCTCTTTTCGACCAGACTCGTCATGCTGCCCCAATACACACCCCATCGAAGTCTTGGTAACTGACAGGTACATTATCAATGGTCTCCCTGGAACTGGAGGAATCAGGATTGGAGGTTTCTGTAAATACTCCTTGATTTTGTCAAAAGCTTTCTGACAATCATCATTCCATTTGATCGCCTGATTTTTTCTGAGCAGTTTGAAAATTGGTTCACATGTGGCAGTTAGATGAGATATGAACCTTGCAATGTAGTTCAACCTCCCTAAAAACCCACGGACTTGCTTTTCCGTTTTCGGTTCAGGCATCTCTTGAATAGCTTTGACTTTTGCTGGATCAACCTCAATCCCTTTCTCACTGACAATGAAGCCCAACAGCTTCCCTGATCTCACCCCAAACGTACACTTGTTCGGATTCAGCCTCAGCTTGAATTTGACCAGTCTGTCAAACAACTTCTGCAAATTTATCAAGTGCTCCTCTTCTGTCTGCGACTTCGCAATCATATCATCCACATACACTTCAATTTCCTTGTGCATCATGTCATGAAAGAGAGTCGTCATTGCCCTCTGATAGGTAGCACCGGCATTCTTCAGCCCAAATGGCATCACTTTGTAGCAGAACGTGCCCCAAGGTGTAATGAATGTCGTCTTTTCCATGTCCTCTGGCGCCATCTTGATCTGATTATAGCCCGAGAAACTGTCCATGAAAGAGAATACCGAGGATTGAGCCGTATTATCCACCAATACATCAATGTGAGGTAATGGGAAATCATCTTTCGGACTCGCCCTGTTCAAATCTCGGTAATTGACACACATTCTGACTTTGCCATCCTTCTTCGGTACGGGAACAATGTTGGCAACCCACGGTGGGTATCTGGTAACAGCCAAGAATCCTGCATCCCACTGCTTCTGAACCTCTTCCTTGATCTTGACAGCCATATCAGGACTAGTTCTGCGAAGCTTCTGCTTGACCGACGGACACTCTTCTCTAAGAGGTAACCGATGCACCACGATGTCTGTATCCAACCCAGGCATGTCTTGATATGTCCAGGCGAATATTTCCACATATTCTCTTAGCATCTCAATTAGCCTCCTTTTGACATAGTCTTCTAAAGCAGCCCCAATCTTGATCTCTCTTCTGGCGTCCTCAGTACCCAGATTAACAATTTCCAACTCCTCCTGATGAGGTTGGATGACCCTTTCTTCTTGCTTCAGTAGTCTGACCAATTCTGCAGGGAGTTCACAGTCTTCCTCACTCTCCTCTTCAGCTTGGTAGATGGGATTATCAAAATCATATGGAGCCATAACAGAGTCGCTCACAGTGGATGCCAAAATATCACTTCTGCATGTTTAATGTTTTGTTTTTAGAAAAAGATTCCAATAAAGTCACGAAAAACAAAAAAACATTGCCATTTTTATTATTTTTGAAAAAGTGAAAACAAAATAGAAAGACAAAGATCTCAAAATTTGATTGCAAAACGTCCTTTATTTATGATAATCATTAAAACATGACGAGGCCCTACAATGAACCACTACGCCTTGGGCGGAACGTAGGGTTTTCATGCAAAATGAAAAAACAAAAGAAAATTACTCTGTCAGTAGAGTAACTTGGACCACTTCTTCAGCTGTCCAGTTGTTGATAGATTCGCCTGGTGCACAAGGGCGGACCCAGACATCCAAATCACAGTCACAGTCTTCACCATCAGTAGCAAAGACATCCCCATGGTTCATCAGCCCAGCGCTGGTAAAGGTGCTCGGACCCACATTCTGCTCTGCCTGAAGAGGCTCATAACCAATGCCGAATTTGTCTTCCTTCACTGGCAAGTCAACCATCTTGCCCCAGCCTTCAGCTCTGCCGGAGTCCACAACTTCCTTGGCTTGCTTGTACGATGTAATCGAAGCACCTGGCTTCCTCTGCTCAGCACAAGCTACCCCTTCGAGCGCCACAGTCTCAAATGCCTGGCACAAGGTTTCGTGGATCTCGCCATCTACCTCAACATACTTGAATGAGGAGAGATGACTCACCAGAATTTCTTCTTCGCCACATACGGTCACAATCTGACCGTTCCAGACATACTTGAGTTTTTGGTGGAGAGTCGACGAGACTGCCCCAGCTGCGTGTATCCACGGACGTCCCAACAAACAGCTATAAGCAGGCTGAATGTCCATTACATAGAACACGATGTCGAAAACTTCCGGACCTATCTTTACCGGCAAGGTGACTTCACCAAACACAGACCGTTTGGATCCATCAAAAGCACGCACAATAAGGTCACTGGGAGTGAGCACAACTCCCTCGACATCAATCTTCTTTAGAATCTGCTTGGGTAGGACATTCAGGGACGACCCGGTGTCTACCAGCACGTGAGATAAAACAACACCCTTACACTCCATAGTGATGTGCAAGGCTTTGTTATGATTACGACCCTCAGGCGTCAAGTCCAGGTCAGTGAAACCTACACCATGCCTGGTGCTCACGTTGGCTAGCACACCCTCCAACTGGTTGACGGATATCTCTTGCGGGACGTACGCCATGTTCAGCATTTTCAACAAAGCGTCCCGGTGTGCCTCAGAGCACAATAGCAAAGAGAGTATTGAAATCTTGGACGGAGTCTGATTGAGCTGATCTACAATCTTGTAGTCACTCTTCTTGATTATTTTCATAAATTCCTCAACGTCCTTTTCAAAAGAACCCTCAGCCTCCTTCTGAGCCGGTTCCTCGTCAACCACAGCTTGTTTACCCTTAGCCCTAGCAGATGCTTCAGCATTAGCATCTCTCAAAGGCTGAGGAGCAAACAGTCGTCCACTCCTGGTGAAACCTCCTGGTCCTCCAACATTGTCCACCACCGGACTTGTAACCACAGGAGTCCTCACTGGAGCACTGATTGTTACTGGCGCTTGACTAATTGGCCTTGTCTGGTTGCCAGTCCTTCTATCACTTCGATAGGCGTTGTCATACCTCCACGGAACGGCCCTACTATTTTCAACTCGTCTTCTGCCAGACGCTACAATAGTAGTTGGTGCACTGATGATTACCGGAGCAGGAATCGTAACTGGAGTACTGCTTGTTGTCGGTGCACTGACAGCCCCTCGTCCTTGTCCCTCAGACGGCTTGAAATATATGGTGACAGTAGACACTGACCCATTATCTTTAACAGCCCGGCTGAACTGAAGACAGCCTTCATCAATTAATCTCTGGATACCAGCCTTCAATTGGTCGCAACCATTGGTAGTTTCAGAACAACCCACACAATCCTCTTTACAACCTGGGTCAACACCCCCCCTCAGCAGACGGCCCTTGACTACTAGCAAAGAAGTCTGAACATCTTCGACATCAACAACCAAATCTTCAGCCTCTCCTCCTTCAACATTGTTCACCCTAGGCCCGCCATGCTGAGGCATAGGATTGTTCACTACGTTTGGCACTAGAGCAAAGTTGATCGCTTTAGCATCGATCAAGTCTTGAACTTTATGTTGCAGAGCTCGGCATCTTTCTGTATGGTGGCCTGGTGCCCCAGAATGAAAGTCACATCGGACGTTTGCATCATATCCAGGAGGTAAAACTGTTGGAGGAGCCATGGTACGCAATTCAACAAACCCTAACCAGAGTAGTTCGGGCAATAATTCGGCGTACGTCATGGGCAACGGGTCAAATCTTCTATCAGGCTGTAACCTTTGCCTCTGCTGATAAGGACGTTGCTGCTGTTGCTGTTGTTGTTGCGGTTGTTGTTGAACTCTCTGTTGTTGTTGTGGACGAGGTTGAGGTGCAGGAATAGTCACTGCAGCCACTGGACGATACTGATCTCTGTTTGCATTGGCTCTGTACACACCCCCTCTGTGTTGTACAGCATTGGTCTCTCCTTCTCTACGGCGAGGTGCCCCAGAGAAGGGTTTCTTCGAGGACGACGAAGAACCTGCGTCATGAATCCTCCCAGCTTTGATTAAACTTTCTGTTCTCTCGCCACAGATGACGACGTCAGAAAAACTTCCGAATGGGCAGCTTCCCATCCGGTCCATATATACACCTTGCAGAGTACTGATGAACATGTCAGTCAACTCCCTTTCCAGCATAGGGGGTTGAACTCTCGCAGCTAGTTCACGCCACCTCTGGGCGTACTCCTTAAAGCTTTCATTATTCTTCTGACAAAGACTCTGCAGCTGAGTCCTGGTCGGAGCCATGTCCATGTTATGCTTATACTGTCTGAGGAACGCTTCTCCCAGATCTCTCCAGCATCTGATTGAATCCCGCTTCAATTCCATATACCAATCCAAAGACGCCCCAGATAGGCTGTCTTGGAAAAAATACATCCACATCTTCTCGTCATCAGTGTATGCGGAGATTTTTCTGTAGTATGCCTGCACATGGGTGCGAGGGCAGGAGGTACCGTTGTATTTATCAAATGACGGCGCCTTGAATTTGTGCGGGATTCTCATACCTTCAACTAATCCCATGTTTGTAACATCAAAACCGAGGGAGTTTTGACATTCCATTGCCCGGATCTTCTCAGTAAGGGCCTCAACTTTACGATCTCTCGCATCATTTCTGCCCAAAATGTCTTCGTCTTCACTGAGTAAGGTAAACATATCCTCTTGTCTGTCAACAATCGGAATTCTGTTACGGGCCAGAGTGTAGCACCTCAAATTTGCACCTATCATTGTACATACATTTTCATATTAGGTCATAGCATATCATGGTCCATTGCATAGCATTGCATTGCCTCTTTTGCCTCAAGTGCAAGCCAATCAAGAAATTAGGTCAAACTGATCAGGAGATCAGTCAGTCAAGCAAGCAAGCACCATTCTCAAGGAGCCAAGGCCCTAGGGTTGGTCCAACATGTTCACATGACTTAGGGATCCATTTGAAGAGTTTTGGTCAAGGATTGGATGTTCGGAGGTCATCAGTTCATACACAGACAGTCAAGAACCCTAGACAGTCAACAGTCAGTCAAAGCAGTGGATGGTGGCCATTCTTGTGGAATTTGGGCACCATGCTCATTAATCAAGAGTTCACATGTCTTGGTACATCATTTGAAGTCAAGTTCTCAAGGAATTAGGGTTTGGAGTTCACCAGAAGAGGTTCAGTCAGCCAGAAACCCTAAAAGTCAACTGTTGGTCAACTGTCCATTTAATCAGTGATTTGATGATTGGATTTGGTTTGAGAGAGCTCATTCATGTCCAAATAGGCCTCATATATCATGTCAAACACCATCATGGAAGAATTTGAAGCCAGATCAGAAATTTCCAAAAATGGAAACTGGACCTGTAACTGAAACTTACCAAAAATGGAAAGTCTTGATCCTCAAACTTACATCATTATACAAGCTTCAAATGAATTTTTGCCCAACATGAAAGTTGAAGATCTTGTTCTCCCATTTCCAAAAAGTCCAAGAACTCTTAATTCCCATGTGTGGTTGGCAAGTTATGATCGAATCGATTTCAGAAATTCTTGAACTTCAAAAGGCCATATCTCTCAAACCATTTGGCCAATTTGGGTGGGGTTTTTTCCTACAAGTCACATTTGATACCCTATTTCCAAAAACATAAATTTCATGAGCCAAAACTTCACCAATCAAAATGGCATTTTTTGACTTATCTCATTTAAATGCAAGTTTGACCAAGGGTTGACTTTTTGATATAATCATTTTTCTACCATTTGGCCAATTGAAATAGCTCAGAAATGTCATTTAAAATGTGTTTGCAAGCTCAATTATGCAGTACATATGGCCATTCTTTAACTTGCTTGAAATTTGGCCAAAGGTACATTTTCACCCATGCTACTCCATGCTTTCATTAAACCATGCCTTGTACTATGAAAACAGAGTTTTTAGAGATCATTTTGCTGTCAATTGGAGCCTCATTTTGCAGCCTAAAACCAACAGAAAAGCCATTCTTTGCTTGCTTGAATTTTGGAAGAAAGTACATGTTTTCACTAAATCCACCCATACTTCCATAGACCATCCTTTGTACCACATCACATAGCAGTTTTTGTGCATCATATTTTCTGTCATTGGAGTACACTACTGGCGGCACAACATAACAAAAAAGACATTCATTCTCAAGCTTCATTTTTTGACTTTTGCAAAATCTGCCAAGAAACCTAAAGTAACCCAAGCAAGCTCTCTTGGTTTTCTTCACCCAAACAGCATCAAGCAGCAGATGCTATGATCATTTTCTGTCATTATGAACCCTGCTAGCTGCAAGAAAACCAACAGAACTTCACATTCTCTCAAGCTTCATTTTTGATGCATTTTCAAAAACAGTCAAGAAACTCCAAAGAACCAAACTTGGCCTTGCCTAAAACATCATTCAAACAACATCTTGAACTCATTCCAACCACTTGCCTCCATCTGAAAACTCCTTTTCCATTACTGTTTTCAAAAAGAAGCATCAGCCATGGCAGATTTGAATGGAGACTATTCCAAGCATTCTTGAGCCAAAGCTCTTCAACCAATCAACACTTGGAAGGCCTTGCTTCATCTGTTTCACCATTAAAAGGCCAAACAACGACTGTTTCTCCTTCTGCTTCAAAAATAGGTGAGTTTTCGACCTCAACCTTTTCAAAAATCATGATGCACATCTTATAGGTCTTTTCACCCTGATCACACTAAGCTTTAAATGTTTGAAAATGGTTTGGTATTTTGCAAGTTATGCTATGATGAAGTTTGGTGATGAAACCTTTTTGTGTTCGATTCTTGAGCTGTGTGATGTTTTAATGAAAACCAATGATAGATTCTTGTTTGCCATTGCTTGCTGATCATGTTGATGTCCTCAATTGAGATTTCTGGGCACTTTTTGAAAATCACGATTTTGGGAGGGATGAAGATTGCACTGTTCATAAAACCCTAGCATTTGTTCTTGCCTGGCCCAGGTTTTACGTTGCATAGCTTTGTAACTCATCAACCAATCAAAACATTTCCAGCCATGGCCCAAAACGGCATCGTTTCAATTAGTGGTCCAGAAAATTACAACTTTGCCATTCTTGCTTCATTAATCCAAATTAATTTCTTCATTTTATTTCACTTTGATATCTAATCTTCCAAAATTCATAACTTGTCCAATTTTGATCCAAATCTAATGGGATTTTTTGTGTTGCCCTCCTCATGATCCCTAGATTTTTATCATTATTTTTACAGATTTTTTGGTTGAGTAATTGTTAAATGGTGCTAGGGTTTGTGACATGTGACCAATTTTTGTACACTTTGCCAAAACATTTGTGAAATGATGATGCTTTATCCAATGGCTCCCAAATTTTTTGTGCTTAAACTAGACACACTCATGGTGATTTTGGTGTAGAGTTTGTGAATTTATCTTATGTGGTTTGTGAGTTATGATTTTTTGAATTAGGGTGTGACAATTTGTGTCACACCATTGATGTCCAACTTCATGATTTTCATTACCATGCTTCTTGACCTCAAAATGGATTGAACTTTTGCATGAATCTACTCTTGTATGTCTAATTTACATGTGAATTTTCTTGGAATTATTTGAGGCATTTCCTAATTGTTTGAGATTTTCTCCCCTGCCTAGTCAAATGTTGACTTTTTGTGACACTTGTTCCCATTTCACTTGTGAAATTCTCATACTTTATTGGATGGACATGAAATTTGATATGTAATAACTAGACATCCTCATCTTTGCCATGGTTCTAGTCCCATTCATTTATCATACACCATCTCTGATATATGATTTTTCTAAGTTGATGCATGTTTGGTTGACTTCTTTGAGCATGTTCAAAATTGCTTTGACTTTCTGATTTTCATTGACTGCCTTCCACTTGTCCAATGGGGATGAAATTTGACATGCTTACCATGCTGTGGGTTGTGATTGATCATGATTTATTTGGTGATTTTTGGAATTGATTATGATTGGTTTTGGGTTAAGTCTTGCTGTTGACTTCTATGAGCTTCTAAATGCCATGTTTTGACCTAACTTGTTCATGAAATGATGATGATGATTGATATGGATGTGAAACCAATTGGGTTTATTTCTTAAATGTTTGAACTTGACTTTGATTGGATATCCTTTGCTGTTTTGATTCTTTCATTCCTTTTTGACCCTAGGCTTGTCCTAGTGGTCCTGTTACTCACTTTTGAGCTTGTGTTTTCAGGTTGACCAACAAATGACCAATGAGACCAATTCTTTTTGATTGAGCTTGCCTAAGTATCATTGTCTAACATGTTTTGTTTTGTAGGTGGCTTGGCTCACATGCCTTAAGCCTTATGCCTTGCACATTCACTTGCTTGTGTTGACTGGTTGATATCTGTTTCATTTTGATTAAACTTTGACTTATATACTAACTGTGCTTGACTGATTTCAGGTACTTTAGTTGCTTTTAGTTCCTTGTGAACTTTGCTTTGCTTTGCTTTTTAGCAACTTGCTTGAGGTATAATCTCTTAATCTTCATGTAGTCTGGAAGACCTGGCCTGTTACTTGGCCAGGCAACTGTCTGAAGTCCTCCTTAAGAGGCAATGTTTGTGGATGTTTAATTTTGTCCTTGCATAGAGTCAAAGTCCTCCTAAGGGAAGAGGCAATTGGTGGAAGGTAGGGATATGCAATCTATCCCCCACTATTCAGTGTGTCATCTGCTTTGCTCACACCACTGTGTTGATGCATTGCAGATACAAACCCAAGATCTTGTACAATTGTACAGTTGAGTCAGTTTTAAATGTGTAGAAGGGTTCCCACTTTCTGAACCCACACATTCTTGTCTTGAGCTCTCCCAGGCCAGGGATAAGAGCTGTGAAGTCTTATCTTCACTCACCTTTCATCTGCTTCACCTTAGCCCCTCAATGGCAAGGTTAAGAGCAACATTCGCCCAGTTCCAGAGGTTTGTTTGTTGAGGTTGATATGACCCCTCGACTAAAACCTAGCCTTGTTTGAGCCACTTGCTTGTGTATAGGGTGTGCTATCTGTGCTTGTAGGATTGTTTGACTTGCTTCCTGTGCAAGTTAGGTTTAGTTTAGACTTGCTTCCTGTGCAAGTTAGGTTTTGCTTGGCCTGCTTCCTGTGCAAGTTAAGTGCGTGTGGCTTGCTTCCTGTGCAAGTCATGATTAGGATAGGCTGGCTCCCTGTGCCAGTTAGCTAGAAACCTTAACTTAGGGACGATTTGCATGATAACATCTAGGCTCGAGTCGTAGTCTCCCTAGTTGTGTCTCCCTCTGTTATCTGGTTAGGCTAGTCCTTTGTCCCTCCGTAGGGGAACTACATCGCCCTGATCTTCATACCAGATGAAGTATGTAGGCAGGAGATTGAGCTGATCTCTCCGGGCGCCTTTTCTTTTCTTTTGTGTGTGTGCTTGACAGTTATAGGCTCGAGTCCCCGACTCCCTATTAACTTGTTATGTTGTTGTGTGCTTGGAAGCTGATGTAAGTCCATCGAGTGGCAGTTAGGTTCCAGTGTGCGTGTGTTTGGTTCGGATGCTGATGTAAGCCCAGCTATTGGCATTCAGGCTCCACGTTTGCCTCTTTGTGTGTGTTTTGGTTCGGATGCTGATGTAAGCCCAGCTATTGGCATTCAGGCTCCATGTTTGCCTTTTTGAGTGCGTTTTGGTTCGGATGCTGATGTAAGTCCAGTGATTGGCATTCAGGCTCCATATTTGCCTTTGTCAGGGTTTGTTTGTGTGCGTGTCAGCCGAGCTACGAATGCTCTGATTCTTCTCTCGTCCGAGAAGATACGTATGCATAGGATGCGACATCCTAGCGAGCATGTGTCGTTTCCCCAGTCCGAACTACTTCGACTCTGATGTCTATGCCTGATAGACTAAGTAGGCCCAGGATGCGACATCCTGCCGAGTCAGTTTCAGTCAGTTTCTTTTGTCTCCTTCAGCCAGTGTGTGTGAGTTTGAGCAGTGTTTAGCAACCATTTTCCTTCCTTTTGTGCGTGGATCCCGTCGAGTACGACGGATGCGTAGGGGTGCTAATACCTTCCCTTCGCATAACCGACTCCCGAACCCATTCTCTTTGGTCGCGAGACCATGTCTTTTCCCAGGTTTACTCTGAGCGTTTCCTTTCCCTCTTTTGGGATAAATAACGCACGGTGGCGGCTCTGTTGTTTCTTTGTTTTCCCGCCGGTTTTTCGCGCGATGCGACACGGAGCATGGATGACTCTGGCATTAGCAGCATCTGGAGCAATTGGTTGACCATTAACTCGAATACCCCTCAACTCTTCACCTTCAGCATAGTTGTTGACGGGAATAGCAGCAGCAGGAGTGTCAGGAACTGGATTTCCTTCTGGCAAAGCCTGGTTGGGCGATGGGATTACAGCTTCTTGCCTCTGAACTAGGGCTCGGAGTTCTTCTTGTCCTTGCGCAACCCCTTGCATCATGTGAATGAATTGGGCCATGTTAGCCCTCATCTCAGCTAACTCGGCTTGTACTTGGTCCATATTGCGTTGATGGTTGAGTCGCGTTGAGTAGCGGTGCGGCCTTTGATCAGCTATCCTGCCTGGACACAGGAATCAAAGTGAGAAGACGGCACGAGACCACCTGTTTATGCAAAGATGATGCATGCAATGCTTGTGCAAATGCTTTGTTTTCAAGGAACCCTTAGGGTATTATTTGCAATATTTTGAATATTTAAACATTTTAATTGCTTATGGAAAATATTTCATTCAATATATCAAAACAAAGAAGTACAACATTTTTGATTCATTACAAAGAGAAAAGGTAAATGACATCCTATGGATCCCTAACAGCTCGGGATGCTGGAGGACGAGAAGTGCACAGCTTCTTGATCTCTCTCTCATAGGCAGCCTCCATATCAGCTTTCTCCTTAGCAAGTCGATCATACCTCCTCTTCCAGAATTTGGATGACTGAGGAAGCAGAGAAGTCCAAGTGTCGTTCGGATCATCGATCACTCGGTGCTCGAGAAATTCAATCATAGCGTCCTTCTCCTTGAGCTGCTGCAGCAATTCCTCTCTTTCACGGATCCAAGCACGCGAAAGGTCTTCTTCTCTCAACTCCTCTACACGTTGGGTAGGGAGGGTTGAAGGCCCAGCCACATCCAACGGTGTAGGTCTCGGATGATCATACGACATCAAGTAGGTAGCAGCTCTCTGTCTGACCCAAGAGGTGTATGGCTCCAAAGCAATGCAGTTCTTTGGACCCAATTCATTCCTACTCTTCTTGTGAATACTGCGCCAAGCACGGACAAATCTGGCTTTCAGGCCTTGGGGATCTTTACCCTCCTGAAAGAACACACCTTCTAACAGAATGTTATTAGGTTTATCCTTTAGGGGGAACCCAAGCTGACGACGTGCAAGAATAGGATTGTAGGTAATCCCACCACATGTGCCAAGAAGAGGCACATTAGGGAATTCACCACAATAGTCAATGATCTGGACGGTATCATACACGCGATCATACCAGGTGATATTATCATTGGTGAGAGACATGAGTCTCTGAGACCACCGTAGACATCCCTTGTTCTCCTTGAAAGCAACTGTCTGCGGCAAGTGCGAAATAAACCACTTGTACAGCAGGGGTAAACAGCAGACAATGACTCCTCCACCTTTCATATTCCTTAGGTGCAAAGAGACATAAGCATCGCCCAACAAAGTCGGGACGGGATTAAGAACTGAGAAGATCCTAATAGCGTTCATGTCCACGAACTTGTCGAAGTTGGGAAACAACACCAATCCATAGATGAGTAGCACAAATAGAGCCTCAAAGGCATCCTCACTCATGGCCTTCCCATAGAAGGTAGCTTGGGCAATGAGGAACTCGGAAGGAAAACCTTGAATTCCGCCTTTGGTAGTCAGATTAGCTCTAATCAGATCTTCATCTATATGCAACAGACTTGCAACCTCTCGAGCAGATGGAATACTCTCTAGGCCACTGAACGGCACTTGATCCAGAATCGGAATCCCAATGAGATGAGAATATTCCTCCAAAGTTGGCAACAACTGAAAGTCCGGGAATAAGAAGCAATGATGCAAGGGATCGTAGAACTGAGCCAGAGTGCTCATCAGCCCTTCGTCAACCTGAGTGGTGAGCAGAGGCAGAAGCTTCCCATAGCGAGCTTTGAAACCCAAGGGATCTAATACATATGATGTCAGATTCCTTAACTCTTTTACGTCGGGCTGCTTAAAGCTGTACTTCTTTGTATGCCTCTTTGGTCTTTCCATGTCTGAAAATTTTGCAAAATAACCCTTTAAGTTCCTTGAAAATTTTCTTTTTCTGATGACATGAATGCGGATGAATGCGTGAATGCATGAATGCAACAAACACACTCAAGGATCAAGCAAGGCACACCACACAAAGGTCGTGGGAAAGCTCTATGTATCCTTAATATCAATCATCCATTTTGGTGGATTTAGGTTTTCACCTTATCGACACCCAAGTTCCATTGATATTAACGGTACATGAACCGGCTCAAACATCCTTAATATCAACCAGCCGCTTTGGTGGATTTTAGGTTTTACCCCCGATCCGGGATCCATTGATATTAACAATGTTTGAACGACTCAACCACGAATCATGGGTTTGTTGAGAGTCACGAGCATGGAGTCTCGGTTAAGAACCACCCAAAGGGAGTGTACTAGGGTTTAAACCTGCCAGACATGTTCTATCAGAGGTTCCCATAATCATCGTTCCATCTCTCGAATATTATCGGAGGAACGAATACTCGTATTCCAAGAATATTCTCAAGAGAAACTCTTATGAGTGTAGTATCGCGTAACAATCGTATCAGAACTGACATCTGAACGACCTCCGCACTACGGTCCTAAAAAATAGGCCAAGATGGGTTTGGTAAACTAAGGTCCTTGGCTTCTGCGGCACATGATTGAAAGAATAATGCCTAACCACAAATAACTTGTGTGACATTATTAGTCCAACATGACATCCACCAAGTGAATGGACTCGCGAGTCAACTGGCTAAGGAATACTCCACACCAGTCAACAAGACTATGCCATTCTCCTATCCTAGAGTGCACTCGAGTTCGGGTATAGAACTCATCTCACGGATCACCAAAGCAAACAGCAATTGTATATCAAGCAATTCAAACATTACAATCAATACAGTTATCCCCAAATTGTACAAAAATATGTCAAATAACAAATAACAATATATCACAACAAGGGTGAAAAGTAGGCAATACCACCAAGGAAATGTATCCCCAGCAGAGTCGTCACTTTTCTGTAGCGGTGTATTCGTCGCTATATGATTTATCGATTAAACCATAAGCAAAGCATACAATGAAATTTCGAGTCGCCACCGCACTTTTATTTATCCAAAGGACTGGCTAAAAAGCGAACAAAAGCCTAAGAAGTTTTACACGTAGAAAACTAATAAAAAGATCAGAGAGTCTGGGTAAGGGGTAAATTACACAATGGGAAGGTGTTAGGCACCCACTACGTCCTAGGTACTCCTAGGGAGCCCTTTTCACACTTGTTGTAATAAATTGTTATTTGTTATGACATAAACATTGTGCAAACATGATTGGGATGATGAGAAAAGAATATACAATTTTATCATTGGGTTTGAACGAATGAACCCGCTGCCTACGTACCTTCCATCAAAGGTAAGGATCAAAACGCCGTAGTTCGGCTAAAAGATTTCCAAAAGTTGGTGGATTCAATTTTAAACAATAGCACTGAGGCTCTTCATTATCAATGGGAGAAAACTCGACCAAGACCAACATCCACCATGCGAGGATAGCTTCGACGTACTAGAGGGGTTAGCCCTGTTTTCAGTACGGAAGTCTTATAGTCGACTCACTAAGGATAGGGTGAGGTTTACATCAACCACAATGATAATTGAAACCTATGGCTAATGCATGAAAAGATTATCAATGGACAAGGCCAAAACAAGTGAATGGGTGAAGTTAATTGATTGTGATTATGAAAGTGGGGTCAAAGTATGATTAAGATTAATTCAAAAGAAGTATCATGAAATGGAGTTTGAAAAAAGTCAAGGACTTGGGGTCCAGGTTTTTAGTTTGAAAAGCATGAAGATGTTTGCACAATATCTATGTCAAGTTTGAAAGTAAAGTGTGAAAAAGTTTAAGACATAATGAGGATGAATGGATGAAGATGGATTGTAAAACTTCTTAGAAGGTTCACCTCTTGAAATCATATAGAAGATGATTCAAGTGCGTCCTTTGGAATGAGCAATGGATAATAACAAACAAAGAAGAAATCCAAAAAGCGGATACCGGATGCCAATCACTGGGCTTATACCAATCTCCTAAAATAGAACTGGATATCAGATGCCACTCAATGGACTTACACTAATCTCCTAAAACAGAAATGAAAAGAAAGTGGATACCGGATACCAATAGATGGATTTACACCAATCTCCTAAAACAGAAATGGATATCAGAGGCCACTCAATGGACTTATACTAATCTCCTCAAAAGAAAAACAAAGATGAAAAAAATGGAAGTCAACTGCCAATCTATCTGGACTTAGGTTAACTCC
Source organism: Lathyrus oleraceus (assembly GCF_024323335.1). Taxonomy (NCBI): domain Eukaryota; kingdom Viridiplantae; phylum Streptophyta; class Magnoliopsida; order Fabales; family Fabaceae; genus Lathyrus; species Lathyrus oleraceus. The sequence continues at coordinate 405,668,678 of NC_066581.1, forward strand.
ACATATGATCCTAGGAATACAAATGCCAACTTGCACGGACTTACAATTGCATCCTCACATAAACAAAGAAAAACAAAACATGGATGTCAGATGCCAATCTGTCTGGGCTTACTCTAACCTCCACAGTATGGTCCTAGGAATACAAATGCCAACTTGCAGGGACTTACAGTTGTATCCTCACATACAAACAAACAAAGCAACATGTGATCATAGGAAAGCAAATGCCAACTTGCAGGGACTTACAATTGCATCCTCACATATAATCAACAAATGCATCAGGCAAAGATAAGATGAGTGGCCAAGGTGATGGTCTTATACTCACTTCCATATCATAGGAGCAATGGCCAAAGGATGGTCTTACAATTGTCCTCAATGGGCAAACAACAATGATAAGTCACAAAGACAAATGAGATGATTATGCATTGATGAGCAATTGATGGTGATAAATGCATAGAGCATACAAGCAAACATGTGCATATGAAACAAGCAATCAATGAAGTCATTCAGCACACACTATAACCAAACAAGGAGGCTCATACAAAAGGGTTAGGCATTGAAGCCAACTGGAATAGGGTCACAGGTGCTCTTAACCTTGCCATTGAGGGGCTAAGGTGAAGCAGATGAAAGGAGATGAGGGGTGTGCCTCATTGCTCTTATCCCTGGTCAGGGAGAGCATTTGAATATTAGAAAGTGTGGGAGCTCAGAAAGATGGAGCTCTTTCCACATTAGACTCTATAGATCTTGGGTTTTGATCTCAATGCTACAACCATTTAATGGGAGCAAGGAGAAGACTCATAGAATAGTAGGAGATAGGTTGCTTATCTCTTTGATCTACCAATTGCCTTATTTGAAGGACTTTTCCTGCTTGGGACAAATATAAACACACACAAGCATTGCCTCTTAAGGAGGACTTCAGACAGTTGCCTGGCCAAGTAACAAGCCAGGTCTTCCAGACTACATGAAGAATAAGGGATTATACCTCAATGCAAATTGCTATTAAAGCAAAGCAAAGCAAGTTCAAAGAACTAAGCAACTAATGGTACCTGAAATAGTCAAACAAATCAGTACACAGTTCAAAAGTTTAAATCAGAAGGAAGTAGAAACCAACAATCAAAACAGACAGGCAGATGTGCCAAGCACAAGACTCAAATCATATGAGTCAAGCCACCTACAAAACAAAGGTTAGCTCATGATAAACAATCAAGCTTAATCAAATTAGATTGTTCTCTTTGAAGCATTTGTGCCTAACCTGAAAACAGGAACTCAAACATAAGCCACAGGACCACTAGGACAAGCCTAGGGTCAAAAGAGGATGAAAAAGTCAAAACAGCAAGGGATAGTCAACCAAAATCAAATTTAAACAATTAAGAAACAAACTCAATTGGTCCCACATTCATATCATTCATCATCATGATTTCATAAGCAAAAGAAGTCAAAGCATGGCAAATGAAAGCTCATAGAAGTCAACAGCAAGACTTAGCTCAAAACCAATGATAATCAATTCCAAAAATCAGCAAATAAATCATGGTCAATCACAATCCATAACATGACATGCATATAAAATTTCAGCTCATTTGGATCATGGGAAGATAGTCAATGAAAATCAGAAAGTCAAAGCAATTTCAAGCATGCTCAAAGAAGTCAACCAAACATGTATCAACTTCAAAAATTCATAAGTCAGTGATAAGAAATAAGAAATGAATGAGATCAACACCATGGAAAAGCTTAGGATGTCTACTAATCACATGTAAAATTTCATGTTCATCCAATAAAGTATGAGAATTTCACAAAGTAAATGGCAACATGTATCACAAAAGTCAACATTTTGGTCAAACAGGGGAGAAAATCTCAAACAATTAGAAAATGCCACAAATAATTCCAAGAAAATTCACACATAAACTAGACATACAAGAGTAGGTTCATGCAGAAATTCACATCAATTGGAGGTCAAGAGGCATGGAAAAGAAAATCATGAAATTTCATATCAATGGTGTGACACAAATTGTCACACCCTAATTCAAAAATTCATAACTTAATGACCAGATAAGATAAATTCACAAACTCTATATCAAAATCACCATGAATGAGTCTAGTTTGTGTACAAAAAATTTCAGATCAATTGGATAATGCATGACTATTTCACAAAGGATTTGGCAAAGGGTACAAAATAATGACACATGAACAAAACCCTAATACCATTAAAAATTCGACCATCCAAAAAATCAGCAAAAATCATGATAAAATACTAGACATCAAGCAGAGCACAATGGAAAAATTTTCATGAATTTTGGATTTAATATGAAGATGTTATGATTTTTGTAAGATGAGCATATCAAATGAAATAAATATTAAACAAAAAAGAAATAACACATGATTAATTAAATAAAACATGGCACGGTGGCATTTCAGTAATTATGTTGCCATTTAAATGAAACGGTGAGTATTACTATCCTGCGTGTCACACGGTAACAGGGCATGGGCAATGGAATAGTGATATTCATGCAATCACAATACAAACAACAGCCAAACGCATTCACGAGTTCTGGGCTCATGCTCTTAGGGTTTTAGCAACAGTATTTCATCTTCATGTTCACCATCATAAAAACGAATTTCAACCAGAATTGCACAAACAGCATGGCAATGAAACAGTGATATTCATGCAACATCATACAGTAACAAACCAAACACGATTTCATATGAATTTTCTGGGCAGATTCTAGGGTTTACTACAGTAGCTCATCATCTCTAACAATCAATCGAGAAAAACAAAGTGCCCAGAAACAGCAATTAAGCATGGCAATCGAAACAGCAGACCAAACACAATCATAATCCAACATCCATTATCATTAATTCGAGCTCACAAAAGAGAGAAAAGCAAGAACAAGTTCATGTAGCAAGCTTTAAATCCATGTAAATCAGTGAATACTCAACCATTTCATGCAATCCATAGCTCATTAAAGTCAGCAAAGAGAGATCTATCCTAAGCATGGCAAAGTTTAATGAAATATGAGATTCGAATATTTACTTGTTCTTGAAGAAGTTTGTGAAAGCAGTGATGTTTGAGTGCTTTGGCTTGAAACAGGTGCTCCTTGTGGTTTGGAATGATGGATACTTGAAGCAATTTAACTCAGCAAGGCTTGGAAACACTCAAATCGAATTTCACCATTGTTGGAGCTTTGGAAAAACAGAACATGGGATGCTATTACAGTTGGTGAATGCTGCTTGGAATGGCTTCCAAATGATGGTCAGATGATGAAACAACCAAGATGGCTCGTGGTTCTTTGGAGGTTTTGGCCAAAAATTCAAAGATGAGAAAATGAGGTTTTTAGAGAAAAATGAAATATTCTGTGTTAGATGGCTGCTGCTAGGGTTCACAAATTGACAGAAAATGTGTTATATACCATCTGTTTTTAGCATTGGTAATGAAGTGTTAATCCCCATTATCTCAAATCAAGCAATTTGCCATTTTGCTAATTTTCCATCAAATGCACATGGGGTGTGTATGCTGCACGATTTTGGGCCTTTGGCAAGTCAGCAATGATGTCTTAAGTCAATCCCAATTGGCCACTTGGATGTAAAATGTTTAATTCAAAAATCCAAATTTGCACCTCACTTGAAATTAAGCATGCTAGGTTCAAAAATGCCATTTTGATTGGCAATGTTTTGGCACATGAAATTTACATTTTTGGAAAGATGAGGTTAAATGTGGTTTGTTGGAAAAAACCTCACCAATTTTGGCCAAATGGTTTGAGAGATATGGCCTTTTGAAGTTCAAGAATTTTTGAAAATGAATTGATCATATCTTGACAACCATACATGGGAATTGAGAGTTCTTGGACTTTTTTGGAAATGGGAGAACAAGATCTTCAACTTTCATGTTGGGCAAACATTCATTTGAAGCTTGTATCAAGATGTAAGTTTAGGCTCAAGAAGTTTCCATTTTTGGCAGTTAAAATTACAGGTCCAGTTTCTATTTTTGGAAATTTTCTGTTTTGGCTTCAAATTCTTCAATGATGATGTTTTCCATGATATATGAGGCCTATTGGGACATGAATAAGCTCTCTCAAACCAAATCCATCCATCAAAACCATAAAATCAACCACAGTTGACCAAGTTTGACTCTTTAGGGTTTCTGACTGATTGTGCATTGAATGATGACCTCTGAGCATCCAATCTTTGACCTAAACACTTCAAATGGATCCCCAAGTCATGTGAACATGTTGGACCAACCCTAGGGTCTTGGCTCCTTGAGAATTGTGCTTGCTTGCTTGGTTGACTGATCTCCTGATCAATTTGACCTAATTCTCTTGATTTGCTTGCACTTGAGGCAACTGGGACAATGCAATGCTATGCAGTGGACCATGATATGCTATGACCTAATATGAAAATGTATGTATAATGATAGGTGCAAATTTGAGGTGCTACAAAGAGCATTCCCAAATTGGGATGTTTTGTCCAGTGTATTGTTTATTTGTTTTAGCTAAAATTTGCCAAAGGGGGAGATTGTTAATTCCTTAGGATTGACATTAATTTTAGAAAACAAATAATGTAATCATCTCTGTTGTTTTAATATGTTGGGTTGAAGAAATGCAACATATGGACCAACATGTCATGTACGATGTCACGACATCAGGTCTGTGACATCGCACATGTGTAGAAAACTGAATTAATTAATTCAGTATATATTCTGGGATCAGCAAGGATATCTGGTGAATATCCTAACTCCCATGTGGAGGTCTTGAAGACTCAATTAGAAGATATATAGGCTCAAAATATGGAGATATATATGGAGAGATTCTAGGATTGAAGACCTTGTTTGTAGCAGAATTTTTCTGCTGAAGTTTTAACAGCAAAGAACAAGTCTGCTGCGATTTCTGAAGGCCCAAATCCAGTTGGGTGATTAGGTTATAAATAGCTGATTGTAACCTAGTATTTGTAAGCCTCCTAGAATGAAAATTTAGGGGTGTGTGTGAGGTAAACCTCCCAATCTGTGGGAAGGTTACCATGTGTTTCTCAGTGGTAAAAGCTGAGAGTATTTGTAACTCAAAGCCTGTAGGCAAGAGTGATTTTGTTCTTGAATGAAGCTGTGAAGCAAGTTCAAGGTGTGGTAACATTACATTGTATTTGTAGTAATAGGAATGGAAACTGGAGGTTTCTATCTAGGAGTTCCTAGGTATAGATTGCATTGGGTAGGGATTAAGTGAAGAGTTGTAAACGGGTGAGTTTAACTCTGAACTAATACTGCTAATAGTGGATCTTCTTCCTGGCTTGGTAGCCCCCAGATGTAGGTCATGTTGGACTGAACTGGGTTAACAATTTCCCGTCTTGGTTTTCCTTCTGCATGTGTATTTATTACTGTCATAACTCAGTTGGTTTCCCAGTCAGGTTATCAAGATGATAACAGACCTGGTATATAACCTCTGATTGAATGTCAATCAGAATGTTGTAACATTCATCAGTGACAGCGTATACTGAATAATAAGCATGTTAGTTTCAGTTCAGTATTTATTTAAGTCTGCTCTTTTCAAGGATAACAGACCTGGCTGGAGGATCATTGTGAAACTGTCAAACTGGACGTTTTGACAGTTGATACTGAAGGTTGATACTGAAGTAGAGACTAGTTGGTCTTTTACAGTACTGCAAACTTAGCACAGCACGTTTCCAGGAACATAACAGAATCAGCATATGTTCTGGATGTCGAACTGAATGTTGTGACATTCATTCCCAACAGCAGGTGCTAAAGTGTAGGATGATTGGTTTTTCTGGCTCAGTATTTTTCTCAGCCTATTCTTCAGGGATTCAATAGCTTAGAGAAAAACCAGGAAACCAACTACTAACCTACAATTAATGAACCTAACAAATAGCCTAGTTGTTAGCAATCTAATAAGTGGAAATTAGATTAACGTGTTCAACCTTTAATTCAGGAAATACAAGTAAAAGATATACACACTGGAACAATGTAACAGATGATGTCCACAAACAACTGTAAGACATCATGCTGATAACTGTGGAAGAAAACTACAGAAGTGAGTGCTAGGTTTGATTTCTGTTGAGTGTTTCTTCCTGATGCACAGAACCAGGTGTTCATACATTCTAGGGTGACATAGAATGAGATGTCATGACATCTGTGAACTTGTGCTTATTAGTACAGTGGTTAATAACTATCTTGCTGTATTAGTTACAATGTTAGATCAAATGTCATGACATGGAGTAGAACATCTGAATTCTGACTACACCAGAATTTCACATACATCTCCATCATGAGGTCTCTTAGGGACCAAAATTCGTCTATTTGTTATTATTTAAGCCCATTCTACCACGTCGAGACGATTATTTTAACCTTCATATCTCCGGGTAGAATGACCTTAAATATGGGCATCTGTAAGACCCTAATTTTGACCCTAAGAACCCTCATGGCATCATATCATTGCTCTTTGCATCTTGCCTCAAGGATCATAGCATCTTGGTTCCTTACCCTTAGGCTAGGACTTGTGTGAGTTGGTTTGATACCACCAAGCATGCTTGAATTGTATATTATTGCTTTTCTTATTTTGTTTACTAACCAAAAGCACAAAAATATGTCACTAACTCTTTTGTTTTGAAGCTCAAGCAGTCATGTGATTCGAGGCTCCTAGGAGGCCCCCATACCCAGTGAAGTGGCCAAATAAAAGTGAAAGCAAGCATGACAATGGTTCTCAAAGCTCTCAATCATCATATATGCCTCCCGAGTATCTCAATTTGTCAATATGATCAAGATGGACCAAAGGGGTTGAGGATTGTTTCCCAAGGAAACCCTAATTCAACTATGCATTGATTGTGCCTTGCTCATGAAGAAACCTCAACCTATGATCAAATACAATCAAGGGAAGTTCTTTCATTCATCATTTTATGAATATATGAGCCTATGTGATTGTCCTCAATCATTTATTCACCAAGATTTGAAGTTTGGCTTTGAGAAGTTGATCAGTCAAATCATCTGACTATTTTGAAATCCACTGAGACCTGAATTTTGATGTGTTTGTCAAATAAAGATGGCCTCAAGAGAATAAATGTTCTTAAGAACCATATGAACAACTTTCATGTTCATCAAAAATCCATTTGAAACTTGGAAGGTCATCATTCATTTCAAACCATTATAGGTCATTTTGACTGAAACCCTAATTTTGGGTCAACTTCCCAAGGACCTAACTCCTTCATTTTTTATGCTTTTTAGGTGATACCAAGTGCATTGGAAATTTTACGATGTCTAATTCAATTGTTATGTTGGACAAAATTTCATAATCCGAAAAGAAACACATGTGATAATACAAAACATTATAGGTCACTTTGGACCAAGGCCATTGAAATGTGAAAAAGTCCAACTTCAAGTGCCCATAACTCTCTCATAAAAAAAACTCCTAATGATGCAAACTTTACGTCCAAATTGATTGTCTTGAACAGATCTACAACTTTGATGTTGAAGGTTTTGTCATTTGAGGCTTGCATCACTGAAACAGAAGGGCTTGAAGTTGGTTCATTTTGGTAAAATTTTGAAATACATGTTTTGTACCTTGAACTTCATGGCCAATTTTCAATATTTTCCAAACTCCAAATGGATTTTTGTTCAACATAACTTTTGTTCTTCCTGTCAAGACCTTTCCAACCATTACCCACATGCTCATGTTTCAATATTCCAATAGGCATTTTCGAAGAGGTGACGCTTTGTGATCATTTATGCATAGCATGTTAAATTTCCATGCACAAGCTAATGCATTACCATCTGCACGTCCAAACTTCATTCATTAGTGTTCAACACTCATTTGCTAATGCATTACCATGCACACACGAGTTTTTCACATCCTTGCATCAGCTTTGGCTATAAATAGAATGCCTTGCCTTGCTTATTTCTCAACTTGAAGGCGCCTGAAACTCTGTTGAACTGATTCCCTAACCTCTCACTCAAAGGAATTCTGTATTTTTTCTTCATTTTTCAAGCTTGAACTTCAATTTCCCTGGTTGATCTTCAGCTTCTAATTCCTTAGCCTTGCTTCATTGTTACTTCAAGTTCAAGCTGCACTCGAGGATTGGATTGGATCAAGCTCTTAAAAGCTGCACTTTAAAGGTTTTCACCATAACTGTTTTCCTTCGAATCTCTCTTATTATTGTGCATTGCTTGGTTTGGTTGGTATTTCTGAAGTCCTCATGTGAGAGGCAATTCATTTGTAGTTTTAATTTTGTGAATTGGACAACTTCAGATTGAACACCTCATTTTTCAATCTCATATTTCTTCCTCCATAAGAATCTTGGGAAGAAACTAAGGTTACAAGGGTGATGTACATCACCCCAGCTTTCGAATGGTATATGGATCGCGTGTTATGGTTGAGGTTTGAAAACCTGCAACTGATGGCCGGATTATGGATTCTCACCGGAGAAGACGGTGGTTTCCACCACCGTCCCCACGCGTCCAAACCTAGGCCCTTGGATGATGAATCTCAGATCTAATCTTGGTTGTTGAATGTTATGACTTATTTTAATGCATGATGCCACGTTGTTGACTAAATCTCACCATACGCGCGCGCTTTCTGGCTGTCTAATGAGCCACGTCAATTAATGAGCTATGATCTGACGCCTCAGGATTTTTCTCTTTTATTAATTTTTGTTTTAATTTCTTTTATTCCGTTTTATTTCAAAAATTCATAACTTATTTATTTGTAATCAAAAAAATATAGGACCAATTGCAAAAAAAATCTCTCAAATTCTAATTTCATAAAATGATTTTTAATTATTTTTGTAATTCCATTTAATATTTTTTGTGAATGATTTCATTTCTGGTTATTTTTAATTCATTTAAAATACTTTTTAATATTCAAAAATGCCAAAAATATGTTCTTAACATCTTTGGATGATGATGAATCTATGAAAAATATTCTCATCAATTTCTTAATTGATTTGAGATTTATTTGAGATTTTAGTCTAATTATGCTATTTTTCTCCATTTTTAATTTTTTAAAATTAGTTTCTGTTTTCAAAAAATGGTGAGAAAAATTGTCAAACCTTGTTTGACCATGTTAGACTTATGATGATCCAATTGGACTTATCCAAGTTGATTTGAATTGGATTTGAAGTTTGACCTTTATTTCTTCATTTTATTTTATGTATTATTTTAATTCCAAAAAATACCAAAAATATGATTGACCTTTCTTGACTTCTAATCTTCATTTTACTTCTGTTTACCATTGATGATGTTGATTTCATTCATGTTTGATCAATGTGTTTTGGTTATGTTTTTTGAATTCCAAATTTTGTACATTCCATTTCCATCTTCATCTTCTTCTTTTTCTTTTGACCAATGAGTTAATGATTTGTGGTTAGCCTTGACATATGAGAAGCTTAACCTTCTTTGATGCAAATCAAATTCATCTTGATCAAAGATCAAGTGAATTGCTTTGTGTCAAAGAAAGGTTGCTTCTTGGTCAAGCAAAAAAACAAACAACCCATACAAGGTCATTCTTCTGTTCTTTTGGCATGGCAAATTGTAGGAGCTTGGCTTACTAGTCATGATGTCTAACTTGGGTTTAGTTGCCTATAGTTTTATTGACCGATCTCAGATAGGTGTGACTACTACATTAGTTCACTTACGATTGCTTAACATAGCGTTAAATTGCCTTATGGCACACTAACACTAACTACTAATTACTAACTTTTAATTCAAACATTTAATTCTTGCAATTTACTTTAATGCAATTTAATTTCTTGCTCATTTATTCATATTGTCTTCTCCCTTTTGCTCACTTGAGCCCATGTTTATGTTAATGCAGTTCGCCTTTTGCTCACTTGAGCACATTATTGTGTATATATTATTGCCTTATGCTTATTTTGTTTTTGTTTGTGTGAACCCAATGCAAATGGAGAAAGGACTTAGAATTAGGACCTTACCTATGCTAAATGGAGTTTCAAGAGCAACTAAGCCTCATGCCTTTAGAATGTTATAATTATTGAAGAGCAACTAGGCCTCATGACTTTAGAATGCTTAATCTTGAAGATAACTTGAAAGGACTTCTAATTCTAAACTCACTCTTGTCCATTCTCTTTATTACATTGTGGAACATTTTGATTTGTTTGTTCTTGTGTGGTAGGGATCCCAAACTTGAGCCAATTAGAAGGACCATTGTCATGAGCATCCAAGATAAGAGAGACAAATCCAAATTAGAAGATCCTAGGAGCTTGATTGGTTATTTGCTTGATTGCTTGAGTTAATTGCTTATTGCTTGCTAAGTCCAAAGGAAATGAGCAACTTGGATCATCTTTATGATCTCAAGGAAGGAACTCCAAGGGTTTTATTTCTCTTCCCTCATCTTTGCATGTTTAGGACCTAGCCCTTCTCTTATTCTCTCCACTCTAACCCAAGCGAAACTTATTTTGGGCAAACATTGACATTGTTTTCAAAATTAGAAACCTAGGCACTATGCCTTTGATTTTTCAAACTCTTTTTTCATAATACTTATTTTGAATTGAATCCTTAAGTCAACTTTGACTTTATTTTGTGAATACTTCTAATTTGTAAATACAACTCACTCAATTGTTTTTGTGGTTCCAATGGCCACCTTTGCCAAAGCTTTTCATAGACATTAGCTATTAGGTTTGAGTTATCATAGAGGTTGATGTAAACCTCACATGTATCCTTAGTGATTGGACTATAAGTCTTCCATGCTTATTATAGGGTGGATCCCTGACTAGTATGTTGAAGCTCTCCTCACATGGTGGATTTGTGGTCTAGTTTGAGTTTTCTCCCTTTGATAACAAAAGACCTTAAGGATTTTGACCAATAAATTCACCAACCTATTTTGAGATTTTTATCCCGAACTACGAGGTTTTGATCCTACCCTTGTGATGGTACGTAGGTAATGGGTTGATCCATTCAAACAACAAAATTTTAAATATTGTATATTCTTTTCTCATCTCCCCAATCATGTTTGCACAAATATTTTTTCACAAATACCAACCTACCATACAACATTTGTAAAAAGGGCTCCCTTAGAGTACTAAGGATGTTTTGGGTGCTTAAAACGTTCCCATTGCATAACCGACCCCCTTACCCAGATCTCTGACATATTTACTAGTTTTTGATTTGATAAAACTTCTCGGTTTTTGTTCACTTTCTAACCTTTCCTTTGGATAAATAGAAGTGTGGTGGCAACTCGAATTGTATGATTTACTTTTGATTTAGTCAATAAATCTAAAGGTAACGAATACCCCGCTACACTAACATTTAATTTCAAGCCATTTACTTTTAATGCACTTTAATTTTTAGGCTCAATTCATTTGTCATTATTCATATCATTCTAATTGTTTATATTAATGTCATTTTTACTTTGTCCACTTGGACCATGTTGTGTGATATATCTTGTTTGTGTATACTTTGTTTGCTTGTGTGGTCTTTGACCATTAATGTACATAATAAGAACAAAAAACCTAAAAAACTATTGTGTGGACTGTTGGTTTGATCTTGGACAATTGGACTTAAAATTTAGACAACATCCCTATGCAAAAGGACTTGGCCAATGCCAACTTCATGTAACCAAGTGCTAGCAATTTGAAACTTCATCTGATACATCATTGAAGATCCATCGGAGTTCATCTGCAACATGATCATTGTGAAGCTGTTATTTTGAACCTGTGACTTGTGGAATTCATCTGCTACATAGGCCAATTTGAAGAAGATTATGGAGTGGTTAAAGCTTGGATGTGGCTATCTTTATTTGATACCTTGATCTTCAAGTTAATATCTTATGTATTATTTGTTGCTTGATCCTAATATCCAAGGGAATCTGGGGTTTCTATATGACATTCTTGTCTATTGGATTGCATCCCATTGGTCAGATCTTTTCAACTCTTAACTTTTTAATTTGTGCTTAGGATTAGTCTCTTCATCTCCTCCCTATCTCTTTATTTTCAAAATCTCTCCCTCCTTTTAAAAAAACTTCTTTGCTTGTGCTTGTTTTTTTTTCAAACTTTGACCACTTTTGCAAATTAGAAACTTTTGCCTTATGCCATTGCATTTTCAAACTTCTTTTCTTAAATCAAACTTGTAAATAAACTTAAATATACTTGACTTAAAATTTTCAAAAGCCAAAAAGAATTAACTCATTCAAACCATTTTTCTATGCCTTTGTGCCTTTCAAACTTATTTTTTTGATTAAAAGCAATGCATCCACTTTGAAATTTGTACAACAAACTACGAGGTTTTGATCCCTCATTTTTATGTTGGTACGTAGGCACAAGTCTGAAGGTCTTGTCAAACACAAAAATATAATTAATGAGTTATTTTCTCATCCCCCTATTCTATTTGGTTGTAAATATCACTTTGTACAAAATACATATGCACACAAAAAAGGGCTCCCTAGGAGTACCTAGGACACTTTGGGTGCTAACACCTTCCCTCTGTGTAACCAACCCCCTTACCTGTAATCTCTGGCATTTTATTAGTTTTGATTTGAAAACTTCTTATTTTTGGGTTTTGTTCGTACTTTTCCCTTTTGTCGCAACGCGAAAAAACAACCGGCGTGAAAAAGAACAGAAGAGCTGCCACCGTTCGTTATTTATCCCAAAGGAGGGAAAGGAAACGATCGAAGAAAACCTGAAGAGAGGAAAAGACAAGGTCTCGCAACCAAATCTAGGGTTCGGGAGTCGATTATGCGAAGGGAAGGTATTAGCACCCCTACGCATCCGTAGTACTCTTCGGTATCCACTTTTGTTGTTCTAGTCTAAAGGGTGTAGGTATATCTAAGCTACTATATGCTAAAAGAAGGTCAAAAGAAAATGACTCGCAAGGATGTCGCATCCACTACCTACGTATCTCACCTGAGTATGAGAATCAGAGTCTTCGTAGCTCGGCTACCTATGGGCGAAAGAGAAGTGTGCTCGATAAGACCTCGCGTCTTATGCCTACGTATCTCATCTGGAATGAGAATCAGAGCAAAATGTAGTTCAGCTAACTACGCGAACAAGGGTCTCGATTGCAACTAGGGCAAGAGAAAGGGAAGGTCTCGATCGCAACGAGGGCGAGAGAAAAGAATCGCATCAAGGGCGAAGGCAAGCAAGGATTAGTTGTTAGTCGTCAGTCAAACTCGGCAAGACATCACGTCTTGTGCCTACGTATCTCATCTGAACATGAGAATCAGAGTTGCCAATGTTCGGCTAACTAGGGGTTAAGGATTGCCATATGAACACGGACTTACAAAAGAGGACACCACCTGTGTCAAAGGAAAGTGGGCAATGTGTTTAACGTCCTAGCAGTAGGCGTGGCAGCTCGCTGAATCGAGTCTTAGGCAGTTACCTCTTTGCAATAGAACGGACTGACATGCCACAAGATCGGAGATGCACGGAAGGTCTAAAAGTGGGGAAGCACTGCCCTAGAGTTGTCATGCAATATGGACCTATGTGTTAGGATTTACAGAGGGGAACATCTACCTAATGTTAGCATGCAAAGAATAAGGGAATTCTACCTATGTTATCATACAAAGGGTTCTACGTAATGGGTGCTACCTAAACGGAACAAGAGTCGACGGACGGAGCAAGGAGAGGAGCCACGTTTAAAGGTAGATGGCGATGCCTGAGGCGATCGACTTACAAGAGGATGGATGAATGCGTGATGGTTCTGTTAAGTCTTGAAAATGATTACTCGACGTTGGATCGAGCTTTTGATCTTGTTTTGAAATGATTATCGGATGTTCGTTTTAATTCTTGTATTAACAGATGAATAAAGAATGAAAGAATAAATATTATACACTTTATGGGATAGGGGTACATTTGTTACGAATGGGGATGGTTTATGGCAATCAAACAATAAGAATATATGCCTCAATCATCATACAAGTAGGCAACAGTTATCAACCAAATCAGATAAGTAAACATGTATATAATCAATTCAAAGAATCAAAGAATGAAATAACGGAGCATTAAACAAGGAATGGTAAGTATGAACATGTTAAACAATCAAGCAATTGTAAGCATGGATGAAAGAAACAAGTATAACATATAACAGATGAATCAGACAGATGAAAAGATGTACAAAAAAGGTCCACTGAAATAATTAAATCAGGAAATGAGGTAAGGATCAAATAAAATTAAGATAAAAGGACTCTAATACATGGCCTATGAGATGAACAAGGGAGGATCAAAAGATCTCTTCAATTGCCATAAGCAATCCCTAAATCAAACATTGATCATAAAGAAGTCAACTGAAAAATCAAGCCAACTTAATAAATATCAAATAAATAGCAAATTAATCAGTAAAATTTTGAAAAATTAAACTAAGTAAGGTAGGGTCAGGACAGCATCATCCCCCAAAAGGATTTTAAAAATAATTAAAATTAGCACATGAATTAATTGAAATAAAACAAAAGTCAAACCAAAAGTCAATCAACAAAACTAGGTTAAAAATAAATCAAGAATAAATTAAAAATGTGAAATAAAAATCTAAGAAAAAGTCAGGTTGACCATGGGGCAGTGGTCAACCTTCATCCTAATAATCAGAAGCTGAAATTAAATTTTAGTTATAAAAATAAAATCAAGAATCAAATGTATGCTAAAATGGACCACTTGGAATGAATAATTAAAATAAGATATTAATACTATATAAATTCGAAAATAAAAATTAAATAAAATTAAATAAGGCATCAAACAATATGGAAAATATTTTTGAATATTTTTATGAATAAAGAAAACATTTTAAATTAATTAAAACCAAAACAGAAATAAATTGGGAATTAAAAAAACGAACATGAAAAGGGAGGTGTATTAGCATTTTGACTGAACTGGAAAATAAGTGATGCGCTGATGGGCCATAAGCGAGGGGTGTAAAAAACAATCACTGAAGGCGCACGATCCAAACAAATATTAAATTAGGGCGTGACATCCTTAAATGAACATTTTAATTAAAAAACCATGTGAACATTTATCAATTGGTCACTTTTATTTAAGTCACTAAAAGACAAAAACCAAACGAATGGACAAGATTAAAACAGAGGCGGTGGATCCAAGGGCTCTCAAGACAACACGTGGTCGTCTTCTTCCTTGAGCCAAACCCTAGCCATAATCATGCAGAAAAATGCAGGAAATGCAGTGTGTTTCTCTCAACTTCAACACGAAAATACGAACACTATAGTGCATTAAAAAATGAAACAAAGCCCAGATCTCAAGTTCAAAATGTGATGATTAACGTGGTAACCTTTTTAGATACAATGGTAGCTTATTCATGGAGAAAAGTTAACAATAAAGTTTCAATATGAACACGGGCATGAGCAGAAAATCAACAACACAACTCAACACCATGAACAATGCCTCGTACTAAGGGCTTCAGAAGTAAGCATAAGTACATGATTAGCATTGAAACAAGCATGATAATGTGCATAGATGTATTAATAAGGGGCTATGGAAATGGAGCAAGAGAGTTACCTAGTGGAAGTCTAGTCCATTGCTTCTTGACTGCGGAGAGACTAGAAGAAGATGATGCTTCCTTGGTGCTTCAAAAGCTTCGCCTCAAGAGCTTGCTGAGAAATAAAAGTTGACTTCTAATGAACCTTGCCTTTTCTTGCTCAAAAATCCACTGCCTTCTTTCATGCTTAGGGTTTTTGCTTTAAGTATTGTGGGTCAAATACTCCTTAATGGGCTTTGAAATGATTTGTTTATCCATGACCAAATGATGCAAGTTGGTGAGGTGTATTAGAAATGGGAAAGAGGGCATGTGAGATGTTATTTCTTATTTTGGCAAAACTTCTAGGTGAATGGAAATATGATGCATGGACAAATAAGGAAAGCAAAACATTGGTTGTGTAATATTGCATTTGTGCAGCATGGCTATGTCTGGCAGCAAGCAAGGAATCAATTCAAGGGGGTGACTTTGTGGCAACATAACTTGATGAGCAAATCACTAATTGAGGAGATAATGCAAACACTAGAGAGATAACATGGAGTATGGCATTTTTCATGTTGAGAATGGGTGGAAATAATGAGTGGAAGAAGATGAAAAAGGGACCTCAAGTTCATGTCACACCATTGCAGGATTGGTTGGGAAAGTTTGGCATAAATGCTGAGCACAAAAATCAGGTCTAAGTGATGACTTTAAAGGTTAATATCTTGAAAATGAAACATCTTATGAATCTCATTCCAAAGGCATATGGCATATTGTAGAGTATCTTTGATGTTCAAGGTTAAAAGAAATGGTGAGTAGAAGTAACCTAAAAAGAGGCCTAAAGTTGAGCAAAACTGAAAAATGCAAGGCTGGCCAAGGTAACATGAAATCTGCCTAGAAATTTCAAGTCATGGTGCCGACTTTAAGTGAGTGCATCTCTCAAACCATGGATCCAAATGAGATGACTCCAAAGGGAGGTGAAAGAGAACATGACAAGGTATAATTGTTGTGAAGAAAATATTTTCAATTGGTGCCTTGAAGTGCAAGAAAACTGGCCATGAAGTTTTGACAAACTTTAAAGATTTTTAGACTTAGAAATTTTTCTAAGTGTCCTAAAAATATGCCCTAATTTGACCAAGCATAACTTTTCCAAGAGAAATTTTCAAATGGAGCTTTTATCTTGATGGACAATGGGCTTAAAGTGAGTGCAAAATCATAAAAACTTCCCAAAATGTAAAGTCAATCATTTCCAAATTAAGTAACTTTTCCAATTCCTGATTAAATGACAAATCCATGATCCAACCTTGATCAAATTTCACATGTAGGCTCCCCTAGGCATGAATTTTGAGATTCCACTCTCAAAAAGTCACGAGTTGACTTTTCTGGCGCCACAATTGACTTTTCCCAAACTGTCTGATTCCCGATTCCAGTGATTTTTTGTATGTAGACCCTTGTGGACATATGGAGGGCCATGGAAAAGAGTTTCACCCAAAGAATCAGAAATAAACAGATTTTATACCAAACCCTAATTTTAGGGCAAAATTGATCAGGAACTGATTACACTACTTGCCGATGGATCTTTCTAAGATAATTGTGAGTCTTCCTAGGCCAAGATGCCTCTCCAATCATGACATGGATGAGATCCTCTACTTCCAACCAAACATTTCCTGTTGCAGGTAGCCATGAAACCCTAATTTCCTGATTAAATCCAGATGAACACTCTGATAGCTCTGAATCCTTCACTGATGAACTGAGGACCATAATAAGATACCTGGAACCCCCCTGAGACCCTGGAGACTTGTATACTTAGAGGATGAAGTCCAATTCTCAATCTTTCTTTGTGTGGGATTCTTCTGTTAAGGAGTGATCAATCAAAACCTGATTTCCCAGTCACTAATGCAGTGTGCAATGAGTATGACCTAGTATGATGCCAATGAAGTGTGAAACATAATCCCATGCTTCCAAGAAAAAAAGTAGGGTAAATTTTGGGGTATTACAGCTGCCCCTATTCAATCAACTGGAAACTCGAAATGAAGATAGCAACGGCTTTCGCACTTTCGAGGTATCAAGGGATTGAATACGATAAAAGCCCGAAAATTTATACTGAAGTAGGAAAGTGAAAAATGAAGTAATAATGCCTGTCAGGATCGGAAAGAGTCGATATGAACATCGAAAAAAGAATGTTAGCCTGAATACCAAAATAAATGGTAACACAGATTATGAAACATCGGTTTGAACAACGGGAGACTGGCCTGAGCGCCACTTCGGTCTGAACACCGGAAAAATTGCCTGAATGCCGCAAGTTGCATCGACCTGAACGTCGGAAACTTCTTCGATCTGAACATCGGAAAGCTGGCCTGAATGCCACCTCGGTCTGAACACCGGAAACTGGCCTGAATGCCACAAGTTGCGTTAACCTGAACGTCGGAAACTTCTTCGATCTGAACATCGGAAAACTGGCTTGAATGCCACTTCGGTCTGAATACCGGAAACTAGCCTGAATGCCACAAGTTGCGTCGACCTGAACGTCGAAAACTTCTTCGATCTGAACATCAGAAAATTGGCCTGAATGCCACTTCGGTCTGAATACCGGAAAACTGCATGCTTGTCAGTATCGGCAGAAATAGGGAAAATGATAATTGAGGCGGCGCGTGGGCCAACGACCCCTGTTGGGAATAATAAAGGAGAAGTCATGAACAACCTTCAGTCTGTGTACTGGAAACAAACTTCTAGCTTATCACTTGGGATACCGAGAATGTCTTATGCTTTACATGCGTATGTTTGAATTTTTCAATGGTGTAATGCTCCATGAAAATGGAAATGCTACGCGATTTAGGAGGATGCAATGCGATATGATTCTACATGCAAGGATGTGAAATGCTAGGTTAGAGAGAACGCCAAGCCGAGGCAAGGAATTCTGCTGGGGAAATGATCACAATCTTCTGGACCCTGGCAATGCTGTTGGAGATACACAGCACAATGAACTCTGTGGGGAAATGACCAGCCACGCGATGTTCTGGCAATAACAAAATACCGAGACTCTGATTGGGGAGAGAATGGCACTGAAAGCTTGCTGCTGAGGAAAGCGGCAGTGGTTCTGGCAACCACAATCTGCGAGAGAGACGACTCATCAGGGGAAGAAAACACCGATGCGGTACCAAGATTCTGCTTCAAGGAAAGAGACCATGGATCTAGCGTCGAGATCATCGATTTGGCATCAAACTCTAAGGAGAAGCCGCTTCAGCTGGGAAGATACAGTCGGACACTGTCGACTCTACTGGGGAATGTATAATCTGAAACAAATGCTTGGGGAAGTACAGTAGTGAGAAACTGCTAGGGATTGAAGAATCCAATGCTTGGACCAACATTGCAGGGATAAGATACCAAATACCAATTGTTGAAGAAAAACATTCGCGATCATCTGCTGGGAACCTTAAGGAAATGCCCCTAGTGTACCTGTTCTTAATAGACGATCCAAAGCACTTAAAATTTACAGCAATTTTAAATGTTTATTAAGCATGTACCTGTAAAGCTCTTATGTTTCATGATGCAATGTTTATCAAAAATTCGGACGCCATTTTTGCAAACAAAACAGTAAAATGAAAATGATCACAGAGATATACTGAATAACATGATTTTATTGATTGAATGGCCTCTGAATAGGCATTTACATTAGGAAGCAATCCCTGGAAAGAGGTAATTGCACAAAAGATAAACAGAAATTAATCTAATGGCAATGTGAAATGGATTTTTATCGGGTTCCAGTTCTGCTATGACTCGCTCGTCTTCAAGATCCTCTAAATGATCAACTTTCTGAAAAAGGTGATTGGACTATTTCCTATCCTTCGAAAGTTTCCAGTTATCGACACGAGATGAGATTCAGAACTACTCAGAAAGCAGTCATTCGCTTAATCCCTAACTTTTGCCTGGATCGCCCTTTCAGGTTTTTAATCCACCGGGATACCCATTTTTGCCTAAGTTGCCTTTTTCAAGTTTTCAACTTACCGGGTGTACAATCTTTTCATTTTTAATCCCTAACTTTTGCCCGAACCTTTTTCATTTTCTTGGTTCGCCGGGATGCCCATTTTTTTGCCTGGACTATTCTTTTTATTGTCCAGCAGGTCTATTTTATGCGAAGTATTTTTTAACTGCGTCTGAGTTCACAGGGGAAGTGAAGTCTTCACCATCCATAGTTGCAAGCATTAAGGCTCTACCATCAAAAATCTTGGTGACAATATATGGTCCATCATAGTTAGGAGTCCACTTGCCCCTGTGATCTGTCTGAGGAGGAAGGATCCTTTTCAACACCAAATCTCCGACTTGGAAGCATCGAGGACGCACTTTCTGATCAAAGGCTCTCTTCATCCGACTTTGATACAACTACCCATGACAAATGGCTGCCATTCGCTTCTCTTCGATAAGACTCAACTCATTGAACCTTGTCTGAATCCATTCAGCTTCGTCTAACTCGACATCCAGCAGGACTCTTAGAGAAGTAATCTCCACTTCAACAGGTAGGACTGCTTCCATACCATACACAAGGGAGTAAGGGGTTGCCCCGATCGATGTACGTACTAGAGTACGGTACCCATGCAAGGAGAAGGGTGGCATCTCATGCTAATCTCTGTACGTAACGACCATCTTCTGCACAATCTTCTTTATGTTCTTATTTGCTGCCTCAACAACATCGTTCATCTTAGGACGATAAGGGGAAGAATTGTGATGCTGAATGTTGAAGTTCTTGCACAACTCCTTCATCATTTTTTTATTGAGATTAGAACCATTATCAGTAATGATTCTTTCGGGAATCCCATAACGACAAATGATTTCTTTCTTAATGAATCGGGCAACCACATGTCTGGTGACCTTCGCAAATGAAGCTGCTTCGACCCACTTGGTGAAATAGTCGATGGCAACAAGGATAAAGCGATACCCAAGATACATACCTCATACTCAGCTTCATTATTGGTGCACTCAAAAGTCAGACGAGCGGTGAAAGGCATGTGGGCACCTTTCGGAGTGGTAATGACAGCACCAATTCCACTTCCTTTGGCATTGACGGCCCCATCAAACATTAAAGTCCACTTTTCATCTGGATCAGGTCCCTCCTCAACAACTGGCTCTTCACAGTCTTTCATCTTGAGAAACATGATGTCTTCATCCGGAAAATCAAACTTCATTGGCTCATAATTATCAATCGGCTGATGGGAAAGATAGTCTGACAGAATACTCCCTTTGATGGCTTTCTGGGATGTATACTGGATGTCGTACTCTCTCAGTACCATTTGCAAACGAGCAACCCTTCCGGTGAGAGTTGGCTTCTCAAATATATACTTGACTAGATCCATTTTGGAGATCAGTAAGGTTGTGTGAGTCAGCATGTATTGTCTCAATCGCTTAGCAGCCCATGCAAGTGCACAACATGTCTTTTCAAGCATTGAGTATCTCGACTCACAATCTGTGAATTTTTTACTCAGGTAGTAGATGGCATGCTCTTTCCTACCTGTCTCTTCGTGTTGACCGAGAACACAACCCATGGAACTATCAAGTACTGTCAAATACATAATCAGCGGTCTCCCTAGGACTGGAGGCATAAGGATTGGAGGATTCTGCAAATACTCTTTTATTTTTTTGAAAGCCCTTTGGCAATCATCATTCCACCTGATAGCCTGATCTTTTCTTAACAATTTGAAAATTGTCTCACACGTGGCTGTTAGGTGAGAGATGAACCTTGCAATGTAGTTCAACCTTCCTAAGAAACCACAAACTTGTTTTTCTGTTCTTGGCTCAGGCATTTCTTGTATTGCTTTTACTTTGGCAGGATCCACCTCAATCCCTTTTTCACTAACAATAAAACCCAGCAGTTTTCCAGATCTCACCCCGAAAGTACACTTGTTCGGATTAAGCCTCAACTTCAATTTCCTCAAGCGCTCAAACAGTTTCTGCAAATTCACCAAATGTTCTTCTTCCGTCTGAAATTTGGCAATCATATCATCAACATAAACCTCGATTTCATGATGAATCATATCATGGAAAAGAGTTACCATAACTCGTTGAAATGTTGCCCCAGCATTTTTCAGACCAAACAGCATCACCTTGTAGAAGAAGATGCCCCATGGGGTTATGAAAGTTGTCTTCTCCATGTCTTCTGGTGCCATCTTAATTTGATTATAGCCATAAAAGTCATCCATAAAGGAGAATACCGAGAACTGAGCCGTGTTATCCACCAAAACGTCGATGTGAGGTAATGGGAAATCATATTTAGGACTAGCTCTATTCAGATCCCGGTAGTCAACACACATCCGTACCTTTCCATCCTTCTTAGGTACTGGAACGATATTTGCAACCCATGGCGGATAATTTGTAACCGCTAGAAACCCTGCGTCCAACTGCTTTTGCACTTCTTCCTTTATCTTGACAGCCATCTCTGGTCTCGTTCTTCTAAGCTTTTGCTTGACCGGAGGACAATCCTCTTTGAGAGGCAAACGGTGTACCACAATGTCTATGTCAAGCCCTGGCATGTCCCGATAAGACCAAGCGAAGATGTCAACATACTCTTGCAGCAATTCAATTAGCCCCTTCTTCAAATTATCTTCCAAAGCAGCCCCTATCTTGATTTCTCTCTTGACGTCCTCGGTGCCGAGATTAATCACTTCAATAGACTCTTGATGCGGTTGAATGACCCTTTCCTCCTGTTTTAACAACCTGACAAGTTCTTCAGGGAGTTCACAGTCTTCATCACCCTCTTCTTCAGCTTGAAAGATTGGATTTTCAAAGTCGAAGCGAGGCATAGCAGAACTGTTATCAATAGGATCCGGTGATATGCATCTGCATGAGTGATGGTAATGTGCTTATGAGTGTGAACAAGGAGTGAAAACTAAACAAAACATTGCCAAATATATTTTTTGATTTTTGAAAACTGCAAAAATTGAAAGACAGTGAACAAAATATTTGAATTCAAAAAGACGTCCTTTATTTACGATAAAAAATGCAGGTATTCACATAGATGAGCCCTACAATGAGTCATTACGCCCTGGGCGGAACGTAAGACTTGGATATGCACAAATAAACAAAGAAAATTACTCTTCAAGAAGAGTGACTTGTATAATCTCTTCAGAAGACCAATTACAGAGAACTTCACCCGGGACCCTTGGACGCACCCAGTTGTCAATGTCGCAATCACTATCCCTATCTTCTTCGCTGATTGCAGAGATCTGGCCATACTGAATGATGCCAGCACTGGAGAAAGTAATCGGCCGCTGACGAGTCTAAGGCGTTGAAGTTGTAGAAGTCAATGTTGGCTGATACCCAATCCCGAACTTGTCTTCCTTTATAGGTAAATCCAACAGACGTCCCCAACCGGGAGAAACACCTTAATTTACCAAGGCCTGTGCCTGCTTGAAGGACGAAATAGAGGCACCTGCTTTAACCTCTTCCACTGGTGCTGCAACCTTGATTTGAACTGCCTCAAAGGCCTGACACAGGGTCTCATGAATCTCACCTTCTACATCCACATACTTGAATGTAGACAAGTGACTGACCAGAATAACCTTCTCACCATAGACAGTGATAATTCTTCCGTTGACCGGGAACTTGATCTTCTGATGCAAGGTCGAGGAGACTACCCCAGCATTGTGGATCCAAGGACGACCCAACAAGCAGCTATACGAAGGACTGATATCCATCACATAGAAGACGGTGTTGAAGGTTTGTGATCCAATATGAATTGGCAATTCTAACTCTCCAAATACCGACCTCTTAGAACCATCGAAGGCTCTCACAACAAGATCGGAAGGCTTCAAGATCAAACCTTCTACCTCTAACCTTGACAAGGCTCTCTTGGGTAGCACATTGAGAGAGGAACCTGTATCCACCAGAACATGGGATAGCACAATGTCTTTGCACTCTATCGAAATGTTCAAAGCCTTGTTATGATCGCGTCCAGCTGGCGTCAAGTCAGAATCAGTAAAACCCAACCCGTTGCTTGCATGAACATTTGCAACGATCCCTTCTAGTTGGTTCACTGAAATCTCCTAAGGCACGTACGCAGCATTAAGGACCTTCAGAAGTGCCTCCTTGTGTGCCTCCGAACACAGCAGGAGTGAGAGAATAGATATCTTGGACGATGTCTGAATCAACTGATCGACTACCTTGTAGTCGCTTTTCCTTATGGTTCTCAAGAGCTCGTCCACATCTTTCGCGAAGGCAGGCTCAGAGCCAGCCTGTGGTGCAGAGGTACCCTCATTCACAACTTGCTTGCCTTTGGCCTTCGCCGCGGCGTCAGCACTATCAGATTGGGTAACTGGTGGTGAGAACAGTCTACCACTTCTGGTGAATCGCCCGATTATACCAACATTGTCCACTGCGGGATCTCTTATTTCAACTTCAAGTTCAGATTTCTGATTCTGCACCTCTTCTATTTTCAGTGGCTGTTCCACTCTATGATCATGCGTGTACACACTCCCCCCGTAATGCCAAGGAATGACCCTTTCGTTGGTGAAAGGTAAATGACCAGGGGTCGTGATGGTCATAGTGGATTGATGCGGTCGCACTAGTGGTATCGGTTGCGCTACTGGCACACTGATCTGAGCGGTCGGGTATAAAATTGTGATGGTGGCAACGTCACAGTCATACTCAGAAATCTCATTCATTGAAATACAAACATCCAAAACATCGGAATCAAGTTCAACAAATACATCAGAATCAAACACAATGTTTGGAAAATCAACAACAACATCAGGAAAATTAATTACATCATTAGGAATTATAAAATCAACAGGAACAACATTCGTAAATTCTTCAACATCAACGGCATCTTCAGACAAGAGAGGATCAACATCTGCATCCTCAAACACCTCTTCAACAACCCCTTCAACAGACTTTTGGGCAGATAGGTCTTCAGCTCGGAGGATACCATCGTCAAGCAAGGCCTAGATACCCCGCTGCAGCCTCACACAACCCCCGCTCTGTGCAACACAGCCCAAACAACCGCTCCCGCAACCGGGGAAAACATCTGCCTTTAGCAAGTATTCTTTAATTTGTAACAGCGGAGTCTTCAGTTTCAACACATCCTTGACGGATTTGACTTCTCCTTCAACCATGTTAACATTTGCTCCATCATGCTGCGGCATAGGATTGTTGACAACATTAGGAGCCGACGCAAAGTTAATGGCCTTTGAGTCAATAAGGTCCTGAACTACGTGCTTAAAAGCTTTACAGTTTTCAGTAGTGTGGCCAGGTGCCCCAGAGTGGAACTCACACCTAGCATTGGCGTCATAACCCACTGGAAGCCTGCCAATAGGAGGAGCCAAAGTGCGTAACTGCACAAGTTGCAACTGTTGAAGGTTGGGAAGCAATTGGGCGTACGACATCGGAAGAGTGTCGAAACGCCTATCCATCATCCTTTGTCTCTGTTGGTAGACAGGTCTGTTACCCTGTTGTTGTTGGTACTTATTTTGTTGACGCTGGGGTTGTTGTTGTTGCACTGGTGCTGCAGCCGGAATGGTCATAGCTGCAACATAGGGTTGCTGATGGTAGTTCTGAAAATTGTTCCTTCGGTTACCCTTGCTCTGATAACAAGACACAGAGTTTGCATCCCCTTCTCTCCTCTTCTGTCCTCCTATGAACGCTTCTTCAACCCCGAGGATGATCCAACCCCACTTTGG
Organism: Lathyrus oleraceus; assembly: GCF_024323335.1. NCBI lineage: Eukaryota > Viridiplantae > Streptophyta > Magnoliopsida > Fabales > Fabaceae > Lathyrus > Lathyrus oleraceus. Next base: position 405,693,734 of record NC_066581.1, read on the forward strand.
ATCTTACACGTCTTCAAGTAGTTCTCCACCCTCTCACCGGTAGAGACCACATCAGCAAAATTTGAGGCGTTGCAACCCACCAGACGCTCCAAATAAGACCCAGGCAGTGTGTTCATAAACATGTTGGCCATCTCTTTTTCCAACATCGGGGGCTGAACACGGGAAGCCATCTCTCTCCAGCGTTGAGCATACTCTTTGAAGCACTCATTGCTCTTGAGAGACAGATTCTGGAGTTGAGTCCAGTCAGGTGCGATATCCGCATTGTACTGATACTGCTTCACAAAAGCCTCAGCCAAGTCTCTCCAGCACCGAATATGGGCTCTGTCTTGCCTCATATTCCACTCCAAGGATGCCCCAGCTAGGCTGTCCTGGAAGAAGTACATGAGCAGTTTCTCATCATCGAAATACGCAATCATCTTGCGGAAGTAAGCTTGCACGTGAGTCTTCGGGCAAGAGTTTCCATTGTACTTATCAAAAACTGGAACTCTGAACTTTGGTGGAACTTTCACACCTGGGACCAGCCCCAAGTCAACAACATCCACACCAAGAGCATTCTGCCCTTCCACAGCTTTCAACCTCTCATCCAATCTCCAAAATAAAGGGTCCACACCATGGCCCATGCCAAAGTCTTCCTGAAGCAGGGTGAACTGATCCTCCTGATCATCATGGATGGGTTGTTGATCAGGGTTGACACGTGGGATAGGGATAGTCCCCTGTCCATTGGGTCCATTAGTCTCTCCAGCTGGAGGATCAATCACAATCTCCGATTGAGTAGTAGGGGGATTCCTTTGTACCAACAGTCTAAGCTCCTGCTGTCCCTGAGCCACTCCTTGGACCACTTCCATGAACTGATACATGCGAATCCTCATCTCAGCGAGCTCTGCTTGTAGGCCTTCCATTGCTCTGCATTGATTCCTTTGGGTATCGTATCGGTGAATGCTTGAGTGAGCTATCCTGCTAGTGGAATACCAAACAAAATGAGAACACCGCGGCGGTACCTATTATGCAAGACATGCTAATGGATATGCAAATGCAATGACATGTTTATCAATTCTAAAGGGTATTCTACCCCTTGATTCCAGTCTCACATCAGATAAACAGTGTAAGAAGATCGAGCCGTCGATAAACTTCTGAGACGTAGATGCAATATAGAAAAAACCGTCATACAAATGAGTTTAAGGAGAAGGGCCTTAGCCAATAGTACATCAAAAGAGGATCTCCATAACAAGCCTGTGGATCATTACTACAAAGCAACAAAGAAACACAACAAGTAAAAAGAGGAACAAAAATCAGGAATCAGCCTCCTGTATACAACCCATAAGGATTGCTCCTAACTTCAGCCAGCAGTGCCACCGTGTCAGGATGATCTGGAGATTCTGTCAAACGTCGGATAAGCAAATTCCTCTTGTGAATAATCCCATCCAGTTCTTTGATGTGCTCTATGTAATAATCCCCATCATCCTCCCCGAATACCTCTTCAAGTCTAGATTTCTTCAAACCCGTCAGCATTTTGAGTTCTTCAATCTGTTCTTGAGCCTTGTCGAGTTGATCTGTGATGTAACCATTGGTTGTACGGGCACACAGGAGCTCATTGTTCTTCTCCTTCAGTAGAGTCTTCAACTTCTCCATCTGACCAGTCAATTGGGTCACCATCTCCTCCTCTTTTGCCTTCCGAGAAGCTGAAAATGCATCCCATTGTTGTTGCCACCCAACTAACTTACCATGGGCATCTGTTAACTGCTGCTTGACTCGCCTCAACTCAGAACCGGATGACCCCAAGGCTTTGTCAGTTTTCCTGAAGAAGTTCACCTCCATAGCCAATTTCTTTTCCGCTTCCTTCTACAATCTGACAGCCTCCCCCTTCTGATATTCTGCCTAATGGTATAGACGCATAAAGTTTTGCAACTTCACACTCAACTCTGAGTTTTCAGTTTGAAGTTCCTCCATGGTATCCTTCAATTTGTCATACTCCTCTCGGCTCACCATTGTTTACTGCTCAGGAGTAGGTGGATACAAAGGTTCTTTAATAGGAAAGGGCAGACTAAACTCTTCGAATCTTCCCCGAAGCCAATCTTCATATTGAGGATAAGTCCTGCAATCCCCCTTTCCAAGCACAGTCAAATCAGATGAAGAGTGTAAAAATAGAAATTCTTCCACATCTTTTTCCAAAGGCGGAGTTTTTAAAGCATACCCAAATTGTCCGACTGCTAGAGAAGGATTATAGTTGATTCCTCCTCTTCTTCCTACCAACGACACATTCGGGAAGTTCCCTCAACTGTGAATAATATCCGCCCGAAGCAAGTTCCGGTCAAACCACCAAGAAATAACTTTAGATCTTATACCCATCAACCTCTTCGACCAACTCAACGAGTCCTTGAAATCAACGAACGCTCCCGACTTGGGTAGGTGAGAACTAAACCACTTATGAAACAAGGTTGCACAACAATTCACCAATCATCCTTTTCTATTCTCATTCCTATGATGCACTGAATGAGGGAAATCTCCCAGCAAGGTCGGCACTGGATTTCCCAACACGAAGAGGCGTATTGCGTCTACGTCCACAAATTTTGCAACATTAGGGAACAGGACGATCCCGTATACACAAAGAGCCAACACAGCATTGAAACACCTTCGATCACCATCTTCAAGCTTCTTCTTGGCTTCTCCCACTAAGAAACTCAGATGAAAACGACTGACTCCTCCTTTCTGACACATATTAGACTCCCAGACTGATTTCCCCAAATATGTGGCTGAAGCAACCATGCTGAAATCGGGCAGAAACTCGGAACTGTAGAATAGCAACTCTGAGAAAACTGGCAACCTCCTCCAAAGTAGGGACCAAGATATAATCTGGGAATGTAAAACACCTCAATGGAGGGTCATAGAATTGCAGCAATGTAAAGAGAGCATCGTGTTGATCTTTGGGGAGAACCGTAACGAAACTTAGAATCAACCCGTAATCCTTCCGGAATCTTTCTAGAGAATCATGATCTATTAACTTCATCAGATGTTGAATAGGATCCAAACAAACCATAGGAAATTTGTAGGCGACATGTCTTTTTCTGCCAATATCCATCTTAAGAGAACCAGAAAACCCCGACTAGAATCAAGAAGAAGATATAAACCCCTAGAAATAGCTAAACATGTGTTAAATGATGTAAATGCAGAATGATGTGATGCAATGCAGTGACATGGGAATCAGGATTGCTGTATCTGCTTGAATAATTGTCAGGTCGCACTGTCTGAAGAGAAAACCACTGAGGAACATATAAGAGATCAAAGTTTTGCTCTAACAAGAATACCAGAAAACCGGGTTGGTTGAAGGTTAAGGTTTCCTTAATTTAGCCCGCCCCTCACTGGTAGGTTCTAAGAATAGAAGTTCGTCAGCTTCTAGCCCTTCAGTCGAGAATAATACGTTTACCGCTAAAGGTTTGGTATTATTACAAGACAAAAGACCTCCATTGACTCCCCTCAACAGGACATCCTAAAAGCAAGTTCCCAGCCTTGGGTCCTCGGATTGAGCAGCGAGAATGCGCCCACCAGAGCTAACATAATCGCGTCTCGGAGGAGTGCCTCGACTGAGTCCCCAGGAAATGGTCACCAGAGTCGACGATTTCTAAAGGAGCATCCTGTCATTACGGAACACCCGTAGGACAGAATATATCCAAAAGAGGCCTCATCTGGGTGTGGGTCTCATGAACGACTTAACCTAGCAACATGCTACACAAGCCTCATGACTATCTACTCTAAAACCTGTGTGTACGCTCAAGCCTGGGTAGTGGGCTTATCTCTCATAGGACAACCCACCCCAACAAACAACCAACCTAACAGATCCCGCAGATACAACAAACATATGTACACAATGCAACAAGATAGAGCAGATAAATGCTAAAAGTAAATAACTGTACAAAAGAATAAACACCCAACAAACAAGAAACTCAGAAAAGCTAGGAGGGACTCGCATAGGGAAATCAAAAGTCCCCAGCAGAGTCGCCAGTTGTCGCAACGCGAAAAAACAACCGACGGGAAAAAGAACAGAAGAGCCGCCACCGTTCGTTATTTATCCCTAAGGAGGGAAAGGAAACGATCGAAGAAAACCTGAAGAGAGGAAAAGACAACGTCTCGCAACCAAATCTAGGGTTCGGGAGTCGATTATGCGAAGGGAAGGTATTAGCACCCCTACGTATCTGTAGTACTCTACGGTATCCACTCTTGTTGTTCTAGTCTAAAGGGTGTAGGTATATCTAAGGTACTATCTGCTAAAAGAAGGTAAAAAGAAAATGACTCGCAAGGATGTCACATCCACTGCCTACGTATATCACCTGAGTATGAGAATCAGGGTCTTCGTAGCTCGGGTACCTATGGGCGAAAGAGAAGTGTGCTTAATAAGACCTCGTGTCTTATGCCTTTGTATCTCATCTGGAATGAGAATCAGAGCAAAACGTAGTTCGGCTAACTACGGGAACAAGGGTCTTGATTGCAACTAGGGCAAGAGAAAGGGAAGGTCTCGATCGCAACGAGGGCGAGAGAAAAGAATCGCAGCAAGGGAGAAGGCAAGCAAGGATTAGTTGTTAGTCGTCAGTCAAACTCGGCAAGACATCACGTCTCGTGCCTACGTATCTCATATGAACATGAGAATCAGAGTTGTCGTAGTTCGGCTAACTAGGGGTTAAGGATTGCCATCTAAACATGGACTTACAAAAGAGGACACCAGCTGTGTCAAAGGAAAGTGGGCAATGTGTTCAACATCTTAGCAGTAGGCGTCGTAGCTCGCTGAGTCGAGTCTTAGGCAGTTACCTCTTTGCAATAGAACGGACTGACATGCCACAAGATTGGAGACGCACGGAAGGTCTAAAAGTGGGGAAGCTCTGCCCTAGACTTGTCATGCAATGTGGACCTATGTGTTAGGATTTACAGAGGGGAACATCTACCTAATGTTAGCATGCAAAGAATAAGGGAATTCTACCTATGTTATCATACAAAGGGTTCTACCTAATGGGTGCTACCTAAACGGAACAAGAGTCGACGGACGGAGCAAGGAGAGGAGCCACAGATAAAGGTAGATGGCGATGCCTGAGGCGATCGACTTACAAGAGGATGGATGAATGTGTGTTGGTTCTGTTAAGTTTTGAAAATGATTACTCGACGTTGGATCGAGCTTTTGATCTTGTTTTGAAATGATTATCGGATATTCGTTTTATTCTTGTATTAACAGATGAATAAAGAATGAAAGAATAAATATTATACACTTTATGGGATAGGGGTACATTTGTTACGAATGGGGATGGTTCATGGCAATCAAACAATAAGAATATATGCCTCAATCATCATACAAGTAGGCAACAATTATCAACCACATCAGATAAGTAAATAGGTATATAATAAAATCAAAGAATCAAAGAATGAAATAACGGAGCATTAAACAAGGCATGGGAAATATGAACATGTTAAACAATCAAGCAATAGTAAGCATGGATGAAAGAAACAAGTATAACAGATAACAGATTAATCAGACAGATGAAAAGATGTACAAAAAGGGTCCACTGAAATAATTAAATCAGGAAATGAGGTAAGGATCAAATAAAATCAAGATAAAAGGCCTCTAATACATGGCCTATGAGATGAAGAAGGGAGGATCAAAAGATCTCTTCAATTGCCATAAGCAAACCCTAAATCAAACACTGATCATAAAGAAGTCAACTGAAAATTCAAGCCAACTTAATAAATATCAAATAAATAGCAAATTAATCAAGAAACTTATGAAAAATTAAACTAAGTAAGGTGGGGTCAGGACATCATCATCCCCCAAAAAGATTTTAAAAATAATGAAAAATAGTACATGAATTAATTGAAATGAAACAGAAGTCAAACCAAAAGTCAATCAACAAAACTAGGTTAAAAATAAATCATGAATGAATTTAAAATGTGAAATAAAAATCTAAGAATCAGAAGCTAAAAATATGGGGCAGTGGTCAACCTTCATCCCAAAAATCAGAAGCTAAAAATAATTTTATGTTATAAAAATAAAATCAAGAATCAAATGTATGCTAAAATGGACCACTTGGAATGAATAATTAAAATAAAATATTAATACTAAATAAAAGCAAAAATAAAAATTAAATAAAATTAAATAAGGCATCAAGCAATATGGAAAATATTTTTGAATATTTTTATGAATAAATAAAATATTTTAAATTAATTAAAATCAAAACAGAAATAAATTTGGAATTAAAAAAAAGAACATGAAAAGGGAGGTGTATTAGCATTTTGACTGAACTGGAAAATAAGTGACACGCTGATGGGCCAAAAGCGAGGGGTGTAAAAAACAATCAGTGAAGGCCCACGATCCAAACCAATATTAAATCAGGGCGTGACATCCTTAAATGAACATTTTAATTAAAAAACCATGTGAACATTTATCAATTGGTCACTTTTATTTAAGTCACTAAAAGACAAAAACCAAACGGAGGGACAAGATTAAAACAGAGGCGATGGATCCAAGGGCTCTCAAGACAACACGTGGTCGTCTTCTTCCTTGAGCCAAACCCTAGCCATAATCATGCAGAAAAACGCAGAAAATGCAGTGTGTTTCTCTCAACTTCAACACAAAAATACGAACACTATAGTGCATCAAAAAACATGAAACAAAACCCAGATCTCAAGTTCAAAATGCGATGATTAACGTGGTAACCTTTTTAGGTACAATGGTAGCTTATTTATGGAGAAAAGTTAACAGTAAAGTGTCAATATGAACACGGGCATGAGCAGAAAATCAACAACACAACTCAACACCATCAACAATGCCTCGTACTGAGGGCTTAAGAAGTAAGCATAAGTACATGATTAGCATTGAAACAAGCATTATAATGAGCATAGCTGTATCAATAAGTGGCTATGGAAATGGAGCAAGAGAGTTACCTAGTGGAAGTCTAGTCCACTGCTTCTTGACTGCGGAGAGACTAGAAGAAGATGATGTTTCCTTGGTGCTTCAAAAGCTTCACCTCAAGAGCTTGCTGAGAAATAAAAGCTGACTTCTAATGAGCCTTGCCTTTTCTTGCTTGAAAATCCACTGCCTTATTTCATGCTTAGGGTTTTTGCTTTAAGTACTGTGGGTCAAATACTCCTTAATGGGCTCTGAAATGATTTGTTTACCCATAAGAAAATGATGCAAGTGGGTGAGGTGTATTAGAAATGGGAAAGAAGGCATGTGAGATGATGTTTCTTATTTTGGCAAAACTTCTAGGTGAATGGAAATATGATGCATGGCCAAATAAGGAAACCAAAACATTGGCTGTGTAATCTTACATTTGTGCAGCATGGCTTGGTCTGGCAGCAAGCAAGGAATCAATTCAAGGGGGTGACTTTGTGGCAACATAACTTGATGAGCAAATCACCAATTGAGGAGATAATGCAAACATTAGAGAGATAACATGGAGTATGGCATGTTTCATGTTGAGAATGGATGGAAATAATGAGTGGAAGAAGATGAAAAAGGGACCTCAAGTTCATGTCACACCATTGCAGGATTGGTTGGGCAAGTTTGGCATAAATGCTGGGCACAAAAATCAAGTCTAAGTGATGACTTTAAAGGTTAATATCTTGCAAATGAAACATCCTATGAATCTCATTCCAAAGGCATATGAAAGATGGCATATTGGAGAGTATCTTTTATGTTCAAGGTTAAAATAAATGGTGAGTAGAAGTAACCTAAAAAGAGGCCTAAAGTTGAGCAAAACTGAAAAATGCAAGGTTGGCCAAGGTAACATGAAATCTGCCTAGAAATTTCAAGTCATGGTGCCGACTTTAAGTGAGTGCATCTCTCAAACCATGGATCCAAATGAGATGACTCCAAAGGGAGGTGAAATAAGACATGACAAGGTATAATTGTTGTGAAGAAAATATTTTCAATTGGTGCCTTGAAGTGCAAGAAAACTGGCCATGAAGTTTTTACAAACTTTAAAGATTTTTAGACTTAGAAATTTTCTTAAGTGTCCTAAAAATATGCCTTACTTTGGCCAAGCATAACTTTCTCAATTTTGATCCAAATGGAGAAAACGTTATATTTCTAGAAAGCTTGGAACAAGAGGAACAACTTTAATGTTGGAGAAATTTTCAAATAAAGCTTTTATCTTGATAGACAATGGGCTTAAAGTGAGTGCAAAATCATAAAAACTTGCCCAAAATGGAAAGTCAACCATTTCCAAATTAAGTAACTTTTCCAATTCCTGATTAAATGACAAATCCATGATCCAAACCTTGATCAAATTTCACATTTAGGCTCCCCTAAGCATTAATTTTGAGATTCCACTCTCAAAAAGTTAGGAGTTGACTTTTCTGGCCCCATAGTTGACTTTTCCCAAACTGTGTGATTCCCGATTCTAGTGATCAATTGAAGCACTTCTGGCTCAAATAAAAAGCTAATTTTTTGTATATAGACCCTTGTGGACATATGGAGGGCCATGGAAAAGAGTTTCACCCAAAGAATCAGAAATAAACTGATTTTATACCAAACCCTAATTTTAGGGCAAAATTGATCGGGAACTGATTTTACTGCTTGCCAATGGATCTTTCTGAGATAATTGTGAGTCTTCCTAGGCAAAGATGCCTCTCCAATCATGACATGGATGAGCTCCCCTACTTCCAACCAAACATTGCATGTTGCAGGTAGCCATGAAACCCTAATTTCCTGATTAAATCCAGATGAACACTCTAATAGCTCTGAATCCTTCACTGATGAACTGAGGACCATAATAAGATACGTGGAACCCCCCTAAGACCCTTGAGACTTGTATACTTAGAGGATGAAGTCTAATTCTCAATCTTGCTTTGTGTGGGCTTCTTCTGTTAAGGAGTGATCAATCAAAACCTGATTTCCCAGTCACTAATGCAGTATGCAATGAGTATGACCTAGTATGATGCCAATGAAGTGTGAAACATAATCCCATGCTTCAAAGAAAAAATGTAGGGTAAATTTTGGGGTATTACACCTTTTCCCTTGGAAACAATAAAAGCGCAGTGACGACTCTTGTTATTTGATGTCTAACTTATCCATAGCTTGATGATCATGAATTTACCGCTACAGAAATTAAGTGGCGACTCCTCTATGGAGTAGTCTCCAGTGGGTTTATCCTACTTTTTGTGTGTATATAATTGTATATATGTGATGTATGTATATTTGTGTGATATAATATGCTTATTGTGGTTGGTGATCTCTGAGTGGTGAGATAAGTTCTAATCCGTACATGAGTGCAATTAAGATAGGAGGTTGGTATAGTCATGTTCGACTTGTGTGGAGTAGTCCTTAACAAGTTAGCTTGAGATCCATCTTCTCAGTGGAGACCCTTTCGGATTTGGAAATGTCATACAAGTATTTGTGGTTAGGAGAAGCTGAGGATCGTAGAACATTTAACCCCCCTTGGCCTATTTAGGACGTAGTGTGGAGACTGTTCAAGTGTAGACTTGATAACAGTTATTACCCGATACTACACTCGAACAAGTTTCTCTTGAGAATATTATGGGTCGATGAGTTAGTCATCTTAACCTGTAATATCCGATAGATGGAATTCAGACTCTGGGGACTTTCGAGAACATGATCTACATGTTTTTATCCTTAGTCCACTCCTTTGGGATGGTTCTTACCCAGACTCCATGCTCGTGACTCACAACAAACCCTTGATTCATGGTTGATCCAATCAAGTCCTGTCAATATCAATGGAACTTGGGTGTTGATAAGGTGAGAACCATAATCCACCAAAATGGATGATTGATCTTGACAATGACTTGATTCATCCCTTGACCTTTGTTTGCTTGCCTTGTGTGCGATCTCTTATTTGTGATTGTTGCATTCATGCGCATCATAACATTCATCACACGAAAATTTCAAGGAACTGAGGTATTATTTGCAAATATTTTCAGACCATGGATTGTGGATGAAGGAACACTAAGAAGTACAATTTCAGAGGTCCCAACTTAAAAGAGTTAAGGAAGCTAGCATCTTTTGTATTAGATCCCTTGGACTTCAAACAAAATCATGGGAAGGTTTTGTCTATCTTGTCTGCTGATATGGCTGAAGGACTATTGAGTGTGTTAGTGCAGTTCTATGATCCTCTCTACCATTGCTTCACTTTTCCCGATTATCAGCTTGTGCCTACGTTGGAGGAGTATGCCCATCTCTTGGGAATACCTGTTTCTAGCAAGGTACCTTTTAGTGGGTTGGAAGAGATTCCCAGATCTCATCTTATTGCTGAAGCTCTTCACTTGAAAAAGTCTGAGATAGAGGCTCATTGGGTGAAGAAAGGAGGATTGTTTGGGTTTCCATCTGATTTCATCATCAAGGAAGTTATTGCCTTTGCTCAAGCCGGTAGCGTGGACGCTTTTGAAGCTATCATTGTGTTGGTCATTTATGGATTAGCTTTGTTCCCTAACATTGACGATTTTGTTGATTTTAACGCCATTAGAATTTTCTTAATTAGGAATCTTGTGCCTACATTGTTGGGTGATATGTATTTCTCTTTGCATCTAAGGAACTTTAAAGGTGGTGGAACTATTGTCTGTTGCATTCCTCTTCTGTACACGTGGTTTATTTCACACTTTCCTCAGACACCTGCTTTTGTGGAGAACAAACAATGTCAACGGTGGTCTCAGACACTTATGTCTCTCACTAATGATGATATAGTTTGGTATGATCCTTCTTTGAGCAGTTTGGAGATTATTGGTTGTTGTGGTGAATTCTATAATGTGCCTCTCATTGGTACACAAGGAGGAATTAACTACAACCCTGCTTTGGCTCGTCGTCAACTTGGGTTCCCCTTTGTAGCACCTCAAATTTGCCCTCCTCCTCATTCATGCATTCATTTCATTTTTTTTAGGACATTTAGCATTCCATATTGCATTCCATCTTGTCCATAAGAATTGGCATCAAGAGAATTCAGCAGTGCAAAAGAGCAAGTCTTTCCTTGAGATGAAGACCACATGATTATTCTAAAAGAGCTTATATGAGCTAGGGTTCATTTTGAAGCAATTTTACCAAGTGGTAGAGGCACAAGTTCATCACTACATTTCCAGGTCATCTGAGGACCATAAAAGTCAACTATGCAGTCAACTGAGGGCTTCGAGTTGGGGAAATGAGTTGAGACATTTCATTCATTTTCAAAAGAGACCTATTCATCATGTCAAACATCTATCTTGAAGATTCAGAGGTCCTGGCAAAAGTTTCCAAAAATGGAAAATGACCTGTAATTCAAAGTTTCCAAAAATGGCAAGTTTTTGACCATATTCAACTTGATTTTCCAAATCAAAGGAGCTTCAAATGGATTTTGGGTGAACATGACAGTTGAAGATCTTCCTCTCCTTCTTCTAAAAAGTCCTATATCATGATCATCTGATGAATGGTTGAGAAGTTATGGCCAAAAGATAACAAAGTGTACATGGAAGTTCAACATAGCATAACTTTTGATCCAAAACTCCAAATTGGTCCACTATTTTTGCAAAATGCTTGTCATGACCAATATTTTTCAAATAAATCATTGCATTGCATGAAAGAAGCTCACATGATCAAGTGTCCATACATGTGCATTTTGGAGGGAAAATCCATAATTTGAATTTGGTTGATTATGCAAGCAATTTGGTCATTCCATCATGTTTATTGGTTGGTTTTAAGTGAGATTTAAGCCATTGCATGCACTGTTCACGTGCACATGTCCATGCATAATCACATTTTGCATGTTTTTGCACTTAGCCTCACATTTCATTAATCTTAATTAACCAAGCCTAATTGTGATTAGCATGATGATTAGCACCTCATATAAATAGAAAATCATACCTATTTTTGTGGAGAATAACAGAATTTGGATCAAAATTTCATTTCCCTCTCAATTTTCTCTCTCTTCAATTTTCAAATTTCTTCATACAATTCCACAAAATTCTTGCATAATCTTGTTTATCATGCATCATTGATGAAGAATCATCATCTGGTTTGAAGAATACAGTGCATATTCGAGCTCCACAAGTGCAAACACATGAAGATGGATTTCTGAAATTGGAGTGAATTGAGGTGGTTTCAGATGATGTTTCTTGCATCAAGCTTCAAGTTGAGGTTATAGGAGAAGATCTGGAAAGCATGGAAGCTTGAACACACAAATTCGATCACTGCAAGTTCCAAGTAGGTGAAATTCGATTCTCTCTTTTTGCCTTTTTATTGCCATAAACCTGTAGACTTTGTCTTGCTCATGATGCTGATATAATTAGATTTTGATTTGGTTAAGTAATAAGCCTGTTATGTTGAATTCAAGTTTGGATGTTCATAATGTTTTCCTTCGATCTGCTTGATTCATGAAGTTTTAGGTTGATTTGATATGATATCTGTGATCTACGTTGCAAGACGGTTCTAACGGTGTATGATATGTCAATTTCTGGAAAAAATTAGAATCTTCTCCGCCTGGACGGCAGGAGAAGACGGTTGAAACCGCCATCCGCCGTCGTCCGCATTTAGTGCTAGGGTTTGCCTCGTCAGCGCTTGCGTGTGTGCTCGCTTGGCCTTTCTGTTGGCTGGCATTTGTTTGACCGCGCCTGAGTGTGCATTGACCGCTGAGGTGGTGTGCCACGTAATAAATGAAACACTGTGTTTCATTACGCTTTGAACCTTGGCATGCATGATTTTGATTCTCCGCATATGCATTTTCTGAATTTCGCTTTTGAATATTCTCATTGTCCATGCACGCGCGTTCGATCCTTCGCCATGCATATTTTCTTTATTTCATTTGCATTATCATTTAACCTTGCTAACATGTGTTCGAGTCCTGGCGCTTCCACTTTGCAGATTTTAATTTTGAATTCTCTTGATTAACTTGCCATGCGTGGGTTCGAACTTGGATGATGCGCACATGCCGATTTTCATTCAAATTTCATTCAAATGCCATTTTCCATATTATGTCATGTTATTTCAATTACTTTCTTCAACTTCAAAAAATCATAAAAAAATAGTAGGATGTTTCAATTTGATCCTAATTTTTTTCCACATGCTTGTGTTAATGTCTATTATTTTTTGATGTTATTTTCATGATTTTTGTGTTTCTGGATTTTTAATTGTGATTTTGTGATTGAACATTATGCCAAAGTTGACATGTTACATTCAATGCCTTGTGAAATGCTCATGGTTAATCCAATTGCTTTGAAATTTTGCATACTTGATCTTCACATGTGACATGATTTTTGAGAATTGGTTTGGCATTTTTATCATTTGCCATCACTGTTTTGGACACATGAACATGTGGTGTGACAATTTGTGTCACAATATTTGATGTTGCATTTGTGCATTTTCATTCACCTATCATTTGAGCTCTTCTGGATCTAAATTGTTGCATGATGATTATTCATAACATGATAAACTCACATAAAAAATTTCATGATCATTGGATTCTTTTCTGTTTTGATTTGGTTTTTCTAATTTGATTGTCCATTTTGTGCTCATTTGTTGGTCTTTGTTTTACATTGATTATTTGATGCCTTTGCCTTATGAATTGGTATTGATCCTTTTGAGGACACCTTCTTGTTTGTTTGAATGTGCTTCATGTGAAATATTGACTTCTGTTTTGGTCATTTGACTTGCTTTTGAACCTAGTCCTTGAACTAGTGGTTTATACACATACTAATTGAGCTTTGTGTTTCAGGTTTGAGCATTAGGCACTAATGGTTGGTTTGGTCACTATTTGAGATGCAAGTTGCTTTGATTACTAACTCATATTGTGTTGCAGGTCCATTGATGTTTTGAACTCACTTGAGTGTTTGCACTTATGACTTGCATTGTGTAGATATAGGAAAGTTCCACTGTTATTGTCTGTTGGTTTTCTGAATGCAATATTAACTGTTTGGTTTTTGTACAGGTACATTAGTCGCTTGCTAGCTCTTGCTTGAGCATTGCTTTGGTTTGTGGTTGACATACCACTTAGGTAACCACTCTCTCACTCCATGTAGTCTGAAAGTCCTGCCACCTTTTTTGCAGGCATTTGGCTGAAGTCCTCCTCATGAGGCTCTGATTGTGATTGTTTACATTTGTGCCAAAGACCTCCAAGTGAGGCATGTTACTTGATAAGACCTAAAGAAGAGGCAATTGACAGATAGAAGGGATTAGCAATCAATCCCCTGCTATTCAGTGAGTCTTTCATTATGCTCGCACTACGTGCTGATGCTCTTGAACAAATACCCAAGATCTTTGTATAGAGTCAGTCAAGTGGAATAGGGTCCCTCTTTCTGGATCCCCACGCTTTCTTTGATTTAAGCTCACCCAGGCCAGGGTTAAGAGCATGAGGTCTCATCCTCATTACCATCTTTGATCAGCTTCACCCTAACTCTCAATGTTAGTGGTTAAGAGCTCCAGATTACCATTACAATTTTGGCTTGTTTGTCGAGGTTGATATGACCCCTCTTGACTAAAGCCCTACCCATGTCTGTTTGAGCCCCCTTGTTGGTGTGTTTAATTCATGTTATATGTTTTTGTGTGGTGTGATTGTATCCCCATAGGATTGCTAGACTTCGTATAGTCTCTCGTTTGCATGTCAATTAAGGTAGCACGGTTCCTTCGTCTAGGACTTCCTTTTTTGCGTGAGCATTCCTAAAACACAAACAAACTCTTTAATTATCTTTTCTTAAAGCCACGTTAACTCCTTCTACTACAGGTGAGTAAGTCTCCAAAGGTCGAGCATCCGGTAGATTGCGTAGTAACGTCGTTCATCTAAAAAACACAAAACAAACAGAAATAGTTTAGGGGAACTACGTCTCCCTGATTCTCATGCCAGATGAGATACGTAGGCAGGAGATCGAGCGAGATCTCTCCGGGCACCCTTTTCTTTTTTGTTGGTTTTTGTTTGGAGTCGGATATAAGTCCATCTATTGGCATTCTGTTTCCTGTTTGCGTTTGTTTGTTTGGAGTCGGATATAAGTCCATGTATTTGCATTCTGTTTCCTGTTGTGTGTTTCTTTTGACGTCTCAGCGTCTCCTTTTAGTGTTTGTTTCGGCGTGCGTTAGCCGAGCTACGAGTGCTCTGATTCTTTCTCTGGTTAGAGAAGATACGTAGGCATAGGATGCGATGTCCTAGCGAGCATGTTCCCCATTGCCCCGAACTACGTTGACTCTGATGTTTGTTTCTGGCAAACTACGTAGGCCCAGGATGCGACATCCTTCCGAGTCCACTTCCTCCAGCTTCTTTCACCTGTTTCTTATTCCAGTGTGTGTGCATTTCTTTGAGCAGTTATTCAGCAACCTTTTCCTATTCTTTTGAGCGTGGATCCCATCGAGTACGACGGACGTGAGAGGGTGTTAATACCTTCCCCTTGCGTAACCGACTCCCGTACCTTGCAATCTTTGGTCGTAAGACCATTCCTTTCCCTTTCTTAGGTTAGTCCTGCGCTCCCTTTCCGTCAGAGGATGAATAGCGTCGGTGGTGGCTCTGTGTTTTTCCCGCCAGTTGTTTTTTTCGCGTTGCGACAGCTGGCGACTTTGCTAGGGACTAAAGAAGTTGACCTCTTGCTGGTCCATCTTCCCTAAGTGAGTCAATCCTAGCACTCCTTAGAGTAGTTTTTGTTGCTTTTACTGCTTTATTTATTGCATTTGTGATTATTATACTATGATTATATATATTTGCATGTATGTTTGCATGCGTCATATTATCACTGTACTGGATTCTGGACAAGTGGTTCCTCTGATTTGGGGTGGGTGTTCTGAGTGGGGCTAAAACCCAGGCCCGAGTATACACCTAGGATTAGCGTGGTCTCATGTTTCCTCACATGTTGTATGACATGATGTTGCGACATGACATACCACAGCCGGACGAGGTTCTTTTGAGAGAGTCCTTCCGTTTGGAGTATTCCACTCTGGTTGGGTTATCTCTTTTGAGCAGTTGACTTTGATGACCGTTCTTTCCCGGATCTTTGGTTTAGATGATCTTATGAGAGCTATAACGGCACACCCGAAAGGGCAAACCCGTTGAGTATCTTGCCCGATTGTCGAGACCATTATCCGCCTTAGGATGACCTTATTAGAATTCACCTGTGAAGGGAGGGTTTGATTCCTACAGTACAGGTTCTGCCAGTGACTTTGTGATGGTGACTTTGGTACAGTTGGATTTATGGATATTTATTCCCGGCACGCCGGAGTGCTGTCCGTGGTGTTTATCAGCGGGTTCCGTTTATTTCGGATCCCCGATTTGGATTCGAGGGTGCTTGTCCAGAGGATCTTGTTGTTATCCGTTCAGTGGTTTTCCTCCGTTCCGTTTATTTCAGAACCTCGAGTTGGATTTGTGGTTACCTAGTCCCTCAGATGGTTGTGATCAGTTCTGAGACCGGAATCCAGTATAGTTGATGTTCAGATGACTTGGAGGATGGCACCGTGACTTGCATTCATGCATCTGCATCATTCCCATTTTTGCATTCATCCGCATCTAACTCATGTCTATCCATACTCAGGGTACATTCTCGATTGAGATTCTGGTCGAGAGACATCCTGATGTCAGAATGTTATTGTCAAATTATTACCCGTCTCGATGAAGCCAGAATCGAAGGACAGAATGTTCCTCATACGGATAGACATTGCATTCATGCGTGAGTCATAATAACCTGTCTTCTGTTTTGCAGGTGTCAGTTTCTAACGTGTTTGGTTGTCTCAGGAATTATTGCTCGTGCACGCAGAATCATCCTCTGCACATACCTCGTCCGCACAGATACCCTACCAGACGCAACAAACCCAGAATGATGAATCCACCCAACGCTAACATTCTCGAGCTGAAAGAGAAGATGAGTGAATTGATCAACGTCATGCAAGGGTTCGCCTTGGGGCAGAAAGCAATCGCCGAGAAGGTGGAGAGGATTGAAAGCTGGCTGAGAATGGGGAAAATAAAGGGAAATGCTCCGTCGTCTGGAGTAAAGAAGCCCTTTGGTAACGGTCAGTGCGAGAAGAAGGGTGAATCGAGTGATGTGTATGCCCAAAGGGGAGACGGTAGGGATCGTTACCACCCGTATGCTGCTACAGTAACGATTCCTGCTGGTGATCAATCTGTACAACAACAACAGCAGTCACCTCAACAAAGAACACAGAGAGATGGGTACCAAGTGAGAAGAAGGATGACAGATTGTCTGTTTGATAGGCCACCCATGACGTATGCCTTTCTGTTTAAGAAGTTGAAGGATCTAGGGTTGGTTCAGCCGAGGACGTTGGCTCCGTTAAGACTAGATCAAGGGTCTGCAAGTCACGATGAGAACGCCAAGTGCGAGTTCCATTCTGGTGCATCGGGGCATAACATTGAGGGTTGTAGAGCTTTTAAGAATGTCGTTCAAGATTTGGTGGATTCTAAAGCCATCATTTTTGCACCGACGCGGAATGTTAGTGCTAACCCCATGCCGATGCATGGTCCTATGGGGGTGAACGTGATGTCAAAGGAAAAGGGAAAAATAGAGGTGACGGATGTGGATCAGTTGAGGACTCCAATGTCTGTGGTCAAGAGACGTCTGATGAAGAGTGGAGTTTTCCCTGGTTGTAATAATTGTTGTGTTGCTTGTGCTATCACTACGAATGGGTGTGTAATGTTGAGGGAGACGATTCAAAGAATGATGGATGGGGGACGTCTCCAATTTGAGAAAGTTGATTGGGGAGAGGAGGGTATTTTTGTCATCCCATTGTCATCATTCAAATATGTGGAAATGGACGGTGGAATATGTGAAACATCATGTCAGGCGTTTGAAACCGTCAAGGTGGAGAATGCCATTTTTGTTGAGAAAGAGAAGAAGTCATCCATTACTTCTTATAAACAGGCCGTGGAGGTGGTGAGAAGTGGAGAAGCCCCAGGTTGGGGAAGAATGATAAACATTGTGGTGAAAGGAGATAGGTTTGGGATTGGCTATCAATCGGGCCAAGGCTCGTCGGGGCAGAATAAAGGACGTCGTCAACCGTTCACGTTCACCAGTGCTAGAATGCTGGATCCAGATCGCGTATGTGCGGTGGGTGAAGAGACTGACAGTGACTGCGAGCTCGACTCGTGGATAAAACCGTGTGTACCAGGGATGGGGATCCAGAACTGGAAGGCCGAAAAGATCATCACTGTCACTCCACGTGAAGAGTAATATTTCTGTTTTGCAATTCTGTTTGCATGAAAGCCATACGTTTTGCCCGAAACATAATGGTTCATTGTAAGGGCCACCTCATGTGTTTCATTTTGCATGGTTTGCATCATTAATAAAAGGATGTTTTTCGCATTAAAAACGGTGTTCCCTGTTTTTCATTTATTTTTGCAGTTTAATAAAAATAAAATAAAAATGGCAATGTTTATTTTCATTTTTTCCTTTCCTTTTGATTTGTCTCGGTCCGACCTCAAAAGCAATGCATGAATCAACATTCATGCAGATGCGATCATTCTCCGGATCTCATTGATAACAATCCTGTTACACCCCTATATGACTTCGACAATCCAATCTATCATGCCGAAGAAGAAGGCGAAGAAGATTGTGAACTACCGAAAGAATTAGCCAGGTTGTTGAAACAAGAGGAGAAGGTGATCCAGCCGCAAGAGGAGAAAGTTGAGCTTGTTAATCTAGGTACCGAGGAGGTTAGAAAAGAAGTGAAAGTCGGGGCCGCTTTGGAGGAAAATGTCAAAAGCAGAATGGTAGCCTTGTTGAAAGAGTATGTTGATATCTTCGCCTGGTCTTATCAGGATATGCCAGGGTTGGATACCGATATCGTTGTACACAAGTTGCCATTGAGAGCAGATTATCCTCCAGTGAAGCAGAAGTTGCGCAGAACCCGACCTGAGATGGCCATGAAAATCAAAGAGGAAGACAGAAGCAGTTGGATGTTGGGTTCCTCGCTGTCACTAATTATCCGCCTTGGGTCGCGAACATTGTGCCAGTGCCGAAGAACGATGGAAAGGTGAGGATGTGTGTGGACTACCGGGATCTAAATAGAGCTAGCCCGAAAGATGAGTTCCCATTACCTCACATCGATGTGTTGGTAGATAATACAGCTCAGTTCTCGGTGTTTTCCTTCATGGATGGCTTTTTTGGCTATAATCAAATTAAAATGTCGCCAGATGATATGGAGAAAACAACGTTCATCACACCGTGGGGAACTTTTTATTATAAGGTGATGCCATTCGGTCTCAAGAATGCCGGTGCCACGTATCAGAGAGCTATGGTGACTTTGTTTCATGATATGATTCATCATGAGATTGAATGTTATGTTGATGACATGATAGCAAAGTCCCAATCAGAAGAGGGGCATCTGGTAGATCTGGCCAAGTTGTTTGACCGATTGAGACAATTCAAGCTGAGGTTGAATCCGAATAAGTGCACTTTCGGAGTGCGGTCCGGTAAGTTGCTGGGGTTTATTGTGAGCGAAAGAGGAATCGAGGTTGATCCTGCTAAAGTAAAAGCAATACAAGAAATGCCTGTACCGAGAACAGAAAAAGATGTTCGTGGTTTCTTAGGTAGATTGAACTACATTTCACGGTTCATATCTCAACTAACAGCCACGTGTGAACCCATATTCAAGTTATTGAGAAAAGATCAAACGGTCAGGTGGAATGATGATTGCCAAGCGGCATTTGAAAAAATAAAAGAATATTTGCAGGAGCCTCCGATTCTGATGCCTCCTGTGGAAGGACGACCGTTAATCCTGTACTTGACAGTCCTCGAGGGGTCTATGGGGTGTGTACTGGGGCAGCATGACGAGTCTGGTCGAAAAGAGCATGCCATCTACTACCTTAGCAAAAAGTTTACCGACTGTGAAACAAGATATTCACTGCTCGAGAAAACTTGTTGTGCTTTGGGATGGGCTACTCGCCGACTGAGACAGTATATGCTGGTTCATACCACTTTGTTGATTTCCAAGATGGATCCGATCAAGTATATATTTGAGAAGCCAGCATTGACCGGACGGGTTGCGAGATGGAAAATGAGTTTGACCGAATACGATATCCAGTACACTTTGCAGAAGGCAATAAAGGGGAGTGTATTGTCTGATTACCTCACCCAGCAACCCATTAAGGATTATCAACCGATGAAGTTTGAGTTCCCTGATGAGGACATCATGTTTCTCAAATCGAAAGATTGTGAGGAACCGATCCCGGAGGAGGGGCCTGACCCTGAATCCGAATGGATTTTGATGTTTGATGGGGCCGTTAACGTGAATGGTAGTGGAGTTGGTGCTGTTTTGGTTACGCCGAAGGGATCCCACATTCCTTTTGCTGCCCGGCTAACATTTGAATGCACCGACAATGTGGCTGAATACGAAGCTTGCACGGGTATCGGACCTCAGTGCGTACATCTACTGGGGCAACGCCTTTCTCGGTTGTGTATGGGATGGAAGTCGTGCTACCGGTTGAGGTTCAGATTCCGTCACTGAGAGTCCTTAGGGATGTGAAATAGGAAGAGGCTGAATGGGTAAGGACTCGGTATGAAGAGTTGAGCCTGATTGAGGAAAAGAGGCTGGCGGCCATTTGTCATGGGAAGTTGTACCAGCAGCGGATGAAGTGCGCTTTTGACCGAAAGCTGCGACCTCGTGTGTATCACGTAGGAGACATGGTGTTGAAAAGGATCCTTCCTCCTCATAACGATCGTCGGGGCAAGTGGACACCTAATTATGAGGGTCCATTCGTGGTCAAGAAGGTTTTCTCTGGCGGAGCCTTGTTGTTGACGACCATGGATGACAAGGATTTTCCATCCCCTGTGAATGCGGACGCAGTTAAAAAATACTTCGTATAAGAGACCCGCTGGACGAAAAGAATAAAATAGTCCAGGAAAAAAGGGGCATCCCGACGAACCGAAAAAAAAATGAAAAAAGGTTCGGGCAAAAATTAGGGATAAAAAGGAAAAACTGTACACCCGGCAAGTCGAAAACCCCACAAGGGCGGCTTGGGCAAAAAAGGGTATCCCGGTGGATTGAAAACCCGAAAGGGCGGTCCAGGAAAAAGAGGGAATGAAACGAACAACTGCGTCTAGCATGATCGTTTGTGTTTTGGTTAAGACACCGTGGATAATCCCCGGCAGAGATCGGTCGGAAGCGTCTGATTCAGAAGGAAGAAAGCGCGGAGAGTCTTGAGGACATATGGGTTGTAACCGGATTGGAACTCAATGAGATCACGGGTTCACATTACCATTAGGATAGATTTTCCTTTTGTGTGCAATTACCTCTTTTCAGGGATTGCTTCCTGTGTATTGCTCAGTTACGAGCCACCTTTTCAATCAATAAAATGCATATTCAGTAAAATAATTTTGTTTTTGTTTTCATTACCGCTTTGATTGCAAAAACATCCGTTTATTTTGATAAAGAATCTTTGCATTTTAAGACATACGGGTCCCTTCCAATGCATGTTTATAGGATTGAAAACTTAAAATCTTATTCGGAAGGTTGAGTGACCCAGGTGTTGAAATCTTGGCACGCCTGGGGCACGTTTGTATCTAACGATCTCTTTTGCAGGTGTTGTTAGATATTTTCACTAACTTGCAGGTTCTGGTGTGAAGCTTGTGACAAAATATTCCTGTGGAGTCCAATTAGGGACGAGGGATAGAAGAATGGTGAAAAGACGGCGAAAAAAGTGTGACGATCCTAGGGGGTCAATCAAGAAGACTTTTCAAAGTCTGAAGAAGTGGAAAATTGACACTATTGTTAGATGGTGAATACCAGCGTTCGACGAGTCGACAGGTGTTCCGTGTCAAATATTTCGTACCTCCCCAGCGGATTCGAGGTCGGTGTTTCCTCGGCAGCCAAGTCTGAAGTGTGATGTTTCCCCTAGCATGGTGGAGATCGTTATTTCCCTAACAAGTCTGAAGGTTGCTGTTTCCCCAACGGAGGTGGGCGTTGGTAGTTTTTCCCTAGTGAAATCCCCAAGCAGATCGGGTTCAGTGGAGGTCATCCCTAGTAAAGGTTATCCTTTCCCCAGCAGCAGTGTTATTACCCAGCAGGGTGGAGATTGGAGTGGTATCAAGTTCCTCAGCAGAGTTACTCGTGCCGTCCCCTGAGGGGGATACTTTTTATGCATTCATCATTTAGAAAAGCATAGCATATTGCACCATTAATCGCGTAGCATTTCCATTCAGTGTGGAGCATTACGCCATAGAAAACTCAAACATATGCATACATATGTTAAACCAGGCTTGATCTTATCCCCAGAAGAGACGGATCATTTTTCAACATCAGTGCAACACATTTGCAGCAGTTGCTCTTGGGCAGCATTTAGAATCGATGATCCCCAGAGAGATTTATTTCTTCACCAGTCCGTGAAAGGAAAGCTTGATTATCTCCCCAGTGTAGTCCCCGGCAAGCGTCTGCCTTGTTTTGACATATGTAGATGTCATCCTTGTGATACCGGTAAGTGTCGTGTTGATCCCCGTAAATGTCTGTGCTTTTCTTTGGTGTCGGTAAACATCATCTTTCGATGTCGGTAAACGTCGAATCCCAATCGTTGGTCATCAGTAAATGGCATGTCTCTCTTGGTGTCTACAAAGAAGAATCGTTCTGTTAACACCCGTGTGTGTCCTTTCTTTTTGGTGTCGGTAAACATCATCTTTCGATGTCGGTAAACATCAGCCGCTTGTTAACCATTAGTAAATGGTTTTGTCGTTTGAGATTCACCAGCAGATTCACTACCAGTAAATATCGACCATCGGTAAATGTTTGGTCGGGTATCCTTTCTTCCCAAACATCGGTAAATGTCTGGTCGTGTATCCTTTCTTCCCAATCATCGGTAAATGTCTGGTCGGGTATCCTTTCTTCCCAGTCATCGGTAAATGTCTGGTCGTGTATCCTTTCTTCCCAGTCATCGGTAAATGTCTGGTCGGGTATCCTTTCTTCCCAGTCATCGGTTAATGTTTTGTCGTATATCCTTTCTTCCCAGTCATCGGTAAATATCTGGTCGGGTATCCTTTCTTCCCAGTC
This sequence comes from Lathyrus oleraceus, assembly GCF_024323335.1. Classification (NCBI taxonomy): domain Eukaryota; kingdom Viridiplantae; phylum Streptophyta; class Magnoliopsida; order Fabales; family Fabaceae; genus Lathyrus; species Lathyrus oleraceus. Next base: position 405,716,649 of record NC_066581.1, read on the forward strand.
ATCGGTAAATGTCTGGTCGTGTATCCTTTCTTCCTAGTCATCGGTAAATGTTTGGTCGTGTATCCTTTCTTCCCAGTCATCGGTAAATGTCTGGTCGTGTATCCTTTCTTCCCAGTCATCGGTAAATGTATGGTCGGGTATCCTTTCTTCCCAGTCATCGGTTAATGTTTTGTCGTATATCCTTTCTTTCGAATCATTGGTAAATGTCTGGTCGGGTATCCTTTCTTCCCAGTCATCAGTAAATGTCTGGTCGTGTATCCTTTCTTCCCAGCCATCGGTAAATGTCTGGTCGGGTATCCTTTCTTCCCAGTCATTTGTAAATGTCTGGTCGTGTATCCTTTCTTCCCAGTCATCGGTAAATGTCTGGTCGTGTATCCTTTCTTCCCAGTCATCGGTAAATGTCTGGTCGTGTATCCTTTCTTCCCAGTCATCGGTAAATGTCTGGTCGTGTATCCTTTCTTCCCAGTCATCGGTAAATGTCTAGTCGTGTATCCTTTCTTCCCAGTCATCGGTAAATGTCTGGTCGTGTATCCTTTCTTCCCAGTCATCGGTAAATGTCTGGTCGTGTATCCTTTCTTCCCAGTCATCGGTAAATGTCTGGTCGTGTATCCTTTCTTTGATAAATATCAATTCCTCAATAGAGTCGTCGGTAAACGTCTGGTCTTGTTCCAGTTGTAAACATCTTTTTCCTCCCCAGTAAAGTCGTCGTCGATGAATGACCTCGCTTTCCTCGACATCGGAAAATATCAAGTGTTGTCTTGTTTTGAAGCCGCCATCAGTAAATGGCCCCGCTTTCTTTGATTCGTCACCTACGGAGTGCAAATTCTCCGGTTATTTTGGTATTCAATCCTTGTTTACCTTGAAGGTCTGATAGCCGCTGCTTTCATCCGTTCAGGTTCACAGTTGATTGAATAGGGGCAGTTGTAGCACCTCAAATTTTCCCTCCTCCTCATTCATGCATTCATTTCATTTTTTTTAGGACATTTAGCATTCCATATTGCATTCCATCTTGTCCATAAGAATTGGCATCAAGAGAATTCAGCAGTGCAAAAGAGCAAGTCTTTCCTTGAGATGAAGACCACATGATTATTCTAAAAGAGCTTATATGAGCTAGGGTTCATTTTGAAGCAATTTTACCAAGTGGTAGAGGCCCAAGTTCATCAGTACATTTCCAGGTCATTTGAGGACCATAAAAGTCAACTCTGCAGTCAACTGAGGGCTTTGAGTTGGGGAAATGAGTTGAGACATTTCATTCATTTTCAAAAGAGGCCTATTCATCATGTCAAACATCTATCTTGAAGATTCAGAGGTCCTGGCAAAAGTTTCCAAAAATGGAAAATGACCTGTAATTCAAAGTTTCCAAAAATGGCAAGTTTTTGGACCATATTCAACTTGATTTTCCAACATCAAAGGAGCTTCAAATGGATTTTTGGTGAACATGAAAGTTGAAGATCTTCCTCTCCTTCTTCTAAAAAGTCCTATATTATGATCATCTGATGAATGGTTGAGAAGTTATGGCCAAAAGATAACAAAGTGTACATGGAAGTTCAACATAGCATAACTTTTGTCCCAAAACTCCAAATTGGTCCACTCTTTTTGCAAAATGCTTGTCATGACCAATACTTTTCAAATGAATCATTGCATTGCATGAAAGAAGCTTACATGATCAAGTGTCCATACATGTGCATTTTGGAGGGAAAATCCATAATTTGAATTTTGTTGATTATGCAAGCAATTTGGTCATTCCATCATGTTTATTGGTTGGTTTTAAGTGAGATTTAAGCCATTGCATGCACTGTTCACGTGCACATGTCCATGCATAATCACATTTTGCATGTTTTTGCACTTTGCCTCACATTTCATTAATCTTAATTAACCAAGCCTAATTGTGATTAGCATGATGATTAGCACCTCATATCAATAGAAAATCATAATTGTTTTTGCGGAGAATAACAGAATTTGGATCAAAATTTCATTTCCCTCTCAATTTTCTCTCTCTTCAATTTTCAAATTTCTTCATACAATTCCACAAAATTCTTGCATAATCTTGTTTATCATGCATCATTGATGAAGAATCATCATCTGGTTTGAAGAATACAGTGCAGATTCGAGCTCCACAAGTGCAAACACATGAAGATGGATTTCTGAAATTGGAGTGAATTGAGGTGGTTTCAGGTGTTGTTTCTTGCATCAAGCTTCAAGTTGAGGTTATAGGAGAAGATCTGGAAAGCATGGAAGCTTGAACACACAAATTCGATCACTGCAAGTTCCAAGTAGGTGAAATTCGATTCTCTCTTTTTGCCTTTTTATTGCCATAAACCTGTAGAGTTTGTCTTGCTCATGATGCTGATATAATTAGATTTTGATTTGGTTAAGTAATAAGCCTATTATGTTGAATTCAAGTTTGGATGTTCATAATGTTTTCCTTCGATCTGCTTGATTCATGATGTTTTAGGTTGATTTGATATGATATATGTGATCTACGTTGCAAGACGGTTCTAACGGTGTATGATATGTCAATTTCTGGAAAAAAAATTGAATCTTCTCCGCCTGGACGGCCAGAGAAGACGGTTGAAACCGCCATCCGCCTCCGTCTGCATTTAGTGCTAGGGTTTGCTTCGTCAGCACTTGCGTGTGTGCTCGCTTGGCCTTTCCGTTGGCTGACAATTGTTTGACCGCGCCTGAGTGTGCATTGACCGCTGAGGTGGTACGCCATGTAATAAATGAAACACTGCGTTTCATTACGCTTTGAACCTTGGCGTGCATGAGTTCGATTCTCCGCATATGCATTTTCTGAATTTCGCTTTTGAATATTCTCATTGTCCATGCACGCGCGTTCGATCCTTCGCCATGCATATTTTCTTTATTTCATTTGCATTATCATTTAACCTTGCTAACATGTGTTCGAGTCCTGGCGCTTCCACTTTGCTGATTTTAATTTTGAGTTCTCTCGATTAACTTGCCATGCGTGGGTTCGAACCTGGATGATGCGCACATGCTTATTTTCATTCAAATTTCATTCAAATGCCATTTTCCATATTATGTCATGTTATTTTAGTTACTTTCTTCAACTTCAAAAAATCATAAAAAATAGTAGGATGCTTCAATTTGATCCCAATTTTTTTCCACATGCTTGTGTTAATGTCTATTATTTTTTGATGTTATTTTCATGATTTTTGTGTTTCTGGATTTTTAATTGTGATTTTGTGATTGAACATTATGCCAAAATTGACATGTTACATTCAATGCCTTGTGAAATGCTCATGGTTAATCCAATTGCTTTGAAATTTTGCATACTTGATCTTAACATGTGACATGATTTTTGAGAATTGGTTTGGCATTTTTATCATTTTCCATCACTGTTTGGACACATGAACATGTGGTGTGACAATTTATGTCACAATATTTGATGTTGCATTTGTGCATTTTCATTCACCTATCATTTGAGCTCTTCTGGATCTAATTTTTTGCATGATGATCATTCATAACATGATAAACTCACATAAAAAATTTCATGATCATTGGATGCTTTTCTGTTTTGATTTGGTTTTTCTAATTTGATTGTCCATTTTGTGCTCATTTGTTGGTCTTTGTTTTACATTGATCATTTGATGCCTTTGCCTTATGAATTGGTCTTGATCCTTTTGAGGACACCTTCTCGTTTGTTTGAATGTGCTTCATGTGAAATATTGACTTCTGTTTTGGTCATTTGACTTGCTTTTGAACCTAGTCCTTGAACTAGTGGTTTGTACACATACTAATTGAGCTTTGTGTTTCAGGTTTGAGCATTTGGCACTAATGGTTGGTTTGGTCACTATTTGAGATGCAAGTTGCTTTGATTACTAACTCATATTGTGTTGCAGGTCCATTGATGTGATGAACTCACTTGAGTGTTTGCACTTATGACTTGCATTGTGTAGATATTGGAAAGTTCCACTGTTATTGTCTATTAGTTTTCTGAATGCAATATTAACTGTTTGGTTTTTGTACAGGTACATTAGTCGCTTGCTAGCTCTTGCTTGAGCATTGCTTTGGTTTGTGGTTGATATACCACTTAGGTAACCACTCTCTCACTCCATGTAGTCTGGATGTCCTGCCACCTTTTTTGCAGGCATTTGGCTGAAGTCCTCCTTATGAGGCTCTGATTGTGATTGTTTACATTTGTGCCAAAGACCTCTAAGTGAGGCATGTTACTTGATAAGACCTCAATAAGAGGCAATTGATAGATAGAAGGGATTAGCAATCAATCCCCTGTTATTCAGTGAGTCGTTCATTATGCTCGCACTACGTGTTGATGCTCTTGAACAAATACCCCAGATCTTTGTATAGAGTCAGTCAAGTGGAATAGGGTCCCTCTTTTTGGATCCCCATGCTTTCTTTGATTTGAGCTCACCCAGGCCAGGGTTAAGAGCATGAGGTCTCATCCTCATTACCATCTTTGATCAGCTTCACCCTAACTCTCAATGTTAGTGGTTAAGAGCTCCAGATTAACATTACAGTTTTGGCTTGTTTGTCGAGGTTGATATGACCCCTCTTGACTAAAGCCCTACCCATGTCTGTTTGAGCCCCCTTGTTGGTGTGTTTACTTCATGTTATATGTTTTTGTGTGGTGTGATTGTATCCCCATAGGATTGCTAGACTTTGTATAGTCTCTCGTTTGCATGTCAATTAAGGTAGCACGGTTCCTTCGTCTAGGACTTCCTTTTTTTCGTGAGCATTCCTAAAACACAAACAAACTCTTTGATTATCTTTTCTTAAAGCCACGTTAACTCCTTCTACTAAAGGTGAGTAAGTCTCCAAAGGTCGAGCATCCGGTAGATTGCGTAGTAACGTCGTTCATCCTAAAAAACACAAAACAAACAGAAATAGTTTAGGGGAACTACGTCTCCCTGATTCTCATGCCAGATGAGATACGTAGGCAGGAGATCGAGCGAGATCTCTCCGGGCACCCTTTTCTTTTTTGTTGGTTTTTGTTTGGAGTCGGATATAAGTCCATCTATTGGCATCCTGTTTCCTGTTTGCGTTTGTTTGTTTGGGAGTCGGATATAAGTCCATCTATTGGCATTCTGTTTCATGTTTGCGTTTGTTTGTTTGGAGACGGATATAAGTCCATCTATTGGCATTCTGTTTCCTGTTTGCGTTTGTTTGTTTGGGAGTCGGATATAAGTCCATCTATTGGCATTCTGTTTCCTGTTTGCGTTTGTTTGTTTGGAGTCGGATATAAGTCCATGTATTGGCATTCTGTTTCCTGTTGTGTGTTTCTTTTGACGTCTCAGCGTCTCCTTTCAGTGTTTGTTTCGGCGTGTGTTAGCCGAGCTACGAGTGCTCTGATTCTTTCTCTGGTTAGAGAAGATACGTAGGCATAGGATGTGATGTCCTAGCGAGCATGTTCCCCATTGCCCCGAACTACGTTGACTCTGATGTTTGTTTCTGACAAACTACGTAGGCCCAGGATGCGACATCCTGCCGAGTCCACTTCCTCTATCTTCTTTCACCTGTTACTTATTCCAGTGTGTGTGCATTTCTTTGAGCAGTTATTCAGCAACCTTTTCCTATTCTTTTGAGCGTGAATCCCGTCGAGTACGACGGACGTGAGGTGGTGCTAATACCTTCCCCTTGCGTAACCGACTCCCGTACCTTGCAATCTCTGGTCGTAAGACCATTCCTTTCCATTTCTTAGGTTAGTCCTGCGCTCCCTTTCCGTCAGAGGATGAATAGTGTCGGTGGCGGCTCTGTGTGTTTCCCGCCGGTTGTTTTTTTCGCGTTGCGACACCCTTGAGACTGATAAGGAAAGTGATGAAGAAGTGAGTGATGAATTGTCTCGTCTTCTTGAGCAGGAAGGAAAACCCATTCAGCCATTCGAAAAGCAGATTGAATTAGTCAACTTGGGTTCCGAAGATGATCTGAAGGAAGTCAAGATTGGGTCTCGATTGTGTCCAGATGTGAAGAAGGGGTTGGTTGATCTTCTTCGAGAGTATTCAGATGTGTTTTCTTGGTCCTATCAAGACATGTCTGGTTTGTATTATGAGATTGTGGAGCATAGATTTCCGTTGAAGCCAGAATGCCCTCCAGACAAGCAGAAGTTGAGAAGAACGCATCCTAATATGGCAGTGAAGATCAAAGAAGAAGTGCATAAGCAGATTGATGATGGTTTCCTTGTGACCGATGAGTGTCCGTAATGGGTGGCCAATATTGTGCCTGTTTCGAAGAAGGATGGAAAAGTCCACATGTGTGTTGATTATAGAGATTTGAATAAAGCTAGTCCGAAAGACGATTTCCCTCTGCCACACATTGATATGTTGGTAGACAATACTACTAAATTCAAAGTCTTTTCGTTTATGGATGGATTCCGGATATAATCAGATCAAGATTGCACCCGAAGATATGGAGAAGACCACATTCATTACACCTTAGGGAACATTCTATTATAGAGTGATGCCTTTCGGTTTGAAGAATGCTGGTGCAACTTACCAAAGAGCAATGATTACTCTTTTTCATGATATGATGCATAAAGAGATTGAATTTTATGTTGATTACATGATTGCTAAATCAATTGATGAAGAGGAACATGATGAGCATTTGTTGAAGTTATTCCAGCATTTAAGGAAGTATAAACTCCGCTTGAATCCCAATAAGTGTACTTTTGGTGTTCATTCTGGTAAGTTGTTGGGATTTATTGTCAACGAAAAGAGTATTGAAGTTGATCCTGCCAAGGTCAAAGCAATACAAGAGATGCTTGCGCCCAAACCTAAGAAGCAAGTCAAAGGTTTTCTCAGCCGCTTGAATTATATCTCAAGATTTATTTCACACATGACTGCCACATGTGTACCTATATTCAAGCTTCTTCGGAAAGATCATTCTTGTGATTGGACCGAAGACTGCCAGAAAGCTTTTGATAGTATCAAAGAATATCTGCTTGAACCTCCGATTTTGTCAACACCTGTTGAAGAAAGACCGCTGATCATGTATTTGATTGTGCTTGAAGATAGTATGGGTTGTGTTCTTGGTCAGCCAGATGAGACTGGAAAGAAAGAATTTGCAATCTACTACCTCGGTAAGAAGTTCACCGATTGTGAGACTCGGTATTCTATGCTAGAGAAGACTTGTTGCGCATTGGCTTGGGCTGCTAAGCGTATGTGTCAGTATATGTTGAATCATACCACTTGGTTGATATCCAAAATAGATCCAATCAAGTATATATTTGAGAAGCCTGCTTTAACTAGGATAATTGCCCGTTGGAAGATGTTATTATCAGAGTATGATATCGAATACCGATCTCAGAAAGCGATCAAAGGAAGTATCTTGGCTGACCATTTGGCTCACCAACCAATTGAATATTATCAGTCAGTGCAGTATGACTTTCTTGATGAAGAGATCTTGTACTTGAAAATGAAAGACTGTGATGAACCATTGCTTGAAGAAGGGCCAGAACCTGGTTCCCGTTGGGGCATGGTATTTGATGGAGTTGTTAATTAATATGGTAATGGCATTGGGGAAGTGATTATTACTCATCAAGGCCCACATTTTCCCTTTACAGCTAGATTGACTTTCAAGTGTACAAACAACATGGCAGAATACGAAGCTTGCATTATGGGGCTCGAAGAGGCCATTGATCTCAAAATCAAGCATTTAGATGTCTTTGGAAATTCAACTTTGGTTGTGAATCAGATCAAAGGTGAATGGGAGACGAATCAACCCGGTTTAATACCATATAGAGATTATACGAGGAGGATTTCAACTTTCTTTACAAAAGTTGAGTTTCATCATATCCCTCGAGATGAAAACCAGATGGCAGATGCTCTTGCAACGTTGGCATCAATGATTGTAGTGAAGTATTGGAATGAGGTTCCCAATTTGACTATGATGCGTCTTGATAGGCCAGCTCATATGTTTGCTGTTGAAGAGATCAAAGACGAAAAGCCGTGGTATTACGACATCAAGCGTTTCCTCCAAAGTCAGATTTACCCGTCTTGGGCATCTTTGAAAGATAAGAAAACTTTGAGAAGATTAGCCGGCAATTTCTACCTGAATCATGATGTATTGTACAAAATAAACTTCGATATGGTTCTGCTAAGATACGTGGATAGACACGAAGCAGACTTATTGATGGTTGAAGTCCATGAAGGTTCCTTTGGTACTCATTCCAATGGACATGCAATGGCGAAGAAGATGTTGCGAGCAGGTTACTATTGGCTGACAATGGAATTTGATTGTTGTAAGTCTGTGAAGAAATGCCACAAGTGTCAAGTATATGCAGATACGATTCATGTTCCTCCGACATTGTTGAACGTCATTTCCTCTCCATGGCCCTTCTCCATGTGGGGAATCGATATGATTGGCATGATTGAGCCCAAAGCTTCAAATGGACATCGTTTCATTTTGGTGGCAATTGACAACTTCATAAAATGGGTTGAAGCGGCATCGTATGCAATTGTAACCAAGCAAGTTGTTGTAAGGTTTATCAAGAATCAAATTATATGTCGTTATGGTGTGTCAAGTAAGATCATTACTGATAATGGATCGAACTTGAATAATAATATGGTGGAAGCTATTTGTAAAGACTTCAAGATTGCACATCATAATTCTTCTCCCTACAGACCCAAGATGAATGGGGTTGTTGAAGCTGCAAATAAGAACATCAAGAAGATTATTCAGAAGATGGTTGTAACATATAAGGATTGGCATGAGATATTCCCATTTGCTTTGCACGGGTATCGTACATCTATCCGCACTTCAACAGGGGCAACCCTTTTTCTCTCTTGTATATGGTATGGAACAAGTGCTCCCCGTAGAGGTTGAGATTCCATCATTGCGTGTGCTCATGGTATCCAAGTTGCCTGAGGCTGAATGGTGTCAGATCAGATTTGATCAGTTGAATTTAATTGAAGAGAAGAGTTTGACAGCCATGTGTCATGGTCAGTTATATCAGCCAAGGATGAAGAAAGCTTTTGATAAGAAGGTCGGACCTCGGGTATTCAGGGAAGGTGACCTTGTTCTTAAGAAGATTTTATCATTTAAACTAGATTCTAGGGGCAAATGGACTCCTAATTACAAAGGCTCATATGTTGTTAAGAGAGCCTTTTCAAGCAGCGCTTTATTTTTACAACTATGGATGGTGAAGAGTTCACTCGTCATGTGAACACAGATGCAGTTAAGAAATACTTCTCCTAAAATAAAAGAACAACTCGCTAAGTTGAAAACCCGAAAGGGCAGCTTAGGCAAAAATGAGTGTCTCGGTGGATTGAAAACTCGAAAGGACGATCCAGGCAAAAATTAGAGACATAAAACAAAAAAGGAATTTTCCCGATAAGTTGAGTACCCCACCCTGGGACAACTTATGCAAAAATTAGGGATTTTGGCAAGTAACTGCATTCTGCTGATCTTCTAGTCTTGGAGAAACTTTGTTAAGCACAAGGGTTGACTTCGATTCATCCTCCCCAGTAGCAGCCAAAAGCATAACAGATATCAAGAGTTGGCGGAAGGATTAGTGATCATTTGTATTCAATGTACCCCTCTTCCATGTAAATTACCATTTTCAACTTTGTAAAAATCTATGGAGTCTTGTCATTTACGGACTACCATTCTATTAAGTAAAGTTGAACTTTTATCCAATTGTTTCCACTCTTATTTACTTCAGCCAAATAGTTTTAAATTTTATTATGATTATCTTTGAAATTAAAATTTTAAATCAAAAATCATTTTTCTTTAACATATAAAAGCATGAATTTTAAGAGCAAGTAAAAAGAAATGTCAATAGCAATTCAAAAACAGCAAGCCCTAAGTGTGGAGCATTAATGGTTCCCCCGAGCAGTTAACCCTCAATTATCCCTAGCCGAGTGGGTCGATTCAGTTCCCTTGCAGAGTGTTTGTCCTCGGCGGAGTTTGTGCATAAGTTCCCGGCAGAATCGGTGATTACCCAGCCAGTTTTGATCTCCAGCAGAGTGAGGAGGTTTTCCTTAGTAGTTTGCATAATGGCAGTAGAACTTTGGTTTCTCCACCAGTTGTCATCCGGCTCACTCCCAGTCAGAGTTTCCTCCTGGTTTCTGAGTAACTATTTGCATTTATCCTCTGTACGGTCGTCTCCCATTCAATATGGTGTTGACTTAAAATCCCCCGCAGATTCGATAATGTTTCCTTTCCTCAGCAGACTTCCTCCTTCCCCGGCTAGGGTTGAGCTTGTGGGGTGTTGATCTCTCTTTTCTCCAGCATTTATCTCCCTCCTTTGTGGATTGACCGATAATTGTATCGATGATTCAAATTTGCGACACCTTTGTATCCTTTGCGATCGTTTTGTCATCATAATCATCATATATACATAAACATATACATATACACTAATATAATCTCATAATTGCATAATCGCATCATTATTGATTCATTGTTTGAGATTTTCATTCTTTGTTATGGCGTTACTTTATCCCAATACAAGTTTGGTGTTTATCCTCCCTCAATTGTAGTGTGTCAGCCCCTTAAGCAGAAAGACTTTAACCTTTCTCCCTTCCCCACTGAGTTATCTCCTCGTGGATGATAATTATTTCAGTTCCCTCCCCAATTGATTATCTGGATGAAATCACTCCCCTTGAGTTATATCCTCATTGGTATGAGTCTTCATTGACCGTTTCTTTCTAGATCTTATCTAGATAGATGTTTTGGGTCCCCTAAGAGTTTATTACCCAGTAACTGGTAATATGCTTCTTAGCTTGCAGTTTGTTACTTCTTGCCCAATACCCGGCAAAAGTACCCTTGTTATTTTCCTCAGTAGAGTCCCTAGTGGATTCATTTCTATATTTCCCCCAGAAGTATATCCTTGATATGTTCATCCTAACCGATGACGGATATTTTCTTCTCCTGTCTGAGCATATCCTTGATATGTTCATCCTAACCGGTGACGGATATTCTCATCTTTGGTATTCTACCTAGTAGAAAGGTAGTTCTAATCCCTATTTTGTTCCCCATAGAGTTAATCCTAACCGATGACGGGTTTTCCTTCTCTTTGTTGGTCTTCTGCCCAGTAACCGGCAGTTGTAAGTCCTACTTTCCCCCTGTAGAGTTTATCCTTGATATGTTCTTATTTTTCTCCTCGCAGTAACTGATAGATGTAACTGATAGATGTAATTCCTATTTTTCTCCTCGTAGAGTCTATCCTTGATATGTTCATCCTAACCGGTGACTGATTTTCCCTCTGATGGTATTCTATTCAGCATTCAATAGATGTAATTTCTACTTTTTGTTCAAGTGGTTTATCCTTGATATGTTCATCTTAATCGATGATGGATATCCTCTTTAATATCCTTAGGCAAGTCTATCCTTGATATGTTCATCTTAACCGATGACGAATTTTCTTTCCTCTGAGTTTATCCTTGATATGTTCACCTTAACCGGTGAAGGATATTCTCATCTTTGGGCTTCTGCCCAGTAACTGGTAGTTGTAAATCCTATTTTCTGCAGTTTTTCCCAACAAGTTTATTCTTACCCAGTAACCAGTAATGAATACTCCCTCCTGGCGGTTCCCAGCGAGTCATCCTTGATATGTTCATCCTAACCGATGACGGGTGTCGTCCCTGTCAGATCTTTGTTATCTCCTTACCCAGTAATAGGTAGTGGATAGTAGATTTTTGCTCCCCCTGTGTTAAAGTTTATTTCTTCCCCAATTGAGTTGAGTGTGTATTTCCTTAGTGAAATCACTTTTCTTGCATGATCCAAGTATGTCAGCTTTACCCTGATCTACTCGTTTCCCCTACAGATGTTTTGTTTCCCCGGCTGAGTCTTTCCATTTTTGTAGAATTCCTCTAGTCTCCCAGCAGTTTTTAAGTTATAGCCTGGCCTATGCGTAACCCTTTTTTATCGCCTCAGAGTCTCGGTCTCCCCAATGAGCTTTTCTTACGGAATACATTGTGCTCCTGCGGACTTTCGATCGCTCTGATTTCTTTTCCTTTGTGGTAATATTTCCCCACAGAGAATCCGCTTTTACATTCATATCATATGCATCATGAGGTCTCTTAGGGATCAAAATTTGTTTCTATATGTTGTTATTTAAGCCCATTCTACTGAGTCGATCCAAAGATTTTAACCTTCACCTCCTCACTTAGAATGTCCTTAAATAGGGGCAGCTATAAGACCCCAATTTTGACCCTAAGACCCCTCATGCAATCTCATCATATGCATTAGCATTTGAATCATACCTTGGCATTCTCCTTACCCCACTTTCATTGGGTTTATTTTGGGAGATATCACCAAGCACTATGTGATTATATCATACTTATATATTATCATTTTACTAACCAAAATACCAAAAATATGTCTTTGCATTTTCCTAACTCTTTTGTAGGTAGGGCATGATCATCAATGATCTATCAAGTTCATATCTAGGGTTTAAGACCCTCATAACTAAGAGCACAACCAAGGCTTGATTCACAATGTCTCAAAGCATCATATATGAGTCCCAATGATCTCTACATGTTATATTGGTCAAGCATTCTTCAAGAGTTTGGAGGTGATTTGCCTTGGAAACCCTAGTTTGAATGGGTGTCTTAAGTAACTTCTCCAACAAGCTATCTCACCAATTGATTAAACTTCTCAATGTACAATTCAAAATTCATCATATTATGCATATATTATATAACATGAGCCTAGAAATTCAAGATAATTGGAAGTTAGCAAGTTGGTTGATGGTGGTTGGCCAGATGAATTCATCTGATCAAAACTAGGTCTCCCTAGACCCTGTCTCCTACAATTTTCACCATATGAAAATGATTCCAAGAAAAGTTACTCTAAATGACATTCCAAACAACTTTCATGTTGAGACCTAGAGCTAGTTTTTCTTGGAAAATCATTTTCTATGTTGAAACATTATAGGTCATTTTGTCTAAACTCTAATTTGAAAGTTAACTTCCCAAGGCCATAACTTGCTCAATGTTTATGATATGAAAGATTTCCAAGTTGCACAATCAAATTAAAGATGTCTACTGCAACTTTTATGTTTGGAGTGAGAGCTAAATGAACTTTTATGAGCATGTGATATGAGGATACATTATAGGTCATTTTTGCCCTATACCATTGAACAAGTGATTTTCCTCAACTTCAAAAATGCATAACTCTATCATTATAAATCCAAATGACATGAAATTGGTGACCATTTTAAAAGGCTTTGAAATATTTATAAATTTGATGAAGACACGTTTCTCATTTGAAGCTCACATAAAAAGTTAAGGAAGGTGGAATATTGAGATATATGACTAAACACTTAGAAATTGTTTCAACATGTTGAAATTTCCAAACTTCCACCTCAAAATTCACCATGATCCAAGTCCCAAATGGAAAAGTGTCCAACATAAAAGTTCTTCCCCTTGATCTAAGCTTTCCAAAGAGTCATATTTCTTACATTTTGGAAGAGGTTTGCTAGGGCTGCGCATGGTCTTAACAGGTCTGCATCAAGTGGAAAAATCAAATGTCCAAAACTTCACATTGCATTACCTTGCCATTCAAGCATCATTTGAACTTCAGTACAATTGTAATTGGATCAAAATGGATTGCCTCGTGGGCATGTACACGCCCATGCAAGCTTGTGCATCACATTGCTAAATTTAGCAAACTTTCAAGTGTACACTTATCAATCCCAAATGCTATAAATACAAGCCATCTGAGCTCATTTCAAAGAGACATTGCACGCCAGTTTTTCCCCCCAATTGAGATCCTCACAATTCAAGAGAAAATCTGAGAATTTTCAACTTGAAAATTGAGTTGAATCTCACTGTTTGGAGATTCAAATACGCCAGGATCCAAAGCTTTGTTCCATTGCCAAACCACTTGTGCAAGCTTCTAGAGTGTGATCAAGTCAAGTTTGAAGCAAGCAAGATCCAGTTCTGCACAGCATTGAAGGTAATTTTCAAAAATCTTCTTCTCTTTGATTCTCACTCAATTCTCATCAATTCTCTTTGATCTTTGGTTGTCTGAAGTCATATCAATGTAGGCAAGAAGACTGATTTGCTTTGAGGTCAAATCGAAGTAACTCAGTTGACACACCTCAAAATTCAACTCCTCATATATTTCTATATTTTTGGAGTTAGTTGAAATTGAGGTCAGATTCTTGCTATACGCCATTTTTTCTTTCAGATCATGTCCTCCTTTTTCATTTTTTTAATGGTGATGATTGAACCAATCCGATGAGCCTCGCCTGAGAAGGTGACCGGAGTTCCAGTGCCGGTGGTGTGTTTGACAAGTTATGAGCCATTGATCTCATTTGAAATGTTTTAATCTCACACATTGGTTTTGATTACCATTGGTGTACCATGGAGCGCGTATTTTCATCCACTTGATCTGCCACCTCAATTAATGAGGGAGATCAAGTCGTCCACGTTTTTTCTGATTATTTGAATTTCATTTAATTTGTTTTATTTTCATTAATTCATATTAATTTTAATCTTTATCCAAAAAATATGAGAGTTTCACCAAAAAAATTTAAATAAAATCCACTTTCATATTTTGAATTAAAATTATTTTTTGGATCATTATTAATATTTTTCATGATTTAATTGATTTTGTGAATATTTTTAATTTTTTAAAAATACTTTTAAGTTTCCAAAAATTCTGAAATTTTTTCTCCAATGTCCTTTGACCTTGTTTGACCTATGATAAATCTCATGGCCATTTCTTTGGTGTTTTGATGAGATTTTAGGAATTTGACAAATCATATTTAATTTAATGCATTATTTTTAGTATTTTCTAAATGAAAAAATGCCAAATAATTGAGTTGATCCATTTTAATTGTTTGTATAAGTTTGACTTGTGTTGTTGGGCCTTGGTCAAGGTTGATTTGACTTTGCTAGGTTAAGATCATTGGATTTAGGGGATTGATGGAATGTACATTCCATCTCCCAAAATGAATGAATGATCTTAATTTGGTAAAATTCCTCCTTTGACCAATTTGAGTTTTAATCTATTCCCCTCCCTCTTCATCTAATTCCCCTTCTTTATGCATCCATTTCATTTGGCCTATGATATCTCAAGGTCCTAAGACTACTTGATTGAAAAATCAACATAAGTATGGAAAAGATTAAGCCACCTCTTTTGTATATTATTTTTGTGTATGGTAGGTTTCATGAGCATAGTCCATTATACTATATCTCTAACATGCATTAACACCAAAATTCTATTGCCCGACCTCAAATAGTTGTGACTTCTACATAAGTCCAATTACGATTGCTTAACATAGCGCTAAATTTTTGACACAAAAAGGCATAGCATTCTAGTTAGTGAGATTGTAAGTCTCCTCTCTTTCATGGTATTGTATGGAAACTTGGCCTTTTTTCCTTCCTTTGTGTCGCATACGCGAAAAACAACCGGCGGGAAAAGACACAGAGCCGCCACCGTGCGTTATTTATCCCAAAGGAGGGAAAGGAAACGCTCGAAGTAAACCTGAAAAGGGGAAAGGAATGGTCTTACGACCAGAGATTGCAGGGTACGGGAGTCGGTTATGCAAGGGGAAGGTATTAGCACCCCTCACGTCCGTCGTACTCGACGGGATCCACGCTCAAAAGAATAGGAAAAAGGTTGCTGATAAAAAATGCTCAAAGAATGCACACACGCTGGAATAAGACAGGTGGAAGAAGATGGAGGAAACAGACTCGGCAGGATGTCGCATCCTGGGCCTACGTAGTTTGTCAGACACAAACATCAGAGTCGACGTAGTTCGGGGAAATAGGGAACGTGCTCGCTAGGACATCGCATCCTATGCATACGTATCTTCTCTAACCAGAGTAAGAATCAGAGCACTTGTAGCTCGGCTAACGCACGCCGAAGCAAAACACTGAAAAGAGACGCTGAAACGTCACAAGAAACACACAACGGGAAACAGAAGTCCAATAGCTGGACTTACATCCGACTCCGAACAAACAAACGCAAACAGGAAACAAAATGCCAATAGTTGGACTTACATCCGACTCCCAACACACAAACAGGAAACCGAATGCCAATAGTTGGACTTACATCAGACTCCAAACCCACTCAAAGGAAACAGGAAACAGAATGCCAATAGATGGACTTACATCCGACTCCTAACAAACACACACAAAAAGAAGAAGGGTCTCGATTGCAACTAGGGCAAGAGAAAAGGAAGGTCTCGATCGCAACGAGGGCGAGAGAAAAGAATCGCAACGAGGGCGAAGACCAGCAAGGATTAAATGTTAGTTGTTAGTCAAACTCGACAAGACATCGCATCTTGTGCCTACGTATCTCATATGGACATGAGAATCAGAGTTGTCGTAGTTCGGCTAAACTATTTCTATTTGTTTTGTATTTTTTAGCTAAACAACGTTACTACGCAATCTACCGGATGCTCGACCTTTGGAGACTTACTCACCTGTAGTAGAAGGAGTCAACGTGTCCTTAAGAGAAGATAAAGTTTGTTTGTGTTTTAGGAATGCTCACGCAAGAAAGGAAGTCCTAGACGAAGGAACCGTGCTACCTTGATTGACATGCAAACGAGAGAATATATGAAGTCTAGCAATCCTATGGGGATATGTAACACCTCAAAATTTGCCCTCCTCTCTTGGGACTGGTTAGGTCATTGCATTTCGTATTTTATGACATTAGGCATTTGCATCTTGCATATCATTTGAAAATAAGAAGGTCATCCTCCAAAGTCTTTTTCAGAAGATAGAGAGGTTAAGAGATTCAAGCCTGAGGGTTTCTATGGATTGATGATCAACCATCTGAGGGTTTGCATTTCAATCAGGGTTTTCTGATCCTTCAAAAGAGGTTGAGCATTATCTTATTGCAAGGATATATTATCAACATCATGGTTATGTCTTCATCCAGGGCTTCATTATTCATGCTCAGGTTCCTTTGGATTAGGGTTTTGACCTCTGGTCAACCCTATTCAGTGATATTCTTCCAGCCAGGGTTTTTCAAGGAGAAGAGGTATTCTGTTGAGATGGAGATCATATGATTATCATGAGGAGCTTACATGAGCTAGGGGTTCATTTTTGAGCCATTTCCCCAAGTGGTGGAGGCTCAAGCTGATCAGGGCATTTCCAGGTCATCTGAGGACCATAAAAGTCAATTGTGCAAGAGCTGAGGGCTAGGAGGTGAGGAAATGAGTTTCAACATCTCCATCATGTTCAAAAGAGGTTCATTTTTCATTTCAAACATCTATCTTGAAGATTTTGAAGTCAGGGCAAAAGTTTCCAGAAATGGAAAGTGACCTGTAATTTGAAAGTTTCTAAAAATGGAAAGTTTTTGGTCCATATTCAACTTGAATTTGCAACATCAAAGAAGCTTCAAATGGATTTTTGGTGAACATGAAAGTTGAATATCTTTCTCTCCTCTTTTCAAAAAGTCCTAGATCATGATCATCTGGTGAATGGTTGAGAAGTTGAGGCCAAATGATCACAAAGTATACATGGAATTTCAAAGTGGCATAACTTTTGATCAAAAACTCCAAATTGGTTCACTCTGTTTGCAAAATTCTTGTCTTGACCAATACTTTCCAAATCAACCATTGCATTGCATGAAAAAAGTTCACATGATCAAATGTCCATTCAAGTGTATTTTGGAGGGAAAATGGGGAATTTAAATTTGGTTGATCACATGTGCAAAATACAATTTCCATTGTGTTTATTAGATGATTTTAAGTGGATTTGGATCATTGCATGGCACTATTCACGTATGGTTTATGCATGCACCCTCATTATTCATTTTTTGCAAAACACTTCATAATTCACTAATCAAGATTAACCAAGCTTAATTTGGATTAGCAAAGTGATTAGTACATGGTATAAATAGATAATCATAACAGAATTTGCTCATAATCACAATTCTAGATCTAGAATTCATCTTTCCCTCTCAATTTTCTCTCTCTTCAAAACCAAAAATTCTTCACATATTTCTGAAATTTCCTTGCATAATCATGATCATGGAGTGCTATTGAGCAAGATTGAACGTTTATTTGGTGGAATTCAGTGCAAATTCGTGCATGCCAAGAGCTTGAACACATCAATGGAAGTTTGAAATTCAACAAGATTCAAGAGGATTCAAGTGCTGATTCCTATTCAAAGCTTCAAAAGAGGTGTTAGAGAGAAGATCTGGAGCTTTTGGAGCCTTGAATACGTGACTTTGAACACTGCCATTCCAAGTAAGCTCAAAATTCGATCATTATCTTTTGCCTTTTTATGTACATAATTAGGTAGATCTTCCATTGTTGGTGATTCTGATGTGTTTAGAATTAAAATTGGTTAAGAAATGAGTTAGTTATGATGAATTAAAGTTTGAGTGGTGAAACTTCTTTGCTTCGATCCAGAAAATATAGGAGTAATTAGGCTTAGATAATATGATATTTGAATTCTACATTGAAAGAGCTTTCCAACGATATATAATTTGTAAAATTCTGGAAAAAAAAATTACAGCTCCGCCGTGTACACGGTCGGAGAAGACGACCGGAACTACTGTTCCGGCGTCTGGTGTGGTGGCCTAGGGTTTCACCTAAACGCGGCGTTTTGTGTTGTGTATGAACCTTGGCCAAGCGGGTACGAATCCTGGCTGGCGCGTTTTATTTGATTTTCATTTGGTCCAAGCGCGTGCAGGTTCGATTCCAGGATTTTACACTTTTGTTAATTTTATTTTTTGAGCTTTTGACAACCTGCTATTCCTTTGTTCGATCCTTGGCTATGACAATTTATGAATTAATTCCTGAGCGCACATGTTTACCTTACAGACTTGAGTTCGAATTTGGCTGAGAGCGTTTTGCCAATTTCATTTCAAATTCCATTTCCAACATGATTTTCATTATGTCATTTTATTTCCTTAACTTCAAAAATCCATAAAAAATAGCAAATTAATGCAAATTGATTCTAGTTTTTTTTCAAACATTTGTTTAAATGTCTAGTTTTGTTTCATATGATTTTTATGATTTTTTGGGTTCTGGATTTTTATTTGTTGATTTTTGATTGTACATTGTGTTATATTGACATGTTGCATTCATTTGCTTGTGAAATGCTCATTCTTGATCCAATTGACTTGAAATTTGACATGCTTGTTCCTAACATGTGACTGGATGTTTGAGAATTGATTTGGCATTTTTAACATGTTCTATCACTGTTTTGGATACATGGACATGTGGTGTGACAATTTGTGTCACAATTTGTATGATGCAATTGTACATTTTTATTTACATGCCATTTTATCTCTTCTGGAGTTGAATTTTTGTATGATGTTCATTCTTAACATGATAAGCTTGTATAAAAATTTTCATGATCATTGGATTCATTTCTTTTTTAATGTGAATTTTCTATCTTTGATGTCCAATTTTGATCACATTGTTTGCCTTTGCCTTATCTTAATTAATTGATGGCTTTGCCTTTTGATTTGACTTTGGTCCTTTTGAGGACACTTTCTTGTTTGTTTAAATGGGCTTCATGTGAAATATTGACTTCTGTTTTGACTATTTGTAGCGGTGTATTCGTCGCTATATGATTTATCGATTAAACCATAAGCAAGAGATACATTGAAATTTCGAGTCGCCACCGCACTTTTATTTATCCAAAGGACTGGCTAAAAAGCGAACAAAAGCCTAAGAAGTTTTACACGTAGAAAACTAATAAAAAGATCAGAGAGTCTGGGTAAGGGGTAAATTACGCAATGGGAAGGTGTTAGGCACCCACTACGTCCTAGGTACTCCTAGGGAGCCCTTTTCACACTTGTTATGCTAAATTGTTATTTGTTATGACATATGTATTGTGCAAACATGATTGGGATGATGAGAAAAGAATATACAATTTTTATTTTTGTGTTATTGGGTTTGAACGGATGAACCCGCTGCCTACGTACCTTCCATCAAAGGTAAGGATCAAAACGCCGTAGTTCGGCTAAAAGATTTCCAAAAGTTGGTGGATTCAGTTTTAAACACAAGCACTGAGGCTTTTCATTATCAATGGGAGAACACTCGACCAAAAACAACATCCACCATGCGAGGATAGCTTCGACGTACTAGAGGGGTTAGCCCTGTTTTCAGTACGGAAGTCTTACTGTCGACTCACTAAGGATAGGCAAGATTTACATCAACCACAAAGATAATTGAAACCTATGGCTAATGTGAAAAGATTAACAATGGACAGAGCCAAAACAAGTGAGTGAGTGATGTTAATTGATTGTGATTATGAAAATGAAGTCAAAGTATGATTAAGATTGATTCAGAGAAGTATTATGAAAATGAGTTTGAAAAAAAGTCAAGGACTTGGGGTCCAGGTTTTTAGTTAGAAAACATGAAGATGTTTGCACAACACTTATGTCAAGTTTGAAAGTCAAGAGTGTGAAAAAGTCTAGGACATAATGAATGATGAATGGATGAAGGTGGAATTGTAAAACTTCTTAGAAGGTTCACTTCTTGAAATCATATAGGAGATGATTCAAGTGTGTCCTTTGGAATAGCAATGGATAATAATAAACGAACAAAGCAAAGAAAGGCGGATACCGGATGCCAATCAATGGGCTTATACCAATCTCCTAAAACAAAACGGGATATCAGAGGCCACTCTATGGACTTACACTAATCTCCACAGGCAAAGAAATAAAAGCGGATGCCGGATACCAATAGATGGATTTACACC
The DNA here is from genome assembly GCF_024323335.1 of Lathyrus oleraceus. Taxonomy (NCBI): domain Eukaryota; kingdom Viridiplantae; phylum Streptophyta; class Magnoliopsida; order Fabales; family Fabaceae; genus Lathyrus; species Lathyrus oleraceus. Next base: position 405,737,249 of record NC_066581.1, read on the forward strand.
AGTCTCCTAAAACAGAAATGGACATCAGATGCCACTCAATGGTCTTATACTAATCTCCTCAGAAGAAAACAAAAATGAAACATGGAAGTCGACTGCCAATCTGTCTGGACTTAGGTTAACTCCACAGTATGGTCCTAGGAAATCCAATGCCACATTACAGGGACTTACAATGGATCCTCACATACAAGAACAAAAGCAACAATATGATCACAGGAATGCAAATGCCAACTTACAGGGACTTATAATTGCAACCTCACATACAATCAGACAAACCAAATTATGATCACAGGAAAGCAGATGCCAACTTACAGGGACTTATAACTGCAACCTCACAAACAAATCAAACAGATCAAATTATGATCATAGGATAACAGATGCCAACTTACAGGGACTTATAACGGTATCCTCACATACAAACAGATAAAACAGAAGATATGAGTGACCAATGAGGTCTTACACTCTATCCTTCCATATCATAGGAGCAAATGCCAAAGCAATGGACTTACAATTGTCCTCAATGGGTAAGCAACAATAACAATATCACAAAGACAAATGAGATGATCATGTATTAATGGCAATTGATGATGATAAATGCATAACATACAAGCAAGCAAGTGCATATGAAGCAATCAATCAATCAATGAATATCAGACAGCACACTCTATAGCCAAACAAGGGGGCTCACACAAGAGGGTTTGACTATGAAAGTCCACTATAATAGGTAAATGTCGCTCTTAACCTTGCCATTGAGAGGCTAAGGTGAAGCAGATGAAAAGGAGAATGAGGGGTGTGCCTCATTGCTTCTATCCCTAATTAGGGAGAGCATCAAATAGAAAGTGGGGGAGTTCAGAAAGATGGAACTCTTTCCCCTTTATTGACTCGATTAGATCTTGGGTATTTATCTCAATGCTTCAACCATGTAATGGGAGCAAAGAGAGGACACACTGAATAGTGGGGGATAGATTACTTATCCCTACCTTCCACCAATTGCCTCACTTGAAGGACTTTTCCTGCTTGGGACAATTTTAAACACACACAAGCATTGCCTCTTAAGGAGGACTTCAGACAGTTTGCCCGGTCAAATAACAGACCGGGTCTCCAGACTACATGAAGAAGAAAGGTTTATACCTCAAAGCAAATGCTAAATAGCAAAGCAAGCAAGTTCAAAGAACTTAGGCAACTAAAGTGTACCTGAAAAAGTCAAACTTATTAGTAAACAAGTCAACAGTTCAAACCAAAAGAAAATGAAACAACAGTCAACCATAAACAGAGGGGCCAAGGCACAAAGCCAAACTCATATGAGTCACACCTACAAAACAAGGGTTAGCACAATATATATAATCCAACTCAATCAGATTTGAATGACCTTTGAGGCATTGGTGCTTAACCTGAAACAATAGCTCAATTGTAAGCTCAAAAGACCACTAGGACTAGCCTAGGGTCAAGGATGAAAGAAAAAAGTCAAAACAGCAAAGAAAAGTCAACCAAAGTCAAGGTCAAACTTTTAGTAAGCAATCACAATTGGGCCCACAACCAAATCATGCATCATTGTCATTTCATACACAAAAGAATGCAAAGCATGGCAAAGGAAAGCATATAGAAGTCAACAGCAAGACTTCATTCAAAAGTCAACCCAAACAATCCCAAAAATTATCAAATAAATCACATTCAGTCCTAACATCTATCATGGCAAGCATGTCAAATTTCATTGCATTTGGATGAGAGGAAGGCAGTCAATTAAAATCATGAAGTCAAACCAAATTCAAGCATACATAATGAAGGTCAACAAACATGGGTCAACTTCAAAAAATCATATCAAATTGAAAACAGATGAGAAATGAATGAGATTAACACCAATGCAAAGCTCAAGATGTCTAGTCATCACATATGAAATTTCATGGTCATACAATATGGTATGAGGATTTCACAAAGGATTTGGCATCATGTATCACATAAAGTCAACAAATGACTAGGCAGGGAAGAAAATTCACAATCAAATGGAAAACAGCATAATTAATTCCAAGAAAATTCATACACAAACTAGACATGTGATAGATGATTCATGCAAAAAATTGGATTATTTGGAGGCCAGGAAGTATGTGAACAAAAATTGGGAAAATGCATATCATTGGTGTGACACAAATTGTCACACCCTAGTTCAAAAAATCATAACTAGCAAACCACAAATGATAAATGCACAATCTTTATACCAAAATGAAGATGAATGAGTCTAGTTTCACCACAAAAAATTTCAGGGCCAATGGATGCATCATCATTATTTCACAAAAGAAATGGCAAAGGGTGTCAAATGTGCATACATGTCAAGAGATCAATTATCAATTAAAATCCAGCCAGTGAAAAATTAATTAAAAAACAAAATCAAATACTAGACATCCATGTGAAGATGATGGAAAAATTTTCATGATTTTTGGATGAATAATGAATGAGAAATGAATTGTTGAAGTTTGATGAATAATTGGATGAAACATGAAACACATAGCATGGCATATGGTCAAACAAGGGGTCAACGGTGGCAAAGTTGTAATTCCGCGCTCACTTACTAAAACTGTGCGTTTTGGGGGGAGGGAACGAAATGTTCCCATTGGTCCAAACTCAATGGAACAGTAAACCCGACCAACCAACTCGAATTCTGGGTTTTAACATAAACCCTAGGGTTTCAGCATGGCATTCATCAAATTCATCAACAGATCAAACAACACGATGCAATAGCATGGCCATGGAAATCAATCACATAATCACAAGCAACAACATCAGCCAAACTCGTGCATACATAGAGACATGATTTCTGGAAAAGACCAGGGTTTCAACTACAGCAGCATTCATCATCATCATTCAAACATCAATCATCAAAACATGAACAACAGCATCAACAATAGAACATGGCCATGAACATTTATCATTAAGCAACCCTAGCTAACAGCAAAACAACATAACCATGGGAGTTTTCTGGACAGAGTGTCAGGTTTAAACAGCAGCAAGCATCATCATCTTTCTCAAAATCAACATGAACAAATGTGCCCAGAAGTTAACAACATGCACATCAATAGCTTCAGCAAGCCAAATACAAGCACGATCCATCAACCAAATTCATTAATTCGAGCACAAAAGAGAGAAATCAAACAAAACAAGTTTGAACATAAAAAGGAAAATCCAGATTTCTCTCAATATAGGTGATCATTTAGCATGAGTCAAGTTGCATTCAAACCAGCATTCAAAGACCTACTTAACACACATCATGGCATGGAGAAAGAAGGGTTCGAAAATTTACTTGGTTTTGAAGAAATTCAAGATGCAGTGATGTTCTGATGGAAGCAGCTCGAAACAGATGGCTCTTGTGCTTTATGTTGATGGATGATGAAGTTCTTTAAGCTCAAGAATGCTTGGAGATGAACAAATCATAATCTGCCATTGAAATAGCTTGAAGAAAACAGAGCTTGATACTGTGGTTTCAGTTGGTAAATGAGGTCCAAAAATACTTCCAAATGATCTCTAAGTGAAGGAACAATGAAGGTTGTTCAAGGGTTTTGAGTGTTTGAGCAGAAAATTCCCTTTGGCCAAAAATGCAAAATGTGAGAGTGAGAGAATTCTGGTATGGCTGCGATTGTCTCTAGGGTTTCCAACTTCAGAAAATGAGCTTATATTGGTCTGTTTAGAGCTGGTTTATGGAATGCTAAGCTTGCTTAGCTTAAATGACACATTTTGCATTTTTACTAATTGGCACATAAGTGGAAATGGAGGGTGTAACTTGCCACGAATGGGCCTCAAGAGGCTGCAAATAAACAACATGTTTGCTGTTTTTGGTCTGCTGAAGAAATGTTGTACTTTGCTTTGTTTAATGAAACCAATTTGCATATTTCCAAGTTTGTGCCTTTGGTCTCAAATGATGATATAATGGTGGTATGAACATGAGTTTAAGCTTGGAGCATGTCTCAAATAACATATGAAGCAAATCCCAATTGGCCAAAGTGAGAAAAAGTCAAAGAATCAAAAAGTCAACTATGAGTCAAACTTGATTTTTAAATGGAAAAGGTCAAAAAATGCCATTTTGATTGGTAGGGTTTTGGTGAATGAAATTTATATTTTTGGAAAGAGGAGGAAAAATGTGGTTTGTAGGAAAAAACCCCACCAAATTTGGCCTTATGGTTTGAGAGTTATGGCTCTTTGAAGTTCACAAATTTCTGAAATTGAATTGATCATATCTTGACAACCATACATGGGATTTGAGAGTTCTTGGACTTTTTGAAAATGGGAGAACAAGATCTTCAACTTTCATGTTGGGCAAAAATTCATTTGAAGCTTGTATCAAGATGTAAGTTGAGGATCAAGAAGTTTCCATTTTTGGCAGTTGAAATTACAGGTCCACTTTCTATTTTGGGAAATTTTCTGTTTGACCTGATTTTCTTCCATGATGAGGTTGGACATGATAGATGAGGCTTATACAAGCATGAATGAGTTCCCTCAAATCAATTCTATCCATCAAATCACTGATTAAATCCACAGTTGACCAAGTTTGACTTTCTGTTGACTTTTCTAGGGTTTTGGATGATTGGACCTCTTCTGATGAATTCCAAACCCTAATTCCTTGAGAACTTGACTTCAAATGATGTCTCAAGATATATGAACTCTTGATTAATGATCATGGTGCCCAAATTCTGCAAGAATGGCCACCATCCATTGCTTTGACTGACTGTTGACTGACTTTGACCTAATTGCTTCATCTGCAATCAACAAGGTTAGACTGACAATATTTTTGTACTTTTTGGAGGATAAACATATGAAAGCAAAGATATACAAATGCAAAGTATGCTTGGTGATCAAGAAACAACCCACAAGGCAATCTACCCACTAGGAGGAAAGCAAAGGCATGCATTGATCCTTGAGGCCATGATATGAATGATATGGGCCATGAGGGATCTTAGGGCCCAAAATTGGGGTCTTACAGATGCCCCTATTTAAGGTCATTCTAGCCGGAGAAGTGAAGTTTAGAAATCTTCATCTCGACGCGGTAGAATGAACTTAAATAACAGTAATGAGACAAATTTTGGTCCCTAAGAGACCTCATGATGCGAATGTATGTATGCAAAAGACACAATTCTGTGGGGAATATGATTCACACAGAAGAAAAGACGATCCATCGGAGTAGTACACTCACCAGGAACAGAGACTCTAACAAGACTCTATGGGGATAATAAAAGAAAAAGAAAGGTGTGAACAAGACACGACTCTAAACTGGGAAAAACAAAACTGACATAACGTGGACAAGACACGACTCTGATTAGGGAAATGACAGAAAACAGACTGGAGAACTTACTGGGGAGTAAAGGACTCGCACTGGGGGAAAGAATTCCAAAGGAAAATAAATCCATTGGAGAGACACAAGCTGACTCCTGGGGAGAAGCAACGAAAAGTTTCACCAAGGGAAGCAACAAAGAAATGAGATGTTATCGGTATAAGGGTAACAAAAACAGGAAGGAACACCAAGGATACCGGGTTGTAGGGTATATAACAGGTGACCGACCAAAGACGTGAATTGGTGTGTGTTCCAAAACACTCATCATCCTGAAGAGAGCGAAAGCAAACTTGTTTATAGGATGGATATTCAATTCCACAAGGAATATGAATCTTACTCTGAGGAGAAAGCAACAAAGGATTGACCCAAGAGTGAACGAGACATATTATTCATTACCGGCAGACCGTGAATAATATACTCAAAAGGAAAATTATCCTGAACCGGTTACTGGGTTGTTTAAGGATAAAATCCGAAGACGTGAATTGGTGTGTGTTCCAAGACACTCATCATCCTAAACACAAACTGGTTAAAGGATGGGCAAAAAAGCGTGAATTGGTGTGTGTTCCAAAACACTCATCATCCGAAAGAAAGCTAGAACAGCAGACTTGTTTAAAGGATGGACAAAAAAGCGTGAATTGGTGTGTGTTCCAAAACACTCATCATCCGAAAGAAAGCTAGAATAGCAGACTTGTTTAAAGGATGGTCAAAAAAGCGTGAATTGGTGTGTGTTCCAAAACACTCATCACCCTGAAGAAAGCTAGAACAGCAGACTTGTTTAAAGGATGGACAAAAAAGCGTGAATTGGTGTGTGTTCCAAAACACTCATCATCCGAAAGGAGGGCTTGAAAAAGCAAATCGACTTACAGGATGGGCATTCGAATCCACAACGGGAAAACGAATCTTACTCAAATGGGGACACAAACCCAAAGAGTGCATGAGATACAATATCCATTACCGGCAGACCGTGGATAAGATACTCGCATGAGATATATTATCTATTACCGTCAGAACGTAGATAATAAACTCGCATGGTAAGAAACACCAGGGATACCGGTTACTGGGTATATAATAGGTGATCTACCGAAAACGTGAATTGGATTTCACTTCCAAAACACTCATCATCCAAAACGCAAACTGGTTAAAGGATGGATATTCGATTCTACAAAGAATACGAATCTTGCTCAGTTGGGGAAAATCAACAAAGGATTCCAACTAAAGAGCGCATGAGATATATTATTCATAGCCGTCAAAACGTGAATAATAACCTCGCATGGAAAGTTATCCTGAACCGGGTTGTAGGTTGTTTATAGGATAAAATCCGGAATCGTGAATTGGTTTGTGTTCCAAGACACTCATCACCCTGAAGAAAGCTAGAACAGCAGACTTGTTTATAGGATGGACATTCAATTCCACAAGGAAAATAAATCTTACTCTGAGGGGAAAACAACAAAAGATTGACCCAAGAGTGAACGAGATATAATATCCATTACCGTCAAAACGTGGATAGAATACTCACAAAGGAAGATTATCCTGAACCGGGTACTGGGTTGTTTATAGGATAAAATCCGAAATCGTGAATTGGTTTTCACTTCCAAAACACTCATCATCCTGAAGAAAGCTAGAACAGCAGACTTGTTTATAGGATGGACATTCGATTCCACAAGGAATGCGAATCTTACTCGACTGGGGAAGATCAACAAAGGACTCCAACCAAAGAGCGCATGAGACATATTATTCATAGCCGTCAAAACGTGAATAATATACTCGAAAGGAAAATTATCCTGAACCGGTTACTGGGTTGTTTATAGGATAAGATCCGAAGACGTGAATTGGTTTGTGTTCCAAAACACTCATCATCCTAAACACGAATTGGTTAAAGGATGGATATTCGATTCTACAAAGAATGAATCTTGCTCAGTTGAGGAAAATCAACAAAGGATTCCAACTAAAGAGCGCATGAGACATATTATTCATAGCCGTCAAAATGTGAATAATAAACTCGCAAGGAAAATTATCCTTAACCGGGTTGCTGGTTGTTTATAGGATAAAATCCGAAAAGAAAGGCATCGGGATACCAGGAGAGGTATATAATGATGACCAATCAAAAGGAGCAACAGACATTACCGACAAAAGGGTAAATGAAAGGCGAGCTGCTGAGGATAATTTGCAAGCATCCGGCAATTATCGACAGGGACTAGCTGGGGATGCATTGGTAAATAATCAATGATCCGGGGAACAAATCACTAGCATACGGTGAAAAGACCCACTGGGGATAAAATTGCTAGCATACGGCAATTATCCACAAAATACTTGCTGAGAATATAAGTGCTGATCTGAGCAACTTATACAAGCAAAGGAAAATCATCATCAAATATTGAATGAAGATAACCACAAAAATTAGGGTTTACATCTACCGAATACGGGGTAGAAGACCAAAAACTCCGCGTGGGGATAGAACAAATCACAAATCCGCACGGGAAACCAAAATAGGGTTTATAACAAACCACAAACTGCTGAAGAGCAGGAAAATAGGATTTACAACTACCGGGTAGTAGGTAGAAAACCAAAAACTCTGGCTGGAGAATAAAAGGTGTATAACCACAAATTCTGTTAAGAAAGCCAGGAAAAGTAGGACTTACAACTGCTGGTTTGTAGGCAGAGGCCCAAAAAACATTCCGCTGGAGAACAACCCACTGGGAAACACAAGACTTTTGACAAATAGCCAATTCGGGAATGATCCGAAAAGACAGACTGAATCAGGACACGTCCTAATGAGGATATAACTCAAATAGGAACATCCATCCCAATATATGTGTTGGGAGGAAACGGAAGAAACCGTCATCCACGAGGATATATCTCAGTGGGGAACTGCAGAAGGAAAGACAGACACATTTTCTGCTTATGGGCTTGACTCTATATGGAGAGATTTTAACACCCAAAATCTGCTTGGGGAGATCTGTAAAGAGATCTATAACACCATAGCAGGAGACACGACAAACAAAAGATATATGGCAAAAAATGCAACATGAATATCTGAATGTTTTATGAATATGCATGAATATGCGTGATTTATGTTTGATGAATGCTGACAAAACAGACAATTCTAACACAACAGGTTCAGGAACCAAACGTCCGGTATTATACTTCCAGGGGAAAAACCAGCTGGAAAGCCAATCTGCGGAGATCTACATGCTGTAAAGCAAAGATCTGCAGGTACTACTGAAGAAGCAGAGAATCATAGATATCAGGAAACAACCCAACAGGGTACAGAAAGTCACAACGGGCAAAACAGCCACCAAGACAAATCTGTAGAGGATCAAGAGAAAACCCAAGATATCTGCAAGGGATCCCAGTGTCAACTGAGAAACAAAAGAGTGCGTTACACAAGCACAAACACGAACTGCTGTAGAAGCAAATCCACATAACTCCACTGGGAAACCACCCACTGAGGGAGAATGATATCATCCAAATAGAATCTAACTGCATAAGCGACTCTACTGGGGAAAACTGTCGGCTACTCTCTTGGGAACAAACCACTGAGGGGGGACAGATCAAACAAATATATTCTGCAACGAACCAGCTCCACTTGGGGAGAATACACAGCAAACTGATCACGACAAGTAGATTCTGCAATATAAGCCACTCTACTGGGGATCACAAACAGTCAGGAAATCAAATCCGTTCACTGGAGGCTGAAGCCATCATCCGACCATATCGGGGATTGAAAGAGTATTCAACAGGCGAAACTGCCACAACAAACATTCTGCAGACTAAGCTGAGGAAAAGATGATTGAAATACTGGGATATCAACCCAAACAACCACGGAGTAGGAAAATAAATCCTGCTCTGATGAAGAGAATAACTCTGATGGAGAGATAGCAACAATTCCGCAGACGACCTCGCCGGGGAACAGGTAAAGTACCGGGTATCAAACCACCGACTTACCGAGTCTTCAAAAAGAAAACAACCGTGCTGAGGAAACAGACAAATCCTGCTGGCACACTGCATGGGGAAAAGCGGTAACAACTCCACTTGCAACTCTGGTGGGGATGTTAACAACAGTTCTACTCGCGACTCCGAGGGGAGTATCAATCAATCAGTTATACTCATGACTGTGCTGAGGAGACAAATAAAGTCTGGGGCAGAAGACCCACTGGAGAAAGTGACGGGGCACCAAGATGACAAACCATCAACCGCCGAAATTTCACAATAAAACACCCATGCTAGGGAAACTGCTGCCGGAGAAAACAAAGTCTTCAACAACAAATCACTTGCGACTGTACTGGGGAACAGCCCCAACAACAACTCTGTTTGAGGAACAGCCTCAACAAAGGTCTGAAGAAAGAAGATACCACCAAACCAGGAATATGAACGAATGTCTTACCTGTTGGGAATCATGCCACCCTCGGGAGAGCACTGAGATATTCTTGAGTATCCTTTCAATCTTGTGAATGTTCACTTTGTATAACAACAATTTTGAAAAATTTGTTTGTTTAAAACAATGACATTTTATCAATTTAAAACATGCAAAACATTTGTTGAATTGAAACAAATAAGAGTGCAAATAATTGGATAAAAAGCTTAAATTGATTTGATAGAATGGTAGTCTGCAAATGGCAAGACTCCATAGATCTGTACAAATTTGAAATCAGTGATATATATTGGAAGAGGGCTACATTGAACATAATGATCCTTTCTCTACCAATTTGAATCTCGATGTATCCGAAGCTTCAGTGGACGACGAATCGAGAATCCTCTGACGAAATGACGACTGATGAACCAGAAAGTCTTGTCAGGATGCAGTTACTTGCCAAATCCCTAATTTTTGCCTAGACTGCCCCAAGGTGAGGTACTCAATCTAGCGGGATGCAAATATTTTCTTTTTTTCAAGTCTCTAATTTTTGCCTGGATTACCCTTGCGGGTTCTCCACCGAGACGCTCATTTTTGCCTAAGCCGCCCTTTCGGGTTTTCAACTTAGCGAGCTATTCTGTTTTTTTTTCATTTGTTTTTTCATTTGCATATACTTTTTTTCTAGGCAAAGTATCTCTTAACTGCATCTGAATTCACGGGACGAGTGAAATCCTCCCCATCCATTGTTGTAAGCATTAAAGCACCGCCTGAAAAGGCTCTCTTAATCAACATATGGACCCTCGTAGTTTGGAGTCCACTTGCCCCTGAAATCAGGCGCGAAAGACAAAACTTTCTTGAGCACGAGGTCACCTTCTCGGAACACACGAGGCTTGACCTTCTTGTCGAATGATTCCTTCATTCTCTGTCGATATAACTGACCATGACACATGGCAGTTAAACACTTTTCTTCAATCAAATTCAGTTGGTCATAACGACTCTGAATTCATTCAGCATCAGTCAACTAGGGACTTGAGGGTATCATTCTTTTTTCCTTTGAAAATTTTTTTGAAAAAATTTTCCTGGTTTTTTTGATTTTTCTTATTTTTTTCACCCTCTTTCTTTTCTTTTCTTTTTTTTTTTTTTTTTTTTTTTAATCCCCAGTTTGACTGGTTTGCTGATTCTCATGATACAGCTGAATGAACTTCTTTTGTGCTCCAGAAGTTGGGTAATCTCGTCAGGAATCCCCTTCAACATCATCTTCCTCTGCCTCAAATACAAGGACTTCAAGATTGGGAGATGGCGTTGGATCATTATGTTCAATGGGTTTAGAAATCCCTGCATAATGATTCTGGATAATAAAAAGCTTTGATATTTTAAACAAGCAAATCATTTATGCAGATGAAAAAGCTGTTTTTGTTTTTCAGGGTTTTTTGTGATCACTGATTTCATAAAGAAAAGCAAAAAGTGAAAACAAAGGAAAAACAAATGTTTAACAATGCAAAAATTGAATGAAAACATCATTGTATATATGCTTTGCCAACAATGTCATCACTTCTCCTTTTGGCATGGGAGAAGGGTTTTGCACAAAGTGAACAATTTCTCTGATCTATGGATGACTGTAGGAACATCCACAGCGACCCAATTGTGGCAGACACCACCAGGAATAACAAAATTGTTCAAATCTTCTGCATCTTCTTCTTCAATGATAGCAGCAGCTTCCTCTTCTGCAGGTTGATCAGCATGGATGAATCTTCCACTTGTGAACAGACCTTGCTCCTTAAGTGCCCCAGAACAGTAGCCAATGCCAGCCCGGGATCGGTTAACCAGGAATAAATCCATCAACAGGAATAAATCCATCAACAGGACTAAATCCAATAAAAGCACTTAGGCTGGCAAAAATCTCTCTGAATTCACAATTCTAGCTCAGGGTGATCCATCAATCTGGCAGAGTTGGCTCTGGTATAATACCGGCGAAGTGCGTCTTCAAAATAAATGAAGATCGCAGGGTCAGACCACAGGACGGGAGACCGAAACAAAACACCTGCTTATGCAAATGATGCATGAAGTGTTTATGCATATGCTTGTTTTTATATTTTCAAAGAAACCCCGAGGGTTTTATTTGCAAACTTTGAAAGATTTAAGCGTTTTGATCATACATGAGAATATCTCATCAGATATATCAGGTGAAAAAATTTTCCCGGTTTTTTCATGTTTTGAAAATTTTTGCAAATAAACTCCTTTGAGTTCCTTGAAAATTTTCTTTTTTCTGATGACATGAATGCGGATGAATGCGTGAATGTATGAATGCAACAAACACACTCAAGGATCAAGCAAGACACGCCAAACAAAGGTCGTGGGAAAGCTCATTGTATCCCTAATATCAATCATCCATTTTGGTGGATTTAGGTTTTCACCTGATCGACACCCAAGTTCCATTGATATTAACGGTACATGAACCGGCTCTAACATTCTTAATATCAACCAGCCGCTTTGGTGGATTTTTAGGTTTTACACCTGATCCGGGATCCATTGATATTAACAATGTTTGAACGACTCAACCACGAATCACGGGTTTGTTGAGAGTCACGAGCATGGAGTCTCGGTTAAGAACCACCCAAAGGGAGTGTACTAGGGTTTAAACCTGCCAGACATGTTCTATCAGAGGTTCCCATAATCATCGTTCCATCTTTCGAATATTATCGGAGGAACGAATACTCGTATTCCAAGAATATTCTCAAGAGAAACTCTTATGAGTGTAGTATCGCGTAACAATCGTATCAGAACTTACATCTGAACGACCTCCGCACTACGGTCCTAAAAATAGGCCAAGATGGGTTTGGTAAACTAAGGTCCTTGGCTTCTGCGGAACATGGTTGAAAGAATAATGCCTATCCACAAATAACTTGTGTGACATTATTAGTTCAACATGACCTCCACCAAGTGAATGGACTCGCAAGTCAACTGGCTAAGGACTACTCCACACCAGTCGACAAGACTATGCCATTCTCCTATCCTAGAGTGCACTCGAGTTCGGGTATAGAACTCATCTCACAGATCACCAAAGCAAACAGCAAATGTATATCAAGCAATTCACACATTACAATCAATACAGTGATCCCAAATTGTACAAAAATATGTCATATAATAGATAACAATATAGCACAACAAAGGTGAAAAGTAGGCAATACCACCAAGGATTCTGGTGAGATCTCCCCAGCAGAGTCGCCACTTTTCTGTAGCGGTGTATTCGTCGCTATATGATTTATCGATTAAACCATAAGCAAGAGATACATTGAAATTTCGAGTCGCCACCGCACTTTTATTTATCCAAAGGACTGGCTAAAAAGCGAACAAAAGCCTAAGAAGTTTTACACGTAGAAAACTAATAAAAAGATCAGAGAGTCTGGGTAAGGGGTAAATTACGCAATGGGAAGGTGTTAGGCACCCACTACGTCCTAGGTACTCCTAGGGAGCCCTTTTCACACTTGTTATGCTAAATTGTTATTTGTTATGACATATGTATTGTGCAAACATGATTGGGATGATGAGAAAAGAATATACAATTTTTATTTTTGTGTTATTGGGTTTGAACGGATGAACCCGCTGCCTACGTACCTTCCATCAAAGGTAAGGATCAAAACGCCGTAGTTCGGCTAAAAGATTTCCAAAAGTTGGTGGATTCAGTTTTAAACACAAGCACTGAGGCTTTTCATTATCAATGGGAGAACACTCGACCAAAAACAACATCCACCATGCGAGGATAGCTTCGACGTACTAGAGGGGTTAGCCCTGTTTTCAGTACGGAAGTCTTACTGTCGACTCACTAAGGATAGGCAAGATTTACATCAACCACAAAGATAATTGAAACCTATGGCTAATGTGAAAAGATTAACAATGGACAGAGCCAAAACAAGTGAATGAGTGATGTTAATTGATTGTGATTATGAAAATGAAGTCAAAGTATGATTAAGATTGATTCAGAGAAGTATTATGAAAATGAGTTTGAAAAAAAGTCAAGGACTTGGGGTCCAGGTTTTTAGTTAGAAAACATGAAGATGTTTGCACAACACTTATGTCAAGTTTGAAAGTCAAGAGTGTGAAAAAGTCTAGGACATAATGAATGATGAATGGATGAAGGTGGAATTGTAAAACTTCTTAGAAGGTTCACTTCTTGAAATCATATAGGAGATGATTCAAGTGTGTCCTTTGGAATAGCAATGGATAATAATAAACGAACAAAGCAAAGAAAGGCGGATACCGGATGCCAATCAATGGGCTTATACCAATCTCCTAAAACAAAACGGGATATCAGAGGCCACTCTATGGACTTACACTAATCTCCACAGGCAAAGAAATAAAAGCGGATGCCGGATACCAATAGATGGATTTACACCAGTCTCCTAAAACAGAAATGGACATCAGATGCCACTCAATGGTCTTATACTAATCTCCTCAGAAGAAAACAAAAATGAAACATGGAAGTCGACTGCCAATCTGTCTGGACTTAGGTTAACTCCACAGTATGGTCCTAGGAAATCCAATGCCACATTACAGGGACTTACAATGGATCCTCACATACAAGAACAAAAGCAACAATATGATCACAGGAATGCAAATGCCAACTTACAGGGACTTATAATTGCAACCTCACATACAATCAGACAAACCAAATTATGATCACAGGAAAGCAGATGCCAACTTACAGGGACTTATAACTGCAACCTCACAAACAAATCAAACAGATCAAATTATGATCATAGGATAACAGATGCCAACTTACAGGGACTTATAACGGTATCCTCACATACAAACAGATAAAACAGAAGATATGAGTGACCAATGAGGTCTTACACTCTATCCTTCCATATCATAGGAGCAAATGCCAAAGCAATGGACTTACAATTGTCCTCAATGGGTAAGCAACAATAACAATATCACAAAGACAAATGAGATGATCATGTATTAATGGCAATTGATGATGATAAATGCATAACATACAAGCAAGCAAGTGCATATGAAGCAATCAATCAATCAATGAATATCAGACAGCACACTCTATAGCCAAACAAGGGGGCTCACACAAGAGGGTTTGACTATGAAAGTCCACTGTAATAGGTAAATGTCGCTCTTAACCTTGCCATTGAGAGGCTAAGGTGAAGCAGATGAAAAGGAGAATGAGGGGTGTGCCTCATTGCTTCTATCCCTAATTAGGGAGAGCATCAAATAGAAAGTGGGGGAGTTCAGAAAGATGGAACTCTTTCCCCTTTATTGACTCGATTAGATCTTGGGTATTTATCTCAATGCTTCAACCATGTAATGGGAGCAAAGAGAGGACACACTGAATAGTGGGGGATAGATTACTTATCCCTACCTTCCACCAATTGCCTCACTTGAAGGACTTTTCCTGCTTGGGACAATTTTAAACACACACAAGCATTGCCTCTTAAGGAGGACTTCAGACAGTTTGCCCGGTCAAATAACAGACCGGGTCTCCAGACTACATGAAGAAGAAAGGTTTATACCTCAAAGCAAATGCTAAATAGCAAAGCAAGCAAGTTCAAAGAACTTAGGCAACTAAAGTGTACCTGAAAAAGTCAAACTTATTAGTAAACAAGTCAACAGTTCAAACCAAAAGAAAATGAAACAACAGTCAACCATAAACAGAGGGGCCAAGGCACAAAGCCAAACTCATATGAGTCACACCTACAAAACAAGGGTTAGCACAATATATATAATCCAACTCAATCAGATTTGAATGACCTTTGAGGCATTGGTGCTTAACCTGAAACAATAGCTCAATTGTAAGCTCAAAAGACCACTAGGACTAGCCTAGGGTCAAGGATGAAAGAAAAAAGTCAAAACAGCAAAGAAAAGTCAACCAAAGTCAAGGTCAAACTTTTAGTAAGCAATCACAATTGGGCCCACAACCAAATCATGCATCATTGTCATTTCATACACAAAAGAATGCAAAGCATGGCAAAGGAAAGCATATAGAAGTCAACAGCAAGACTTCATTCAAAAGTCAACCCAAACAATCCCAAAAATTATCAAATAAATCACATTCAATCCTAACATCTAGCATGGCAAGCATGTCAAATTTCATTGCATTTGGATGAGAGGAAGGCAGTCAATTAAAATCATGAAGTCAAACCAAATTCAAGCATACATAATGAAGGTCAACAAACATGGGTCAACTTCAAAAAATCATATCAAATTGAAAACAGATGAGAAATGAATGAGATTAACACCAATGCAAAGCTCAAGATGTCTAGTCATCACATATGAAATTTCATGGTCATACAATATGGTATGAGGATTTCACAAAGGATTTGGCATCATGTATCACATAAAGTCAACAAATGACTAGGCAGGGAAGAAAATTCACAATCAAATGGAAAACAGCATAATTAATTCCAAGAAAATTCATACACAAACTAGACATGTGATAGATGATTCATGCAAAAAATTGGATTATTTGGAGGCCAGGAAGTATGTGAACAAAAATTGGGAAAATGCATATCATTGGTGTGACACAAATTGTCACACCCTAGTTCAAAAAATCATAACTAGCAAACCACAAATGATAAATGCACAATCTTTATACCAAAATGAAGATGAATGAGTCTAGTTTCACCACAAAAAATTTCAGGGCCAATGGATGCATCATCATTATTTCACAAAAGAAATGGCAAAGGGTGTCAAATGTGCATACATGTCAAGAGATCAATTATCAATTAAAATCCAGCCAGTGAAAAATTAATTAAAAAACAAAATCAAATACTAGACATCCATGTGAAGATGATGGAAAAATTTCATGATTTTTGGATGAATAATGAATGAGAAATGAATTGTTGAAGTTTGATGAATAATTGGATGAAACATGAAACACATAGCATGGCATATGGTCAAACAAGGGGTCAACGGTGGCAAAGTTGTAATTCCGCGCTCACTTACTAAAACTGTGCGTTTTGGGGGGAGGGAACGAAATGTTCCCATTGGTCCAAACCCAATGGAACAGTAAACCCGACCAACCAACTCGAATTCTGGGTTTTAACATAAACCCTAGGGTTTCAGCATGGCATTCATCAAATTCATCAACAGATCAAACAACACGATGCAATAGCATGGCCATGGAAATCAATCACATAATCACAAGCAACAACATCAGCCAAACTCGTGCATACATAGAGACATGATTTCTGGAAAAGACCAGGGTTTCAACTACAGCAGCATTCATCATCATCATTCAAACATCAATCATCAAAACATGAACAACAGCATCAACAATAGAACATGGCCATGAACATTTATCATTAAGCAACCCTAGCTAACAGCAAAACAACATAACCATGGGAGTTTTCTGGACAGAGTGTCAGGTTTAAACAGCAGCAAGCATCATCATCTTTCTCAAAATCAACATGAACAAATGTGCCCAGAAGTTAACAACATGCACATCAATAGCTTCAGCAAGCCAAATACAAGCACGATCCATCAACCAAATTCATTAATTCGAGCACAAAAGAGAGAAATCAAACAAAACAAGTTTGAACATAAAAAGGAAAATCCAGATTTCTCTCAATATAGGTGATCATTTAGCATGAGTCAAGTTGCATTCAAACCAGCATTCAAAGACCTACTTAACACACATCATGGCATGGAGAAAGAAGGGTTCGAAAATTTACTTGGTTTTGAAGAAATTCAAGATGCAGTGATGTTCTGATGGAAGCAGCTCGAAACAGATGGCTCTTGTGCTTTATGTTGATGGATGATGAAGTTCTTTAAGCTCAAGAATGCTTGGAGATGAACAAATCATAATCTGCCATTGAAATAGCTTGAAGAAAACAGAGCTTGATACTGTGGTTTCAGTTGGTAAATGAGGTCCAAAAATACTTCCAAATGATCTCTAAGTGAAGGAACAATGAAGGTTGTTCAAGGGTTTTGAGTGTTTGAGCAGAAAATTCCCTTTGGCCAAAAATGCAAAATGTGAGAGTGAGAGAATTCTGGTATGGCTGCGATTGTCTCTAGGGTTTCCAACTTCAGAAAATGAGCTTATATTGGTCTGTTTAGAGCTGGTTTAGGGAATGCTAAGCTTGCTTAGCTTAAATGACACATTTTGCATTTTTACTAATTGGCACATAAGTGGAAATGGAGGGTGTAACTTGCCACGAATGGGCCTCAAGAGGCTGCAAATAAACAACATGTTTGCTGTTTTTGGTCTGCTGAAGAAATGTTGTACTTTGCTTTGTTTAATGAAACCAATTTGCATATTTCCAAGTTTGTGCCTTTGGTCTCAAATGATGATATAATGGTGGTATGAACATGAGTTTAAGCTTGGAGCATGTCTCAAATAACATATGAAGCAAATCCCAATTGGCCAAAGTGAGAAAAAGTCAAAGAATCAAAAAGTCAACTATGAGTCAAACTTGATTTTTAAATGGAAAAGGTCAAAAAATGCCATTTTGATTGGTAGGGTTTTGGTGAATGAAATTTATATTTTTGGAAAGAGGAGGAAAAATGTGGTTTGTAGGAAAAAACCCCACCAAATTTGGCCTTATGGTTTGAGAGTTATGGCTCTTTGAAGTTCACAAATTTCTGAAATTGAATTGATCATATCTTGACAACCATACATGGGATTTGAGAGTTCTTGGACTTTTTGAAAATGGGAGAACAAGATCTTCAACTTTCATGTTGGGCAAAAATTCATTTGAAGCTTGTATCAAGATGTAAGTTGAGGATCAAGAAGTTTCCATTTTTGGCAGTTGAAATTACAGGTCCACTTTCTATTTTGGGAAATTTTCTGTTTGACCTGATTTTCTTCCATGATGAGGTTGGACATGATAGATGAGGCTTATACAAGCATGAATGAGTTCCCTCAAATCAATTCTATCCATCAAATCACTGATTAAATCCACAGTTGACCAAGTTTGACTTTCTGTTGACTTTTCTAGGGTTTTGGATGATTGGACCTCTTCTGATGAATTCCAAACCCTAATTCCTTGAGAACTTGACTTCAAATGATGTCTCAAGATATATGAACTCTTGATTAATGATCATGGTGCCCAAATTCTGCAAGAATGGCCACCATCCATTGCTTTGACTGACTGTTGACTGACTTTGACCTAATTGCTTCATCTGCAATCAACAAGGTTAGACTGACAATATTTTTGTACTTTTTGGAGGATAAACATATGAAAGCAAAGATATACAAATGCAAAGTATGCTTGGTGATCAAGAAACAACCCACAAGGCAATCTACCCACTAGGAGGAAAGCAAAGGCATGCATTGATCCTTGAGGCCATGATATGAATGATATGGGCCATGAGGGATCTTAGGGCCCAAAATTGGGGTCTTACACTATTTGACTTGCCTTTGACCCTAGTCTTTGCACTAGTGGTTTGTACTCACCAATTGTGTTTGTGTTTCAGGTATCTAGCACTAATGGTTGGTTTGCTCATTATTTGAGATGTAAGTTGCTTTGTTTACTAACTATTGTTGTGTTGTAGGTTCATTGGTGTGATGAACTCACTTGAGTGATTGCATTCATGACTTGCATTGTGTATAATTGTTGGATGATTCCACTGTGTCTGTTTGGTTTCTCTGAATACAATACTGATTGTTTGGCTTTTGTACAGGTACATTAGTCGCTATTAGCTTGCTTTGCTTTGCTTTGGAGTGTGGTTGGTACAACACTGAGGTAGTTTAGCCTTCTAACTCCATGTAGTCTGGAAGCCCTGTCGCTTTTTTGGCAGGCGTTTGGCTGAAGTCCTTCTTAAGAGGCAATGACTGTGTTTGTTTACTTTTGTTCCAAAGACCTCCTTGTCGAGGCATGTTACTTGTGAAGTCCTCCTAAGT
Organism: Lathyrus oleraceus; assembly: GCF_024323335.1. Lineage (NCBI taxonomy): Eukaryota > Viridiplantae > Streptophyta > Magnoliopsida > Fabales > Fabaceae > Lathyrus > Lathyrus oleraceus. Next base: position 405,756,764 of record NC_066581.1, read on the forward strand.
GAAGAGGCAATTGACAGATAGAAGGGACTAGTAGCCAGTCCCCTGTTATTCGTTGAGTCGTTCATTATGCTCGCACTACGTGTTGATGCTCTTAAACCTAACCCAAGATCTTGTACAGTGTCGGTCAAAGTGGAATAGAGTCCCTCTTTCTGGATCCCTACGCTTTCATTGATTTGAGCTCACCCAGGCCAGGGTTAAGAGCATGGGGTCTGATCCTCATCACCTTTCATCAGCTTCACCCTAACTCTCAATGTTAGTGGTTAAGAGCTTCAGCATACCCCTACAGTTTTGGCTTGTTTGTCGAGGTTGATATGACCCCTTGACTAAAGCCCAACCATTTGTCTGAGCCTTTTGTTTGTATATAGAGTGTGATGATTGCTTGTGTGTTTGCTTTTGGCATGTCTATTTGTTGTTTATTTGACTTGCTTCCTGTGCGAGTTAGGTTTTGTTTAGATACCTCAACCTAGGGCTATTGTGGATTGCATGACAACTATTAGGCTCGAGTCAGTCTCCCTTTTAGTTTGTTATTCCCCGGTCTCTGGTTAGGAGAGAGTTTCTCCCCTGTTAAGGGGAACTACGTCGCCCTGATTCTCATACCATATGAGATACGTAGGCAGGAGATCGTGCGAGATCTCTCCGGGCAACCTTTTTCTTTTTTGTGTGTGTTTTGTATGACAACTATTAGCCTCGATTTCCAGACTCCCTATTAGTTTGTTTGTTCAACCTTTTCTTGTTTGTGTGACAACTATTAAGCTCGAGTTCCAGACTCCTTATTAGCTTGTCAATCTGATAACCTTTTGTTTTCGTGTTCGCTGGTTAGCGTGTGCTTGTTTGGAGTCGGATGTAAGTCCAGGTTTGACATTCTGTTTCCTTTAGTGTGTGTTTGGAGTCGGATGTAAGTCCAGGTTTGGCCTTCTTTTTCCTGTTTGTGTTACTTGTTTGGAGTCAGAAGTAAGTCCATCTATTGGGATTCTGTTTCCAGTTTGTTTTGAGGAGTTAGATATAAGTCCAGCTATTGGCATTCTGTTTCCTTGTTGAGTTTTTCTTTTGACGTCTCAGCGTCTCTTTTCAGTGTTTGTTTCGGCGTGCGTTAGCCGAACTACGAGTGCTCTGATTCTTACTCTGGTTAGACAAGATATGTATGCATAGGATGTGATATCCTAGCGAGCATGTTTCCCATTTCCCCAAACTACATCGACTCTGATGTTTGTTTCTGACAAACTACGTAGGCCTAGGATGCGACATCCTGCCGAGTCCCTTTTCTCCGTCTTCTTTCACCTGTTTGTTTAATCCAGTGTGTGTGCAGTTTTTGAGCAGTTTGTTAGCAACCTTATTCTTTTCTTTTGAGCGTGGATCCCGTTGAGTATGACGGACGTGAGGGGTGCTAATGCCTTCCCCTTGCGTAACCGACTCCCGTACCTAGCAATCTCTGGTCGTAAGACCATTCCTTTCCCTTTTTCAGGTTTACTTCAAGCGTTTCCTTTCCCTCCTTTGGGATAAATAACGCACGGTGGCGGCTCTGTGTCTTTTCCCGCCGGTTGTTTTTTGCGATGCGACAGGATACAATCACACCACACAAAAACATGTACATGAAGTAAACACACCAACAAAGGGCTCAAACATCCAAGGGTGAGGCTTTAGTCAAGAGGGGTCATATCAACCTCGATAAACAAACCGGCACTGGAAGGGTATGATGAAGCTCTTAACCACTAACATTGAGAGTTAGGGTGAAGCTGAGGACAGGTAATGAGGATTGGACCTCCTGCTCTTAACCCTGGCCTGGGTGAGCTTGAATCAAAGAATGCGTGGGGATCCAGAATGAGGGACCCAATCCCACTTGACTGACTCTATATACAAAGATCTTGGGTTAGGTTCAAGAGCATCAGCACGTAGTGCGAGCATAATGAACGACTCAACGAATAATAGGGGATTGATTGTTAATCCGTTCTATCTGTCAATTGCCTCATCTTGGGAGGACTTAACAAGTATCCATGCCTCAACAAGGAGGTCTTTGGCACAAAAATAAACAATCACAATCATTGCCTCTTAAGGAGGGCTTCAGCCAAATGCCTGCCAAAAAGGCGACAGGACTTCCAGACTACATGGAGTACAAGAGTGATTACCTAGGTGGTAAACCAACCACAAGCAAAGCAAAGCTCAAGCAAGAGCTAAAAGCGGCTAATGTACCTGTACAAAAGCCAAACAGTTAATATTCACATTCAGAAGAACCAAACAGACAATAGTAGGACATTTCCAATATGTACACAATGCAAGTCCTATGTGTAAACAACTCAAGTGAGTTCATCACCAAGGGACCTACAACACAACAAAGGTTAGTGGACAAATTAATTTGCATCTCAAGTAATGAGATCACATCAACCACTAGAGCTAATTGCTTGAACCTGAAATACAAAGCTCAAAAGGTGAGTACAAACCACTAGTACCAAGACTAGGGTCAAAGGCAAAGCAAATAGTCAAAACAGAAACTAATATTCCACATGAAGCACATTTAATCAAACAAGAACATGTCCTAAAAAGGATCAAACTCAAATCATAAGGAAAAGCCATCACATGAGCAAGATAAGGCAAAGAGCAAACAAGGTGCACACAATGGACATCAAGAATAGAAAATCCACATTAAAACAGAAATGTATCCAATGATCATGAAACTTTTTATGTGAAATCAACATGTTAAACACAAGCATCATGCAAAAAATTAGGTCCAGAAGATATCGAATGACCTAGGAATGAAAATGAACGAATGCATCATCCAAATGTGTGACACAAATTGTCACACCATATGTTCATGTGTCTAAAACAGTAATGGAATGTGCTAAAAATGCCAAACAAAAGCTCAAAAATCATGTTACATGTTATGAATGAGCATGTCAAATTTCAAAGCCATTGGATCAAATATGAGCATTTCACAAAACAATTGGCACCACATGTCACATTTGCATCATGTTCAAATAAGCAAGCTCAATCAAAAATCCAGAAATGTAAAAATCATGAAATAAACCTCACAAAATGATAGACATTCAAATGAACATGTGGAAAAAAGAATGGATTAAATTGGATACATTTTCTATTTTTAGTGATTTTTGGAAATTGATGAAAATATTTGAAATAATATGAAGAAATAATGTGGAAAATGGTGAAATGTTATTTGAAAATGACAACAGCATAACGCCACAAGCTGGGTTCGAACTCAGGATCCACAGGCCCAAGAAGCACTCATGAAAATCAATTGAAAATAAAATGGAAATATGCATAAGGAGGAATCGAACCCAGGCGCTTCAGGTAAAAGGAGCGCTCAATAAAACAATTGGTATTCAAAAACAAGCAAACGCTGAGGATCGAACCAAGGCGTTGATGGTTGCAAGCATGCTTTAAGCCAAAATGTGGCGTTCCACATAGAAAATAAATTGAGAAAACAAACGCCCGTCCAGATTCGAACTGAGGACACACAGGTCATTACGCGCTACAGTCCAAAACCCTAGCAACGAACCAGATGACCGGAACAGTGCTTCCGGTCATCTTCTCCGGCCAATTCACGGCGAGCCTTCATAAAAATATTTCCAGAATCAAGCATATGATACATGGATCGAATCGTCTCTCAACGTACAACACGGATCTAACATCAATTCAGGCTAAATCTCCATGAACAAGGCGAATCGAACAAAAACAGTTGGAACATCAAAATTTCAAGTTCATATATCTCATGCAATACTTAGCCATTTCAAAATCTAAAAGCATCAGCATCACCAGCACAGAAAGATCTATCAATTGATGGCAATAAAATGAAGAATCAGGAGATTCGAATTCCAACCTCTTGGAAGTGCAGTGCGATGAAACAGTGGATTCGAGCTCCAAATATGTCCAGATCCACTCCTATGCTGATGACTTGAAGCTTTGTGGAAGAAATAGCAACTGAATTGGCCTGGATCTTGCCTAATTTGAAGCTTCCATGTTCATGTTCATGTGTTTGCTATGCATGATTCTTGACCAAATTCACCAATCCAAGCCTTGATTCCTACTAAATGATGCTCAATGGACCCGGATATGCAAGAAAATTGATGTGTTATGTGTAGAAATTTGAAGTTTGCATTGAGAGAAAATTTGGAGGGAATCTTGATTTTTGAGATCTAGAATGTGTAATCTGATCCAATTCAGTTATGATTAGCCTTATATACTCCTCCTTAATCATGTTGAAATTAAGTTTAAGCATGGCTAATGAAAAATTAATGAAATATGGGGTGTATGACCAAAAATGCAAAATGAGGGTGCATGGAGATTTTACACGTGAACAATGCACATGCATGGTTCAAAGTCACTTAACATCATCCAAAGATCACAATGGCATTGGTATTTTTCATGTATGATCAATAGAATTTAAATTCTCCATTTTCCCTCCAAAATATACATGCATGGACAAATGATCATGTGAGTTAATTTCATGCAATGCAATGATTCAATTGGAAACTATGGGTCAAAACAAGCATTTTGCAAAAAGAGTGGCTCAATTTGGAGTTTTGTAGCCAAAGTTATGGCACTTTGAAGTTCCAAGCATACTTTGCAATCATTTGCTCATAACTTCTCAACCCTTCATCAGATGCTCATGATCTTGGACTTTTTGAAAAGAGGAGAGAAATATCTTCAACTTTCATGTTGAACAAAATTTCATTTGAAGCTTCTTTGATGTTGGAAAGTCAAGTTGAATGTGGTCCAAAAACTTGCCATTTTTGGAAACTTGAAATTACAGGTCACTTTCCATTTTTGGAAACTTTTGATTTGACTTCAAATTATTCAAGATAGATGTTTGACATGATGAATAAGCCTCTTTTGGACATGAATGAAGTGTCTCAAACCATTTCTCCACCTCATAGCCCTCAGTTGACAACACAGTTGACTTGTATGGGCCTCAGATGACCTGGAAGTGTATTGATGAATTTGGGCCTCTACCACTTGGTAAAGTTGCTTCAAAATGAACCTTGGCTCATATAAGCTCTTTTAGAATAAGCAATGCATCCACTTTCAAAATAAACTTAAGTATACTTGACCTAGAATTTTCAAAATCCAAAAACAGTTAACTCATTCAAACCATTTTTCTAGGCCCTTGTGCCTTTCAAACTTAATTTTTGATTAAAAGCAATGCATCCACTTTGAAATTTGTACCACGAATTACGAGGTTTTGATCCCTCATTTTTATGTTGGTACGTAGGCACAAGTCCGAAGGTCTTGTCAAACAAAAAAATATGATTAATGAATTATTTTCTCATCCCCCCATTGTATTTATTTGTAAACATCACTTTGTACAAAATACATATGCACACAAGAAAGGGCTCCCTAGGAGTACCTAGGACACTTTGGGTGCTAACACCTTCCCTCTGTGTAACCAACCCCCTTACCTATAATCTCTGGAATTTTATTAGTTTTTATTTGAAAACTTCTTATTTTTGGGTTTTGTTCGTACTTTTCCCTTTTCCCTTGGAAACAATAAAAGCACGGTGGCGACTCTTTTTATTTGATGTCTGGCTTATCCATAGCTTGATGATCATGAATTTACCACTACACATTGGGCCGACTTCCTCAAACGGACATCGCTTTGTCTTGGTAGCCATATACTATTTCATTAAATGGGTGGAAGTAGTCTCGTTCGCAAACATCACAAGACAGGTGGTGGCTCATTTCTTGAAAAAAGAAATCATTTATCATTATGGGGTCCCAAATGAAATCATTACTGATAATGGTTCTAACCTCCATAACAAGAAGAATGATGTTGGTGAACCCGCCAATAAAAACATCAAGAAGATTATGCAAAAGATGGTAGAAACCTATAAGGATTGGCATGAGATGCTCTCGTTTACGTTGCATGGATACTGTACTTTAGTATGCACCTCCAATAGGGAAACCCCTTCTCTCTCATGTATAACATGGATGTAGTTCTTCCTGTTGAAGTAGAGATTCCCTCCTTGAGGATTTTGACTGATGTCAAGCTCGACGAAACTTAGTGGATACAAGCCAGATTTGACCAGCTAAACCTTATTGATGAAAAACGCTTGGCAGCTATCTTCCACAACCAGCTATACCAAAAGGGTCTCAAGAGAGCTTTTAACAAAAAGGTCTTTCCCTAAAGCCTTAAGGTCGGAGACCTAGTGTTGAGAAAGATTCTACCGATTCACATCGACCCAAGGGAAAATGGACGCCTAACATTGAAGGCCCATATATTGTAAGAAATGTCTTATCTGGAGGAGCCTTAAAACTTTCAACTATGGATGGTGAAGATATTCCATCCCCTGTGAATGCTGACGCAATTAAAAAAATATTGCGCTTGAAAACAAAAAGAGAGAACCCGATAAGCTGAAAACCCAAAAGGGCAGCTTATGTAAAAATGGGTATCCCGGTAGGTCGAAAACCCTAAAGGGAGGTCTAGGAAAAAATTAGAGATTCATAAAAGCGTGAGGCTGCAGCCCACAAAGAATCTTTCGCATTCCCCAACAAAGTCAATCCAATCACCTTCTTCCAAAGCAAGATTCGAGGACCTTCAAGGACGTAAGGATTATAGCATAATCGAAACTTAATGGAAATCCGAGCTATTTCTATTGCCATTATAGTTTTTTTTCAATTTCTTTTTGCAATCATCTCTTTTACAAATTGCTTCCTTGTATAAATTACCCATTTTTTGGACCATCTTTTATCAATAAAATCTTTTCCGTCATATGTGCTCAATTCTTTTATTTTTTCTACTTTGTTCGTATAGTGTGATTTTCTTTAATTGACATTGCATTGAAAATTTTGGGTAACTTAAAAGATCGTACAAAGGAAAATATCGAAGTTACTTTTCTTTCAAAGTATCTAAGGGTAACCATAGCCCAATATGCTTGGTATACCCAAAACACCGCAAAGCCACAAAGTCCCTTGGACTTGGCCCAATCAAGGAATCCCTGACAAGATAGTCAGCAGTTAGCAGCAATTGCACCAGACGTAGTCTAAACATCATAAGATCTAGATTTCGATGTCGGGAAGTCAGTTCCACTCTCCCAAAACAAACTCAAAGCCCAACCTTGTTTGGCACCCTTCAAAGCCTAATCATTATTGGCATTCCCAACAAATTTCCCCATAACGCCCAATCATGCTTGGCATAATTCATAAACCTTGCATTTGCGTATTCCCCAGCAACCCGAATATATATCGGTATTTCGCATACATATCATTGCATCATAAATATAGTCTTTAAAGGCGGGGCATGTACGCTTTGCATAAACCGCATCCAGACATTACTCAAGAACAATACCTCATTTTCCCCCAGCCGTTGCTAGGGATGTTCATTACAAAAACTAACATATTCCTTCCCAACCATTGCTAAGGACTGTATTCATCAAACTTTCGACCTTCCCTGCCGTTGTTAGGGATTGTCCTTGTCAGATTTCGGAACTTCCCATTAGTTGCTAGGGGTTTTCCCCAATAGAGTCTAGTATTCCAGTCGTTGCTAGGAATCATCACTGAACTAAAACTTTCCCCGTCAGATTCAGGTATTCTAGTCATTACTAGGAATTGTCAATGAACCTCTTTTGTCTCCAGCAGAGTCATATATTCCAGTCATTGCTAGGAATCATCCATGAACCTAACATTTTTCTCCAGTAAGACTCAGGTATTCTAGCCGTTTCTAGGAATCATCACTGAACTTCTTTCTTCCCCTATAGTCGCTAGGGATTTTCATCCAAAATATCAAGTATTCCAGCCGTTGCTAGGAATCGTCACTAAATTCAAGTTTTCCCCAAGTCGTTGCGATGGATAGTCACCTTTAGATGTCAGGTATTCCAGCTGTTGTTAGGAATCATCACTAAATCCAAATCTCCCCAACAAAAGTAAGGTATTCCAGCCGTTGTTAGAAATCATCGCTGAATTTTTCCTCCCCATACGTTGCTAGAGGTTGTCACAAATCTTGTTTAACCTTCCCAGTCGTTGCTAGGGATGGTTATCAGCCATTTTTCAGGTCTTCCCAACCGTTGCTAGCGATTTTCACAACCATTTACATAAGAACTTATCCCCAACGGAATTTCTTTCCCCCACCTTTCTTCTTGGAGTATGATCTTTTAGTTTTCCTCTTTGAAAAGATGCTTATGTTGCATATCATAGCATGTATTTCATATCATACATAATCATCATAACCATATCCTCCCTAGTGAAGTCCACAAAATACCATATACAATCCCCGACGGATAAGCTCATATCACTTTGATCCCTAGTAGGGAAAAATTTCGGATACTTCTTGTATTTATTCCTCTCCTACCTTGAAGGTATGGAAGTCATTGCTATCCATACATTCAGGTCCGAGAAAATTAAATAGGGGCAACTTTCATACCCTGAACTTCACCCTACCTTCATATAACCTTCATATCCCTAATGCATAAGCATATGTTCATCATACATCATTTCATGTGCATCTACACTCATAATAAGCAGGCATGAACTCAAGGCATGGTGTTCACATCTGAGAAGCATCAAGATCTCCTGATCATGTTGGGGATTTCCTGTAATATCTTAATTTTTCACCCTAAGATCCCACATGTCACTTGCATCCTTGCATACAAACAAGATTACATCTTTGTCCTCTCCCTCTCATATTTAGGTTTGCCTTGTTGCATGGATTATCAAGCACCTCTTTGTTGGTGTTTTACCAATATGTTTATATGTTTATTAATTATCTAACCACTAACCAAAATAGAAAAAATATGTCTTATTTTCTTTAAGTTTATTGTGCAAGGTAAGGTTTTTCATCAAGAGCAGCAAGCATGTTTCCTCAGCTAGGGTTTGTTGTGATTCCTAAATTCAAAATATGTTAAACCATTGATTCTCAAGGGGCTTATCTCTCAAAACATGATCTCTAAGGTTCTCAAGCGTCTTTCAATCTCATTTTTACCAATATTGTCTCAAAGTCTTATGGCTTATTTCTCAAGAGAAGTCAAAGGTTCGTGTGTTTATTTCCATGCCTTCTTCAACAAGTTACCTAAAACTTTGAGCAAATTAATCAAAATACATTCAAGGACATCTTATTTTGAGTTCATATGATCATTCATGTACCTTGAAATGCAAGAAAAGCCCAACTGCACAAGTTTATTCCAACAGGTTTGACCAAAAAAGTCAACAGTTGAAGTCAAAGTTCAAAGGATCACTACTCCTTCAATTATCAATATTTTTTGAATGCATATTTTTTATATGGCTATCCTCAATATCCTTTACAATTTCTATTTACATGACAAGAGCCAATTATACTTGGAGGATCATCAAAAGTTTGAAGACATTATAGGTCATTTGTGACTTTTTCTCAACTTTCAAAGATTATAACTTCTTCAATTTTCAACATTTGAGGATGATTATTTTATCACAATATCATTTGTGATGCACACTACAAGTCTGCTACAATGATCAAATTTAAATTATGCTTGGAAGATCGTGGAGTTCTTTGAGACGTTGTGGGTCATTTTCAACCATTTATGACTTAGAATTTTTCAAGGCACGTTACCAGATTTTTGTGCCAACTTCAACATGTCATAACTTTGTACTCAAGCATTCAAATGCAACCTTTCTTGGCACATTGTGATCTTTAATATGATATCAGCAAATTTCAAGAAGAATGGGATCAAAAAGCCTCCTGAGCAAGATGCCCCATTGAGTTGAACATGGTGACTTGGAACTGAAGAAATCACCCTGATCCGAATTTTAAACTTCACTAATCTTAATTATAAGCCAATTTACCATGTGTTTTTGGACCTAAACATGTTTAATCAAGTCTCCAGAAGTTAAATGACTCCTAAAACGCATGATTTGGCTATGTTTTTATGGTTTGTAAGTCACATTTTTCACACAGTAGATCGAATTCGTTTTGCACGAGTTGAGCATCATTTGGCACGTATGAGATCCCAAATCTCTTCCCTATAAACAGAGCAAAGTGCTTGCTTCATTCCGAGGATTTTGAGAGGCAAGAAACCCCTGCTTCACTCTAAAATTTCTCTAAAAAATTGAGCTATCGTATTTTGAATTTTAGCTTGTTTCAATCCAATTCCTTGATTCCATTAGCACCTTCGGTCTTCTATGAAGCTTTTGAAACAATTCCCAAACTCTAACACCTTCTGAAGTGCCCTAACCAGATCGAGCTTCATCAACTTCTGATCATCATTTGGACAAGGTAGTTATGAGCATCATTTGAACTCACACAGGTTACCATAATGTAGTCCTTCACTCTCTGATGCTTTCCCCTAACTTATCTGGTGTTAATTGATTGTGTTCATCATTTTATTTTATTTTTCGTGGCTTGATTGTTTCTGAAACTTCTCTGAAATTCTCCATGCTCAGCTTAGCTAAATGAATTTTGAGCATGAGGTTGAATTCGTGAGAAGGAGACGATCACACTGGTGGTAGTCTCGTGTTCGGAATTTGTCAAACGATGAAACTCCGGTGAGGGATCATCGGGGAAGCTGACCGAAGTGTTTCATGTCATCTGAGTTTATCCATACACGTTGGAAATTGTAAGACCCCAACTTTTGACCCTAAGATCCCTCATGCAATCTCACCATATGCACTAGCATTTAGATCATACCTTGGCATCCTCTTTACCCCTCTTTCATTTGGTTTGTTTTGGGAGAGATCACAAAGCACTATGTGATTGTGTCATACTTGTATATTTATCATTTTACTAACCAAAATACCAAAAATATGTATTTGTATTTGCTTAACTCTTTTGTAGGTAGGGCGTGATCACCGTTGATCTATCAAGTTCACATCTAGGGTTTAAGACCCTCATGTTTAAGAGAACAACCAAGGATTGATCAACAATGTCTCTAAGCATCATATATGAGTCCCAATTATCTCTACATGTTATTTTGATCAAGCATTCTTCAAGAGTTTGGAGTTGGTTTGCCTTGGAAACCCTAGTTTGTCTGGGTATCTTGAGTAACTTCTTCAATAAGCTTCCTCATAAATTGATCAAATTTCTCAAGGGACACTTCAAAATTCATCATCTTATGCATATATGATATTCCATGAGCCTAAGAAGTCAAGAGAATTGCAAGTTAGCAAGTTGGTTGGTGGTGGTTGGCGAGATGAATTCATCTGAACAAAACTTTGATGAAGACACTTTTCTCATTTGGATCTCACACAAAAAGTTTAGTAAGATGGAACATTGAGGTATATGACTTGACACTTAGAAAAATTTTCAACATGTTGAAATTTCCAAACTTCCACCTTAAAATTCACCTTGATCCAATTTCTAAATGGAAAAGTGTTTAACATAAGAGTTGTTCCTCTTGATCTAAGCTTTCCAAAGAGTCCTAATTCATTCATTTTGGACCAAGTTTTCTAGGGATGCGTATGGTTTTAACAGGCCTGCATCATTGGTGAAAATCAAACTTCAAATGATCACATAACATTGCCTTGCCATTCAAGCTTCATTCCAATCTCATTTCAGATGCATTTGGACCTAATTGGATTGCTTCATGGGATTGTACATGCCCATGCAAGCTTGTGCATGACATTGAAAAATTTGGAAGAAAACTTGAAGTGTGAAAATAACATTCACAATTGCTATAAATAGAGACCCTTTGAGCTCATTTGAAAGGATCCTTGCGCGCCAGCTTTGTCCCCTCTCTTCAAACCCTTACAATTCAAAGGAAAACCTGATAATTTTCACTTGAAATTGAGTTTGAATCTCACTGTTTAGAGATTCAAAAACTCCAGGATCCAAAGCTTATTTCCATTCCTAATCCACTTCTGCAAGTCATTGGAGCAAGATCTAACAAGAACTGAAGCAAGGAAGAGCAAGTTCTGCGTAGCATTGGAGGTATTTTCCAAAAAATTTCTTCTCTTTGATTCTCACTCAATTCTAATAAATTCTCTTGGATCTTTGGTTGTATGAAGTTCTACCAATATAGGTGTAGCGGGGTATTCGTTACCTTTAGATTTTTTGACTAAATCAAAAGTAAATCATACAATTCGAGTCGCCACCGCACTTCTATTTATCCAAAGGAAAGGTTAGAAAGCGAATAAAAACCGAGAAGTTTTATCAAATCAAAAACTAATAAAAATCTCAGAGATCTGGATAAGGGGGTTGGTTATGAAATGGGAAGGTTTTAAGCACCCAAAGCATCCTTAGTACTCTAAGGGAGCCCTTTTTACAAATGTTGTAAGGTAGGTTGGTATTTGTGAAAAAAAGTATTTGCGCAAACATGATTGGGGAGATGAGAGAAGAATATACAAGTTATTTACAATTTGTTTTGAATGGATAAACCCATTGCCTACGTACCATCTTAAAAAAGGTAGGATCGAAACCTCGTAGTTCGGGGTAAAAATCTCAAAAAAGAAGTTGGTGAATTGATTGGTCAAAAGCCTTAAGGTCTTTTGTTATCAAAGGGAGAAAACTCAACCTAAAACCACAAATCCATCATGTGAGGAGAGCTTAAACATGCTAGTGAGGGGTTAACACTATAATAAGCATGAAAGACTTATAGTCCATCACTAAGGATATAGGTGAGCATTATATCAACCTCTAGGATAACTCAAACCTAATAGCTAATGTTTATGAAAAGCTTTGGCAAGAAGTGGCCATTGGAACCACAAAACAATTGAGTGAGTTGTATTTACAAATGAAAAGTATTCACAAAGTAAGGTCAAAGTTGACTTAGGATTCAATTCAAAATAAGTGTTATGAAAAGAATTTGAAAAATCAAAAGCATAGTGCTTAGGTTTCTAGTTTTGAAAACAATGTTAATGTTTGCACAAAAGTTGGCTTGGGTTAGAGTGGAGGGGAGAAGAAGAATGGCTAGGTCCTAAACATGCAAAGATGAAGGAAGAGAAATAAAACCATATTGGAGTTCCCTTCTTGAGATCATAGTGATGATCCAAATTGTTCCCTTTCCTTTGAAATTAGCAAGCAATAAGCAAATAAGTCAAGAAATCAAGCAAACAATCAAGCTCCTAGGAATCTTCCAATTGGCTTTTGTATCTCTCACTTTGGATGCTCATGACAATGGTTCCTCTATTTAGCTCAAGTTTAGGATCCCTAGCACACAAGAACATACAAATCAAAAATTTCCACAATGCAATAGAAAGAATGGACAAAAGTGAGTTTAGAATTAGGTCCTTTCAATTCATCTTCAACATTAAGCATTCTAAAGGCATGAGGCCTAGTTGCTCTTTGACATTTTTTTTAGCATTCTAAAGGCATGAGGCCTAGTTGCTCTTCAAACTCCATTAGCATAGGTAAGGTCCTAAAATCTAAGTCCTTTGCCAATTTGCATTGGGTTCACACAAACAAAACAAAACAAGCACAATAATATATACACAATAATGTGCTCAAGTGAGCAAAAGGCAAATTGCATTAACATAAACATGAGCTCAAGTGAGCAAAGGGCAAAAGCAAATGAATTAATGTGCAAGAAATTAAATTGCATTAAAGTCAATTGCAAGAATTAAAGGCTTGAATTAAAGTTAGTCATTAGTAGTTATTGTTAGTGTGCCATAAGGCAATTTAGCGCTATGTTAAGCAATCGTAAGTGGACTAATGTAGTAGTCACACCTATCTGAGGCCGGTCAATAAAACTATAGGCAACAAACATAAGTTAGAGATCATGACGAGTAAGCCAAGCTCCTACAACTTTCCATGCCAAAAGAAAAGAAGAATGATCCTGTATTGATTTAGGTTTTTTTACTTGACCAAGAAGTAACCTATCCTTAATGCAAAACAATTCACTTAATCCTTGATCAAGATGAATTTGATTTGAATCAAGGAAGGTTAAGCCTCTCATATGTCAAGGCTAACCACCAATCTTTAACTCATTGATCAAAAAGAAAAAAGATGAAGAAGAAGAAGAATAAGAATGTACATAATTGAAAGTCAAATAACATAAGCAAAATACATTGACCAAATGTAAATGGAATCAACATCAATCAATGGTAAACAGAAGCAAGATGAAGCTTAGAAGTCAAGAAACAAATAAAATATTTTTGGTATTTTTGAAAATTAAAATAATACTTGAATTAAAATAAACAAATAAAGGTCAAACGTCAAATTCAATTCAAATCAACTTGGAAAAGTCCAATTGGATCATCCTAAGTTCAACATGGTCAAACAAGGTTTGACAAAAAATTTCATCATTTTTTGAAACCAGAAACTATTTTTAAACAATTAAAAATGAATAAAAAATAACATAATTGAACTAAAATCTCAAATAAATCTCAAATAAATTAAGAAATTGATGAGAATATTTTTTATGGATTCATCATCATTCAAAGATGTTAAGAAAATATTTTTGCATTTTTTGAACATTTGAAACTATTTAAAATGAATTAAAAACAACCAGAAAAGAGAAATTTCATAAAAAATATTAAACGAACTCATAAAAAATATTAAAAATCATTTTCAGAAACTAGAATTAAAAAGGGAAATAATGCAATTGGTCCCATATTTTTTGGATTTTAAATGAAGAAGATATGAATTTTTGAAATAAAAGGAAATAAAATAAAATTCAAAAATTAAGAAAAAGCCTGGAGCGTCTGATCATATTCATTAAATGATGTGGCGAATCAAGAGGCTGTAAAGCGCGCGCTCACCAAAGGCCTTGGTCAAATGAGAAACATAAAGCATTTAAAAAAGTCATAACAATCAAAAGGCCATGATTCAATCTGAAAACAACAACCAACGGTCCAGATGCAATCTGGCATGGGGGACGGTGGTGTACACCACCGTCTTCTCCGGGGAGCAAGCCAGCTCCTGCCAGAGTTGCATGTCTTAAAAAGTTCACCAAAATTCATGATCCTCATATCATTGGAAAGCTGGGGTGATGTACATCACCCCTGTGCCATTGGTTTCTACTCTAGACTCTCATAGAAGGAGAAATCAGAGATAGAAAATTATGGAGTTCAAGCTGAACTTGATGGATTCATGAAATTAAATGCACAAATCAATTTCCTCTTATGAGAGGACTTCAGAGGAACCAACAAACACAAGAAACGAGCAAGATCCATGGAGATTCGAATGGAAAAAGTTTGAACAACAACCTTTGAAGTGCAGCTCTACAAGGCACGATCTCTCCCAATTCTCTGTTGCAGTGTGATCCTTAGATGGCAAAGTAGCTAGGCTTAGGAATTGGAGTTCAATAATCAACCAAGGAAGTTGAAAATTGAACTGAAAAATTAAAGAAGAAAACTCAAAATTCCTTTAGGTGAAGGGTGGGATTCCAATTCTGCAGAGTATTAGGCACCTTAAGGTTGGAAATGAATGAAGCTAGGCACATGTTTTTATAGTGAAAGCTGATGCAAGCAAGGCAAAATTCATGTGCATGTGGAATGAGGGCCTCCATGCATGGGCCTGTACAGGCGCATGGGAGGCCCAAATGCAATTGGTTTAGCATGTTGAAGTCACATGGATCAGGTTTGGATGTGTACATGGCATTGCAATGGAGTGTGCATGAAGTTTTAACAATGTTTCCATAAATGAACATAAATCTTCATCTCTTCGAAAATGCACTTTGCCAAATTGAAACATGGTCATGTGGGTAATCGTTGGAAAGGTCTTGACATGAGGAACAATTGTTATGTTGAACAAAAATCCATTTGGGATTGGAAAATTTATGAAGAAAGACCATAAAGTTCAATGTACAAAACATGTGTATGTGAATTTTGCCAAAATGGACCAACTTCAAGCCCTTCTCTTTCAATGATTCAAGCCTCAAATAACAAAACCTTCCATATAAAAGTTATAGATATTTTCAATACAATCAATTTGGACTTAAACTTTGTATCATTTGGATTTTTGATGAGAACGTTATGGCACTTGAAGTTGGACTTTTTCACATATCAATGACTTTGGTCCAAAGTGACCTATAATGTTTTGTATTATCACATGTACTTATTTTAGGATTATGAAATTTTTTCCAACATAACAATTGAGGTAGACATCTTAAACTTTCCAATTCATTTGATCCCACCTCAAAATCATGAAAACTGAGTGAGTTATGTCCTTGGGAAGTTGACCCAAAATTAGGGTTTCAATCAAAAAGACCTATAATGTTTTGAAATGGATGACGACCTTCCAAGCTTCAAATAATTTTTTTATGAACATGAACGTTGTTTTAATGGTCCTAAAAAACATATTTTCTCTTGGGGTTATCTTCATTTGACAAACACATCAAAAGTTAGGTCTCAGTGGATTTCAAAATGGTCAGATGAATTGACTGATCAACTTCTCAAGTCCAAACTTCAAATCCTGATGAATTGATGATTGAGGACACTCACATAGGCTCATATATGCATGAAATGATGAATTAAAGAACTTCCCTTGATTGTATTTGATCATGGGTTGAGGTTGCTTAATGAGCAAGGCACAGTCAATGCACTGCTGAATTAGGGTTTCCATGGGAAACAATCCTCAAGCCCCTTGGTTTATCTTGATCAAATTGATAAAATGAGACACTTGGGAGGCATATATGATGATTGGGAGCTTTGTGAACCATTTTCATGCTTGCTTTCCACTTCATCTGGCCACATTAATGAGTATAGGGGCCTCCTAGGAGCCTTGGATCTCATGATTGCTCAAGCTACAAAATAAAAGATGTTAGTGACATATTTTTGTGCTTTTGGCTAGTAAACAAAATAGAAAAAGAAATAATATACAATTCAAGCATGCTTGGTGGTCTCAAACCAACTCACACAATGTTCCCAACCCAAACGTTAAGGAGCCAAGATGCTATGATCCTTGAGGCAAATGCAAAGTGCAATGATATGATGCCATGAAGGATCTTAGGGTCAAAATTAGGGTCTTACAGATGCCCTTATTTAAGGTCATTCTAGCCGGAGATATGAAGGTTAAAAATCTTCGTCTCGACGAGGTAGAATGGGCTTAAATAATAACAAAGAGACGAATTTTGGTCCCTAAGAGACCTCATGATGTAAATGTATGTATGCAAAAGTTAATACTCTGTGGGGATATATGTCCACAAAAGAAAAAGAAATCAGGAGAAATTGAAAATCCATATGAGTAATACACCCAAAAATGGGACAGAGACTCTGGGGGAAAGACATCGAGCTGAGCAAAGATGCATGTATTGGGGAATATGCCAATACAGCAAAGTTATCCACAAAGGATACTTCGGATAAAAATCTGGACTCGGATGGGGAAAATCCGCTAAGGGACTCAGACGGAGATATCCATAAAGGACTCAGCTGAGAAAACAAAAAATAAGGTATTACCGGTTACTGGGTAATAAGCTCAAAGAGACATGTGATCAAAACACCGGTATAAGGGTGAGAGAACAACACGCTCGGGGAGAATGAATATCTAAGACTGGTATAAGGGTGAGAGATATCAATCCTCCAAACAATCTGAGGAAAACCTAAAAAGGTATATTTCAACTCAGGGAAATCTGACTCCGCAGGGGACAAAAATTCATAATAGGGAGTAGAAAGGAAGGAACACCAGGGATACCGGTTATTGGGCATATAATAGGTGACCAACCAGGCGTGTATTGGGGAATATTTCCAAGACACTCGTCATCCGAAAGGAGGGCTGAAAAGGCAAACTCGATTACAGGATGGGCATTCGATTTCATAAGGAAATACGAATCTTACTTAACTGGGGAAGAAAAAGACTTCGACTGAAGAGCGCATGAGATATATTATCTATTACCGTCAATACGTAGATAACATGCTTGCATGGAAGATTATCCACAACCAGTTACTGGGTTAATAAAGGATAAATTAACCGAAAAGAAAGGACATCGGGATACCGGCTACTGGGTATAAAATGATGACCATTCACAGGGAGAAACAATCCTTACCAAACAAGGGTAAATGAAAGATAACTCGTTGGGGATAAGTTTCTTGATCAGAGCAATTATCCAAGAGATATATCACCGGTTACTGGGTGGTATACCCAAAAAATGAAGGAATATCAATACCGAATATTGGATAAAGATAGCCAACCAAGAGGGGATTACATCTACCGGTTACTGGGTCGAAAACCATGGAAGAGAATAACCGTCATCAGTTAGGATGAACAAAAATCAAGGGTTAACTCTGTAAGGGGATAAAATGGGGTTTATAACTACCGGTTACTGGATAGTAGACCATAGAAGTAGGACTTACAAGTACCGGTTACTGGGTAGAAGGCCACAAAATTCCACCGGGGAAAAGATGGGCAATTACTAGTTACTGAGCAATCATTCATCTAGACTACGGGGAAGCTGCAAGGGAAATAACAAGAGTAGTCCATCTAGGAACAAACTAGAGAGACGCAATGAAACAAGACTCAACCCAATGAGGATATAACTCAGGGGAGTAATTCCATCCCAATACATGTTTTGGGAGGAAACTGAAACAAAACATTATCCACGAGGACATAACTCAGCGGGGAATATGGAAGAAAGGGTGGACACTTTCTGCCTATGAGGCTGACTTTATATGGAGAGATCAGACACAATCATCTGCTTGGGGAAATATATATATCACCCAAATAGCAAAAGATAACAAACAAAGATATATGGAAAAGAATTCAACATGAATATCTGCATGTTATAATTATGCATGTATATGCGTGGTTTATGTATGATTAATGCTGACGAACAAACATATCTAACACGAACAAGTCCAAGGATCAATGGACAGACATCCGGTACTACATCTCGAAAGAAAAATCCAGACCCATAGGAGAAACATCCAATCTGATGGGGGCAACAGATACCAGGAAACACCAATCTCTACAGGGGAATAAAGGCCACTGCTAAGGATCAAACAGAGTCGTTGCCGGGAACAAAAGCTAATGCTAGGGAAACAAGCAGGATCACCGGGGATCAGAGACTACTGTTGGGAAAAAGCAAGGGATCACAATCACCAAAGTTGGGGATCTTCCAACGATACGCAGAGACAAGGATAAGATCAGTCAGAGAAGACATATACTGAGGATCTTATCAGGGGATGATGTGGAATTCTGTGAGGGATAACCACCAAACAGAAGCACATCAAACAACATTCACTTCTAATCACGGAAGGAAATATCTCTGCTATGGAAAAGGAGAACCAATCACTCCGTCGGGGAAGGAATCAACACATCTTCCTCAGATGTTCCAACGCCAAACTAAAATCAGGTAAAGCCTTAGCTGGGGAAGCTAAGCACGGATAAGATCCATCATAGAAGCAACTCTATTGGGGAAATTATCAAGGAAAGATACGAAACTCTGTGGGGAATAACCACCAAACAAATGTTCCAATGACCATCACATTTCCTAAAACTGCTGGAGAAACAATCTTTGCCGAGGAGAATGGAAACACCGCCCGCTGGGGATAGAAAATAAACATTTTCGTCACCTGCTCTTCTTAAGAGGAAAATTATCTGAGAAGGAGGAAGCAACAACAGACAGGCTCTTAGCAGACAACTCCACTGGGGAACCATTGTTGATGACTGAATCGGGAATAACCTGTAGGAAATCAGTTGGAGATAACCTGCTGGTGACCGTACTGGGGAGTTAAATGGGATCAACCCTGCTGAGGATGAACAAGAGCCAAACCTGCTGGAGATCAATGTAGGCGAATCCACAAGGGATGAGCTACAAACTAACTGCTCATGAAGGGAGTTCCTACTCACTCTGCAGGGGTTTCCAATTCGAACGAAAGAAAAACAACTTCCTCGAAGAAGATAGCATATCAATTTATCAATCTATAAGGGATTTTAGGTCAATCCACACAATGGATGACAACCATATAATTGATAACATAGATGCTAGATCCAACCTCATTGGGGAGCTAGAAGGTTAGGACCGAACTTCATACTCTCAGGGGATCTGGTGGAGTTAGAGATATACATCTCTAAACAAATTTGGACCAAAGCTCCAGACTCTCTGGGGAGTTTGGTGATGCATAATCTTCTTTTGCGCTCGCGAAGGATACAACCTGAAAGATGATGAAGAGGATACAAAATATGCTAGGAATATGTACAAATGTCTTACCCTTTTGGAGATCATACTATCCTTGGGAGAGCATTGAAGATGTCCCAATTATCCTTTTCAGTCTTTTGTGAATGTTCACTTTGTTTAAAAACAATTTATGAAAATTTTATTTAAAACAAAGATATTTATCAATTAAAACATGCAAACATTTATTGAACAGAAACAAATAAGAGTGCAAAGAATTGGATAAAGGCTCAAATTTATTTGATAGAATGGTAGTCTGCAAATGGCAATACTCCATGGATCTTTACAAGTTTGAAATTGGTGATATATATTGGAAAAAGGCTACATTGAACATAATGGCCATTTCTCCACCAACTCCGAATCCAATGTATTTGAAGCTTCAGTTGACCATGACTGAGCGAAATTTTCTGATAGAAGACGGTTGGTAGAACAAAGTCTTGTCAGGATGCAGTTACTTGCCAAATCCCTAATTTTTTCCTAGATTTCCCCAGGGTGAGGTACTCAATCTAGCGGGATATATATTCATTTTTTCGTGTCTCTAACTTTTGCCCAGATCGCCCTTTCGGGTTTTCAATCCACCGAGACGCTCATTTTTGCCTAAGCCGCCCTTTCGGGTTTTCAACTTAGCGAGCTATTCTGTTTTTATCTTAGGCGAAGTATTTCTTGACTGCATCTAAATTCACAGGACGAGTGAAATCCTCCCCATCCATAGTTGTAAGTATCGAAGAACCTCCTGAAAAGGCTCTCTTAATAACATATGGACCTTCATAGTTTGGAGTCCACTTGCCCCTGGAATCCGGCGCCAAAGACAAGACTTTCTTGAGCACAAGGTCACCTTCTCGGAACACACAAGGCTTGACCTTCTTATCAAAGGTTTTCTTCATCCTTTGCTGATATAACTGACCATGACACATGTCAGTCAATCTCTTCTCTTCAATCAAATTCAATTGGTCATAACGACTATGTACCCATTCAGCCTCAGTCAACTTGGCTTCCATCAAGACTCTCATTGATGGGATCTTAACCTCTACGGGAAGCACAACCTCCATGCCATAAACAAGAGAGAAAGGGGTTGCCCCTATTGAAGTGCGGACAGATGTACGATAACCATGCAAAGCAAATGGAAGCATTTCATGCCAATCTTTGTACGTAACAACCATCTTCTGGATAATCTTCTTGATGTTCTTATTATCAGCTTCAACATCCCCATTCATCTTGGGTCTATAAGGAGAAGAATTATGATGTGCAATCTTGAACTCGCTACACAGCTCTTTCATCATCTTGTTGTTCAAGTTAGATCCATTATCAATAATGATCTTATCTGGCACACCATAACGGCATATGAGTTGATTCTTGATAAACTTCACAACCACCTGCCTGGTCACGTTTGCATATGACGCCGCTTCAACCCATTTAGTGAAGTAATCAATTGCTACGAGAATAAACCTGTGACCGTTGGACGCCTTTGGCTCTATCATGCCAATCATGTCAATTCCCCACATGGAGAAAGGTTATGGTGATGAAATCACATTCAGAAGTGTCGGGGGAATATGACTCTTATCCGCATAAATCTGACACTTATGGCATTTCTTCACGTATTTGCAGCAGTCAGACTCCATTGTCATCCAATA
The DNA here is from genome assembly GCF_024323335.1 of Lathyrus oleraceus. Classification (NCBI taxonomy): domain Eukaryota; kingdom Viridiplantae; phylum Streptophyta; class Magnoliopsida; order Fabales; family Fabaceae; genus Lathyrus; species Lathyrus oleraceus. Next base: position 405,778,353 of record NC_066581.1, read on the forward strand.
GTAGCCTGCTCTCAACATCTTCTTTGCCATGGCATGTCCATAGGAATGAGTACCAAATGGACCCTCATGGACCTCAGTCATCAACAGGTCTGCTTCGTGTCTATCCACGCATATGATCAGAACCATGTCAAAATTCCTCTTATAAAGCACATCGCCATTGAGGTAGAAACTGCCTGATAATCTCCTCAAAGTCTTCTTATCTTTAACAGATGCCCCAGACGGGTAAATCTGACTCTGAAGAAAACATTTGATATCATAATACCATGGCTTATCATATTTTACTTCTTCAACTTCAAATGCATGAGATGGTCTATCCAAGCGCATCACAGTGATATTGGGGACTTCATTCTAGAGTTTCACCATAATCATCAAAGCAAGCGTAGAAAGAGCATCTGCCATCCGATTCTCATCTCGAGGAATATGATGGAAGTCAACCTCGGTAAAGAAAGTTGAAATCCTCCTCGCATAATCTCTATATGGAATGAGGCCAGGCTGATTCGTCTCCCATTCCCCCTTAATCTGATTAACAACAAGGGTTGAATCACCATAAACATCAAGATGCTTGATCCTAAGATCAATACACTCTTCCAATCCCATAATATAGGCCTCATACTCCGCCATATTATTCGTGCATTTGAAAGTTAGCCTTGCTGTAAAAGGAAAATGTGTGCCCTGAGGAGTAATAATCACTGCCCCAATACCATTTCCATATTGATTTACAGCGCCATCAAACGCCATGCTCCATCGGGAACCAGGCTCTGGCTCTTCATCGAGCGTAGGCTCATCGCAATCTTTCATTTTCAAATATAGAATCTCCTCATCATGGAAGTCGTACTAAATTGACTGATAATCCTCAATTAGTTGATGTGTTAAATGGTCAGCCAAGATACTACCTTTAATAGCCTTCTGAGCTCGATACTCAATATCATACTTAGACAACAACATCTGCCAACGGGTAATCCTCCCAATTAAAGCAGGCTTCTCAAAAATATACTTGATTGGATCCATTTTGGATATCAACCAAGTCGTATGATTCTACATATACTGGCGTAAGCGCTTAGCAGCCCAAGCCAAAGCACAGCATGTCTTCTCAAGCATTGAGTATCGAGATTCACAATCAGTGAACTTCTTACTCAGATAGTAGATGGCATATTCTTTCTTCCCTGATTCGTCTTGCTGACCAAGGACAAAACCCATAGAGTCTTTAAGAACAGTTAGATACATAATCAAGGGTCTCCCTTCCACGGGCGGGGACAGAATCGGAGGCTCAGACAGATACTCTTTAATAGTATCAAAGGCCTTCTGGAAATCCTCGGTCCAATTATGACGCTGATCTTTCCGGAGGAGCTTGAATATTGGAGCACATGTGGCAGTCATGTGGGATATAAATCTGGAAATATAATTTAAGCGACCAAGAAAACCTCGGACTTGCTTCTCAGTTTTGGGTGCAAGCATCTCTTGTATTGCTTTGACCTTGGCAGGATCAACTTCAATACCTCTTTCACTGACAATAAAGCCCAATAACTTGCCGGAACGGACTCCAAATGTACACTTGTTAGGATTCAGACGAAGCTTGTACTTCCTCAAATGATGAAAAAGCTTCAACAAGTGCTCTACATGTTCAACTTTCGTTCTTGACTTTGCAATCATATCATCAACATATACCTCGATCTCCTTGTGCATCATATCGTGAAACAAGGTAGTCATGGCTCGTTGATACGTGGCTCCGGTGTTCTTCAAACCGAAGGGCATCACTCGATTTGACAAAAAAGTCCAATTGGATCATCCTAAGTTCAACATGGTCAAACAAGGTTTGACAAAAAATTTCATCATTTTTAGAAACCAGAAACTATTTTTAAACAATTAAAAATGAATAAAAAATAACATAATTAAACTAAAATCTCAAATCAATTAAGAAATTAATGAGAATATTTTTTATGGATTCATCATCATTCAAAGATGTTAAGAAAATATTTTTGCATTTTTTGAACATTTGAAACTATTTAAAATGAATTAAAAACAACCAGAAAAGAGAAAATTCATAAAAAATATTAAACGAACTCATAAAAAATATTAAAAATCATTTTCAGAAACTAGAATTAAAAAGGGAAATAATGCAATTGGTCCCATATTTTTTGGATTTTAAATGAAGAAGATATGAATTTTTGAAATAAAAGGAAATAAAAGAAAATAAAATGAAATTTAGAAATTAAGAAAAAGCCTGGAGCGTCTGATCATATTCATTAAATGATGTGGCGAATCAAAAGGCTGTAAAGCGCGCGCTCACCAAAGGCCTTGGTCAAATGAGAAACATAAAGCATTTAAAAAAGTCATAACAATCAAAGGCCATGATTCAATCTGGAAACAACATCCAACGGTCCAGATGCAATCTGGCATGGGGGACGGTGGTGTACACCACCGTCTTCTCCGGTGAGCAAGCCAGCTCCGGCCAGAGTTGCAGGTCTTAAAAAGTTCACCAAAATACATGATCCTCATATCATTGGAAAGCTGGGGTGATGTACATCACCCCTGTGCCATTGGTTTCTACTCTAGACTCTCATAGAAGGAGAAATCAAAGATAGAAAATTATGGAGTTCAAGCTGAACTTGATGGATTCATGAAATTAAATGCACAGATCAATTGCCTCTTATGAGAGGACTTCAGAGGAACCAACAAACACAAGAAATGAGCAAGATCCAGGGAGATTCAAATGAAAAAGTTTGAACAACAACCTTTGAAGTGCAACTCTACAAGGCACGATCTCTCCCAATTCTCTGTTGCAGTGTGATCCTTAGATGGCAAAGTAGCTAGGCTTAGGAATTGGAGTTCAATAATCAACCAAGGAAGTTGAAAATTGAACTGAAAAATTGAAGAAGAAAACTCAAAATTCCTTTAGGTGAAGGGTGGGATTCCAATTCTGCAGAGTATTAGGCGCCTTAAGGTTGGAAATGAATGAAGCTAGGCACATGTATTTATAGTGAAAGCTGATGCAAGCAAGGCAAAATTCATGTGCATGTGGAATGAGGGCCTCCATGCATGGGCCTGTACAGGCGCATGGGAGGCCCAAATGCAATTGGTTTAGCATGCTGAAGTAACATGGATCAGGTTTGGACGTGTACATGGCATTGCAATGGAGTGTGCATGAAGTTTTAACATTGTTTCCATAAATGAACATAAATCTTCATCTCTTTGAAAATGCACTTTGCTAAATTGAAACATGGTCATGTGGGTAATTGTTGGAAAGGTCTTGATATGAGGAACAATTGTTATGTTGAACAAAAATCAATTTGGGATTTGGAACTTTATTAAAACATGCCATGAAGTTCAATGTACAAAACATGTGTATGTGTATTTTGCCAAAATGGACCAACTTCAAGCCCTTCTGTTTTAATGATGCATGCCTCAAATGACAAAACCTTAAACATCAAAGTTGTATATATTTTCAAGGAAATAAATTTGGACTTAAATTTTGCATCATTTGGATTTTTGATGAGAAAGTTATGGGCACTTGAAGTTGGACTTTTTCACATTTCAATGACTTTGGTCCAAAGTGACCTATAATGTTTTGTATTATCACATGTACTTATTTTAGGATTATAAAAATTTATCCAACATAACAATTGAAGTATACATCTTTAAATTTCCAATGCATTTGACCCCACCTCAAAATCAAGAAAAATGAGTGATTTATGTCCTTGGGAAATTGAGCCAAAATTAGGGTTTCAGTCAAAATGACCTATAATGTTTTGAAATGGATGATGACCTTCCAAGCTTCAAATCAATTTTTTATGAACATGAAAGTTGTTTATATGGTCCTAAAAAACATTTGTTCTCTTGGGGTCATCTTCATTTGACAAACACATCAAAAGTTAGGTCTCAGTGGATTTCAAAATAGTCAGATGAATTGACTAATCAACTTCTCAAGTCCAAACTTCAAATCCTAATGAATTGATGATTGAGGACACTCACATAGGCTCATATATGCATGAAATGATGGATGAAAGAAATTACCTTGATTTTATTTGATCATGGGTTGAGGTTGCTTCATGAGCAAGGCATAGTCAATGCACAACTGAATTAGGGTTTCCTTTGGAAACAATCCTCAAGCCCCTTGGTTTATCTTGATCAAATTGAAAAAATGAGACACTTGGGAGGCATATATGATGATTGGGAGCTTTGTGAACCATTGTCATGCTTGCTTTCCACTTCATCTGGCCATATTAATGAGTATAAGGGCCTCCTAGGAGCCTTGGATCTCATGATTGCTCAAGCTACAAAACAAAAGATGTTAGTGACATATTTTTGTGCTTTTGGTTAGTAAACAAAATAGGAAAAGAAATAATATACAATTCAAGCATGCTTGGTGGTCTCAAACCAACTCACACAATGTTCCCAACCCAAAGGTTAAGGAGCCAAGATGCTATGATCCTTAAGGCAAATGCAAAGTGCAATGAAGATTGAGTTGCTTTAAGGTCAAATCAAAGCAACTCAGTTGACACACCTCAAAATTCAACTCCTCATATCTTTCTATATATTTGGAGTTAGTTAAAATTGAGGTCAGATTCGTCCTCTACGCCATTTTTTCTTTCAGATCATGTCCTCCTTTTTCATTTATGTGATGGTGATGACTGAACCAGTCTGGCAAGGTTCGCCTGAGAAGGTGACCGGAGGTTTAGCGTCGGGGATGCGTTGGACAGATTCTGAGCCACATTATCAATTCAAAATGTTTTAATCTCGTACGTTGCTTGTAAATACCACTTGTGTTACACGTTGACTAATGACTATGGTGGAAAGTGCGCTGATGACCACTTGATCTGCCACCTCAATTAATGAGGGATATCAAGTGGTCCACGTTTTTTTTGTATTTTCTGATTTTCATTTTATTCCTTTGATTTTCATTAATTCATATTAATTTTAATTATAATCACTTTTTGGATCATTATTAATATTTTTCATGATTTAATTGTTTTTGCGATTATTTTTAATTGTTTAAAAATACTTTTAAGTTTCTAAAAATTCTGAAAAATTTTCTCCAAGGTCCTTTGAACTTGTTTGACCTATGATAAATCTCATGGTCATGTCTTTGGTGTTTTGATGAGATTTTAGGAATTTGACAAACCATATTTAGTTTAATATATTATTTTTAGTATTTTTAAATTGAATAAATGCCAAATAATTGTGTTGAGCCATTTTGATTGTTTGTATAAGTTTGACTTATGTTGTTGGGCCTTGGTCAAGGTTGATTTGACTTTGTTAAGTTAAGATCATTGGATTTAGGGGATTGATGGAATGTACATTCCATCTCCCAAAATGAATGAATGATCTTAATTTGGTAAAAGTACTCCTTTGTCCAATTTGAGTTTTGATCCATTCCCCTCCCTCTTAATCTCATTCCCCTTCTTTATGCATTCATATCATAGACCTATAATATCTCTACATCCTAAGGCTAGTTGATTGTAAAATCAACATAAGTATGAATGAGATTAGGCCACCACTTTTTGATATTCTTTTTGTGTGTGGTATGTTTCATGAGCATAATTCATTATACTATGTCTCTAACATGCACTAACACCAAAATTCTATTGCCCGACCTCAAATAGTTGTGACTTCTACATAAGTCCAATTACGATTGCTTAACATAGCGCTACATTTTTTACACAAAAGGCATAGCATTCTAGTTAGTGGCATTGTAAGTCTCCAATCTTTCATGGTATTATGTGGAAACTTGGAATTTTTTCCTTCCTTTGGAAGATGTCTTGGTTCAAGGATCCATGCTTGTGATAAGTGGGTTGAGTGTTCTCCAAAGAATGACTTAAAATAAAAAGCAAAAGCAATACTAACTTCTAACTCACTAACAACTAACATATAATTTCAAGCCATATACTTTAATGCACTTTATTTTTCATGCCTTATTCATTTGTCATTATTCATATCATTCTAATTGTTTATGGTAATGTCATTTTCACTTTGTCCATTTGCACCATATTTTGTGATATATTTTGCTTGTGAATATTGTGTTTGTTTGTGTGGTATTTGACCATTAATGTACATAATAAGAACAAAAACCCTAAAAAACATCTTGTGTGGACTGTTGGTTTGATCTGAGACAATTGGACTTAGAATTTAGGCAACATTCCTTATGCAAAGGACTTGGACAATGCCAACTTTCATGTAACAAGTGCTTGTAATCTGAAACTTCATCGGGTACATCATTGAGGATCCATTTGAGTTCATCTACAACATGATCATTGTGAAGATGTCATCTTGAACCCGTGACTTATGGCATTTTGGAATTCATCTGCTACATGGGAAAATTTGAGAAGATCGTAGAGTTTCTAACCTTGGATGTGGCTATATTTATTTGATGCTTTGCTCTTCAAATTTATATTGTGTGCATTGTTTTTTGATTGATTCTAATGTCCAAGGGAATTTGGGTTTCTATATGACATTCTTGTCTATTGGATTACAGCCCATTGGTCAGATCTTTTCAACTCTCAACTTTTAAATATATGCTTAGGATTAGTCTCTTCATCTCCTCCCCACTTCTGTAATTTCAAAATCTCTCCCTCATTTTAAAAAAACTTCTTTGTTTGTACTTGTTTTTTTTCTAAACTTAGACCATTTTGCAAACTAGAAACTTTGGCCTTATGCCATTGAATTTTAAACTTCTTTTCTTAAACAAACATGTAAATAAACTTAACTATACTTTACTTAAAGATTTCAAAAGCCAAAAAGAGCTAACTCATTCAAACCTTTTTTAGGCCTTTGTGTCTTTCAAACCTAATTTTTGTTAAAAGCAAAGCATCCCCTTTGAAATTTGTATCACAAACTACGAGGTTTTGATCCCTCATTTTTATGTTGGTACGTATGCACAAGTTCGAAGGTCTTGTCAAACACAAAAAATATAATTAATGAATTCTTTTCTCATCCCCCTATTCTATTTGTTTGCAAACATCATTTGTACAAAAACACATATGTACAAAAACTTCTTATTTTGGGTTTTGTTCGTACTTTTCCCTTTTCCTATGGAAACAATAAAAGCGCGGCGGCGACTCTTATTATTTGATGTCTTGCTTATCCATAGCTTGATGATCATGAATTTACCGCTACAGAAATTAAATGGCGACTCTGCTGGGGAGTAGTCTCCAGTGGGTTTAGCCTATTTTTTTGTGTGTATATAATTGTATATAATTGATGTATGTGTATTTGTTTGTATGATATAATTTGCTTGTTGTGCTTGGTGATCTCTGAGTGGTGAGATAAGTTCTAACCCAAACTTGAGTGCAATTAAGATAGGAGGATGGTATAGTCATGTTCGACTTGTGTGGTGTAGTCCTTAACAAGTTGGCTTGAGATCCATCTGCTCAGTGGAGACCCTTTTGGATTTGGAAGTGTCACACAAGTATTTATGGTTAGGAATTACTATCTCTAATTTGGGGTCCGAGAAGCTGAGGACCGTAGAACATTTAACCCCTCTTGGCCTATTTAGTACGTAGTGCAGAGACTGTTCAAGTGTAGACTTGATAACAGTTGTTACGCAATACTACACTCAGACGAGTTTCTCTTGAGAATATTATGGGTCGATGAGTCAGTCATCTTAACCTGTAATATCCGATAGATGGAATTAAGACTCTGGGAACTTTTTAGAACATGATCTACAGGTTTTTATCCTTAGTTCACTCCTTTGGGATGGTTCTTATCCAGACTCCATGCTCGTGATTCACAACAAACCCTTTGATTCTTGGTTGATCCAATCAAGTCTTGTCAATATCAATGTAACTTGGGTGTTGATAAGGTGTAAGCCATAATCCACCAAAATGGATGATTGATCTTGACAATGACTCGATTCATCCCTTGATCTTTGTTTGTTTGCCTTGTGTGTGATCTCTTATTTGTGATTGTTGCATTCATGCATTCATGCGCATCATAACATTCATCACACGAAGAAGATTATTGATCAGCTTGTCCTCGAGAAGACTCAGACGAAGGCTTCTTTTGAGACTGAGATCCGACGTATTTGAATGAAGTACGCACCTGCAGTTAGATCTTCTGACGTTGTTGTTAGGGATCCTTAGGATGATTAGTCTCCTTTTCTCTTGTATTTTTCATTTGGTTTATGAAATTGTACTCAGTGTAATCCTTCCAATTATATAAATAAAAGAGATTTTGGTCATATCGAATTGTTGCAATTGTTGTTTTATGTATATATATATATATATATATATATATATATATATATATATATATATGAAAATAATATACTAAGTTCCTTAAAAATAAAAACATTCAAGCATTACATTTCATGCATCATTTGCATAGCAGGTTTCTCTTTCGTCAGATGTCTTATTGGTGTTTCTTCTGTGCTTCAGCCAAGCTGACTCATTGGTACAATACTCGCGCCAATCACTCCAGAATCATGGAACATCTTGAGCAAGAGAATAGAGACCTGAAAGAGGAGATCGCCCGCCTGACTGTCATGATGGAGTCAGTTCTAGCCGCATAGAGCCAGTCTTCTCCAACACCTGTAACTCCTCCTCCTAAGAGGACTATCATTTCAGAGGTGGCTACCTCTACTGTTCCCGGAACTGCCACTCATTTCGCGCCTGATATGCCTTCTAGATTCCCATGGGGAATGCCGCCTAACTTCGTGCCTGAGGGCTTTGCATCCATATTTGCTTCCATGCCAGCATCTAGCCCGGTCATGTCTGTGCCACCGCCTGTAGTGCATACCTCACCTCGTGTGGAGGACACCATCTATCATTCTGAGCCGTCTGAGGGCCCTGATGTGTATGAGAAAATGGATGAAATGAAAGATCAATTTCTTGAGTTGCACAAGGAGTTGAAGACTTTGAGAGGTAAGGACCTTTTGGGGAAGAGTGCAGCTGAATTATGTCTGGTGCCGAATGTGAAGATTCCAATAAAGTTCAAAGTGCCTGACTTTTAAAAATATAAAGGGAACACATATTCGCTCAGTTATTTGGTGATGTATGCCCGCAAGATATCTATCCAAACAGATAATGATCAGCTGTTAATCCACCACTTCCAAGACAGTCTGACCGGCGCTGCTCTAAGATGGTATATGGGGTTGGATAGTGTGAGCATCCGCACTTTCAACGATTTGGGTGAAGCATTTGTAAAGCAGTACAAGTACAACGTAGATATGGCTCCTAACCTAGATTATTTGAGGTCACTATGTCAAAAGGACAAGGAAACCTTTAAGGAGTATGCGCAGAGGTGGAGAGAACTCGCTGCTCAGATCAACCCTCCTTTTGAGGAAAAGGAGATGACCAAGATTTTTCTGAAGACCCTTAACTCATTTTACTATGAAAAGATGATCGCCAGTGCCCCCAGTGATTTTACCGAAATGGTAAATATGGGGATGAAGCTAGAAGAAGGTGTCCGAGAAGGACGGTTGTCAAAGGAGGAGGTATCAGCCAGCAAAAGATATGGCAACAATTTTGGTAAGAAGAAGGACAATCAAGCCAATGCAATTTCTAGTAGGAGGCAGAGAAGGCCTCAGATAAGAAAAAGTCAACCATCCCGTCAATATCAGCATCAAGTATCTTCCATAATTCCTATTTTTTCAGCTAGTCAATCAGTACCAGTTTAGCAACAACAACATCAACAACAACAACCGCAACAACGAACAAACACCTACAACAACAACAACCGCAACAACCGTATCAAATATGAAGTCTAGAAGCTAGTTAAGAGTGGAATGGTGTCCTTTGAGGACCGTGCACCCAACGTGAAAGCTAACCCACTGCCCGCTCATGGAAATTCATTTGTCAACATGGTAGATGGTTGCCCTGGGGAGTTCAAAGTGTTTGATGTTCGTTTTATTTGAATGTCCTTGGTGACGATTCATAAGGACATTTGCTTGGTGAGCGATTGTGAGCATAACCATGATGGTTGTGCTATCTGCAGTGTTAATTCAAGAGGTTGTGAGATTGTAAAGAAAGACATCCAGCGGTTGATGGATGAAGGTATGGTCCAGATTGTTCAATCCCGTCACTTAGATGACGATGTGAATGTGATTGTTCCCGTGTTTAAGAATCCCGAGAGGGTGGTAATTCATTATGATAGCAGCAATAGTAACAACATCTGCCAAAGATCGGTATCGTCGTTGGTCATACGGTTGGCGGGCCCAGTCCCGTACGCATCCGATAAGGCTATTCCTTATCATTATAATGCAACTATGGTGAAGGATGATCAAGATGTTCCATTACCTATGACCAATTATGTCATGAGCATTGCTGATGTTACCAAGGTGACCCGCAGTGGTCGAGTGTTTGGGCCGGTGTTCCCAAAAGATGTGGAAGATTCAACAATCAGTAAGAAAGTGGAAGTGCCTGCAGTAGATCTAGTTAGTGCTTCAAAGCGTCAGTCTGGTGAATCCAGCAATTTGAAGACTAATGATGATCACAAGGTACTTCGGTTAATAAAGAAAAGTGAGTTTAATGTGGTGGAGAAGCTGCTCCAAACCCCCCCCCCCCCCAAAAAAATTTCAGTACTGTCTCTGCTTATGAATTCAGAAGCACACAGAGAAGCACTGCAAAGAGTTCTAGAGCAAGTGTTTGTGGAACATGATGTTATGATAGATAAGTTTGATCATATTGTGGCTAACATCACTTCCTGTAACAATCTCATTTTCTGTGACGAGGAACTCCCTGAGGAGGCTAGGAATCATAACTTGGCTTTGCATATCTCAATGAATTGCAAAGATGATGCTTTATCCAATGTTCTTGCTGTCACCGGATCTTCATTAAACATACTGCCAAAGTCAACATTATCAAAGTTGTCATATCAAGGAGTGCCTATGAGGTATAGTGGTGTAATCGTCAAAGCTTTTGACAGTTCACGCAAAACAGTGATAGGTGAAGTGGACCTTCCAATGAAGATAGGTCTGAATGATTTCAAATTAATTTTCAAGTAATGTATATCCACCCAGCCTACAGTTGTCTGTTGGGAAGGCCATGGATTCACAAGGCGGGAGCTGTTACCTCCACGTTGCATTAGAAACTCAAATTTGTCAAGAACGGAAAGTTAGTAATTGTTGGCGGGGAGAAGGCGTTGTTGGTTAGCCACCTGTCATCTTTCTCTTATGTTGAAGCTGAGGATGAGGTTGGAACTCCGTTCCAAGCCTTATCTATTGCTGTTGAAAATAGAGTTGGGGCACCTATGTCCTCATTGAAAGATGCAAAGAAGATTGTTGAAGAAGGAAATGTTGACCAGTGGGGGCGAGTGGTAGAAGTCTCCGATAAAAAAAATAGAACCGGCCTGAGTTTTCGGCAAGGTTCATCAGCTGCTAGATCAGAGGATATGCAACTTAGCTTCCATAGTGGAGGGTTCATTCATAGCAATGAACAACACTTATTTGTTGTGCTAGAGGATGACGAAGAGGAAAACTGCACCAATTTTGTGACGCATGGAAAGGCTTGCGACAATTGGACTGCTGTTGATATTCCCATTATTATGTATCGATCTAAGTAATTGCTTTTATTTGTTTTAAGAATCCTTCTTTTATGCCTAAGGGAGAAGTGAACATTGTTGGGCATTTTCAAATTTGATCATCAATAGAATTTAATTCTATTCATCCACATCTATGATGTTTTGTTTTTACTTTTTGCTTTATTCTGAAAATGGTAATCACAAAAAACATAAATAAACAATATAATTGTCCATCTGCATAATATTTGGTCACAAATTCACTTCTCTAAAATCAAAATATCAAATCATTATGCAGGTTGGTTTGTAACCCCATTGAATACAATGATCCTTCTCCTTCTCCAAATTTTGAATTCCCTGTGTTTGAGGCTGAGGAGGACAGTGATGAAGAAGTGAGTGATGAATTTTCTCGTCTTCTTGAGCATGAAGGAAAAGCCATTCAGCCATTTGAAGAGTAGATTGAGCTAGTTAACTTGGGTTCCGAGGATGATGTGAAGGGAATCAAGATTGGGTCTCGACTGTGTCCAGATGTTAAGAAGGGGTTGATTGATCTTCTCCAAGAATATTCAAATGTGTTTGCTTGGTCCTATCAAGACAGGCCTGGTTTGGATTATGAGATTGTGGAGCATAGATTGCCGTTGAAGCCAGAGTGCCCGTCGATCAAACAGAAGTTGAGAAGAACGCATCCTGATATGGTAGTAAAGATCAAAGAAGAAATGCAGAAGCAGTTTGATGTCGATTTCCTTGTGACCGCCGAGTACCCGCAATGGGTGGCCAATATTGTGCCTGTGCCAAAGAAGGATGGAAAATTCTGCATGTGTGTTGATTATAAACATTTGAATAAAGTCATTCTGAAAGATGATTTCCCTTTGTCGCACATTGACATGTTGGTAGACAATACTGCTAAATTCAAAGTCTTTTCATTTATGGATGGATTTTCCGGATATAATCAGATCAAGATGGCACTCAAAGATATGGAGAAGACCACATTCATTACACCTTGGGGAATATTCTGTTATAGAGTGATGCCTTTCGGTTTGAAGAATGTTGGTGCAACATACCAAAGAGCAATGACTACTCTTTTTCATGATATGATGCATAAAGAGATTGAAGTTTATATCGATGACATGATTGCTAAATCAATTGATGAAGAGGAACATGTTGAGCATTTGTTGAAGTTATTCCAGCGTTTAAGGAAGTATAAACTCCGCTTGAATCCTAATAAGTGTACTTTTGGTGTCCGTTCTGATAAGTTGTTGGGATTTATCGTCAACGAGAAAGGTATTGAAGTTGATCCTGCCAAGGTCAAAGCAATAAAAGAGATGCATGCGCCCAAAACTGAGAAACAAGTCAGAGGTTTTCTTGGCCGCTTGAATTATATCTCAAGATTCATTTTACACATGACTGCCACATGTGCGCCTTGTAAGAACAAAAATAGTTCTACAACAGATTCCAGGATTTTGATGATAACAAAGGATGAAACCAAAAATGGCACTCTAACGAAAAGTTTCTAAGTGTGCAGGACTCTAAACAAGAACAAAGGAATCTGATCGCCTTATCAGATACAGAATCAAATCAGATACGAAGTACCAGAAGATCAGAAGCATCTGAAGAGGAAACGCGCTCTAGAAGCTCTGACTCTGAGCAAAACAGCATATTAGAATATCAGAAGCATCTGAAGAAGAAGCGCGCTCTAGAAATTCTGACTCTGAGCAAGATAGCATATTCGGATACCAGAAGCTCTCAACTTCCTCTAAAGTCAACGCTGCTGATCTAAAAGACCAGGACTATCAGAAGCTCTGATGTTACATCACAACAATCTCAGAATAGCAGAGTTAACACAAATTCTGACGAAGTATCTCCCTATCCAGAAAGAGTAACGGATACTACACCTTCAAATGGAAAGAAAGTAGTTTTGGAAAGAAGTTATTCAAGGAGACAAACTTGCTATGGCAAGAAACACAGAAGTAATTGCATTAAACTCTAATCAAAGTCAAATATTCTGCCATCACTACAACGGTTCTTTCACCTCTATATAAAGGACGTCAAACTTCTTTGAGAGATACACCTGAATGCACAAAAACAAACTCTCTCTCTCTCAGTCTTTCACGAGTTGTTGCTCATACGTGAAAACTCCTGTATACTCAAATTGCTGTAATATTTGCTTTATTCCAGAAGCACCTTTAGATTACAATTCTCTTTCTTACTTGATTTTGTTCCTCAAGTGACTCTGCGTAGTCTGTATACTTGGGAGGACTAAGAGATCCTTCTCTTAGACGTTGGTTGTAATAATCTTTCAAGATTAGTGGATTAAGTCCTTTTTGAAGGTGAAATCACCTTGGTCGGGTGGACTGGAGTAGCTTTGTATTATAAGCGAACCAGTATAAAATCCTGTGTGTTCTAATTCTGAAAAAGCGCTTATTTTCCAAAACAATTCAAACCCCCCTTTCTTGTTCTTCTCACCTTCAATTGGTATCAGAGCTTCGGCTCTGTTATTGATTTTCTAATCAAACACTTAACAGTGTAGAGAGATCCAGAACGAGAAAAACTATGGCCCACACAAATGAAAGAGACAATTACAATGCTAAGCCTCTTGTCTTTGATGGAGAGAAATTCGATTACTGGAAAGATAGAATTGAAAGTTTCTTTCAAGGCTATGATGCTGATCTCTGGGACATTGTCATAGATTGATACAAACCTCCTGTAACAGATGCTGGAGTTGAAGTTCCCAGAAGTAAGATGTCAGACGATCAGAAGCGAGAATTCAAAAATCATCACAAGGCCAGAACGATACTTCTCAATGCCATATCTTACAACGAGTATGAAAAGATCACCAACAGGGAAACAGCTAAAGACATACTTGACTCTCTGAGGATGACTCATGAAGGAAACTCTCAGGTCAAAGAAACAAAGGCTCTGGCTCTAATCTCGAAATATGAAGCCTTCAAAATGGAGGATGACGAAGCTATTAAGGTAATGTTCTCTAGATTCCAAACTCTTATTGCAGGTCTCAAAGTGCTAGACAAAGGATATACAACTGCAGACCATGTTAAAAAGATAGTCAGAAGCTTGCCAAGGAAGTGGAGACCCATGGTCACTGCCTTAAAGCTTTCAAAGGATCTGAATAACATCAGTCTTGAAGAACTTGTCAGCTCACTCAGAAGTCATGAAATAGAGCTGGAGGAAGATGAGCCTCAGAAAAAGAACAAGTTTGTAGCATTAAAGTCCAGATCTGAAAAGCGCAAGTCTGACAGGAACAAAGCCTTCTAGGCCGAAACAGAAGATGCTGATGACTCTGAACAGGAAGATTCTGATGATGAAGAGGAATTGTCCCTCCTAACCAGAAGAGTTAAACAACTCTGGAAAAAGAGGAACAATAACTTCAGGAGACCAAGACCCAGAGGGGATCGATCAGAATCAACCTCAAAAGGTAAAACTAACAAAGAAGTTACTTGTTATGAATGTAAAGAAACATGTCACTACAGGAATGAATGTCCCAAATTAAAGAAAGACAGCTCCAGAAAAGAGAGCTTCAAGAAAAACTCCCTTAGAACCAAGAAAGGATTGATGGCCACCTGGGATGATAGTGAATCTGACTCATCAGAATCTGACTCTGATGAACAGGCCAACGTGGCGTTCATGGCTACCACATCGAAGAACACTTCAGATGAAGAATCTGAATCAGAAGAGGTATTTTCTGAACTCTCTCGATCTGACCTAGAATCATGCCTGTCTGAAACTCATAGCTCATATCAGAAACTAAAACAAAAATTTAAAGCAATAAAAGGCTGTCTTGAAGAAAAATTTGAAGAATGTGGCAAACTTGAGATGACAATTCTAGAACTAAAAGATGAAAACAAAGTTTTAACATCACTAAGAGATGCAGCAAAGAAAAATTGTTTAAAACTAGAAGAAGCGTTATCTCAAGCTCCATAAACTTCAAACACGATAATTTATAAATACGAAAAAGCCTTTCAAAAGTTTCTGAAAAATGGGATAGGAAGTAGTGTAATGGCATCCATGATTTATGGAGTCAGTCATAACAATAGAAGAGGAATTGGGTTTGATCCTAAGGAAGATAAAACTTCTACTAGTGATCAACCTAAATCTCCATTTTCATATCACTATACACACACACAAGAGCAAAAATTTGATAATGCTAGAAAACCCAAGGTTATAAGAAACTCTGGGAAAACTAATCATAAAGGACCCAAGAGACTCTGGGTACCAAAAGATAAGATTGTTTATGTTGCAGATATCTTATGCAGCAAAGTTCAAACACCAGTCATGGTACCTGGACTCTGGATGCTCGCGACACATGACGGGAAGAAAGTCTATGTTCCAAAGCCTGGAACTTAAAGACGTTGGATTCGTAGGTTTCGGAGGAGATCAGAAAGGAAGGATCAGAGGCTCCGGAACTATTGGTAATGGTACTCTTCCCTCTATATCTGATGTCCTTTACGTAGAAGGATTAATGCATAACCTGTTATCCATAAGTCAATTAAGTGATAACGGTTATGATGTAATCTTTAATCAAAAAACATGTAAAGCCATAAATCAAAACAATGGTTCTGTCCTATTCACAGGAAAGAGGAAATACAATATTTATAAAATTAATTTGTCTGATTTAAAAGAACAAAATGTGAAGTGTCTGATGTCCGTTCACGAAGAGCAATGGGTATGGCATAGACGCTTGGGCCACATTAGCATGAGGAAATTATCTCAGCTAAATAAACTCGAGTTAGTCAGAGGCCTACCTAAACTGAAGTTCTCTTCAGATGCTCTATGTGAAGCATGTCAGAAAGGAAAATTTTCAAAAACATCTTTCAAAAAGAAAACTATTGTTACTACCTCTAAGCCTCTGGAACTTCTTCACATTGATTTGTTTGGTCCTATGAAAACAGCATCAGTCAATGGAAAGAAGTATGGACTAGTCATTGTTGATGATTTCAGTCGCTGGACATGGGTGAAATTCCTAAAGCACAAGAGTGAGTCTCACTCTGTATTCACTAGCTTCTGTTCCAAAGTGCAAAAAGATTTTGACTCTAAAATCATAAGAGTCAGAAGTGATCATGGTGGGGAATTTGAAAACAAATTTTTTGAGGAATTATTTGACTCTAATGGAATATCCCATGATTTCTCCTGCCCTAGAACTCCACAACAAAATGGAGTTGTAGAGAGGAAGAATAGGACACTCCAAGAGATGGCAAGAACTATGATCAATGAAACAAATATGGCTAAGCACTTTTGGGCCGAAGCTGTAAATACAGCGTGCTATATTCAGAATAGAATCTCCATAAGACCTATTCTGGAAAAGACTCCCTATGAACTGTGTAAAGGAAGAAAATCAAACATTTCATATTTTCATCCTTTCGGATGCTCCTGTTTTATTTTAAACACTAAAGAACATCAGAACAAATTTGATTCTAAAGCACAAAAAGGTATTATGTTAGGATACTCAGAACGCTCTAAGGGCTACAGAGTATACAATACAGAAACCAAAATTATGGAGGAATCAATTCATGTCAGATTTGACGATAAGCTTGACCCTGAAAAGTCAAAGCTAGTTAAGAATTTTGCAGATTTGGAAATCACTCTTGCAGGATCTGACAAAGCTCCAAAAGCAACTGCCATTCAAAATCATGAAGAAATTAATCTTCCAATAATCCCAAAGAAAGCTAAAAGTCGTCTCAATATATCTGAAGAGTTGATTCTGGGTAACAAGGACGAACCTGTCAGAACCAGGTCTACCTTCAAGATCTCTGAAGAAACTCATCTGGGACTAGTATCTCTGATCGAGCCTACGTCCTGTGATGAGGCACTTCAAGATAACGACTGGGTTCTAGCCATGCAAGAAGAGCTAGATCAACTCACAAAGAACGATGTCTGGGATCTTGTTTCTAAGCCCAGAGGAACTCACGTTATCGGAACCAGATGGGTATTCAGAAACAAGCTGAATGAGAAAGGAGAAGTCGTCAGAAACAAAGCTCGACTGGTGGCTCAAGGTTACACTCAACAAGAAGGTATTGACTACAATGAAACCTTTGCCCAGTCGCCAGGTTAGAATCTATTCGTCTTCTTGTATCTTTCGCTATAAATCATTCTATCAAATTATATCAAATGGATGTGAAGAGCGCATTCCTTAATGGTTATATATCAGAAGAAGTGTACGTCAACCAACCTCCAGGTTTTGAAAATCCAAACTATCCAGAACATGTTTTTAAACTTAAAAAATATTTATATGGACTTAAACAAGCTCCCAGAGCTTGGTATGAACGTCTAAGTAACTTTCTTCTGGAACATAACTTTATCAGAGGGAAAGTTGACTCCACACTCTTCTGTAAAAACCTTAACAATGATCTCATGATATGTCAGATATACGTTGATGATATCATTTTTGGTTCAGTTAACGCCTCTGTTTGTCAAGAATTCTCTGAGTTAATGCAGGCAGAATTTGAAATGAGCTTAATGCAAGAACTAAAGTTCTTTCTAGGAATTCAAATTAACCAAACTTCAGAAGTCACGTACGTTCATCAAAGCAAATACATAAAAGGTGTTCTGAATAAATTTGACATGGCTGAATGCAACTCTGCAAAGACTCCCATGCATCCAACATGCATTCTTGAAAAGGAAGAAGTCAGCAAAAAGGTTTGTCAGAAGCTCTATCGTGGTATGATAGGATCTCTTCTCTATCTGACTGCTACTCGACCTGATATTCTCTTTAGTGTTTGTCTCTGCGCCAGATTCCAATCAGATCCTAGAGAAACTCACTTAACTGCAGTTAAGAGAATTTTCAAATATCTGAAAGGAACTCCTAACCTGGGCCTGATGTATGAGAAAACATCAGAGTATAGACTTTCTAGTTATTGTGATGCAGATTACGCAGGAGATAGACTGGAACGAAAAAGCACATCTGGAAATTGTCAGCTCTTGGGAAACAATCTGATATCCTGGGCAAGTAAAAGGCAATCAACTATCGCTCTGTCCACGGCAGAAGCAGAATACATCTCAGCATCACTGTGCACTACTCAGATGCTCTGGATGAAGAATCAGTTAGAAGATCTGCAAATCTTCGAGAGTAACATTCCTATCTTTTGTGATAATATTGTTGCCATTTGTTTAAGTAAGAATCCCATTTTGCACTCCAGAGCTAAGCACATTGAAATAAAACATCATTTTATCAGAGACTATGTTCAGAAAAGGATAGTCACATTGAAGTTCATTGATACAGATCATCAATGGGCAGATATCTTCACTAAACCCTTAGCTGAAGATAGATTCCTCTTTATCTTAGAAAATCTGAACATTCAAAACTGCCCTGAATAAAATGTGCCTCTGAGGTGGTTAAATGAGACTCTTACATAAACAAATGAATTCTGCCTCTGACTCTGATACTTCTACCCAGTTAGAAGTTATCTGAGTTGGAAATCTCCAGGAACCAATCGTTTGGTATTCCTGAAGATCAGATAAATCAAAACACATGGAGTGACTTGCGTCCAACTTTGGAACTTCTAGACAGCTGTCCAGCAGTAATCAAAGAACAGACTCTTGAGATCTCCTCGAGCAGTGTGCAAACTGTTGGGATTAGACATCATTTATGAGCTATAATCATTTCTCCCTCTAAACGTGCTAACTTGGTTTTTTGTGTTAAAACTCTGATTTGCATGTCGTTTTGCATGCGCCCTTTTTGGGTATTTAAACACTCATTTCTCATTTTGCACACATTTCACTCTCACTCACTCTTTAAACCCTAGTTCTCTCAAGGCATTTCTGCAAGCAGTTCATCTTCATCTCAGTTCTTCATCAACACCATGGATACTCAACAACAATTTGTGTTCAACTACTCTCAGCAAATGGATTCTAGCAACCCAGCTCATACCACTAGCAACCCTACTCCAACGGTTACAGGCGTAGTTACAACACCAGTATACAAGGAGCCTCACATTCTCGATCGTGAGCCCCATATTCACCTTGCAACGCCCTTTGACAAACTGGAAGTACTGTGTGAATCTCTGGTAGACTTTGAGAACATGAGAAGAAATGGCGTAGACCTCACTGAAGAACTTCACAGACAAGGTTGGGGAAACTACTTTCAACGCCTCTACGGTCCAGTTTACCCAAATCTCATTAAAGATTTCTGGAGATTTGTTGACGCTGACGATCACTTCATCGTTTCCTATGTCTTGGGAGTAAAGATGGTGATAACTGAGAAGTCCATCGCTGCTCTTCTAAACATGGAGAAAGATGGAGGAAGAAGAATTTACAACATCAATCCCAGGGCGAAATACATTTCTCATGAAATCAACCCAACAATCTTCAAACAACACGCAGAAGGGAACCCCTCAAAGAACAAGGAACTACTCCAGAACCTCCGGGTTTGGCTGAAAATCATTCTGGGTACAATCCATCATCGCCCAGCGTCAAATTCATCAGATTACATCAATACAGATCAGAAATGTATTCTGTATTGCATTCATAAAGGTCTGAAGCTTTGCCTCCCAACACTTCTCTTCAAATACCTCAGAGATTCTGTACGAGAAACCAGAAATCACATGAAGCCCAGAACTTACATTCCTCTGGGAAGACTCATCTCAGATGTTCTGATAGAAAGTGGTCTCGTGGACCATCTGGTAAAGCTCAGGCTCATGGACGACATGGCAATAGACACTGGAAAGCCTCTGAACTCCAGGAATCTGAAGAGCATGGGGATTCTGGAGAAGGTCAACGTTAGACCTACTCTGGACACCTCTTGGGAAGCCTTAAAAGATCAGAGGAAAATTCCCCATGGTCTATATCTATTCTCCAAGGAAGAACCCAAAGAGGCAATCCTGCACTATCTCCAACGTCTGAAGGATGAAGGAGTGGATATCTCAGAATTCAGGTTGAGCGAACTACCAGATAAAGCTCCCAACTTCGTAAGACATAAAAGAGGTCCCTCTGAGAAGACATCACATGCGAAGAAAGGTAAGCTAGGATAAACCTCTGGATCAAGACCCCCAGCACCTCTGCTTGAGTCTTCTGGTAAGTCTGCCTCTCCTGCTCCTTCTGTACAGCAACTTGCTTCTTCTATTCCTCTACCAACACCTCTATACACCCCATCTGAAACCCCTCCTTCAACGACCAGAACATCTCAACCACTTCCAAAATTTAACCTCGACAATACCTCCCTACCCCCATCTGAAGCTGAACAAATGAATGAAACCACCTCCTCGTCTTCAGCCCCAGAATCACCCCCTTACTGTATCATCTCATCGGACACAGAAATCTCTGACCCCGCTTCTCCCACTCTAGCCCAACTTCAGACTCAAAACCTTGCCTCACAACAACCACAACAACCTCCACCTGAACCTGAAGTAACCTCACCACCACCCACAGAACAACCAACCATCACTCCATCTGACGTTCAACCCTCTGACCCCAACACCTCTGACATTACACCTCCAAACACTTCCGCTGAACCTCAAACTCTCAACCTAAGCCCTCCAACCTCTTCACCTCCACCATCTGAACCAGAAAACTCCCTGCCAACATTAGAGGAAGCAATTATGTTGTTTGCAGGAGCATCAGTTGAAAAGGTCAAGTCTCTGACCATCAACTCTGACATCAATGATGATCCTACCTCTATTATGACACACTGGAACAGAGTCATTGGCTGGATGACATATGAGGCCTTTAAGCTGAAGAACCTCTCTGAGGAAGTCAGAAACGACTCTATCAGAGACGCTGAGGTAAGACTACAAAAGCGCTTAGCCAGAGAAGCTGAGGAACAGGCCAGAAGGGAAGCAGAAGAAAGAGCAAGACAAGAAGGACTTCAAAGGGTAAGGGAAGCTGAAGCCAAAGCTCTAGCCGATGTTGCTGTTGCTGCTGAAGCTGAAGCTAAAGTCGCTGCTGAAGCTGAAGCTCTCCGTGCTGCAGAACAGAATGCTCTGACTCAGAGGGAGTCCTCTACTTTTGCCCCTCTGGTTCTCAAGACCCTTGAAGAGCTTCAGAAAGAGCAGAAGGAAGTCCGAGCCAGATTGGATCAACAAGACACAGTCAACGCCAACATCCAGAATCTGCTGACCCAACTGCTTCAGAGGATGCCTCCTCCTCCCAACCCTTAGGCACCTAGGATTTTTTTTCTTGCATGTTGCCCTTCTGTTTTGTCTCTGTTGTTTTTGCTCTTCTCTGGAATTATATATATATATTCTCTTCCTGCTTATTATTTGTTTAAGTCTTTTTTATTCTGACAAAAAGGGGGAGAAATCAAACAGCTCTGATGAAAAATTGTCCAATTCCTTAAAGTACTCTGCAAACATACTATTCAATAAAAATCTATCTAACACTCCTTGACTTAGAAAATTGCAGAAAGGTATCTAGAAACTTCATTGCTTGGAAGCTCTGGTAAGAACTTCTGAACTCCCTAGCCTATCTCAGGGGGAGCTCAGTTCTATCTGATCTGATAAACTCTTATATCTAAATGTTTCATCTATCAGTTAAGTTTGTTTTGTCATCATCAAAATGGGGGAGATTGTAAGAACAAAAATAGTTCTACAACAGATTCCAGGATTTTGATGATAACAAAGGATGAAACCAAAAATGGCACTCTAACGAAAAGTTTCTAAGTGTGCAGGACTCTGAACAAGAACAAAGGAATCTGATCGCCTTATCAGATACAGAATCAAATCAGATACGAAGTACCAAAAGATCAGAAGCATCTGAAGAGGAAACGCGCTCTAGAAGCTCTGACTCTGAGCAAAACAGCATATCAGAATATCAGAAGCATCTGAAGAAGAAGCGCGCTCTAGAAATTCTGACTCTGAGCAAAATAGCATATCCGGATACCAGAAGCTCTCAACTTCCTCTGAAGTCAACGATGTTGATCTAAAAGACCAGGACTATCAGAAGCTCTGATGTTACATCACAACAATCTCTGAATAGCAGAGTTAACACAAATTCTGACGAAGTATCTCCCTATCCAGAAAGAGTAACGGATACTACACCTTCAAATGGAAAGAAAGTAGTTTTGGAAAGAAGTTATTCAAGGAGACAAACTTGCTATGGCAAGAAACACAGAAGTAATGGCATTAAACTCTAATCAAAGTCAAATACTCTGCCATCACTACAACGGTTCTTTCACCTCTATATAAAGGACGACAAACTTCTTTGAGAGATACACCTGAACGCACAGAAACAAACTCTCTCTCTCTCAGTCTTTCACGAGCTGTTGCTCATATGTGAAAATTCCTGTATACTCAAATTACTGTAATATTTGCTTTATTCCAGAAGCACCTTTAGATTACAATTCTCTTTCTTACTTGATTTTGTTCCTCAAGTGACTCTGCGTAGTCTGTATACTTGGGAGGACTAAGAGATCCTTCTCTTAGACGTTGGTTGTAATAATCTTTCAAGATTAGTGGATTAAGTCCTTTTTGAAGGCGAAATCACCTTGGCCGAGTGGACTGGAGTAGCTTTGTATTATAAGCGAACCAGTATAAAATCCTGTGTGTTCTTATTCTGAAAAAGCGCTTATTTTCCAAAACAATTCAAACCCCCCTTTCTTGTTTTTCTCACCTTCATGCCTATATTCAAGCTTCTTCAGAAAGATCAATTTTGTGATTGGACCGAAGACTGCTAGAAAACGTTTGATAGTATCAAAGAGTATTTGCTTGAGCCTTCGATTTTATTGCCGCCTGTTGAAGGAAGACTGTTAATCATGTCTTTGACTGTGCTCGAAGATAGTATGGGTTGTGTTCTTAGTCAGCAAGATGAGACTAGAAAGAAAGAATTTGCAATATACTACCTCAGTAAAAAGTTCACCGATTGCGAGACTCGGTATTCTATGCTTGAGAAAACTTGTTGCGCATTGGCTTGGGCTGCTAAGCGTCTATGCAAGTATATGTTGAATCATACCACTTGGTTGATATCCAAAATGGATCCAATCAAGTATATATTTGAGAAGCCTGCTTTAATTGGGAGGATTTCCCGTTGGCAGATATTGTTATCAGAGTATGATATTGAATACCGATCTCAGAAAGTGATCAAAGGTAGTGTCTTGGATGACCATTTGGCTCACCAAACAATTGAAGATTACCAGTCAGTACAATATGGTTTTCTTGATGAAGAGATCTTATACTTGAAAATGAAAGATTGTGATGAACCATAGCTTGAAGAAGGGCCAAAACCTGGTTCTCGTTGGGGCATGGTATTTGATGGAGCTGTTAATCAATATGGTAATGGCATTGGGGAAGTGATTATTACTCCTCAAGGCACGTATTTTCCATTTACAACTACATTGACTTTCAAGTGTACAAACAATATGAAAGAATATCAAGCTTGCATTATGGGGCTCGAAGAGGCCATTGATCACAGAATCAAGCATTTAGATGTCTTTGGAGATTTAGCGTTGGTTGTGAATCAAATCAAAGGTGAATGGGAGACGAATCAACTCGGTTTGATACCATATAAAGATTATGCGAGAAGGATTTCAACTTTCTTTACCAAGGTTGAGTTTCATCATATCCCTCGAGATGAAAACCGGATGGCAGATGCTCTTGCAATGTTGGCGTCAACGATTGTAGTAAAGCATTGGAATGAGGTTCCCAATTTGACTGTGATACATCTTGATAGGATAGCTTATGTGTTTGCTGTTGAAGAGATCAAAGACGAGAAGCCGTGGTATTATGACATCAAGTGTTTCCTCTAAAGTCAGATTTACCCATCTGGGGCATCTTTGAAAGATAAGAAAACTCTGAGGAGATTAGCCGGAAATTTCTACCTGAATGGTGATGTATTGTACAAGAGAAACTTCGATATGGTTTTTCTCATATGCGTGGATAGACATGAAGCATACCTGTTGATGACTGAAGTCCATGAAGGTTCCTTTGGTACCCATTCCAATGGATATGAAATGGCAAAAAAAATGTTGCGAGCAGGTTACTATTGGCTGACAATGGAATCTGACTGTTGCAAGTTTGTGAAGAAGTGCCACAAGTGTCAAATATATGCAGATAAGATTCATGTTCCTCTGACACTGTTGAATGTCATTTTCTCTCCATGGCCCTTCTCCATGTGGGGAATTGATATGATTGGCATGATTGAGCCCAAAGCTTCAAACGAATATCGTTTCATTTTGGTGGTAATTGACTATTTCACAAAATGGGTGGAAGCGGCATCGTACGCAATCGTAACCAAGCAAGTGGTTGTAAGGTTTATCAAGAATCAGATTATATGTCGTTATGGTGTGCCAAGCAAGATCATTACTGATAATGGATCGAACTTGAATAATAATATGGTGGAAGCTCTTTGTAAAGACTTCAAGATTTCACATCATAATTCTTCTCCCTACAGACCTAAGATGAATGGGGTTGTTGAAGCTGCAAACAAGAACATCAAGAAGATCATTCAGAAGATGGTTGTAACATATAAGGATTGGCATGAGATGCTCCCATTTTCTTTGCACGGGTATCGTACATCCATCCGCACTTCAACAGGGACAACCCCTTTCTCTCTTGTATATGGCATGGAAGCAGTGCTCCCCGTAGAGGTTGAGATCCTATCATTGCACGTGTTGATGGAATCCAAGTTGACAGAAGATGAATGGTGTCAAACCAGGTATGATCAGATGAATTTGATTGAAGAGAAAAGATTGACTGCCATGTGTCATGGTCAGTTATATCAGTAGAGGATAAAGAAAGCTTTTTATAAGAAGGTCAGACCTCGCGTGTTCAAAGAAGGTGACCTTGTGCTCAAGAAGATCTTATCCTTCAAACCAAATTCTAGGGGCAAGTGGACTCCTAATTATGAAGGCCCGTATGTTGTTAAGAGAGCCTTTTCAGGCGGTGCTTTGATTCTTACAACTATGGATGGTGAAGAGTTCACTCGTCCTGTGAATGCAGATGCAGTCAAGAAGTACTTCTCCTAAAAAGAAAAGAACAACTTGCTAAGTTGAAAACCCGAAAGGGCGGTTTAGGAAAAAAAGAGCGTCTCGATGGATTAAAAACCTGAAAGGGCGATCTAGGCAAAAGTTAGAGACATAAAAACAGAAAGATTATCCCGATAAATTGGACACCCCACATTGGGGAAATTTATGCAAAAATTAGGGATTATGGCAAGTAACTGCATCCTGTTGATCTTCAAATTTTGGAGACTTTGTTGAGCACAATGGTAGACGGTGATTCGTCATCCCCGGTAGCGGCCAAAAGCACAGTGGACATCAAGAGTTAATGGAAGGATTAGTGATCATTTGTATTCAATGTAACCCTTTTCCATGTAAATTACCATTTTCAACTTTATAAAAATCTATGGAGTCTTTTCATTTACAGGCTACCATCCCATTAAATAAAGTTGAGCTTTTATCAAATTGTTTCTACTCTTGTTTATTCAGTAAATAGTTTTAAATTTTATTATGATCATTTTTGAAATTAAAAATTTAAATCAAAATTATTCTTCTTAAACATATAAAAGCATGAATTTTAAGCAATCGATTACATTTAAAAGAAATATCATCAGTGGTTCGAAAGCAGTAAGCCCTAAGTGTGGAGCAGCATTGGTCCTCCCCGAGCAGTAGGCGCAATTTCTCTTTCATCCTCACCAGCATTTTTAGCATTCAGCAATCGTTGTCCTCTATTCCCCAGTAGGGTAGCCAGCAAAGTTGGTTGATTCAGTCCCTTGTGGAATGTTTATTCCTCAGCAGAATTTGTGTTTATTCCCCAACTGAAAACCAGTTTCCTCAACAGTTCACGTGGTTGCGGTTGAACTTTGGTTTCCTAACCAATCGCCATCATATTCGCTCCCAGTCAGAGTTTCCTTCTGGTTCCTAAGCAGATATTTGTGTTTACCCTCTACACGGTTGTCCCCCATTTGATATGGTGTGGACCTAAAATTCCATGTAGACTCGATAATGGTTTTTCTCAGCAGATCTCTTCTTTCCCTGGCTAGGTTTGAGCCTTTGAGATGATGACCTCTCTTTTCTCCAGCAAGTCGTCTCCCTCTTTTGTGGATAGACCGAGAATTGTATCGATGATTCAAATTGCGACACCTTTGTATCTTTTGTGATAGTTTTGTCAGCATGATCATATATATATATATATATATATATATATATATATATATATATATATATATATATATATATATATATATATATATATATATATATATATATATATATATATATATATATATATATATATATATATATATATATATATATATATATATATATATATATATATATATACTCATATATTTCATTACCATTTTTTGTTGATTTACTCATGAGATTCTTATTCTTTGTTATGGCAGTACTTTATCCCCATACAAATTTGATGTTTGTCCTCCCTCAATTGTAGAGAGTCAGCTCCTTAAGCAGAAAAACTTTAACCTTTCTCCTTTCCCCACTGAGTTATTTCCTCGTGGACGATTATTATTTAAGTATCCTCCCTAGTTGATTATCTGGATGGAATCACTCCCCTTGAGTTATATCCTTATTGGGTTGAGTCTTGATCGACCGTTTCTTTTTAGATCTTACCTAGATAGATGCTTTGGGTCCCTAAGAAGTTATTACCCAGTAACTGGTAATATTCTTCTTAGTTTGCAGTTTGCTACTTCTTGTCCAATACCCGGCAAAAGTACCCCCGTTTTCTCTACAATTGAGTCCCCAGCGGATTCATTTTTATGATTCCCCAGGAAGTATATCCTTGATATGTTCATCCTAACTGATGACGGATATTTTCTTCCCCTGTTTGAGTTTACCCTTGATATGTTCATCCTGACCGGTGACGGATATTCTCATCTTTGGTATTCTACCCAGTAAAAAGGTAGTTGTAATCTCTCTTTTGGTTCCCTAGAGAGTTAATCCTTGATATGTTCATCCTAACCGATGACGGGTTTCTTTCTTTTTGCGGTCTTCTACCCAGTAACCGGTAGTTGTAAATCCTGCTTTTCATTCCCCTTTGTAGAGTTTATCCTTGATATGTTCATCCTAACCGGTGACGGGTACTCTCTCTTGTGGTACTCTCTCGTTCTAAGGTAAAGCATGATCCTCCATCATGCAAATATGACCACCCGGATCTCACTGCTAACGACACTGCTATGGCCAAGTATGACTTCGACAATCCTATCTATCAAGCCGAAGAAGGGGTTGAGGAAGTTTGTGATTTGCCTGAAGAGTTAGTCAGGTTATTGAAACAGGAGGACCAAGCTATTACACCTTATCAGGAGGTGATTGAGACTATCAACACTGGTACCGAAAACGACATTCATCACACCATGGGGTACCTTTTGTTACAAGGTCGTGCCTTTTGGGTTGAAGAACGCAGGGGCAACGTACCAACGGGCTATGGTAACACTTTTTCACGACATGATTCACAAAGAGATCGAATGCTATGTGGATGATATGATTGCCAAGTCCCGAACAGAAGAAGAACATCTGGACAATCTGAAGAAGTTTGTTTGAACGTCCGAGAAAGTTCAAGTTAAGGCTGAATCCGAACAAGTGCACTTTTGGAGTGAGAACTGGTTAGGAAGGTCAATGGGTTGTGTGCTCGGTCAGCATGACGAGTCAGGTCGAAAAGAGCATGCAATATACTACCTTAGCAAAAAATTTACCGAATGTGAACAAAGATACTCGCTGCTCAAGAAAACTTGTTGCGCTTTGGCATGGGCTGCTCGCCGACTAAGACAGTATATGTTGACTCACACGACTTTATTGATATCAAAGATGGATCCAGTCAAGTATGTTTTTGAAAAGCCAGCACTTACCGGAAGGGTTGCTAGGTGGCAAATGATACTGACAGAGTATGACATCCAACACACTTCATAAAAAGCCGTCAAAGGAAGTGTCTCATCAGGCTATCTTGCAGAGCAACCGATTGATGATTACCAACCTATGAGGTTCGACTTTCCTGATGAGGACATCATGTTTCTCAAGTCGAAAGATTGCGAGGAACCACTCCCGGAGGAGGGGCCTGACCCTGAATCCGAATGGATTATGATGTTTGATGGGGCGGTCAACGTCAATGGTCGCGGAGTTGGTGCAGTGTTGATCACGCCGGAGAGGGTTCATATGCCATTTTGTGCCAGAATAACTTTTCCCTGCACCAACAATGAAGCCGAATACGAAGCTTGTATCCTAGGACTTGAGGAAGCCATCAACCTACGGATTAAAACCCTGGATGTATACGGGGAGTCAGCTTTGGTCATCAATCAAACCAACGGGAAATGGTATACACATCAGCCTCATTTGGTTCCTTACAGAGACTACACGAGAAGATCGTTGATTTTCTTTACGACAGTGAAGTTGCATTACATTCCTCGTGAAGAAAACCAATTTGCCGATGCTTTAGCTACCTTGTCTTCGATGATTAAGGTGCTATGTTGGAACTACGTACCCAGAATTGATGTATCCTGGCTTAATATACCCCCATCCCCTGTGAACTCAGACGCGGTTAAAAAATACTTCGGATAATTGACCCGCTGGACAAAAGAAAAAGAGTCCAGGCAAAAAAGGGCATCCCGACGAACCAAGAAAAAAGAGAATAAAGAGGTTCGGGCAAAAATTAGGGATATAGAAATAAAAAAAATATACACCCGGTGAGTCGAAAACCCGAAAGGGCGGCTCAGGCAAAAATGGGTATCCCGGTGGATTGAAAACCCGAAAAGGGCGATCCAGGAAAACGTTACGGAATAAGCGAATGACTACGATCTGAGTGCATCCGTGTTATATCACCGTTTCATTCAATCTGGAAATCTCCAAAGGTTAAAGATCGACTAATCATCCACTTCAGAAAGCAAGATGAGCAAAGCGTCTTGAGGTTATACGAGCCATAGCAGAGTTGAAACTCAGTGGGACCCCGTATCCACATTGCCACTAGGATAGTTTTCTTTTGTTCAATTTATAGCGATCACCTCTTTTCAGGGATCAGCTTCCTGATGTACTCGCCTATTCCCGGCACAAATTTTTCAACCAATAAAAGTCGAATAATTCAGTTAAAAAGCCTCTTTATTTTTCATTTATCAGTTTGTCTGCAAAAGATGTCTGAATTCTTGATTAAACATATTGCATCTGAACATAATGGTGGCTTTTGCAGATGATTTGCACAGGAAAACATTTAAAATTGCTTTGAATGTGCTTAATCTCGGACGATGAATTCAAACCAAGTAATTCCCCCGGGGCATACGTGTGTGATTGCAGGTCACAGGAACCGGATGCCAAGTCATGAATCCTCATCCCCAAGCGGTTGACAAAGTCTCTCCTCAGCAGAGTGTGTCCCCCAGTAGATTTGTACCTTGTATCCCCAGCAACAGCGGAGTAGTTGCATACCCAACAGACAAGAGGGTGGTGTTCCCAGTGTTCATCTCATTCCCCGGCAGATTATTTTTAACAGATTTATTCTTGATCCTCGGCCTAAGGACGATTAGCAAAGGTCGATTCCTACGACATTTCCCCAAGAAGCGCTTTTCCCACAGACTCTCTTCACGGAGCCTCGCCAAATAAAGTTCCCATGGTTGATACTCCCCAGCAAGGTCAACTTTCCAGAAAGAAGTCGATTTATTTTCGGTGGCTCCCCGGTCCCGGCAGACGGATCATTCCCCATAGAGCATTCAAGGATTGATACAGCGATCCATTCCCTACCAGAGTTTGCTTCCCCAAGCAGATTTCTTTTTTGCACCATGCATAACATTTGCATTTGCATGCATATCAAGCATACACATAAGCTGATAAACAGGTTCTTCAAATCAGACTGAATAATTACTCTACAACCAAAGTCATGAGATCCAGCCAGAGGATCAAGTGTGTATGATCCAGCATGAGGGTCATTCCGAAGATTCAGCCTGAGAATCGTTTCCCAGTGAGCCAGCTTGAGGTTCAATTTGAAGATTTAGCCAGAGAGTCGCCTACAAGCGTTATTTCCCCAGCAAGCCAGCTAGAGGAGTAGATTGACAGCTCAACAGAAAATCAACCCACAAGAGGATCCAGCCCGCGGATCACGTTTTAAAATTAAAAAAAAAAAAAAAAAAGTCTAATTGAAGAGTCGTTACAACATGTTCTAGCCTGAAGAATATGTACAAATCCCAAAAAGTGGAATATTCTCGAAGCTGCATACCTAACATGAAGAGTGGGTGTAGATTTCGAAAGAGGGTCAACTAGCGCATGCCTCAGATGCGAGATCCTGATGATGGGAATTTATCATCAAAACAGTCCAGATCTAGCCAGAAGATCGAAGTCAGGTCTAGCCCGAAGACCGAGAATAGATTCAGCCAGAGAATCGAAATGAAGTAGATCTAGCCAGAAGATCGAAGAAGATCTAGCCAGAAGACCGGAATAGATTCAGCCAGAGAATCGAAGAGAATAGATTCAGCCAGAGAATCGAAACAAAATCGTATCCAGCCCGAGGATCAAAATCGTATCCAGCCCGAGGATCAAATCGTATCCAGCCCGAGGTTCAAATCGCATCCAGCCCGAGGATCAAAATTAATATCCAACCAGAGGACTAAATTGAGTATAGATTCAGCCAGAGGATCGAAACTCCAGATTAAGTCAGAAGACTGATTCAGATTCAGCCAGAGGATCGGAAGAAAAATAAACAGCCCGGTGTATTTCAGCATTTTTGTGGTGTTCTCAGAGCGCAAATTTTCGGCTTGTCTTTGGTATTCAATCACAGCTCACCCCGTTTGTCTGGTAAGCTGTTCGCTTTCATCCTGCTCGGGTTAGCTGATGATTGAATAAGAGCAGCTGTAACACCTCAAAATTTGCCCTCCTCATTCATGCATGCATTTTTTGGTCATTTAGCATTTCATATTGCATTTCATCATGTCAATCAGGACCAGATCCAAGAAGCTTGAACATCATCCAAGACACTTTGTGGATTCTATCCGGGTGATCAGTCGACACAAGGGAATGACTTGATTTACTTCCAACAGGTTCAAATGGGGTCTATTCATCATTCAAAACGCTAATCTTGAAGGAGCAAAATATCTGTTCCTGAGCTGTCATGCTCGCTAGGCGAGCAGAATGGTTCGCTTAGCGAAAGGAACTGTCATGTTCGTTAGGCGAGCAGATCCTTCGCTAAGCGAAGCCCACGCGTCTGCAAAAGAATAACAGAAAGTTTTGGGCTTGAGTTGCCTTCATTTTGAGCCCACCCAAGTCACGAAATCAAGTTATAAATTCAGAGTTTCAGTGAAATAAAACCCTAGGCTATGCTATTCCTATTATCAGAGGAAGAAAGAACAGAGCTGACAGAACCCAGAGCAACCTCCGGAGACCTACGAACTAATCTGCAGCAGCCTCCAGGCAGATCTGAAAAGTTCACTCCGACTCACACACTTTCTCACGCAAACCCTAACATTGCCTTACAAACGCAGCCGTGCCATTCGATTTTAATCGATCTCTCCATTCAGGTTTGCCCTATCCTCATTACTCTGTGCCTTCAATTTGAATGATCTGAATGTATGAGGTATTATCGTTAGGTTTCGCATGTGGTTTTAGATGTGTTTGAATTATGCCTTGAATGCTTAATCGTTTAATTTCTGAAAGGGAGACCATAGGGTTTGGAGTCCCTAAAATCGTACTGTTATCAATGGGAAATCCAAAACCCGCAGGCGTTCGCTAGCACCTTCGCTAGGCGAGCCGGTAGCGAGGCTTCGCTAAGCGACGCAGCAGCGATCGCGACAGCATTTGCTTTTCTGTTTGCTTTAACCTGTTTTGTGTTTGTCATGGCATTGTTTTCTCCTGATTTCGTCCTGTTACTCTAACCCGTTTGTTGAGTTTTTGTGAGGGCTCACATGACTCTTGCAGGGATAGCTTTCTTGGTATTCCACTTTATTTGTGGGATACCATTTGGAGATTTATTCCGATTACCTGTACTGACTCGCTTTCTCTGATGGTGTTTAGCTTTGGAAGGGTCTTTGGGTTTCTTATTCCTTTAGTCGTTGTTACTTCGGATCTTTATCCGTATGGTAGACCTCTTGACCCCTTTATTTTTCCTTTCTTAGTTGGAAGACCTCGATAGGAGGTAATGTTTTTGTGTGTTTATTTTATGCATGTTTGTTTTACATTCTCTCGTTTGCATGTCTAGTAAGGTAGCGCGGTTCTTTCGTATAGGACAGCCCTTTTGCATGAGCATTCCCTAAAACCCAACAACTCATTGATTTTTCTTCTCCTAAGAACACATTAACTCCTTCTACTACAGGCGAGTAAGTCTCCAAAGGTCGAGCATCCGGTAGATTGCGTAGTAACGTCGTTCACCCAAAACCCCAACCCTTAACCCGTAGTTAGCCGAACTACGGCTTGCTCTGATTCTTATTCCAGATGAGATACGTAGGCATAAGACGCGATGTCTTACCGAGCACACTCCCCTAACCCATAGGTATCCGAGCTACGAAGACTCTGATTCTCATGTTCAGATGAGATACGTATGCAGTGGATGCGACATCCGTGCGAGTCATTTTCTTTTGACCCTCTTTTAGTAAATAGTACATTAGATAAACACACACCCTTTAGACAAGAACAACAAAAGTGGATCCCGTAGAGTACTACGGATGCGTATGGGTGCTAATACCTTCCCTTCGCATAATCGACTCCCGAACCCAAGATTTGGTTGCGAGACCTTGTCTTTTCCTTTCCTTTCTCCCAGGTTTATTTCGAGCGTTTCCTTTCCCTCCTTTGGGATAAATAACGCACGGTGGCGACTCTTTTGTCATCTCTTTTTCGCCGGTTGTTTTTTTTCGCATTACTGTATTTTTCAGGTTGCGGCAGGGCCAATTTGAGAAGATCATGGAGTTGCTAAGCTTGGATGTGGCTATCTTTATTTGATGCCTTTCTCTTCAAATTGATATTGTGTGCATTGTTTGTTGCTTGATTTTAATGTCCAAGGGAATATGGGTTTCTATATGACATTCTTGTCTATTGGATTGCAGCCCATTGGTCAGATCTTTTCAACTCTCAACTTTTAAATTTATCCTTAGGATTAGTCTTTTCATCTCCTCCCCACTTATTTAATTTCAAAATCTCTCCCTCCTTTTACAAAAAACTTCTTTGTTTGTACTTGTTTTTTCTCTAAACTTAGACCATTTTTCAAACTAGAAACTTTGGCCTTATGTCGTTGCATTTTAAACTTCTTTTCTTAAACAAACATGTAAATAAACTTAACTATACTTAACTTAAAGATTTCAAAAGCCAAAAACAACTAACTCATTCAAACCATTTTTAGGCCTTTGTGCCTTTCAAACCTAATTTTTGTTAAAAGCAAAGCATCCACTTTGAAATTTGAATCACGAACTACGAGGTTTTGATGCCTCATTTTTATGTTGGTACGTAGGCAGAAGTCTGAAGGTCTTGTCAAACACAAAAAATATAATTAATGAATTCTTTTCTCATCTCCCCATTCTATTTGTTTGCAAACATCATTTGTACAAAAACACATATGCACACAAGAAAGGGCTCCCTAGGAGTACCTAGGACACTTTGGATGCTAACACCTTCCCTTTGTGTAACCAACCCACTTGCCTGTAATGTCTGGCATTTTATTAGTTTTGATTTGAAAACTTCTTACTTTTGGGTTTTGTTCGTATTTTTCCCTTTTCCCTTGGAAACAATAAAAGCGCGGTGGCGACTCTTGTTATTTGATGTTTTGCTTATCCATAGCTTGATAATCATGAATTTACCACTACAGCAATTTGAAATGTTCTCATTGGTCCATTATGAATTTGATCCCGTGTTTTATTTTGGCTAATTTCCACAAAATAATTTCTAAAAATTTCTTTTATTTTTTCTAATCTGATTTTTATTTTACCATATTTTATTTTCTTAATTTTACATTTTTCATGGATTTTCTCTTTTATCCTTTGTTTTAATTGATC
This sequence comes from Lathyrus oleraceus, assembly GCF_024323335.1. NCBI lineage: Eukaryota > Viridiplantae > Streptophyta > Magnoliopsida > Fabales > Fabaceae > Lathyrus > Lathyrus oleraceus. The sequence continues at coordinate 405,812,643 of NC_066581.1, forward strand.
TAAAAATTCTTTTATGCATTTAAAATTTCTGAAAAATTTATTTTATGTTTCTTATTTTATTTCCAACCTTCCATGATTTTCTTGGCCATTTATTTGGTGTTTTGAAGGGTTTTATGGATTTTCTCTTTTAAAATTCATTTTAAAAATATTTTTGATGCATTTTATTTTATTTTCTTGCATTTTAGATTTGTTTGACCTTTGTTGACTTCTGTTGGCCTTGGATCTTAGTTGATTTGGTCATTGGTTTCATCAAACTGAATGGATCTTGGGTGTTAATGGGGTGAAAACCCTAATCTACAAAAATGAATGATTGATTTCGATGATGACTTAATCAATCCTTTGATCCAATTTGGATTTGGTTTCTCTGGCCCTCTTCTTCTTCATCTCTTTCTCCCTCTTTTTTCTTTTGATCAATTGGATGGTTTGTGTCCATCTTATTCATGATGTGGGGATTGGTACTTGATGAACTTTTATCATTTCAAATCTACCTCCTAATTGATCAAGGATGATTTAATGTACTTTGGATTGATGCATAAGTTTGTCCTAAGCATCATAAAGTATTGATTGATGTAATGGACCACTCTCCTAGCCTTTGTGCTTGATCCATCGGCTTTTTTTGTGGCATAGCTTTAGGAGAATGATTTACATATCATTTCTCTAGCATGTTGTCGCTCCCCGGATTTCCCGAATCCAAGTACAAACGCGAAAAAGAGTGGCGCGAAAAAAGAGTAGAGTCGCCAGCTATGTACTTTTATCCCAAGGGGAGGGAAAGGTAGTACTGCATAACCAAGAGGGAACGGATAAAACAAAGTCTCGAACCAAAGAAAACTGAGTAAGGGGGCCGGTTACGTGAAGGGAAGGTTATCGCACCCCTTCACGTCTGTGGTACTCCACAGGATCCACGCTTGCTATTTATGTCTAAAGTGTGTGTATAAAAAGTCCTATATGCGATGCGAAAGAGAGAAAATCAAAGTAGGGAAAAGAAAGAGGTATTGCTCGCACAGGCCCTACCCTGCTGCATACGTATCTCAAGAAGGATTGAGAATCAGAGCACCGTAGCTCGGCTAACCTATTTTTGTTTGTTTTGTGTTTTTTAGATGAACGACGTTACTACGCAATCTACCGGATGCTCGACCTTTGGAGACTTACTCACCTGTAGTAGAAGGAGTTAATGTGTTCTTAAGAAAAGAAAATCAAAGAGTTTGTTTGTGTTTTAGGAATGCTCATGCAAAAAGGAAGTCCTAGACAAAGGAACCGTGCTACCTTAATTGACATGCAAACGAGAGACTATACGAAGCCTAGCAGTCCTATGGGGAGACGATCACACCACACAAAAACATATATCATAAAGTAAACACACCAACAAGGGGGGCTCAAACATACATGGGTAGGGCTTTAGTCAAGAGGGGTCATATCAACCTCGACAAACAAGCCATGGAAAGGTAATCAAATGGGCTCTTAACCACTGACATTGAATGTCAGGGTGAGCAGATCAAAAGGGTAATGAGGATAAGACCTCATAGCTCTTAACCCTGGACAGGGTGAACTCATGACAAAGCGTGGGGGTTCAGAAAGATGGAACCCTCTCCACTGACTGACCGGACAAAAGATCTTGGGCTTTTGTTCTGAAGCATCGACACGTAGTGCGAGCATAAAGAACGACACACTGAATAATGGGGGATTGACTACTAATCCCTTTTATCCGCCAATTGCCTTTTCATGGAGGTCTTCAGCATTGGTGCCTCCTCTTGGAGGTCTTTGGGCACAAAAGTAAACACACAAAACATTGCCTCCTATCGAGGTCTTCCAGCTAAGAAAGCGGTAAAATGCTGGAAAGATGTAAAAGGGATCAATAGATCTACCGCACGGATAAAGATCCAAAGTAACAACAACTAAAGAAGCAAGAAACCCAGAGATCTCTCAAGCTAGCACCATCAAAGAAAGTGAGTCAGCAAAGCAATCAGAAAAAATCTCCAAATGGTATCCCACAAATAAAGTGGAATACCAAGCAAGCTATCTCTTCAAGAGTCATGTGAGCCCTCACAAAAACTCAACAAACAAGTTAGAATAACAAGATGGGTTGCAATCAAGAGTTGCACCAAGCAAGAGAATCATAACAACAACAGTGTCATGTGAACAGTGCTCGGATGCAATAGAAAGCATGTCACAACAAAGCATGAATGATGAAAGGATGATACAATAGCACCAAGTCAGAAGTGACATCAATTCAATGAGTGTATCAAGAACTCAACTCAACAAGATCAAAGCAAAAGCACTAAACATCCAAAGATGCATCAAAGTCAAACAAGTCAACATACAAGTTCAAAGTGCTTCAACTTCAACAATGAGTCATAAAAGGTAAAGGCATGAGGCAAGGGTCAAGGATTAAGCAATCAAGCACACAAACAGAACCAAATGACTCCTAAAACATCAATCAAAAGTCATTTAAATCTAACTTAGCAAAGTGGTAGTCAATCATGTCCAAAGCACCTCAAAATGCAACAAAAAGCATTACAGATAAGTTCATGCGATTATGTGTCAAGATGAAATGAACATGGCAGCAAGGTATGCACATCATAAGCATGTCAAATGAGCTATGTAATCAATATGCAAACCTCCAAGTTCATATCATAAGTATAGAATCACTTTTGGACCAAAATCAAACAAAGTGTATCATGAAACTCTAATGCGTCTTTCATGCTCAAATGAATGCAAAAAGGAGCTCATTATGAATAAATGCACAAAGACTTGATAGAAGCATCATAGAACAGGGGAGAACACATGTGCAAAGGCACCAAACCAGAATCAAAGTGTGACCACATGAATCATGCTATTAAAGTTCGCGAAAGTTCACACAAACAACCAAGGATAGGAGGGCTAAACCTCTTGTCAAACAAATGCATCAAAAGGGTATCAAAACTCAAAGTCAGGGGGCAAGGATCCATACATCAAGATATGGCATACATACTAAAACATGTGCAAAAGGATTGGTTTCAACACTCAAAGGAAGTGGCACAAGTGCCTCATGCTAAGCAAGCATCAAAATAGGGACTAAAATGCAAACATCAAATTCAAAAATCCAAATCAAACTGAAAATGCATCCTAAATTCACGGAAATTTAACACAGGGTTCCACTAAGAACATATAAACATCACGCGAAAAATCAGGAGCATCCAGATTCATTTGATATGAAAACAAAAATTGAGAAATTGAGAATGCAAAAAACATGTCCAAAAACGCAACATTTAAATTCATGTGTCAAACCCTAGCAAAATGACATAGAAAATAACCAAACCAGTTACCATATCTTAGTATCATGTACGAGAATGGTGTGTGCAAAGGCTTGGGTCAGAATGATTAAAATATGGGATTTCATGAAGGTTTGAATGCAAATGGTCAAAAATACACATAAATGAATCAGAAATTCATATTAAATTCCACGTGTCATCAAATAATTGGGCAATGGTACCAAAAAATCAAGGACTCATCAGGGATCACTCGAAAAAAATTCAGATTTTTTTGAGTATTTTTGCTATTTTTAAAAAATAAAATAAAACGGGGTGAAATATGTACATGGCATGTGACACATATGCAACAAAATCAATTGGTCACACAGGTCACTTAAGTGACTAAATAATATAAATAAAAACGAAAATCAGAAAAAATGTGGGCCTTTGAATTAAAAGAAAAGACAAATAAAGTCAAAGCGATCCAACGGCCCTGAGATCGTCTTCTTCCTCAAGACACTCCGGCCATGAACAGTAACACCGGTGGGATTCCGGCCACCCACGGCGGCGGCCTCCTCCACGCGCGGTCCGGAATTTCACGAAAATGGGGCTACCCCCCCCCCCCCCCCTAAACCATATGCTAGGAACTCAAAAATCCTATTATTTTTTCATGAATCCTCACCAATCTCTCCAATCACAACCAACAAGTTTGAACATCAAAACTTTAAATCAAGATTTCTCACTCAATATTGCATCATTTTAAAAAGTAAACACATGTACATCATCACCATAGCATGTAGTTTCATTTAGACATAAAAAATGAGCAAAATAAGAGAGTCGAAATTTGAGTTACCGGAAATGGCGCCTTCCGAAACTTCAGTATGGTGATGAGATAAGCTCTAGAATACCTCCCTTGAACTTCTATGAATGTTTGCTGCCTTTGGTTGTGCTTGGAACGGTCCAGATCTTGAGATTCAAGAAGCAACCTCCATTAAAGCTCTGTTTAGAAACTGCTTGGAATGGCTCAAATGAAGGGTGGTTTGTGATCCTTAGAGTGTGTAGATCAAGAATATGCTATTGGTTTTCATTTTCCATGGATGTATGGAGAAGTTTGATGAGAATCAAGTATGAGATTATTTTTGGAAAGTGAGATTTTCAGTGTGTATGGAGGATGCACAAATTAGGGTTTTACTTAATGATATTTTCAGAGTTTATCCCCTGATTTTTGTGGCTTGGTGGGCTCAAATGAAAGAGTTTCAAGTCCATGATGATTTTTGTTATTTTTGGAAATACCCCCCTTATTTGCACATGGACAACCTTGTTTAATGCATTAATCTTCTCTTGAGACTTGACTAATCATGATTATATGAAAGAAATAACACAAAATGATGTTTAATGATAATTTTGCAAAGGTGCTATTTTTGTGCATGCATGACTTTTCCACACATGTGGGAATGCATGGGCTCAAACTCCAAGGTGGATTTGGCCCAAAAAACAATGCTGAATAAATTCCCAATGATTGGCATGTGAGAATATTCCATGATGCCATCTTGTGTCCTTTTGACTTTTCATGAAAGAAAGCTTGAAAAATGACTTGCACCATTGATGAATCATGCAAATATATAGGTCACTTTGCATGCCATTTTGAAGTATTTTTAAAAACAAAACCATAGCAAAAAGAGCCACACCAATTGGACTTGTCAACCTCAAGTTATGCCTCTTTAAAGCCTTCATGCACACTTCATCATTCAAGAACCATAACTCTTCAACCATTCCTCATATGGCCTTGAAATAGGACTTTTTGGAAAGGGGAGACAAAGATCTACAACTGTCATTTCTGAGAAAAAGTTCAAAACCGCCCTTGCTTTTGATAATTTGCTTGGTACATCAGCAAGCTCGCTAGGCGAGTGAGGTAGCGAAGGGATCGCTAGGCGAGCACTCAACGAGGTTCCAGCGAACACTCCCAGACTTGGATAAAAGCATAGCTAGCAATTACTCGCTAGGCGAGCATCCAGCGAGCAGGTAGCGAGCAATTCCAGTAGCAACATCATCAAGGCTCGCTGGAGCGAAGGAGGAAGCGTGGGCTTCGCCTAGTGAAGGATTGCTCGCCTAGTGAGCATGACAGCTCAGGAAGTTTCTTCTGGGTGCAGGTGACTCTGGTGGCTTATTTTAGGGCTCGCTAAGCGAACCATTCTGCTCGCCTAGCGAGCATGACAGCTCAGGAACCAGTCTTATAAGTAGAAGGGGCTACCTTCTTTTGGAAAGAGGAGACAAAGGTATACAACTTTCATGTCTGAGAAAAATTCATTTGGAGCTTCCTTGGTGATGAAAAATCAAGTTGAAGCTAGGTCAAAATCCTTCCAAATTTGGAAACTTCACAATACAGGTCATCTTTCCAAATTTGGTAACCTGTGCACTGGACCTTTGTTCCTTCAAGATTAATGTTTTGAATGATGAATAGACCCCATTTGAACATGTTGGAAGTATCTCAAGTCATTCCCTAGCCATTTGACCCTCAGTTGACCAACAGTTGACTTTTGACTTCACAGTTGAATTTTGAACTATACTGAGCCCATTAAGCTTGATCCTTTAAAGAAAACCTCTGAAAATGAAACCCTAGCTCCCAAGAGCTCTACACAACATCCATAAGACCTTCAAACCAAGAATGCATCTCAATCCTTGAGGAACCCTACTTTGACTGCTTCAGTAGACCAAAGTTGACCAGAGGTCAAACCCTAATTCAGATGAACTTTGCTGATAAGAAATGAAAATTTGAGGAAAGAAAGATCATGAGGATGGTGATACGCCCTTGATACCCATATGAATACAAACATCCTTGAGTGTTGAGAAAAAACCCTAGTTGATGCACAATTTCCTTTATGTTGACTGATCATTCAGATAGAACCCACAAAGTGACTTGGGTGATATCCAAGCTTCTTGGAAGACAAACTCTTGGAGCTAATTCTGATTGACATGATGAAATGCAATATGAAATATTAAATGACCTAAAATGAATTCATGAATGAGGAGGGCAAATTTGAGGTGCTACAGCTGCCCCTATTCAATCAACTATGAACCTGAACGGATGAAAGCAACGGCTATCAGACTTTCAAGGTAAATAGGGATTGAATACCAAAAGAACCGGAGAATTTGCACTCTGTAGGTGACGAATCAAGGAAAGCGGGGCCATTCACCGATGGCGGCTTCAAAACAAAATTTGATATTTACCGATATCAAGGAAAGCGAGGCCATTTACCGATGGCGGCGTCAAAACAGATTTGATATTTACCGATATCAAAGAAAGCGAGGCCATTTACCGATGGCGGCGTCAAAACAGATTTGATATTTACCGATATCAAGGAAAGCGCTACAAGACCAGACATTTACCGATGACTAGGAAGGAACTCGATGTTTACCGACATCGAACAAAGATGTTTATAAGTGAAACGAGACCAGACATCTATCGATGACTGGGAAGGAACTCGATGTTTATCGACATCGAACAATGATGTTTATAAGTGAAACAAGACCAGAAATTTACCGATGACTGGGAAGGAACTCGATGTTTACCGACATCGAACAATGATGTTTATAAGTGAAACAAGACCAGACATTTACCGATGACTGGGAAGGAACTCGACGTTTACCGACATCGAACAAAGATGTTTACAGACACCAAGGAAAGAATACATTTATGAAACGAAACCATTTACCGATGGCGAAAATGAAATACTCGATATTTACGGATAGCGAAAACACACAGTTATTTAAACGACAAAACCATTTACCGATGGTTAACAAGTGGCTGATGTTTACCGACATCGAACAATGATGTTTACCGACACCAAAAAAGGAAACGACACACACGGGTGTTGAAAGAACGATTTTTTATAGACACCATGAGAGACATGCCATTTATTGATGGCCAACGATTGGAATTCGACGTTTATCGACATCGAAAGATGATGTTCGCCGACATCAAAGAAAAGCACAGACATTTACGAGGATCAACACGACACTTACCGGTATTGCAAGGATGATATTTACATATGTCAAAAAAAGGCCGACACTTACTGGTGACTAAATCGGAAGAGAATCAAGCTTTCCTTTCACGGACTGGTGAGAAAATAAATCTCACTGGGATTATCGATTCTGAATGTTGCCAAGAGCAACTGCTGCAAATGTGATACACTGATGTTGAAAAATGATCCGTCTCTTTCGGAGATATGATCCAATCTGGTTTAATACATGTATGCATATGTTTGAGTTTTCCATGGCGTAATGCTCCATACTAAATGGAAATGCTACGCGATTTGAGAATGCGAATGCAAATGATGATTACTACATGCAAGATGCAAAGGGAGGAAAACTCCTGCTGGGAAAGCAAATGATCACTTTACTAAGCACACAATTTCTGATTCGATCTTCCAACTCTGTGGGGACATACAACAATTCTGCTGAGGATATTTACTGATCTGACATTCTCGGAACGGTAGAGAAACCAACTCAACTGGGGAATCACTTGTTGGGAAAACACCAACCTCTCGACCATGCTGGGGAAACAAATTCTGAAATCGACTTAGACGACCCAACTTCTTACACGAGTGGACAATGTTGAAACAACAGGGTCTTCCTTCGAACAAACTTTGGCTCATCTGCTTTAGCCATCAATCAAAGATAGTAACCTGCAAAACGGCAAAACATACATGCCCTAGGGGATCGTATGGACAAAATATACTCAAGTGTACTCAACATTCAAAAATGATTTTCAGATGTTTTATTTTTCCGCACGTCATTGTCTAACCTTCATGTTTTTAGATGCAATGTTTATCAAAAATTTGGATGTTTTTTGCAAACAAAACAGTAGAAATAAATAAATAAAAAACAAGAGAGCAATTTGACTGAATAACGACTTTTATTGATTGAAAATGGCCTATAAGGCAAATACATCAGGAAGCAATTCCTAGGAAGAGGTAATTGCGCCAAAAGAGAAAATAAACTATCCTATTGGCAATGTGAACACAGCATTCCACTATTTTCCAATTCTGTTATGACTCATAGATCTTCACTTTCCCCAAATTCTTTGCTTTCTGAGAAGAGTGATTGGACCGATCATATCCTTCAAGATGGTAGAGACTGAAACGCGATGAAGTACAGATAACTCAGACTATAGTCTTCGCTTTAATCCCTCTTTTGCCTGGACCGCCTTTTCAGGTTTTCAATCCACCGGGATACCCATTTTTGCCTAAGTCGCCTTTGCAGGTTTTCGACTTACCGGGTGTACATATTATTTTTATTCTTTATCCCTAACTTTTGCCCGAACCTTTTTCTTTTCTTTTTCTCTTGGTTCGTCGGAATTCCCTTTTTTGCCTGGACTTTTTTTCTTTATCCAGCGGGTCAGTTTATGCGAAGTATTTTTTGACTACATCTGAATTCACAAGAGACGGAAAATCTTCACCATCCATAGTTGTAAGCATCAAGGCTCCACCAGAAAAGACCTTTTTAACAACATATGGACCTTCATAATTCGGAGCCCACTTGCCCCTGTTATCTGTACCGGGAGGAAGGATCCTCTTCAAAACTAAGTCACCTATCTGATAGCTTCGAGGATGCACTTTCTGATCAAAGGCCTTCTTCATCCTTCTCTGATATAGTTATCCATGGCACACAGCTTCTAGTCGCTTTTCCTCAATTAAATTTAACTTATCAAACCTGGCTTGAATACCATTCAGCCTCGTCAAGTTTTACATCCATCATCACCCTCAAAGAAGGGATTTCAACTTCTACTGGCAAGACTGCTTCCATGCCATACACAAGTGAAAACTGAGTTGCCCCGGTTGACGTACGCACTGAGGTACGATACCCATGCAAAGCGAAAGGCAACATCTCATGCCAATCCTTGTACGTCACAACCATCTTTTGCACAATCTTCTTAATGTTCTTGTTTGCCGCCTCTACAGCACCATTCATCTTTGGTCTGTAAGGAGAAGAATTGTGGTGTTCGATCTTAAAGTCTTTGCAAAGCTCTTTCATCATCTTGTTATTGAGATTCGAACCATTATCAGTGATGATTCTCTCAGGAACCCCATAACGACAGATAATTTCTTTCTTAATGAATCGAGCAACCACTTGTCTGGTAACATTGGCATAGGAAGCTGCTTCCACCCACTTGGTAAAGTAATCAATCGCGACTAGGATGAAGCGATGTCCATTAGAAGCAGTAGGTTCAATCTTTCCAATCATATCGATGCCCCACATCGCGAATGGCCAAGGAGAATTCATAATATTCAGAGGGTTTAGTTGTACATGCACTTTATCTGCATAGATCTGACATTTGTGGCACTTCCGAGCGTATTTGAAACAATAAGATTCCATGGTTATCCAGTAATAACCGGCTCTTAACAACTTCTTGGCCATTGCATGACCACCAGCATGGGTACCGAAAGATCCCTCGTGTACTTCCTGCATTAACATGTCTGCTTCGTGTCTAACCACGCATCTGAGCAGAACCATGTCAAAGTTCCTCTTGTACAACACATCATCCTTGTTCAAGTAAAAGCTTCCAGCTAGCCTTCTCAGTGTCTTCTTGTCATTCTTCGACGCTCCTTCAGGATACTCTTGGCTTTTGAGTAAATTCTTAATATCATAAAACCACGGCTTCTCATCAATAACAAACTCGGCTGCAAACACATACGCAGGCCTCTCGAGTCGATTCACAGCAACGTGTGGCACATGATTCTGCCAATGAACTTTAATCATGGAAGACAATGTGGCTAAGGCATCAACCATTTGATTTTCATCTCGGGGTACATGATACAACTTTACTGTCTTGAAGAAAGTCAGGATCCTTCTGGTGTAATCTCTATAAGGAATCAAATGCGGCTGATGAGTATTCCAGTCTCCATTGACTTGGTTAATCACTAGAGCAGAATCTCCATAAATGTCCATAGTTTTGATCCTTCGATCGATGGCTTCCTCAATCCCCATGATACAGGCCTCGTACTCAGCTTCGTTGTTGGTTACTTCAAAAGTCAATCTGGCGGAAAAAGGTATGTGTGCACCTTTAGGATTAATGAGTACTGCCCCAACACCATTTCCATTCATATTTACCACCCCATCAAACATCAGTGTCCACTTGTCATCGGGATCCGGTCCTTCCTCAATAAGAGGCTCTTCACAATCTTTCATCTTTAAGTACATGATATCTTCATCGGGGAATTCAAACATCATCGGCTGATAGTCATTAATTGGTTGCTCGGCAAGGTAATCAGATAGAATACTACCCTTGATGGCCTTTTGCGACGTGTACTGGATATCATACTCTGTCAAAATCATCTGCCAACGAGCCACTCGACCGGTAAGAGCCGGCTTTTCAAAGATATACTTTACTGGGTCCATCTTAGAAATCAACAAGGTAGTATGGTTCAACATATACTGTCTTAGTCGGCGAACAACCCATGCCAAAGCGCAGCAAGTTTTCTCGAGCAGTGAATATCTTGTTTCACAGTCGGTAAACTTTTTGCTAAGGTAGTATATTGCATGCTCTTTTCGACCAGACTCGTCATGCTGTCCCAATACACACCCCATCGAATTCTCTGTTACTGAAAGGTACATTATCAGAGGCCTCCCAGGAACTGGAGGTATAAGAATTCGAGGTTTCTGTAAATATTCTTTTATCTTATCAAAAGCTTTTTGACAATCATTGTTCCACCTGATTGCTTGATCTTTTCTTAGCAATTTAAATATCGGTTCGCACGTAGCTGTTAGGTGAGATATGAACCGTGCAATGTAGTTCAGCCTCCCTAAAAACCCACGAACCTGCTTTTCCGTTCTTGGTTCAGGCATTTCTTGAATAGATTTTACTTTCGCTGGATCAACCTCGATCCCTTTCTCACTGACAATGAAACCTAACAGCTTTCCAGATCTCACTCCAAATGTACACTTGTTTGGATTCAGCCTCAGTTTGAACTTTCTTAATCTTTCAAACAACTTTTGCAAGTTTACCAAGTGCTCCTCTTCTGTCTGAGACTTCGCAATCATATCATCCACGTACACTTCAATTTCTTTGTGCATCATGTCATGAAAGAGAGTCGTCATAGCTCTTTGGTAGGTAGCACCGGCGTTCTTCAACCCAAATGGCATTACCTTATAACAGAACATGCCCCAAGGTGTAATGAATGTCGTCTTCTCCATGTCTTCTGGTGTCATCTTGATCTGATTATAGCCAGAAAATCCATCCATGAAAGAGAAAACCGAGGACTGAGCAGTGTTATCGACCAATACATCAATGTGAGGTAATGGGAAGTCATCTTTCGGACTGGCTCTGTTTAAGTCTCGGTAATCGACACACATCCTGACTTTACCATCCTTCTTCGGCACGGGTACGATGTTGGCCATCCAAGGGGATAATTGGTAACTGCTAGAAAACCTGCATCCAACTGTTTCTGAACCTCCTCTTTGATCTTGACAGCCATATCAGGACTAGTTCTGCGAAGCTTCTGCTTTACTGAAGGACAATCTTCTCTGAGAGGTAGCCTGTGCACCACAATATCTGTATCCAAACCAGGCATATCTTGATACGACCATGCGAATACGTCCACATATTCTTGTAGCATTTCAATCAGCCCTCTCTTGACCTTTTCCTCTAAAGTAGCCCCTATCTTGATCTCTTTCTTTGCGTCCTCAGTACCAAGGTTAATGACTTCCAACTCTTCCTGATGAGGTTGAATGACCCTTTCCTCCTGTTTCAATAGTCTGGCCAATTCTTTGGGGAGTTCACAATCTTCTTCACTCTCCTCTTCGGCTTGGTAAATGGGATTATCAAAGTCATACTGAGCCATAACATAACTGTTTTTAATGGAATCCGCAAGATCAATTCTGCACGAACGATGTTTCATGCTTTATTTTAGAAAAGAGTTCAAGGAAGTCACAAAAAAACATTGCCATTTTTATTGTTTTGAAAATGAAAGTAATAAAAACAGAAAGACAGTGAACACAAATTTGATTGCAAAACGTCCTTTATTGATGATAATCATTGAAAATTCAAAACATGATGTGGCCCTACAATGAACCACTACGCCTTGGGCAGAGCGTAGGGCTTTCATGCAAAATGAAAAAACAGAAGAAAATTACTCTGTCTGAAGAGTAACTTGGACTATTTCTTCAACAGTCCAGTTGTTGATCTTCTCCCCTGGAGCACACGGGCGCACCCAATTATCCACATCACAATCACTGTCACCATCTTCATTATTTGTTGCAAAGACATCCCCGTGATTCATCAATCCAGCACTAGTGAAAGTACACGGCCCTTTCTGATTCTGGACACCCTGCTCTGATGATTGAAAAGGCTGATAACCAATGCCAAACATGTCTTCTTTTACGGGCACATCAATCACCTTGCCCCAACCTTCCGCGTTACCTGAATGAATGACCTCCAGAGCTTGTTTATAGGACGCAATCGAGGTACCTGGTTTCTTTTGTCCAAAAAAAGCCACCTTCTCAATACTGACAGTCTCAAAAGCTTGACATAGAGTTTCATGAATTTCGCCATCCATCTCCACATATTTGGAGGATAAATGGCTCACAAAGATGTCCTCTTCACCACACACGGTCACAACTTGACCATCCCACACATATTTTAGCTTTTGGTGGAGAGTCGAAGAAACTGCTCTGGCTCCATGTATCCAGGGACGCCCCAATAGACAACTATATGCTGGTTGAATATCCATCACATAGAAGACAATATTAAACACTTCCGGGCCGATCTTCACAGGCAACGTGACTTCACCAAAAACTGATCGCTTGGATCCATCAAAAGCACGGACAACAAGATCACTTGGTGTGAGAACAACCCCTTCGACATCAAGCTTACTCAGAGCCTTTTTGGGCAGCACGTTCAAAGAAGAACCGGTATCAACCAAAACATGCGACAAAACCGCGCCTTTGCATTCCATCGTGATATGCAGAGCTCTATTGTGATTGCGACCCTCAGGTGTCAAGTCTAGATCCGTGAATCCCAAACCATGTCTCGTGTTAACATTTGCAATAACACCTTCAAGCTGGTTAACAGAAATCTCTTGAGGCACATAAGCCATATTCAACATTTTCAACAGGGCGTTACGATGTGCCTCAGAAAACATCAACAGAGAGAGAATAGAGATTTTTGACGGTGTCTGGTTCAACTGATCCACGATCTTGTAATCACTCTTCTTGATAATTCTCATAAATTCCTCCATGTCCTCCTCAAAAGAACTCTCGGGCACTTCCTTTTGCACTGGTTCTTCTTCAACTACAACTTGTTTTCCTTTTGTTCTAGCAAGAGCCTCAGCATTGTTATCCTTCGGAACCTGTGGTGCAAACAAACGACCACTTCTCGTAAATCCTCCGGGTCCTCCCACATTACCCACAGCCGAACCAAATATTACTGGAGTCTTATTTGACGAACCAAACGTCACTGGAGTATGATTCACTGATCTAGTCTGATTCTCTGGTCTTCTATTTCTGCAAAAAGCATTGTCATATTGCCACGGAATTGCACTACTATTCTCAAAAAGTCTTCCACTTGAAGCAGCAATGATGGTAGGAGTACTGATAGTTACTGGAGCATTAATAATCACGGGAACACCAACAGTCACCGGAGCAGATATGGTCACGGGCGCAGCTACGGTCACAGGAGTACCAGTAGTCACAGGCGCACTAATAGTTCTTGGAGCACGTACAGGACCTTCTGACGATGTAAAGTAAATGGTAACAGTCGATACCTCTTCACGGTCTTTCACTAATCGATCAAACTGTAAACAACCTTCATTCATCAATTCCTGGATACCTTCTTTAAATTTCACACAGCCGTTTTCATGATTACCACAATCTGAACAAATCTTGTCACATCCCGGAAATACTCCCCCTCTAAGCAGACGTTCCTTCACGACAAACAACGGAGTCTGAACATCATTAATATTAACTACCAAGTTCAAATTTTCCCCATCTTCCACACTATTTACTCTGGGCCCTCCATGCTGAGGCATAGGATTATTCACCATATTCGGAGTAGGAGCAAAGTTAATCGTCTTGGCATCAATCAAATCTTGAACTTTATGGTGAAAAGCCCGACAATTCTCGACGTGGTGCCTTGGCGCACCAGAATGAAAATCACAACGGACATTAGCATCATAACCAGCGGGAATCCTTGTTAATGGAGCCATAGTGCGAAGTTCAACAAACTTTAACCTGAGCAGTTCAGGGAGTAATTCAGCATAAGTCATTGGCAACGGATCAAAATGAAGATCTGGCATTCTTTGTCTTGGTTGGAATTGGCGTTGTTGTTGTTGTTATGGTTGTCCTCTTTGTTGTTGTTGAGGTTGGGTTGCTGGAATAGTCACAGCAGCAACTTGACGGTATTGTTGTCCTCTGTTTCCATTTCTCTGATTATGTATAGCATTTGTCTCACCCTCTCTCCTTCTGGGTTCCCCTGAAAATGGTTTCTTAGCACTTGAAGAACTTGAAGAACCAGGGTCTTGGATTTTTCCCGCTTTGATAAGACTTTCAGTTCTTTCTCCGTAAATCACAACATCCGAAAAACTACCAAATGGGCAACTTCCCATACGATCCATGAATACACCTTGCAGGGTTCCAATGAACATTTCAGTCAATTCTCTCTCCAACATCGGAGGTTGTACTCTCGTAGCTAGTTCACGCCACCTCTGGGCGTATTCCTTGAAACTCTCACCGGTCTTTTGAAACAAACTCTGCAACTGGGTTCTGCTCGGAGCCATGTCCATGTTATGCTTGTACTGCCTCAGAAAAGCTTCACCTAACTCTCTCCAGCTTCTGACAGATTCTTTTTTCAAGTCCATGTACCAGTCCAAAGAGGCTCTAGACAAGTTGTCTTGGAAAAAGTATATCCACATTTTTTCATCATCAGTATAAGCGGATATCTTCCGGTAGTAAGCTTGCGCATGAGTTCGGGGACAAGAAGTGCCATTGTACTTGTCGAAAGATGGCGCTTTGAACTTGTACGGGATCCTCAACCCATCCACTAAACCCATGTTAGTAACATCAAAGCCCAAAGAATTCTGGCACTCCATGGCGTGAATCTTTTCAGCAAGGGCATCAACCTTTCTATCTCTCTCTTCCGCCTTTCCAAATTCATCATCATCACTGAGAATAGTGAACATATCTTCTTGCTTGTCAACCAAATGAGAAGGATGGTGAACTGGAGCACGTGCCACTCGAGCGTTAGCAGCCTCTATAATGATGGGTTGTCCATTGATTCTAATACCACGCAATTCGTCACCAGTAGCATAGTTGTTGACAGGGTCGGTGGCAGCAGCGGTGTCATTGACAGGGGTTCCTTCTGGCGGATTCTGACCGACAGGGGGAATCACAGTTTCTTGTCTCTGGACCAAGGCTCGGAGTTCCTCTTGCCCTTGCACTACCCCTTGCATCATACTCATGAATTGGGCCATGTTGGTCCTCATCTCTGCTAGATCTTCTTGAAATTGATCCATGATCTTCTATTGATTCTGCCTTGTTGCGTAATGGTGCGGACGATACTCAGCAATCCTGCCGCACGGGAACAAGAATGAGAAATCCTCTTCAAGAACACCTGTAATGATGCAAGAATGATATGTGTATGATGTGTATGCTATGTTTTATCATTTCTCAGGTATTCAAGAGTCTCGTCCACCTTTGAAAAACGGCAACCTGCACCCATAAGCGGAACATAAACAACAAAGAAGCAACATACACTGGACGGCAAGCAAAAGTGAAATATCAATAATCTCATCCATAGACATAAGAAATAAGGTTCATACAAACATGGTTCAAGCAAAGATTTAGTTCATCAGTGTAGAACAAGGAATCCCATCCAACAATCCTGGAGGTGATTCTCAAAATAAATAACAAGACAAACTAGGGAAGTCGTCCTTCAGGAATGAGAGTCTTCAAATACTGGCACTGATCCATCAATCGGTCACACTCTGAACACTCAGGTAGAGGGGTGAGCTTCTCTTTCAGTTGTAAGAGAGTCTGTAGAGGTACCGGATCAACCACCATCTTCAACAATGTCAAGATATCCCCATACTGATCATCAAAAACTTTCTGATTACGGTCGGTCACGAGATTACCCAATTCTTCCATAGATGCCAACGGCTCACGGTAAAAATTGTAGGTGCAAGTCTTCCTCTTCAACTCTGGAATGGCAGCCATCTCTCGGTGTGAACAGACTCCCGAATAAACCTGAAAAATGATATGCATATGCGGGTTGACTTCTTTTCCTTTTTTATGCTTTTTTTTTTAAAATAAACATGCTATGATGCAAAATGATGAAACAGTGGCTGGTTGGCTGTGTATCGCAAGGCACAGGATCAGAACTTTAGCATGAATTCGGAATCGGGAACCATAGAACACAATCATTAACTTAGAACCCATACTTCAGAACCAACGGTCACCAACAAGAACCAAACAAAAGTCACCAACAGGACACGGTCACCAACAGAACAAGTCACCATCAGAACAAATCACCATCAGTACCTGTAAATGATTCATTCCCGCCCCACTCACGGGTGTAATCTAGGCCAGGGTAAGGTCAAGAGAAACGCAGGATAAACAATCCTTTCAAGAATATCATCATATGCACACCAGGTGTATGCAACGATAATACCCCCATCAGAATCTGAACTGCTCGTGATACCATGTTCCGCTAAGTGGCGCCATACCACCCACTTCCCATGAATCACTCTATTCCTAGGTGTCCTAAAGTTCACTCATAGCCTGTGTATTTGGCCTTTTACCTCTTGTGACTCCCACCCAACAGCCAAATAGATACACAGCCAGCACAGTATGCATGAAATAGTAAAGCGCACATAGGATGCAATGCAAGCAGATAAGTATGCAAAGCAATAAATAAATAACACACAATAGACAATAAACAAACAAACGCTAGGAAAGGCCCACTAGGGAAAATAAGTCCCCAGCAGAGTCGCCAGCTGTCACTCCCCGGATTTCCCGAATCCAAGTACAAACGCGAAAAAGAAGTGGCGCGGAAAAAGAGTAGAGTCGCCAGCTATGTACTTTTATCCCAAGGGGAGGGAAAGGTAGTACTGCATAACCAAGAGGGAACGGATAAAACAAAGTCTCGAACCAAAGAAAACCGAGTAAGGGGGGCGGTTACGTGAAGGGAAGGTTATCGCACCCCTTCACGTCTGTGGTACTCCACAGGATCCACGCTTGCTATTTATGTCTAAAGTGTGTGTATAAAAAGTCCTATATGCGATGCGAAAGAGAGAAAATAAAAGTAGGGAAAAGAAAAAGTTATTGCTCGCACAGGCCCTACCCTACTGCATACGTATCTCAAGAAGGATTGAGAATCAGAGCACCGTAGCTCGGCTAACCTATTTTTGTTTGTTTTGTGTTTCTTAGATGAACGACGTTACTGCGCAATCTACCGGATGCTCGACCTTTGGAGACTTACTCACCTGTAGTAGAAGGAGTTAACGTGTTCTTAAGAAAAGAAAATCAAAGAGTTTGTTTGTGTTTTAGGAATGCTCATACAAAAAGGAAGTCCTAGACGAAGGAACCGTGCTACCTTAATTGACATGTAAACAAGAGACTATACGAAGCCTAGCAGTCCTATGGGGAGACGATCACACCATACAAAAACATATAGCATAAAGTAAACACGCCAACAAGGGGGGCTCAAACATACATGGGCAGGGCTTTAGTCAAGAGGGGTCATATCAACCTCGACAAACAAGCCATGGAAAGATAATCAAATGGGCTCTTAACCACTGACATTGAATGTCAGGGTGAGCAGATCAAAAGGGTAATGAGGATAAGACCTCATAGCTCTTTACCCTGGACAGGGTGAACTCATGACAAAGTGTGGGGGTTTAGAAAGATGGAACCCTCCCCACTGACTGACCGGACAAAAGATCTTGGGCTTTTGTTCTGAAGCATCGACACGTAGTGCGAGCATAAAGAATGACACGCTGAATAACGGGGGATTGACTACTAATACCTTTTATCCGCCAATTGCCTCTTCATGGAGGTCTTCAGCACGGGTGCCTCCTCTTGGAGGTCTTTGGGCACAAAAGTAAACACACAAAACATTGCCTCCTATCGAGGTCTTCCAGCTAAGAAAGCGGTAAAATGCTGGAAAGATGTAAAAGGGATCAATAGATCTACCGCACGGATAAAGATCCAAAGTAACAACAACTAAAGAAACAAGAAACCCAGAGATCTCTCAAGCTAGCACCATCAAAGAAAGCGAGTCAGCAAAGCAATCAGAATAAATCTCCAAATGGTATCCCACAAATAAAGTGGAATACCAAGCAAGATATCTCTTCAAGAGTCATGTGAGCCCTCACAAAAACTCAACAAACAAGTTAGAATAACAAGATGGGGTGCAATCAAGAGTTGCACCAAGCAAGAGAATCATAACAACAACAGTGTCAGGTGAACAATGCTCGGATGCAATAGAAAGCATGTCACAACAAAGCATGAATGATGAAAGGAGGATACAATAGCACCAAGTCAGAAGTGACATCAATTCAATGAGTGTATCAAGAACTCAACTCAACAAGATCAAATCAAAAGCACTAAACATCCAAAGATGCATCAAAGTCAAACAAGTCAACATACAAGTTCAAAGTGCTTCAACTTCAACAATGAGTCATAAAAGGTAAAGGCATAAGGCAAGGGTCAAGGATTAAGAAATCAAGCACACAAACAGAACCAAATGACTCCTAAAACATCAATCAAAAGTCATTTAAATCTAACTTAGCAAAGTGGTAGTCAATCATGTCCAAAGCACCTCAAAATGCAACAAAAAGCATTATAGACAAGTTCATGTGATTATGTGTAAAGATGAAATGAACATAGCAGCAAGGTATGCACATCATAAGCATGTCAAATGAGCTATGTAATCAATATGCAAACCTCCAAGTTCATATCATAAGTATAGAATCACTTTTGGACCAAAATCAAACAAAGTGTATCATGAAACTCTAATGCGTCTTTCATGCTCAAATGAATGCAAAAAGGAGCTCATTATGAATAAATGCACAAAGACTTGATAGAAGCATCATAGAACAGGGGAGAACACATGTGCAAAGGCACCAAACCAGAATCAAAGTGTAACCACATGAATCATGCTATTAAAGTTCGCGAAAGTTCACACAAACAACCAAGGATAGGAGGCTTAAACCTCTTGTCAAACAATTACATCAAAAGGGTATCAAAACTCAAAGTCAGGGGGCAAGGATCCACATATCAAGACATGACATACATACTAAAACATGTGCAAAAGGATTGGTTTCAACACTCAAAGGAAGTGGCACAAGTGCCTCATGCTAAGCAAGCATCAAAATAGGGACTAAAATGCAAACATCAACTTCAAAAATCCAAATCAAATTGAAAATTCATCCTAAATTCACGGGAATTTAACACAAGGTTCCACTAAGAATATATAAACGTCATACAAAAATCAGGAGCATCCAGATTCATTTGATATGAAAACAAAAATTGAGAAATTGAGAATGCAAAAAACATGTCCAAAAACGCAACATTTAAATTCATGTGTCAAACCCTAGCAAAATGACATAGAAAATAACCAAACCAGTTACCACATCTTAGTATCATGTATGAGGATGGTGTGTGCAAAGGCTTGGGTCAGAATGATTAAAATATGGGATTTCATGAAGGTTTGAATGCAAATGGTCAAAAATGCACATAAATGAATCATAAATTCATATTAAATTCCACGTGTCATGAAATAATTGGGCAGTGGTACCAAAAAATCAAGGACTTATCAGGGATCACTCAAAAACAATTTCAGATTTTTTTTGAGTATTTTTGCTATTTTAAAAAAAAAACGGGGTGAAATATGTACATGGCATGTGACACATATGCAACAAAATCAATTGGTCACACAAGTCACTTAAGTGACTAAATAAAATAAATAAAAACGAAAATCAGAAAAAATGTGGGCCTTTGGATCAAAAGAAAAGTCAAATAAAGTCAAAGCGATCCAACGGCCCTGGGATCGTCTTCTTCCTCAAGACACTCCGGCCATGAACAGTAACGTCGGTGGGATTCCGGCCACCCACGACGGCTGCCTCCTTCACGCACGGCCCGGAACTTCACGAAAATGGGGCTACCCCCCCTAAACCATATGCTAGGAACTCAAAAATCCTATTAGTTTTTCATGAATCCTCACCAATCTCTCCAATCACAACCAACAAGTTTGAACATCAAAACTTTAAATCAAGATTTCTCACTCAATATTACATCATTTTAAAAAGTAAACACATCTACATCATCACCATAGGATGTAGTTTCATTTAGACATAAAAAATGAGCAAAATAAGAGAGTCGAAATTTGAGTTACCGGAAATGGCGCCTTCCGAAACTTCAGTATGGTGATGAGATAAGCTCCAGAATACCTCCCTTGAACTTCTATGAATGTTTGTTGCCTTTGGTTGTGCTTGAAACGGTCCAGATCTTGAGATTCAAGAAGCAACCTCCATTAAAGCTCTGTTTAGAAACTGCTTGGAATGGCTCAAATGAAGGGTGGTTTGTGATCCTTAGAGTGTGTAGATCAAGAATATGCTATTGGTTTTCAATTTCCATGGATGTATGGAGAAGTTTGATGAGAATCAAGTATGAGATTATTTTTGGAAAGTGAGATTTTCAGTGTGTATGGAGGTTGCACGAATTAGGGTTTTACTTAATGATATTTTCAGAGTTTATCCCCTGATTTTTGTGGCTTGGTGGACTCAAATGAAAGAGTTTCAAGTCCATGATGATTTTTGTTATTTTTGGAAATACCCCCCTTATTTGCACATGGACAACCTTGTTTAATGCATTAATTTTCTCTTGAGACTTGACTAATCATGATTATATGAAAGAAATAACACAAAATGATGTTTAATGATAATTTTGCAAAGGTGCAATTTTTGTGCATGCATGACTTTTCCACACATGTGGGAATGCATGGGCTCAAATTCCAAGGTGGATTTGTCCCAACAAACAATGTTGAATAAATTCCCAATGATTGGCATGTGAGAATATTCCATGATGCCATCTTGTGTCCTTTTGACTTTTCATGAAAGAAAGCTTGAAAAATGACTTGCACCATTGATGAATCATGCAAAACTATAGGTCACTTTGCATGCCATTTTGAAGTATTTCTCAAAACAAAACTATAGCAAAAAGAGCCACACCAATTGGACTTGTCAACCTCAAGTTATGTATCTTTAAAGCCTTCATGAACACTTCATCATTCAAGAACCATAACTCTTCAACCATTCCTCATATGGCCTTGAAATAGGACTTTTTGGAAAGGGGAGACAAAGATCTACAACTGTCATTTCTGAGAAAAAGTTCAAAACCTCCCTTGCTTTTGATAATTTGCTTGGTGCATCAGCAAGCTCGCTAGGCGAGTGAGGTAGCGAAGGGATCGCTAGGCGAGCACTCAACGAGGTTCCAACGAACACTCCCAGACTTGGATAAAA